>NW_028263378.1:26616250-27265000 GCF_051168715.1 Poecilia mexicana | reverse complement strand
AAACGTCCCGTCATCGCTCCCTCACTCGCGCCTAGCGGCCGGGAAGCTTTTTCGCAGGTATTCCCGACACGCCCTGTCCCTGAATCACACTCGGCGGAGGGGAGATTACAGCCTTTTGTCGCCCTGTCGGTTGACTCTGGCTGACGTGATATGAATTTGTGAAACAGGTGACCGGAGGAGAGAAGAGGAAGTATTGGGAGAGGGAAAACAATTAATATATTGTTTTTTTTATTTTTATGAAAGCTGCATTAGCAGAAGTGGGATAGGCCCTGTGAGGATGAGAACATCAGGACAACCATTCTATTTTGACAGAGAAACCGTACAGGTGACCACTGGGTGGGCATATTGTTACAGTCCCATTAAAAGATGAGGAGCAGGACTTCCTGTGAAGAACAGTCATCAGTTAGAGCTAGCTGTCAGACACGACCGACTTACTCTGGAAGTCTTCCTATTGCCTTTTACAGGCCACAGCCTGCATTTTTCTTTCTCTCTCTCCTGAACAAACTCATGATTGCACTTGTCCAGGCATTGAAGTGGGACAATTTGTTGCCATCTTTTGTTAAGATTAGTAGATAAAACAAGGCATCTGTCTCTTTAAGGAACTCCTGTTCTTTCTGAAGCTCCACATTTAGGAATTCATCACAGCACGGCTCCTCTATTAACCCTTTAACAACTGAGACGTAGCTCCTTTAATGAGCTCAGCTGATGTGCAGTTCCACCAGGTGTTTGCTAATTGCTGCTGACTAGTCTGAAGGAGCTGAGTGAGGAAGACACAGTTGGAAGGCTGCTCTGTGAGACGGTTTTCTTCATTTAATAATAACAATAAAAATAATTAATTATCTTTTATAATTAAAAGGTAACGGTGGTCCTTGGGCCTCTTGGTGTTTAAGGTAAAGCTACTGTATGAAACCGTGGGAGAAAGTTGAAAACTGTGTCTTGTTTCAATCTCCGTTCCTGGAATGGAAATCTTAATTCATGCTTTTATTTCATCTCATCTGAATTATTGGAATGCATTTACAAATCTAAACAAATCTACTCTTGGCCAGTTGCACTCTGTGCAAAATGCTGCTGATTTATTGCATTCTACAGGACTCGAGTGGTGGTGCCAATGTGTGACTTTGTAAAAACATAAAAATAAAATAAAATAAAGCAAACATTTATTTGCTTCTAAAGTATTAATGAACTCAAATTATATTCAAATTATGCATTTTGTGGGTTTAACAAGGAGTTAAATCCATGTATTTATATTATGTAATTTAACGGCCAGTAAACCCCCCCCCCCCCAACACCCAAATTGCCTCACAATCCTAAAAATGCCCAGTAGAAGGGAAACAGGGCTGAAGATGATGCTTTGTTACCACGAAACAATCTGAGGCCAGCAGGGTCACACGGCAGATAAAGGCCTCTGGGAGCCATGTGCAACACATTAACCTCCAGTCCTGTGCCCATCTGTCTTTATCTGGCCCAGATAAGCTCACTTCATAGACTTCCAGTGTCATTAAATCATAACTGCGCTGTTTTGTGTCAAATTCAGTTCCCTCCTGGATTTCACTAAAACCATCCATCTGCCTCGCCCAGCCAGCTCCACTGCACTCTGTTTGGGCTTTATTGCCGGGGTAATTTGTGGGAAGTGAGATGCTGTGGCACTTGCAGTCTCCCCGGTTTTTATTGCAGCCTCCCACCGTGAACTACTGTTCCCCTTACTGCAGATGTGTTTTTTGTTTGGCTTAGGGGCCTCCAAGGTTTTGATATTTTTATTACCTCTCGCAGGTCGTCCGTCAGAAGCCGTGGCCCGGACCTGCCACCCGGCAGGACCTCCACCCCGGCCACACAGAAAATACGTCTGTGGGAAGCGCTGAGGATAGCTGTCTGGACGTCACACTGAGCTGCACTTCGGAGTAATTTAAAAGCCCCAACTGAATCCTTCCCCTCTTCCCTTGTGCTTCCCCCCCCCCTTGTCATCTTCATCCTGGATTACATGCTGAATCAATATTTTGTTGCTTCAGCAAAATAAACCCCAATAACTGCTCGCCTCCTGTTTATGGCATACCGACTGAAATCCTGTGCCGTGTTTGTCTAGACACACATTCGGGGTGAGAAAATGGGAGCTCTGCAAATATTTCTAATTCGAGCGTTCATTTGTAAAAAGCCCTGGAAAGAATAATACCCCTTCGCTGGAGCAGGAGCCCACTATATCAGCCGTAGGTTCCCCTTGGCGTTGATTCATGAGGTTTGACTGAAAAATAGGAGCATTCCTATTTGCTCATGAAATCAAGAGAAAATACAGCTTCCAAATGAGGCAGAAAGTCTCTGAAGCAGGAGCTGTTATGTACAATGAATTATGGCACGAAAGCTGATGTGATCTCTTTGAGTGAGTGTGGAAGGGGCGGGGGAATGCGAATTTGGGACTCTCACAAAAACACACGTCAGTGTGAGATGCTGCGACGTCTGCAGCATCCAAGTGAACGTACGAACAATTTCCTCCTATATTACTCTTAAAATATCAGTTAAAATTTCCGATTTTATTCGCTGCACAAAGAGATTCCTCAGAACAACAACTGCTATTTTTGAACATATTAACAAGGCCTATTGTGAGACTCTGTCTCAGAGTGTCTGTGGGTGGTTTGAGTCTAGAGTGACAGCCTCAGTCTGGCCCTTGGCCCCTAGTCCTGCCAACACTGTGTAACCAGCAGCTGATTTATGGCCCCTGGAGTCCTGCTGAGCCTCTTCCTCTTTGGGCCCTAATGTTTTCCAAGCAAGTCGGGCGAAAGCCAACACTCTCCTCTCCTCTGGCGCCATTTATTCATTTATTCCACTCCATGGGATTTAGATGACCACTGGGCACAACAATCAGTTAGCAGGTAGTGAAGTCTGAGCGGTCATTGATTATTCATATTAGGAGCAGTGATGTCATGTCGTGTGTGAGAGAACAAGTTGTGGTTAAACAGGATTTAACTCATCTTTAGTGGTTGGCACCACTAACTAAAAGTTAGTTACATTAAAGCTCTAAAAACAAATATTAGTTCTGCTAACGCTAAACCGCTACACCAACCTGGTATTTAAAGTTGCTAATGCTAAAGAGCTAACTTTAATTAAAATATCTCCCCTTGAAAGACTATAATCATCAGTCACCAACTTCATTTTGAGATTATAATTGACATGTTCCACAATGTCCTTGGATATTTTGTTTATGTTTATATTGTTTTCTTTACTGAGTTTTATTTTGTTCTTGTACATTTCTTGTTTGAAATAAAGTTATGAGGAGAAAAAATAGAGAAAGAGAGGAAGACAGAATGTGAGGAGAGGAAAAAAGTAAAAAGTCTTCACTCTTTTCAAAATAAGAGCATGAATATAAATGTCCACTTGAAAAGTTCTTAATTGTCCAAACAGATGTTAATCTTTATTCAACTGAAAGTTGACAAACCAGCAAAGTAATTTAGTGCTTTATAATTCATCCAGAAAAGTTCAATTAGGGGAAACTAAGCACAGAAACGGTTCCAAGGAAGCAAAAGTGTTAAACGAAAAATAAGTTCCACTATTAGCGCACTAGCGAAAGTATGCTCACCCATGCTAATATATTAAAACAAGGACAAACCCTTTATGGACTTCAGTTTATTTGTTTTGTTTTACTTCCTAGCATGGTTAGTATTACTGCAGCAAGCTTAATATTCTGACCTTCCTCCAAACATTTCCACTTCAAAAATGTCACCTGACTCGGAGTTTGAAAGCTCAGTTGAATAAAACAAACCCACTGTGATCTGTTGGAAGTGTTGCTCTATTGCAGCAAAATACAGTTTCAATGTCCTTACATCTGCTTACGTCCTTGGATTAATTTTTTAAGGAACTCACTAAAACTGAAAGTAGCTAACACAAAGGTCTTCTTCCCACAGTAATAACTTCCACACTGAGGAGAGCTTTTGTTGGTACAACAAAATTGTTCCTGCTTGTCAGTCATTGTTTACAGTTGGAGGTGAGAAGTGGAAAATGTCCCGCTACTTGATGGTTTCTTTGTGCTTCTCTAATTCATAATATTAAAAAATAATTTAGCTAGCTGTAAGTAATGCATAAAGTTGATACTGAGACGCTGATGCTATACTGTGAATAAACAAGGATATCTATGATTAAAGACGAGAAGCTGAAGGCTCAGAAACTGATGAAGGGAATAAAAATAAATGTATAGATGGTAACTGCTAACTGTAAACGGTCAAAAATGATGAATAAAGGGATTGGATAAGTCAGAAAGTAGCAACACATCTTCAGGATCTCCAGAGCTGCAGCCTAAACAACAAACACGACCAGATCAGCCGGATAAGCCCCGAGCCTCCTAACCTGTATGTGGTTCTGGCCGTCCAGCATCCATGAAGAGAGCTGCTTCTCGCAGGAGCCCGATACGCCCCTCAGACTGCTGGGGTTAAAGGTCAGGCACATGACGGGCTCGGGGTGGGCTTTGACACGGCTCAGCTCGGACCTCTGGGTTACGTCCCACAGCAACAGGGAACCGTCCTCGTATCCAGCGAACAGGAGCGGTCCGAGACCCGAGTCAGGCTGCAAGAGAGGGGAGGAAGACGGGAGAGAGGGAGGAGGGACAGCAGGAACGGAGGGAGAGCGACGCAAGTTAAGACGTGAGATGAGAACGGGGGTTTAGAAAGCCATAAAAAAAGAAAAAAAGAACTAGTGTAGTGCTGGGAGATGAGAGGAGCAGAGGTTATCAGTCTGGAAGCTCCGGCTGACACTCAGAGACGTTGTGGCCTCCATTCGTCAGCCAGCTGCTCTCTGCAGCACAACAGTATCATTCTATCCATCATTTGACACTTTTTGTCGTCTATCAATGCACAAAATGCAATTAGTATTTTAATCTGCCCTAGTCGGACTAAGATTTTGACATGGTAGACCTTCAAATTTGGATGTTTTTTTGTTTTTTTTGGGGGGGAGGGGGATTTTATGTCTTAAGGTTGTAAAATAATGTTTCTTTTTTTAAATTGAATCCCAAAAAACTTACAGCTATGACTACAGCGAAAGATTGGTCTCATGCCACACATTTCAGATTTTAATTACAAAAAAATGGGCAATTTTGTGCTTGTCTGTGGCATAATGTCAAAAATATTTAAAAGACATGGGCGCCTTTTAATACTCCCTGTAGCAGTGAGCGATATGGAGTTAAAGTTTTATCATAACATTTTGCGACTTCATGGCTTCATTAGAGTAATCAGAGTCTCACAAAAGCTGCTCTTGAAAAACATCCCTACTTGTAACACCAGTTAGAAGTACATTTTGTATCACTGAAATGCATTATAAGAACATTTAAAGATATTTTCAAATCTATTCACACACCTTTGTGGGGAGGAAAATAGGAAAAACAACAACCTTGATCATGTGGACAGCTTCAGCTTTTTTAAAAACATAGTTATTTGGAATTCATCATGACAATGTTAAATCAAAATCACGATAAGGAATTTATCACGATAAATAATAAACGATACGATAAATGCCCACCCCTTATTCCCTGGACAGTATATGACCTACAGGAGAACAAGCATGAAGCACATCATGTATTTCTATTAAAAGGGTATATCTTGTGCAGTTATAAGCACATGGTAGAGTTGAGATGTTATCTAATATAAGTAAATAATAAAGTAAAGAGTAATTCAACTGACACTGGGAGGAAAAGACTGAAACAGAAAGAGTGAAAAGAGGTTTAGGATTCATTGTAACACCATCGTCTTTTTCTTGAGGTCCCAGTTTCTTATGAATAAACAGAAAATAAAATAAAAACACAATTTCTTATGTTAAGTTTGAACACACCACAGCAAACACACACCTGGTCGGGCAACTGTCTGGACAAAGCCTTGAACTTTGTCGAGCCTTATGAAAGGTCAGCGCTAGATCAGGACTTCAGATGATCGAGGAATAAACTCAGATACTCGGCGCTGCACTGGCTCTACCTTTTGCTTTTAAAATAACACCAGGCCTTAAGAAGAAGAAGAAGAAAAAAAAAAATCCCAGTACCACGCAGAAGCCAGGAGGGAAAAAAATTTTTTCCATATGTGCACGGAGACCACGTCAGCCATTTTTCATCCATGTTCAAGTCCTCTCCTCTGTTAACGCTCCATATTTCTCCTCTTCCAGCTTGAAACAAATTATAGACAGAGTCGTGTACTCCTTCCAAACACATCAGCGGAGGACGAACACGGAGGGATTATGAAAACAAATAAAAACAAGTGAAAATCAGTGGCCCCCCGTCCCCTGCTTGCCGGCAGGGACCGGGCCAAGCGATCCAGAATGGGGGCCCAGCGTTTCACTTAAGCGAAGGACCTCCTTGATTGATGATGTCATGGGTCGGAGGTCGGGGAACCCTGGGTAGACACCTAATTCATTATATCCTCCACAGGCCTTTCTACAAGAGGGCTCTCTCTGCTGGAGTGGGGCTGGGGCACTGGGTGGAGATTCATCACAGGAGAACAGCTGCAAAGAAGAAGAGAAGACGGACCAGAGGACGGCAGCGTGCCGGGGAAACCGAAGAGGTGCAGATTTTACCCAAGGTTTCACTGGTTAAAATGAAATTAGATTACAACTCTTACAACAAGAGTAAGAAACTGCTGGTTTCTTTTACATTAAAAAGAAATGTCTGAACTGTCAACTCAGTGGGAATGTTTGAAGTATTATAATCGTTAGTTGCTCTGACGGTTAATCGGAGAAGAAAAATTAGCACATTCTACAGATTTTTCATTTGACTACTTAAGTCTTTTTAATTGTATATTACCAAATGCAAATGAACAAATACAACAGTTCATTTCATTTCACTTCATAAACTGCAATGACAGCGTAACGTCATTGAATTTGAGCGGGGCGAAGCTAAAGCTGTGCCATGTTTTTATCTTAAGTCCAAAGCGTCTACGTATTTTGTAAAGTTTTGGCTTAATTAATGCTTTGAGTGTTGTTTTGACATATCCTGTCACTCAAAGTGATGCTAAGACATAAAACTAATCTTCTTGTTCAGCTTTTAATCAGACACCTCAACGTTCTGGGATAAAAAAAATAGGCCAGTGTACGGGACTGATCACCACTTTATCCATGTTTCCATGTTTCCCTCTTGGTGTGACGTGTCTTTGGTGATGGCCAGTGTCGGTTGTGCCAAACATGTCTTTCAGAATTGAGGCACAAAAGTTTAAGTCTGGTTTCTTCAGATCATAACATTACTTTTAGAAGATCTTAGTCAGGCTTAGATATTTTCTTTGGAAGCGAAAGATTCTGTTACACCAGAGATATGGAGAACACGGGATATTACCGACACATGCAGAACACATCCACCGTCTGACAGAAATTCCTGCAGCTCTTTCAGGGGTTGATGTTGGGCTATTGGATTGACCAGCCTCCATTTATTTATTTATTTTTTTCATTATTTTTGAAAGAACATCCAGTTCTTCTAATGTTGCTGTTTAGAGTTTTTTATGTATTTGGTTCAATTACTAAAGATCATCTTGACTGCACTAAATAAAGCTGTGGAAGTTTGTTTTCTCTCTTCCGTTGACTTATATCTTCTTACGACGAGATCATTTCGATCTTTCATAGCTTCTCTGCAAATGATGTCTCTGCCAGTGCTGGGTAGGACACTTTAAAAACGTTTACATTTAGTAGTTATCAAGTTAGCAACTACTAACTATTAAAGTCACTTAAAGTAATGTATCTAATTACATTTTCTTCCCTTTTAATTATTTGGATTTTGAGCATTTTTAAACCAGTCATGGCTGGTTACTGTTGTAAATTCAGGCTGCTCCGTGATGCGATTCACAGCTGTTTGAAGGGAGCTGGATCTTAAAGATCTGTTCAAGAACTGTTTTAATGAATCGTTCCCAAAAAAAAAAAGTATTTTTTAAAAATGTTTTTAAGGAGCTAATCTCTGTGAGATTTCTAAATCATGTATTTGAGGATCTGAATTCCTCTCAAAGCCTCTGATTACTCTAATATTGTTACACGCACACGCACACACACACACACACACACACACACACACACACACACACACACACACACACACTGCTAGAGAAAGATGCTGTTCTCTCCTCTGGTTCTGGTTCTATTTGAGTCATTTTAGCAGGGAAGGAATCCCTGATAAATGAACTTCTTTTAATTATTTTGTCCTTCTCATTTAGCCCTGTTTAATGGCTCTGAGAAAACAATCCTTCAGTTAACTGAATAAACAAACAGTATATTTTGTGCCACAGAGCTTTCCATAAAACTTTAGCGGAGCTTAGCCTTTACTGTCACCCTGGCATGTTTTTGCACACTGAATAAATGTGTGAATTTGTCTATCTGCTTATGAAGTACAGATTATAGAGCAACATCCACCTTAAAAGGAGAAAACATCTGAAATGTCTTTATGTAAAGGTGAAATTTGACCACACAACAGCTTATAAACGTATCGGTTTCTCACTAAATAATTTCTGTTTCATTTACTTACTGTAGCCAACTACTGTTTTCTTTGTTTATGCACTAATCTTCTGTCTGTGCAGTGGAGTTCTTTTATTGTTCATAATTTGAAAGAAAGTAAAAAAACATTTCCAAAAAATTATATGAGGTAGTAAATAGTAACATTTAACATTATAATCGGTATTTCGTACTTCTCCAGACTTTTTATAGGCTATTTATTTACACCTCACAGGATTTAAAAAGTAGAAACGAATAAAACCAAAGGAAAAAAAAAGTAAATATAAACCTTGATGTAAATTGAATAAAACATGATATAAGGTAAATAAAGAGATCTCAGTCATGATCACATTTTAAAGATTTGATCACCTAGGAAAGGGATAGATGGATGAAAGATAAGTTGTAAGGAGTTTTGTTCTTATAAACATTAACATTTTTTAAAATTTAAAGCGATTAAAAAGGTTGGCTGCAGAAGGTGACACAAGCAAATGCTGGATGGAATAAACATATGTTAATATGAAGGTAATTGTGTTTTTTATTTTTTAAATCTAAGGAGAACCAGAAATGTATTTTTTAGGTCCAAGTGAAAACGTAGTTCACTTTAACCCATGAACAAGCCTGAGTTGTTGATGTCGCGGCGCAGGCCTCGGGCGGGAGCTGCTTCCACATAAGGAACCAATCGTTTCCTGTGGTCGTCGTTCAGCTCCCGCCACCATGTGATGGCCACGAGGCAGCGAGGTGATGAGCTCAGAGTGATGGATATCTGTAAAAGGAACATTTCCTTTTTCCCAGCCGGCCTGCGCTCACATCAGAAGCCTCGCACGTCGTACATCACCACCGTCCCCGCGGCCAGGGCCCGGCGTCCTCGCGCCACTCAAAGCCACATGTGGAGCCACTTTTGATTGTTCGCTCCATCAAAGCCGATTCTCCTGAGTCGCAGCCGATCAAATGGGGAGGGATAAAACAGCATACACCTCGATTTTTAAGATTGAATCCATTCCCTGGAGTTCTTTTGCATTTTGTGGACTTTAATGAGTTTTACTGGGTTTTTAGGTAACAAAGTATATAGCGGTGAGAGTAATTGATGTACATGGATGCTGCACCACATATGGTTTACATACCGATCACTGATCTTCAGAAATGCTGACCTGCCGATAACGATTTTTTTGTCTGAAAAAACAAAAAAATTGCTAAGGTGAGACTACTGTTAACCACTGATGTACAGATGTGGTGAAAGGGTCTGTCTGTCTGTCTGTCTGTCCTCTACCACAGCAGAGCAAGAGGCTTTTTTGAAGGCCTTAAGCTGGATATTGTTTTTTTTTATATAATTATCGGCCGATTGGTGATTTCCCAAAATTAAGGAAATCGGGGCCAACTTATCTTGAAAATGACATGGGAAAATACACATTTTCCTTCAACATTTAGTGCACAGTTATGCAGTAGTATCATATTACTACTCCTAATATAATATTCCAATGTAAAAAAACAACAAAACCATATAAATTTTATACTACGCTGTTAATCACGTTTATGATTGTAAAGTTACAAAATGTGAAAAATGTTCCTGGATTGTGAAGACTTTTACCAGGAATTGCATCTCCAGCACTACAGCAGCATTTATTTTAAGAGAATAAAATAATACAAAGTGAAACAGAACAATATTGTTTAATGCTGCTTTGAATAAGTTCTGCTTCACAAAAGGTCTTGTAGGCTGACAGTAAAACTTCTGGTGAGTCTGTTTTTAGAAATAAGAAGGACCATCACTGTTAAATGACAAGAGGTGGATGATGAGAGGGGTGACGGAGAGAAGAAGTCATTGTGGGCGGGGCCACTGCCTCCAGCTTTGTGGGTCAGAGGAAGAAGTGGGCAGCTCATAAACATTTGACGTGGAGAGACGTTTCTTTCTTTTGACTTATTAAATGAGTGAGTTAGACAGAGAAGGACGGATCAGTGTACAATCATAAAGTATGTTTTCCACTAAATAAATGTAGCAGGGGAGTAAGCGTGTGTCTCTTCAGGAATCCCCATAAAATGATTTAGAGTCACCTGAGCCTGTTTAGCTTTGAAGTCAGGCAGCTGCCTGTGCTGTATTACATTGATGTTATATCATTTATAATCCTATAATTGATCATTTGGTTTCTTGGCACTCAGCACGGAGGCAGCACCGGTTCATAAATCAGGAGACGAAAAGTAGGCGCAGCAAGCAGAATCAAAGCAAAACAAAGAAGGTTTTGGAAACAAACTCGTCGACACGCTGTGAAACAGACCGTCACCTGTTTGTGTGCGTCTGTTTTTTTCTTTTATTTTAATAGCGCTCGGATTGAAAAGACGCAGGCCTCCCGGAAGCCTGCCCAGCCGTAGTTTTAAACACGATAAGCAGGGTTTTCATTTCTGTTGCCTGTAAACTTTAACAAGCTCATAAAACGCACACAAAAACAGGGAGTCTCTAACCACGGTCCCAAAACTGGAAAAAAAAAAAAAAAAGAAAGAAAGTCAATAATATCCGTGAAAATAATCATAGGATCACATTAATGAGAGGAAAATAAAACAGCTCAACGGTGTCCACAAAACAAAACGAAACAAAAACGTTTTGCTCAGATCAGATTGGATATACAGCTGCAGGCTGATATATGGATGTGAACCCACGGCCTTTCCAAACGCTCTAATTACAGTGTTGGGACTGGCTGCCAGCTGAGAAGCAACGCATGGAAAAATGGCCCGGGACGAGTCGTTGAGCCGTAAATCAGACCGCGTCTTCTGCGTGTGCGATTTCTTTTTTTTTGTTGTTGTTGTTGCTGATTTGTCTGTTACTGCAGCTCGTCGTGTGATTTGGAGCAATCGAAAGAAAGCAGGTTCAATATAGACTTAAACAACCAGGAGAGAAAAGGTGTGACGGCGCCAGAGCTAGCTTACCTTCCACAGTTGTAGGCACATGACCATTCCCAGCTTCGTGTCTGGTGTCAGCGTGCAGACCGAGTTCTTACTGGGCATCTCGATGATCTTGATCTGTGGAGAACAGATTCAACGTTTCAGGTGGGATTCATGCCTGTGTGCTAAAGCTGTAAGCCTCATTTCATTTTGGAAATTCCTACATTTTTTTAAAGGATTGGTATTATGTAAGATAGACTTCTTTTTTTTTTTTTTTAGCTTTATCTTACAATGTTATTCCCTCATCAGAAACATACTTGGAGTTTTGCTTTGATTCTTTCATGCAGATTTGAGAAATCCTTGAATCTCCCATGACAACCATTCCAGGGTGCTTAAACGCTCTCTCGCAAAGCGATATTTATTTCCACAAAGCTCCACCTCGGAGGTGCAGCGGGGCTCCTCCAGACTAGCGGCAGCAGCAATTAGCAAACACCTGGTGGAACTGCTGACGTTACCATGCAAACCACTTCTCACTCCAACGCTCCTCACAACGGTTGTAAACGGGATAATGGAGGAGGACTGCTGTGAAAGAGTAGGAGCCTCTTAAAGAGACAGATGGTTGTGCTATATAATGATGCTTTGTGCCTGGAAAATACACAACACCCCTCCTTTAAATACTTCAGTCTAAACCAGGGGTCCCCAAACTTTTCCCTGTGAGGGCCACATAACTTTTTCCTTCTCTGGTGGGGGGCCGGAGTCAGTTTGTAACAGAAAAAGTGTGACGATTGCAGGAGTGCCTAAATGTAAAAAAGTATTGTTCTCCAGAAAGCACAATCAAATAACCCTCTGTGGGTTCTTCACAGAATAAATCCAGGAAGGATTATAGTCCGTATTTTCCGAACTATGAGCCGCACCGGACTATAAGCCACAACCCCAAAGTTGTTTTTTTTTTTAAACCAGTAAACATACATATATAAGCTTCAGATATCTCTGCCGCTCCAGGTTTTCCACAACGATGCAGCAGCATCAGAGGGAGGCGGACACCCAAAATTTGAGTAATAACAGGTCAATTGAATATCACATTTATTAGGGTTGAAAAAGAAAAATTTGCCAAGTTTAGATTTAACTGAACTGATTACTGTAGTTTCCAAACGGTAACTGTAATAGTAAAGTGCTGATCCTTCGTGTCTGCTACTAGCATGTGCTAAATGAAAATGGGCGCCTTCTTCTTCTTCTTCTTCTTCTTCTTCAGATTTCAACAGCAGCTTGCATTCATTATTGTTGCACTACTGCCATCTATTGGATCCTAATATCTATACCTCAAATTCTCATGATGATCCCAGTATTATTTAAAAAAACGAAAAATCTTCTTTTTCCCCTCAATGCGATTTAACTGATCAACAACATTCTCAAATTTCAATTCCCTATTAAAACCTAATTACGCTTTAATGGGTGCTTTCTTCTTCTATTTCCAATTTTGACTTCCAATGATTCACTTCCTGCTAAAGAGCCCCCTGGTAGTTGAAGAAAAATCCACATATAAGCGGCTTATAGTCCGGGAAAAAAAATCTGAATGCTCTCTGGTATTGTTCAGGGGGCTGGACCAAATGTGGAGGCGGGCCAGATCCGGCCCGTGGGCCGTAGTTTGGGGACCACTGGTCTAAACCAAATTGTTGCATCCAGCTAAAAGACCTCAAAGTCTTTTTAATCTGCACAGTAAATAGTGTAAACTTTTTCACATTTTCTCAGGTTAAAAACATAAACATTCATGTATTTCATTGCAAATTTCTGAGCTAGAACAACACAGCAGAGCATAATTGTGACGCAGAAGGTTAAAGATGCACGGGTTGGTGTTTGTGGTGTGAAGTTGTGTTCAGCAACCCTGAGTCAACAACTTTCACTGCAATTACGCTGATATTTTTGTTCATGCTTTGGTGGACAGAGTGTCAAGGAGCAGCAAATTTCAAGCTTAGCTGCAGGTTTTTTTTTTTTTGTTGATTTTAGGTCTGGACTTTTGACTGGGTCATTTCATCGTAGCTCTGGCTTTTCACCCAGTCTTGCTTTCTCACTGGAAGTTCAACATCCTCCACATGATGCTGCCTCCACCATGACACTAATGTGTTTTCTGCCACACATTGCAATCTGAGTGTAGGTCAAACAGTTTGACTGGAGCTCCATCTTCCACTTGTTTTCTGTGTTCCCTTCATGGCTTGTGGCAAACACCGATCAGGACTTCATATGATGTGTTGGATAAAAGCCGAGATTTGTGCTGCACCTCACTAATAATAATAATCGCACTGCAAAAACTAAATCTTACCAAATATTTTTGGTCTAGATTCTAGTGCAAATATCTTAGTTCACTTGAAATAAGACAAAGCTAACTTAGAAGTAACTTTTTAGCAAGAAACAGGAGCTTGTTTTAAGTCAACAATTGAGAAAAAGTGGCAGATTATTTCACGGATAAGCCGTTACTTTTTCATCAATATCAATAAATTATTAAAACAAGTGAAGCCGACATCAGAACACATTTGGTTGCACTGTATTTTATTTAGCAGTATTAAAGCATAAGGGATGGTAAATTCAAACAGAATTACAGTACGTGAAAAATAAATAAATTAGAAAAATATTTTCTAACGTTTCTTCTGCTTCACAATTGTACTAAATCGTGTGTTGGTCCATCGCACACATTTTGAATACATTACTTTGAAGTTTGTGGTGTGGCAAAATATGAGAAGGCTCAGGGGTTATTAAAACCTTTATGTGCACTGTATTTAGCCTAATTAAATTCAAATTATTTTTGTATATTTACCTTAATGAATCTGTCTTCACGACTGGAGGAAAGCTGCATATTTTGGGGGTTAGCACACTTGCGGGTGCAATATCTGTTTACAAGGTGCAAGTTATAACCTGCCTTCAGATTTCAAACATCACAGCTGCAACCAGAATCATGTCATTATAATTACAGTTTTTTCTTTTTGTTTGTTTTTTTTTTATTTTTTTTTTTTAGACTTCCACAGATCATTCTACCACCAGCCAGCACTTAGCTGTCTGTAATCCATCCAGCTACAGCCTGACCCGGCGACATGAGCCCCCGAATCAACTTCTAATAAAAACGATGGAGTGATAAAGTGTGCGGGTCTGTACCCACATTAGGGGCAAAACTAACTCCTCCGGCTTCCTCCCGGCCGACGATTCGCATATTCATCGTCATTAGGCCTCACGTTAAACAGGCCTTTAAGGGAGTGATCTGTATTTTATCACTAGGCCACATCTGTCCTCCATGTTTACCTCTGCGTGCCTGACAAAGGGAGCTTTTAAGGCTCCTCTGTGCCTCAGGTGATCTCTGTTCTTGTGTGGCATCGAACTGCCCATAAATAAAACACTCACGCTATTAATTAATGGTTCTGCCACAGCAGTTATCTGCTGCTGGCAGGAATGTCAATGTGAGCAGTAAATAGAGAAAAAACTCCCTCAGTAGGAACTTTTTGTTTTGTCTACTTTCATGTCATATATCCAAATACTGACCTGTTTTGGGTTTGTTTTTTTTTTTTTTGCACATGGTAAATCACGCTATTGTGCGTGCTTATTGGCATGAGCCTGTGCATTGTTTCTGCAGAAATTCGTTAATGAGGGTGTTTTACTTGCACATGCATGATAAGCATCTGTCTTGGTCCGTTATGTCTGTGGAATGGGGTGGAGATGCCAAATGACAAAAAAAAAAAAAAAAGGAGGGCTGCAGTCCGTTTTGGTCTCCCCTCAATGGCTGCATAGGTGTGCCTCTGTCTGTGTCTGTTGGGACAATAGCATTATTGAGGTGCTGGGAGTCACAGGCGCCCCGCTGGCCGGGCATGCCGGACCCGGGGGTTAGCGGAGGCACGTCTGACCGGATCAGGTGACCGCCCCCGGCCCTTTCAAGTTGCGCGTAACATGAATCTGGAGGCAATAAAAGATGGCTGAATGAGCTTTTGGCTGCCTTCTCCCCATCCAGTCTCACCTCTCAGACAGTGGCTCCACACAAAAACCGTACAAGCTCGCGGGCGTCGTGAATTAACTACGAGACGGACAGAAGTGTGATCTCATTCCAAGTTAACTTCTTTTTTTTTTCTCCCTGTGCAAAGCAGACGCCTGGATTATTTAATCAATCAAAACGGATTTCGTCATTTGTTACCGTCTGAAACTCACAATTTAGCTTACTCTCGTAGGATCGCTGAGGGCTATTAGGTGCTTTAGACAAGAGCATTCAATAAAAAGGAAAGTCACCAGCTGCGACCGCAACCGACCGATATTTAGCTCCTGGTCCAGATTAAATTCTTCCACAGAGGTTTAATAAGGAAAACATTCTGATTACTGTTTGACAGTTCCTGGCTTAAAATATTAGATTTACAGTGTTGGTGAGAATTTATTTAGATAACAATCCCTTGGTAAATCGCAGAGAAGCCGCACATTTTTGGTAGCAATCAACAAGCCTATGGCGCGATCCTGGTTAGATGTTTAAGAACTTGTATGAATTGGAGGAGTTCATTTAAATTGGTTGGTTTCCAGCACAGAAACCAATCAGTGTTCAAATATTTTCAATAGGGTGGAAGTCCAGGTCACTCTAGAAGTCTATTAGCTTGTCAGAAACCCCATGATGATGCTACCACCACCATGCATGACATTTCGTCTTTTACTATGACTAAATTGGGTTATCTTTGACTCGTGAAACCATGAAACAAGTTTTGTAAAATTGCATTTAGGCTTAAGCATCAGTTTTTGTAGCTGCTGTTTCTGTTTTGGCTGACAGGCAGTTATTTAGTCATAATTTTACTGACAAAAAAAATTACAACAGTTTTCAATAAAAAAAAAATCCTACCTGCAAAATCAAATCCTGAAAGAGGGGAAGTGTGATATAAATGCTTGACAGTTTTGGTAGGTTATGTTTATGTGTCATGTTAAGTCTTGACAAACTCGCTCGCATTCCTTGAGCGGATTCAGAAATAAGAAAGCAGCTCTTGCTTAGACATACAGTTATCCGTTAACAAATAACAGACTACAAGCCAAAAAAAAAACAAAAAAACATTAGTTTTCAGTATCAACAAAGAAACTGTTGACAATTCTTTTGCACTAGTGCACTGCTTATTACACTAGTAATAAAAGGATGCATGTTGCTAGAAAGGCTATATTAGCAGCTAGTTACCGCTAGACTTAACCACCTCAAACTTTAGAAATACCCTTTGTGCCTGACCTCTCACCTCTTCGGTCTGCGGTCCAGCAAAGGCCAGCAGGTAGCTGGATGGGCTCATTTCCAGCACGGAGCACTGACAGAATCCAACACTGCCTGTCCACACGGAGTCCAGCGCCTCGCTGCGGCCTTCTGTCAGATCCCACAGGCAGACCCGCATGTCACGTCCCTGACTGCTCCATTTACAAAGAGAAGAAGAAAAAGGGACAAAAGCTATACTTATTAAGACAAATGGATAGTCAACTTAAATTGTCACTCTGAGATTTAAAAGCATTTGCTGACAGTAGTCTATGCTTTACTAAATAAATTCTTAAATTCTGTCTTCAGAGTCAGTACAAGTCGACACCAAACAGTTCAAACACTCGGCTTTTTATGAACAGAGTCTTATTTTACAACGTCACTGTTGGGAAAAAAAAAAAAATATGCAAAGATAGCCAAACTGCACTGGAGTAAGAAGTATGAGTAACTGATTATCTTTAGGATGTTTGCCTCTAACCAAAGCAAAAAGTCCTAATGTGGTAAAGCAATAGGAACAGACAAAGATAAAGTTTTACAGGTGGGTCCAGCAGCAGGTGTCTGAACCGACCAATAGGAACGGATCTTGAGACTAACCTGATGAGAGTATCGTCTGTCCGCAGCGTGCTGACCCAGATGACTGAATTACCTCCATGACCCTCCAGAACCCGCTCTGCCCTCCGGCTGTTCAGGTTCCAGATGTGGACGGCGCCTTTTGCAGACCTGCAAAATTGTGCAAACACCTGGTTATTTACAAAGTCTCTACTGCAAACGTACAAACACCAGATTTATTTGTTTTATTCTAAAAAATACAGAGGTTTTGTCAATGATCTACTGAGGTATAACATAAAAATGTTTTTAACATTACTCAACTCACAGCTCCACCCACAAGTTATTAGATAGGTTTTTTTCTTTAATGCAAAATGCATATAGATCTAATAGTTATTTAACTGCAGTTATTAATATGTTGCTCTTTCAGCAAATTACCTTTTTCAGTGTCTGTAAAGTCCACTTTATGATTGGATTCCTGAATTAGTTGACACTTATCTCAACAATTGATTCATCGCGATTAATCTAATTAATCGTTTCAGCCCTCATTGACTCACCCAGAAAACAGCAGGGGGGTGTCGCCTCCAGAGCAGCTGAAGTGGAGGGTGTTGAGAGGAGCGCCGGCCCCTCTTAAGGTATAAACGGGACATGGAGCTGGACGAGACATCGACCAATCAGGTGCAGGCCAAACACTGAAAGACAAAATTACATTGGCATTGAAAACATGCCTTGGTGACCGATAAAAACTGTGCTTCTGCAACTTCTGCAAAGCCCTCCAACAAAGAGACGAGATCAGCCAAGTCATTTCATCAACAAACAAACAAACAGCTACGACTTTGTTGTTGCACAAACCTCTAACAGAGGTTATCTGAGATTAGCTCCCTTTTGCCTTCAAGCTTTTGGTTTAACACAGGACTCGGCGTCTTCATTTCCTATTTTCTCTGTAAGAGCAACCACCCTCCTACCTTTTTTTATGATTTCATGTGATAACAACTCTCTTAGTCAACGCATCATAAATCAAAAGTCGTGACACTTTAATTACAGTAAACACACAAGAGATTGGGGCTCGTCATTCCTCTCCCGATCAACAGCCGTTGTCCCAGAGGCAAAGGTAACATCTCAGACTTTCATTTCGGTTGTTGGCTCGGCAGGCGAGGAAACCGAATCAACCACAGACACGCTGGGAGGAAACGACTCTCCTACGTGAAACTTGGTTTATTTTCTCATGCAAGGAACTCTTTGTGATTCTTGGTTAAATCCAATGTTTTTACAAAAACCTGTTTTAAAAAAATCAAGGTGTTGCACAGATTTTAGAGGCTGCATTCCTTGAGATCTTACTCCATCCAGCGTATATTGCATCTGATCACGACTGAATGAACTCTTTGACGTCGTGAGTCAGCACAGGAACAGCTAAAGTAAATCCGAAAGTTTTCTGGAACATTTTGAAATACGAGAAACGATATGAAATCATAAACTTAACCCTCATGCATGCGAGAACTGAGGCAAACGTAGAGGACTATGGCAAATGATACAAGTTTTACGTGTGTGGGGTCGGTTGGACCACATTTCTACATACAAGGGTTAATGTAGCATTCAGGTGTGCTTGGCAGGTTAAAAAGCGGCTTCTCTACGATCGGCCTTCCTGGTTTACTTTTACTCACCATAGGCCCCTGCAATCAGCAGACACTGAAACTGGAGCCTGAGGCATTCAGAAGCAGCTCATTTCAGGAGGTTAGTGGTTAAATTGTCCATGTCAACTTGTGAAGCAGAGAGACAGAGACCCCCGACAAGCCCGCCTAATTAAGCTCAAAGGACCGCAGTCACACAAGGACACAGTCGGTACGCCAGCTCCTCAAGAACGGGTACACAGTCTTCTGATTTGTTCTTTTTGTCGCCTTTTGTTCGTATTTTTTGGGGGGCTGTTGAGGCGTTGCACGTTTGGACAATATTTTTTCCCTCTGGTTTTGGATGATGGGCAGCAGGAAATACTTTTATTCTTAATTTTGGACAGGTGTTATGATGCGCAACTGTGGCAACACGGTGATGTTTTTACAGCTGGGAGCAACTGACTAGCATCCAAACAACTTAACTGATAACCTGAATGACGACGACTGAAAATCCCTGAAGTCTTGAAAAGGAGGTTTCATGGATGCAAGCAGAGAAAGGAAGAAGTTCAAACTCTCTTCCATCTATCAAAATCTATTCACACTGAGCAAGCATCAGACATCTGACTCCAACATCTCTCTGCCCATCTAATCAAACACAGATTAAAGAAAAAAAAAACAAAACAAAAAAAACGAGTGGCTAAAGCAAGCCAGATGGATTAGCAGTTCTTGCCAACAAATGATGACATCCAAGATCTTCTATTGTGGAATATCATCTCTGCTATCCAAATATTGAGTTGTCAGAATGTCATGATAGTCATTAGACTTTCATACAGTAACAGTCTTCAGTCAGAGTCCTGATTTGTTGCAAAACTGACTGCTACTGGAGACGAGTTATGACAACATTATTTAGTTTCTCTTTGGGGTGAATAAAGTATTCCTGTAGTTGAATGGACTTAAATTGAATGTACCCTTCCATAATTTTTTTAAATTCTAGAAAACCAAAAGTAACACATGCACAAAATTATGACTGCTTGAGACAGTAGTATTTATCAATGAGGACCAATCAATCAGTCAGTGGTGGGAAATGGATGGTTTTACAAATATCTAGGAATCCTACACAATTTTCAAGGCAAAATTCCATTTAGACAATCTATCCATCCGTCACACATGGCCGCACACAGTAAGTCCAGATAATCTTTTATTTAAAAATCAGGGTAGTAAACCTACAGGGAAACATATTACATTCGAGACTTTTCAGCCTGTGTACATTTGGATCACTAAATGAATCAAAACTGAAAAATCTAACTTTTTTTCCAGTATATAAACACAACAAACAGAAGGTATCTTTGACTAACTCTGTCATGCAATGGGGATGTTCTTTGATTCCCTTAATTTTCTCCTTGATTCAAAACGACTTTCTCAATCAAAGAACCAGCAGCACATGTTTAACTTCAAGGTCAATGTTCGTTGCATGTAGTAGCTGAATTAAAACAACATCTTAGAAAGACAAGAAGTGCAATTTCCTGAAATTGTAATAAGGCTTCCAAGAAACTCCAAAACTAAGATAAGTCTGGAAAAACCTGATCAGGACACCGCTTGTATTTATACGCATCTACAAAGTAAACCAATAACTTTGTTTTGGTGTTGTTTATGAAAGAGAAGGTAAAAAAGAAAAGAAAATCATTGAGCTTTTGTTGGGGGCGGGGGGGTTATCTGTTAAGCCGTTCCTTCAGTGAAAGGTGGGTAAGGCTGCATTCCTGAGCAGGAGGCTCATCCTGATAACAGGTGGATTAAGCATCTCTTATTATCCTCTTGCAGCAAGCTTGATGAAGCTCTGAGTCAGAGAAACAACAGCAGAAAACTGGCTCCTCTCATTGTCTAAAAAAGCAAAAGCTGCAAATCTTTCCACCCATGTGTCATAACCAGCTGTCAGTCAAAGAAACAACTTCCCAGGCCAGGAGCAAGGTGAACTGGCTCCTCGGTGGCAGGTTTGGGAGAAAATGCAACAGTTTTGACATTTAATGCAAGCAGAAAAACAGCCTTCTAATTCTGATGCTGGAAATGACTTTAAACCCGGAGTAACTGTGTTCAACTTCCAGATTTAAAATCCTGATCAGTGCAAAAGGTTCATGTTATAAAATAGTGAGGTTTGGAAATGTATGTTTCTTGTTCCTTAATTGGTTGTATGGTAAATATGTCAATGATTTCGTTGTTTATTTTCCACTTTACTATTCAGAAGTTCCAATATTTGCACAATATTTCATATGTCTGTGATTACATAATTTCTAAAAATAAATCAGGCAGTTCAACTAATTGGACTTGAGTAGCTTTTTCACCTAATAGTTTTTTTTTTAAAAACCTTTACTTGGGTGATTTCTTGAATCTACACTTGGAAAACCTCATATTCACTGAGATGCTACTAGAACCAAAGCAACATATAAGTGCATTTGCCACTTTATCCTCAAAACCACAAGTTCCTCCTGGGAGTGCTGCCACTCTTTTTGTGTTTTTTTTTTGTTTTTTTTTTCCCAGGCATCAGCCATTTCCAGTCCCTGAAACTGCCTCCAACAATGGCTCCTGTTGTTGTGGCTGCGAGTGGGTCGCCCACAAACCCAAACACAAACACGCAGGCGGCTCGGGAAAAGAGACACAGATACTGCAAACAAACAAACCATCGGCGAGATGTCACTCAAACGGACCCTTAGAGCCTTGCTCGCCAAATGACGGAGGTGGCCGAGCAAACAGTCCGGCCGACGTTTGTCAAATTCTTTCTATTGAAATCTCTCAAGTGTGCGCGTTTTGCTTCCCAGTTCGGCTGTGGAAGACGGGACTTTTTTTTTACAAACAGCTGACTGGATCCATCCCACACGCGTTCTGCATCGGTTTGCAGAAGGAAAACAGGTCAGCAGAACTACGCTTCGCCCGGTTTACATCCTGGAAAAGATTCTCTGACTTACAGAGAAGAGTAATGAAGATGCATTATTAAACCCGGGTGCCACGGACCAGGCCGTAATAAATCAGCTTGACTGGTTAATATACAGGAGCCAGCAAGAAGAAGAGTACCAAGGCTCCTGCTGGCCTCCAAACAGATAAGACAGCTTGGGGGTAATCTGACTCTAAGACTGTGGATAAAGGCAGTTTGTCTCTTCTTGGGCTGTCTGTCCACACCTACCAGGTAATTAGGCCTAATTATGAGAGAAAGGTCTGCTTCCCCTTCATGTTATTAAATAAGAGCCAGCCTCGTCCGCCAAGGATCTCTCAACACCATCGAGGGGGCTGGCGACCTCCAGATCAAACAGTCACTATCTGTGCCCCCTTATGCCCCCACGACTGCAGCAAAGCCCCCTCTCCCCATCTTCATCGCAGCGTGTGTCAGGCGTGTTCGTTATGATATTCTGCATCAAAGTTTAGAGGCGAGGGAGGGATGCCTGTCCACATTCCTCGCCTTGCTCTGTACAGAGTATCAAGTGATCCCAGCAGCAGCTACCCACCTGAGTTGCCCCCTTTGTCAAAAATAAGATGTGCCATTCATAAATAAGAGCGGACAGGAAGGGAGGGGCATGCCGATCACAAGGGTGTATTATAGGAGCTTTGTAATGGGCCCGTTTCACGGGAGCCAATACGGAGGATCCGGAGATGCGAGCTCCGATATCGGACCAGTCGAGCATGAGACGTGAGCTGAACGATGAAAACCCAAAACCGACACCTGGCGAAGAAGTTCCAGTTAGGCGTGGCTCGGCCGACGGTAAAACGTTACGGTCTCGAAACTGCTACGATTTCTCAGACATAGTAAAGTAATTTCACAGAGACGCCAGACAAAGCGACTGGACGTTTCAATTTCCGTATGAAGCTCAAAGTACCAGCAGCTCAATTCACTGCTTAACCAATCAAAACCCTAATTTTTTGACACACTTGGCGCCTTACGACCCACTTCGCTCAATGGTTTTTCATGTATTTTCATGAATTACAAAAATGAGCAACCATAAAGCTATTTAAATCTACCATATAATTTGATTCAATTGCATGTTATTTTCTGAAGAATTCATGCAACACATTATTTCCACTTCTTCTGGTTCCTATCCCTGGTTGGGTCAGTCAACTTTCAAAAATATGAATAAAACCAAACAATAGTAATCAACCTTTTATGGGAAGATGTTATTTATTGGAGATAGGGTTGGGCGATATGGAGTTAAAAGTTTTATCACAGGGTTTGGGGTACTATTATAGCAATAAAAATGACAAGAACTATTTATTATTTGTTACTATGACACAGCAATCAAAACCTGACAAACACAAATGCTGCTTTTGGAAAACACACCCATTTGTAACCTGGTTCTTTAGCATGCCAGTCATATAAATGAAAGTGATTTTTAATCACTAAAGTGTTCACACTAATTGTATTTAATCATATTTTACTGATATGTATTGATGTTCTCATTGATAAAACAGTGGAGAAAATACTAAAACTAACAATCCCCACAATACTGACGGTTTTAGGGAATTTTAAATAGCATTAATTGGAACTTATCGGGACAACAATAAATCAAAAGTCTTAAAAGAAATATAATAAATGAGAAACAATGCGATAAATGCCCACCCCCTAATTTGAACCATAAAACATTTAAATACAGTAGACTGGATCTAGATTACTTTAAATCAGGGATGTCCAAAGTTAAATACAACACAGAGTATTTGTGTTTTATAACAAATCTTTTTTATAAGTAGAACCACGTCTATGTAGAGACTTTTACTGAAAAGTTACTGTACCCAGGTCAGATTTTATGTAATTTATAAAATTTGGTGAAAGATTGCAAGCATTTAGGAAGAAAGTGACTAAAATTTTTTTCTTATAACAGAATAAAAAAATCTAACAACTTTAATTGTTTTTTTTTATTGAAATCTTTCCAAATGTTTTTACTTTTTGGTTTTGGCCCATGTGACAAAAAGTTTGGCCACCCCCACCTTAAATCATTAATCAGTCTCAATGCACGGTCTAATCTTTGGCTAACCCATCGTACCTCATCTATTCAGAACCCTTATCCGTTGCTTTCATGCATTTTACTGTCTGAACGTAATGGTATTTTTACCTCGCGGACTGGTCAGTAGGTGGTGAACTCACCATTAGTCAGCCCTTTTGTCCTGACCCTCCCCCGCCTAATGCAAGTCCTCCTGAGGAGGAAGCCGATGTGCCGAATAGAGAGCAAGCTCCATTACTGAGGTCCAGTTGGAAAAAACAGCAAGGGAAGCGTCACGCCCTTTATTGTGTCTTGGTGGGGGTATCGAGACTGGACAAACAGCCTGGTGTCAGATAGAGGCTGAAGTCAGACACAAGTGCACCAACACCCACTGTCAGTCACAGATCCAATGAGCGGGAAGCGGTAGCATTGTTCGCATGAATGGCGTGAATGCTAAGCAGGGGCCATGGCAGATAAGGGCTCAATGCCTTGTGGGTGTCGCTGAGCCAGTCACAGATGGAGCAGCATGTCAGGAAGACCTGATTTAGGAGGTTCTGACTGTGGTCAACAGGTACCAGGAGCCTTATCTGTTTGCATTATCAGCCATTTCCTCCGTGAGGTCATCTACCTGGGCACTACAGCACAAAGGGACACAAGAGGGTTGACAGCTCAAGTGTCATCATACATCACCACACTTTTTTTTTTTTTGGGTGTGATGGGTCTTCTGGATATTGGGTGGATTTGGCTGTGAATACAGCTAACACATGAGAACAAGGAAGGGCTTATTGTGCTGTAATCCCAATAATGCAACTAGAGATTAAGAGCAGGGGAGAAAAAAAACGAAAAAAAAAAACAGGAGTTACAGCATGTCAAACATGACACCCCTCACTGGTTCAGCTGTCAGTCATGTTTAGGGAGGTATGAGCAAGTTGGTGCACACCAAACTAAGAACAATTATTTTTTGGCAGAGTTTAAATAGTTTAACTATTAGTACATAGTGGAGATCTTCCAGAGCCCAACCTTGTAAATATTTAATACACCTGTCAAAGTAGTGTACTCTCACTACACTCCAGTTGAAAATGGATAAAAAGTCTTAAAACAACTTCATCTTGTATTGGAGAAGAATAAACTAACGCTGAAAAATGTTGACATTAACTGTTTTTATTCTAAGCATATTTATTCAGTGGTGAACAAGAGTTCATGCTGAGAAATAAGTGTTTTCAATAAAGTCATCATCAGTGGTACAATTATTGGATCCCTTGCTGCTTTGCAACAATCCATTTTGGCAACAGGACACCGCTCGGTAGAGTGTTTTACTTTTTTTTAACAACCCTCCACAGCTCTGGGTCCTCTTTTATGCTTTCAACTCTTCATCTTGATTCTTGATTTTTTTTAATCATCAGGTATTTCAAATACTGTAATTGATTTCATACACTCTAACATGTTCCCAGTGCCTTTGGAAGACCAAAAACAGAACAGCATCACAGATCCTCCACCGCACTAAGCAGTTGTCTTTTCCATCTGTCTCCACAACAAAACCTTCAGTTGTGTTTTCTGCCTACAATCTCAAACTTAGTCACAGGGTTCTAATTAAAGTACTTATAATGTTCATAAAACTCCACATGTTCACATTTATGATGGTAGGACAGAAATGACTCATGAGGAGCCATTTGGCAGATTGATTATCTTAACTGGTTCCTATGGATACCAGGTGAAGACAAGATAATACCGACAGTTAGCTTTGGACATATTTTCCAATCTTACTGTGGTAACATAATTATGAGTCATTGTACCATCATGGAATGAGTGGATTAAAAAAAACAGGGGCGTTGATGTCAGGTTTCATTTTTATCACAGGGAAACAGAAGGTAATTGATTACTAACCAGAAGTTCCAAGATACTCAGATCAATTTTAAAAGTATTTTTAAAAATGCTTCATTTAAATTCGTTTAGAATGGATCAATAGGACGGACTGTACAGATGATGACTTTGTTAAAAATAAATATTTCTCAACATTGGAATTTTTCTTTCCTGCAAGAATGTCAAATAATGATTTAGGAATAGAAAAGCCAATTGAGATCTCGAACACGTCTGTCTCATCCATGCAGCTAAAAAACACAAACCCTGGGATTTAAAATAAGGATCGTCAAGTAATCGTGGACATTTGTCTGCTTTTAAAGTAGCTCAGTACTGTGCTTTATTTGTAAAGACCATGTTTAGGTCTGTTGGGCACTGATTGCAGCATGAACGTATGCTAATCTGTTCTTTGAACGGAGCTGGATGCCATCTTCTCCAATGATGTCCAATGACATTCTCCAGCCGGAAGAGTAACCTAATTTTGAACCTGACCAGCTTACAAATCCACGAAACAATAGTTTCTTAATGTTTGAAAGACTGAGAAGCTGAGCAACAAGCAGGCTAACTTTAGCTAAACACTAGCAACAACCCACAGCTAGAACTACAAACACTGCATAGACAGTATAGTCACATGGCGGCTGTTGTCAGCCTGGTTTCACAGTCAGTCTAGAGAGCAAAAAAAGAAACCCAACCCTCTAAATGTTTAGAAAATAAGTACCATGTCTGGAAGACGGCGGTGCTGTCAAGAGTTGCCAGGGAAACTGAATTTCAAAGAGGACCCCTTCCTTTAGAAGGTGCTGCCCATGTAAGTGCCTGATCAGAAACGTCACTCACTCGCGCGCTCTCTCTCTTTCTTTCACAAAAGTAGTTACACACACAGGAGCGCGCGTCTCTCTCTCTCTCTCTTTCTCTCTGTCTTCCTCACTCATCACTCTTACGTGAATAATACTTTGACTTCTATGAACAGTCGCAGATTCTCAGTTAGGTTTAGCTCTATACTTGAGAGTATTTTAATCTGTACCATTATATTGAATCTCTGGCTGTGTTGTGTTGCTAAAAGTGATTCTCCTCAGTCTTAAGTCTTTTGCAGCCTTTATCAGTTTTTTCCCTAAGTAATATGAATTTTAATAATGGCCTAGTTAAAGCCCAGAGCAAAATTTTATTGAAAAATTGAATGTGGCAAGACCAGAAAAATTGAGGGTCACAGATGCTCTTAATCCAATGTGCCTGAGTTCAAACCATTCTGCGAAGGAGAACGAGTCTTTATGTGCACATCTGTTAGAGACATTTTCCAAAAGGCTTGAAGCTGGTTCAAACCTTTCAGACGGGTTGTTCCATACTTATCAATTACATTCTGAGATTATTTACCGTTGAGACATGTGATCATAGCATTTAGAAGACTGAGGAAAAGGAAAGAAGTAAACAGAAACAAATATGAAACTTCGTTCATCTGCACTATTTAGATCTAAAGCCTGATGGCATTTTGATGGCATGCTGGCCTGGAGAATAAAAGGAAAAGTTGGTTTTAGCTCATTCTGAATGCATCAAAGTAACACATGTCACATTTTTCATTAAGAAGATCTACTTTCATAACTGCTCTTGTAATATAGCAAAATGTATGATTTTGCAGTCTTGCGTAAAACAAAGAAAAAACTTTTGCAATAAACACAGACTGAGGCATCATCCATTTCAGTCTAATTGTGAAACAGAGACAGAAAACACTGGGCTCTAATCCACAGAGCACACAGGCCTCTTTCATAGGAGCGCTGGGAAAAACCTTTATTTGTCCATTCCTATCATGGAAAAAGCGACTTTCATGCCCGGCTAGGCCCGAGCTGGAAGATTAGCTGAAACTAGAGTGCTTTAAACCTCTTCTGTGGACTTGGATTAGAGTCAGTCAATCTCCCTGAACTCCCCCCCACCCCTGCCTCACCTCCCCCAAAAAATGAAACAATAAAGAGTGCAGGTGGCTGAGCAGGAGAGAGAAAAGCAAGCAGACAGTTTGAGACTAAGAAAATCAATCAAACTAAACAGCAAAGAAACAGAGGAATAAAATGATTTCACTAGATCAAAAACGTATAAGCGCCCAATGGAATGGCCGACTTCAAACCAATTAGCGCTAATGGAAGTGTCAGGACAGTAAGCCCTCTGCAGGAGGGTGAGGAAGTGTCTCCTGCTCTGCCCAAATAGACAGCACTGCCGACATCATCATCAATTATTCCTGGCTTCTCACCTTACCCATAAGTTGGATGGGTGCAGAGGGATAATGTCGGGGGGCCCTTCAGAGCAGGTGCCTTGGTCTCCCCGTGGGTCCAAGGGGGGACTGGGAGAGAGTGACAAGGGAGGTGGGGTGTGTGTGTGTGTGTGTGTGCGTGCCTTCTACGGTGTCACCCATCCCTGGAATCCCACTCCTGTTGCAACCCGGGGCAGGCAGGTCACTTTACAGCTCATCACCAAATTAGAAAGGTTGCGGGTCAGACTGGGCAACCAGCGGACCACGGTGGGATTGAAACGGATGAGATCTCTGAGGCTCCAGTCTGTTGGCATTCTGTCCCCAGGCTATTTTCTTATCACAGAGAGGTACAAGTCTCTGGAAAAACTCATGACTAAACCTTAAAATTTGAACAATAAAAAAAAAAAAATTAACATCTTGTTTTTCCACATTTTTCTGGGATTTTATTGTGTGAATGTGAAGAAGAAGAATATGAACGTTATTCTTGAAAGAAAGGCATGTAAAGTCTGGATTGCCACACAACAGGTAGCGGACACAGTAAGCCTAGTAACAAAAAAAAACGTACGGCAGAAAATGAACACAGAAATAAACACACAGATTAACGTTAACATTTCATCCCTACACTAACGCATGCTGAATGATACTGTGGGGACGCTCTCTTCATCCCCACAGTAACGGAGTGGATAGATGGAGCTAAATCACAGACAATTCTGGAAGAAAACATGTTACATGTTAAGTTTGTGTGGTTTTGGTGAGGTGAGTGGTCACAGTCAATTTACTGTGGTAAGACTTTTTGAACACCTGCCTTCTGGGAAGTGTTCAAAGTGGTAGAACACTTCATCTGTCTACCATGTTTAGGTGGTGAAGCCATTGTTCCTTTAAAACTACAAAATATGCTTCTGACCTAATTGTCCAGGATCTTTGCCATCTTATTGTCTGCGTCCCTGAATGCTTTTGACAATTTTCTTGACTGATGTTTCTAAAATAATTGATGTTACTGTCAACTGCCCAGTAGTTTGAATTGTGCTTTATTCAGCACACCTGATGCAACCAAAGAAAGCCCTTTGTTGCATACCTGAGACCACACCTGATAAGTGAATGCAATCCTTACATTTTGTTTTGTATCTAGCTAGCTCCTTGAACTTTTTGGATTTTGCCAATAAACTTAAGTTGCTGTGGACGCTGTACATTTCTAATTTCATTGTATTCCTGGAGAAATTGTGAAGTCCAGTGAAGTTCATGAAGACCCAAGAACTCGCCACTTATTGACAAATGCAGATCCAACAGTACAAATTAAATGGACGTATCAATTTCTCCAGAAAGTAGCCGCACGATTACAAAAAAAAAAAAGGAACAACCAAGCAATAACCAAGGCTGAAGCGTACCCTGGAACAGAAGTGCTGCTGTCAATGAATAAGGAAGTTTAACACCAACATGGACTGAAAAGATGTCAAACAAGAAAGAAAAGTTCGTTCCAGATGGGAGCTAACTGGCCTACAGAGCAGCTATGGAGTCAAGGTGAGGCCCAGTAATACCTGTCAAGCATGTAGGTGGAAGCATCAGGTTGTGGGTTTAGCTCCCAGTATACTATAGTACTGGTGTATAACACACTGTGAATTGAATAATAATAAAAGGAGGGCTACTTTAATGGACCCCTTTGGTAAAAACTAACCTGCAACACTACCAAACAAGTAAGGAATGGTCTAAAGTAGACCCAGAATTTCACATTTTATTGCCTGTCAGAGTGATTTTGTAGATGTACCACAGCAGTACAAACCTCTATCAAATTACACTAAAAACACACCAAGGTATTTTTCTTAACTCTGAAATCAGTCAAGACTAGAACGCTGTAAGCACATGGATGAGTGTCCATTAAGATGCATCTGTAGAAGAAGAAGTATGTGCCGGTATCATCACATGTGACGGCGAGGCCTTGCTGGCTCGTGTTTTTCTTGGGCATCTCTGCAGGTGAGAACGGAGAGAAGTCAGGGAGGGCGAGGAGTGACCGAGCTGGCTATCACTTTGAGGAGTGGAGCAAAATGCAGTTTTAATGCCACTATCAGCAACACCGAACTGTCCTCCCTTTGTGCAGTGAAAGCAGGGAGGCAACCCGTGTCTGGCTTAATGTTCCTATCAGTTCTTTTGTGAAACTCCCCATTTTTAAAGACGGAGCCGTTTCTCAAGGTCCTGTCCTCAAAAACGAGTAGAACAAGCAGAAATATTATCTCTAATCTTGCTGCTAAGCATCAGAAACAGTGCTTGTGAATGCATCTCATGTATGTTCAAGATTTAATTGTCTTTCTTTTAGTGTTTAAGGAGTAACATTAATGCAAGTACCAGTGTCATTGTGTAGGGAAGGAAGATGGACAGAGATGGAAGTAAATAGAACGCAATCCTCAAAGATCTCTATCCGATCTGACTTGAAAAAGTTATTTGCCCCGTTACATGTTTGCTCTATTTTGACCTTCTTGTCAGACTTAACAGTCTGTGTATGTATCATCACAGCATTAAGTTTTTGGAAATATATCCTAAAGTATTTATCTAAGTAATGGATGTTTTAAAATGCTGACATTTTCTGAGTTATTTCTTCTTCTTCCTCTTATTATTATGCATTTTTTATTCCAAAACCTATTGCATTAAAATTGATGCTCTTCTACAGTATTTTTCTGATGAATGTTTTACTGATGATATCTCTTATGTACATACATGTATAGTAGGATAAAGTGTTATTTTTCTATCGATACTTTTGCCTTGGTAGTCTTCAATGTCATTAATCCAGGCCACTATGATGTTTGGCAAAGTATTGTCTGCAAACTTTCAACGATTGCAGACAACATTCGGCAAACGCCAAAATGAAACATCATCATTGAACATTGGCTGGACGTTTGCCAGATGTTGGCTGAATGTTCGCAGACAATGTCCATTAGAAAGTTAAAGGTGTTTTATTTTGACGTTCAGCGAACATTGTCTGCAAGCATTCATCGAACGTTCAAGGTGACGAGTGAGGACACAAGTAAATGCTGCACAAGATTCTCTCCAGCTTGACCACACATGGTACAGTCACGCACTGTCTCATGCAAATACAGACCAGTGTCTTTCTTCAGATAAGCGCCCAAAAAATAAACCCAGCCATAACTACGTGCTTCTGAAGCACAGCTTACACAGCACATCCACAATTGAGTTCAGTGTTTATGTGAGAGCCTGATTCAATCACAAGCCACCCGCCGCTTTTATTAGCTAAACAGGACAGAATCTGTCAGACAGAAGTCACAAGGCGAGGTTGACGTGCAGTCTGTCTCCGCTACTCGACCCGTCTGCGTCTTGTCCTAGTAGAAGGATGGCTGTGGCGTGGACATGACAATCCACGGGAGTTGTGATTTGTGCGCAGCTCAGGCCGGAGCAGTTTCTCCCAACTGCAGCCAGATGTGCTGGCTGCAGTTTGGGGGAAGCAGTCAAGCAGTCATGGCAGTGGAAGACACTTTGATTTATGTGACGTGACTCAGACTGATAACACCTGAGCCCTGAAGCAGACCCTGTCGGAGGGAAGCTGTCAGCTCGGTGCTGATGATTTCTCGGTTCTGCTGGTGTTCGGCGAATTCTGTCGGAAGCAAAAAGCAGTTTGTTAGGCAGCAGCTTGTAAAACGGATTAGCTCCTAAATTGTGTCAAGTTCAGATCAGAGCAGAAATATGTCCTCTCTGGGCTGCTTAGGCTGATGTAACACTGGGTTTTTAAGATTTAGCTTCATTTCAAGATGTATTATCCAGACAGTTTAGGAAATGTTCACCATATATGTTTTTTTTTGGCAAGTTTAGAACAATTCAATAGCAGTAAAATATATTATATAAAAAGAGGTCTACCAAAGTCAGCAGTATTCATTGTCCTGCATTTATTGAACATTTTCACTAGTGAATATATTGTGGTTGGGATTTTATGTGATATCACCTTTTGCTGCTGTTACAGCAAAACCAGATTCAGTATAATTCGACTCTGCCTGCTTCGATTATGCAGGATTTGGAAATTTCCTATTCTCTTTTGTAAAATTTGCTGAAGTTCAGTAAAATTAGATTAAGAGCATCTGGGAACATCAGGTTTCACTGCTGGCGCTGATTTATTAATCGTACTTACATTTCTGTTTAGTGCTCTCCTTGCTTTGTAGCATCGTCAGATCGTCATTGTGCACGATGATGATGATGTGGGTATGGAGGATTTTGGGTAGTGGTCAGTCCTGCAATGACTTTGAAAAGGGCTTTGATTGAGGGACGTTGCCGTCTGTTGAACTGTCATGAGATGCTAACAGCTCAATTTTCAGGCAGCAGACAATTTTCCACCATAGCATGTCCTGGATGACGTCAGCTGTTGGCAAGCTCCACTCATCCACCTCCTTTACTTTTATCAATGACATTGTTCTTTAGTTTTAATGGCCTGACTGAAGCTCAGCCAGACCAGCTTGCCCACTTAGGGGCCTATTGCTCATCTCAGGGCTGGTTCAGTAGTCAACAGCAAATCAATTCGGTAATTAAATCGACATGACGACTGATGTAGGGAAGGAAACTGTATCCGATCCAGCAGACGGTGACTAAGAGGTTGTTTGAGTCCAAATAAAGAGAACAAGACGTGACGCGTCCTGTTTGGATCCAGACATTAAGAGAATGCGAAAGTGATTTGTTTTTGCATGCAAACAGCTCAGGTTTAAACCAACACGATTTGGCAGTCGAGCACGCTCGTGCGCGCACACACGTACACACAAATGTGGCTCCTTTGTTGTGTGCTGTCATCAAACATGAGCTCAGTAAATCTTTGCGCTGCTTCCAGAGGTAATAAGACGGCTTCCTGTGTGGCAGAAGACCTGACTAAATGATTTAGGAGCTGAGGTTACTGATTGGAATCACTCTCTAGATGACTTTTTGGGGATTACATGAACATAAAGCAAACATCTTACTCGCCTGCAGATAGATACCATTGTCTTCTGTGTAAGACCATTTGCTTCTACAGTAAATCTCTTTTCCAAATAACTGCATCCCAGGACAAGCCACATGTATTGAATTTAGGCCATTCCTGTGGGTATTCCTGTTCTTATCAGGGGTCAGATAAGGTCACTTCACTGGCCCTCCACTTCTGCTGGACTACCAAAAAAAAAAAAAAAAATAGAAAAAGAAAAAGAAAAAAAGCACCCTCACCTTGACAGGTGTCCTCCTCCTTTATCACTCTACCTTTTTCATCCAAATATGTCAAAAGAGGAAGCGAACGGTCAATGGGAGTTTTGCAGAGGGTACATTTGTTGCAAAGAGACTCGCTGACGTCAGCGCGAGGGAAAGAACTGAGACAACCTTGACATTATCTATTGGGAGTATGCAGCATGCAGATTGTGTTGGCACAACAGACGGGAGGGAAATGCTCTCGGCAGTGTGTGAAACTGTAAAACATCAGGAAGAACCTTCGTTTTGGTTTAGAAAAGGGGCAGAAGGAGTCCTGTGGCAGCGCAGGGATTAAGCACAACCCACCTATGGAGGCCTTAGTCCTCGACGCGGCCATCACAGGTTTGAGTCCCGGCCTGATGACCCTCCCTGTTCTCTCATTACCCACTTTTCTGTCAATTCACTATCAAATAAAGGCCACTGGAGCCAATAAAACATTGAAAAAGGGGCAGAATTATGTAAAATAAATTTGTGTTAGCTTTACATTGAGTTATAATGTTATTGACTCATCAAAAACATACCTGCAGTGTTGCTTTGATTCTTTCTCATGCATGCTTACGAAATCCTTGAATCTCCCGTGGCAAACCATTCAGCTGTGCAAAATGCTTGGTTGGGCTATGACGGCCTTTGAGATGGTTTCCAGGCTCTCAAGCTCCCCCGCTCAGCTCCTTCAGACTAGCCAGCAGCAATTAGCAAACACCTGGTGAAACTGTGCATCTACTGAGCTCATTACATGAGCTACTTCTCAGTGAAACGCTGATAAAAACATTGTTAAAGGGTTAATAGAGGAGCCATGTTGTGATGACTTCCTGGAGGTGAAGTTTCAGAAATAGCAGGAGTTTTTGAGGAGACACGGGCCCAACTTCAAGTCATATTTAACATAGACAACATTTTTATAACAACTGAAGGCAGCATAGTTACTTGAACTGTGCTACAAAATTATACAAAGTGGTTGGAAAACATCATACTGCTCTCCTTTAAACTCCTGCTTTGATGGATGGCTGTCAAGACTCCTGATGAGAATCCAGACACCTTAATCAAAGAGACCTCTTTGCACACTACTTGACTGAAATCTGTAGGTAAATCCAACCAAGCACCTTCTTCTTAGACACAAAGTTCCCAGAAGATCCTGTTTGCAGCTACTGCACTCCATCCACGCCCTGCAGGCAGCTCAGCCTGACGGCTCCTGAGCCAGATACCGCCAGAGCAACAACAGCGGCCAAAACCGCGCCATATTCGTCTCTCAACCAGTAATCCTTGCTCTGGTTTAGCCTCTCCCTCACGTTTAACACATGTTTACACAAGGTTTGGATCCGTTTCTCCACATCCCAAAGCCTTAGCTGTGACTGCAGTGCATTGCGACTAGCAAGTGTGTTTTAACATGTTACCTGAGTTCTGCTTTTCTCCCCCTCACCCCGAAGCAGGTCTGCTGGAGCTCAAGAGCTAAAGTGACAAAGACCCCGTGAATATCTGACTCACAGACAACTGTCAGCGTTCAATGGGCTGGATTAAGACGGAGCGTAGAGCAGAGCGCACCCTGACATGTTGACATGTTCTGCTAAGTGCATTTCAAGGTGGATTTAACCCGTTTGCTCCATTGTGGAGCAACACAGGAGACACACTTTGCCGAACGGGGGGCCGAGCATTCTTGAGAGAGCGGCTGAACTTTCCTCCCACCTTGAGCAGGACCGACACCGGTTCGGTGCGCAGGGTGAGTGAGGCTGCCGTGGATCTCGAGGAGGTTCAGGGGTTTCAGAGAGCTCTCTCCTTAACCAAACAAACACGCTGGAATTTTCTGCTATTGTTGATGCCCGGAGCTGAGTGACGGGGCCACATAGCAGGGCCGGCTGTCAGCGGAGACAACCCGGGGGTCAAAGAGTGACCGTCGACTCTGACGGCGGTTGCCATCAAAACGTCTCGGATGGACCGGCGCATCAGCTGGGGTGGAAATGTGCTGCACGATGTCTGCTGTCACACTGTGCAACATAATATATACATTCTTATCATTTAGACTGGGGTGGGGTTTTTCCACAGGTGTGAAACTTTTTTTTTACTCAATAAAAAACATTTTCTTGATCAAATACAGCAAACTTATGTATTTCAGTAAAATGCTTTCAGTTCAGATGGCCTACACGTTTAGCATTTAGCCACCCGTGTAATAGTATCTTACATGACAAAACGTAGCATCATATTAAGCTTCATTATGATTTGAGTCATTTTGTCCCACAGTGAATAGTATTAAAGCATTAAATTCAGGTTTTTCTTTTACTTCTTCCTCATCTGAAAGACTAAATTTAGCAAAACCAAGCAAATAAACTGCATGTTTCTGAAATAATTGCATATTAATTCATCTATTTGACAACTGGAATTCAAACTTCTCCATTTTTAGTCATGAACTTTAATTTTAGACATAAAAGGTTAATAACCAGTGTACCTCTCTTTTTAGTTAGTTAAATTGTGTTGCTAAAAGAAAAAAATATAAAAATGCATAAATCTCATGATTAATTTCATTCACGAGTTTGATTTCCCTATTTAGCCTGGATAAAAATAATTATTATTGTGTGAACAGTACCCCCATGTGTCAGATAAAAAAATAAATCTGTGATCAGTTCAGAATATTTTGCTTCATTTTTAACTAAGGTTAAAGGTTTCATAAATCTAATGAGTTTTACAGATTAGTTTTATCTGCTCAGGTATTTTCTGTAACCTGCAGAAGTATGAAGTAGTGAAGAATCACAGTGACTGATTAGGTGTAAATATTTGGAGCAAATGATTGTCAAGGTAACAACAAAAATGTCTCTTTAGCTTAGCATGAAATCTGTGATTCAAGGAAATGAGAATCCTTGGTTAAATCTAAAGGACTTTTATTTTTTTAATGATAAAAGTCTGGGTGTTAAAAACAAAACGGCTTCTTCTGAATAAAAGCAACACCCACACAGTTCCCCTTTTTTTTGGACAAAGCAAGACTAGCAGTTAATGCTAACTTAAGCTAATCTAGTGCTAGACTTAGCTTCAGTCTAGCATTCACACATTAGCATGAGTTTCTTTCTCTTTACAAATAATTGGCATGCAGGAATCTTTCAAAGTGTCTTTCTTTAATGGGTATTTTTAAAAGCACCTTTCACTTCGTCTTCCGTTTACAAATGGTTCTGTTTTATTTTTATCATATACTCATGTTGAAACAGCAGCACCTTCAGACTTTGAACCACTTTCTTTATTATCGACACGATTATCCGAGTGTGTTATCATTTTACATATAAATAACAGATCTCAAAGCTTTATTGTAAAATTTAATTTCTCGGTTTATTTACAGCTGGTTTGTGGCCAGGTGACATCAGGCCTGCACTCCCCAGGTTCTGGTTTTGAGTGCAGGTCATCATTAGCTGGCCGACCTGAAAGTTGAGCCCTGACCCCCACTCGCACCGCTGAAGCTCTGAGGGCAAGTATTTGACCTCAATATTAATACCAAACAGTGACATATCTCAGCAAAAGTTACAAGAAATAAATCTTTTTGTGCGCGTTAACGGCTGGATAGAGCGGTAAATAGGAGAGAAGACGGGACCCGGTAAAAGGGGAGGTGAAGGGTAAAAAACAAACAGATATTACAGTTTGGCTGACAGTCTCAATGACTTCCTTTGCACTGCCTCGGGCCCACCTTGGCGGCCCCCTGAAGTGGCTCGTTAAGCACAGGAACATAGACTGAGTAACCCAGGGCACTGCTCAGTATTGTGTTGGTTGGTTTGGTCTGCTCCCTGGCCCATGCTGCCCCCCCCCCGCCCCCCAGTTCATCTCCTCCCCTCCACCCAGGCCCCTGCTGTGCTCTGCTACACCACATGAGCCCTCTGTGCTCCAAGTGATAGAGTCAAGCTGTTCCTGCTGAGCGGAGGTCAGGGTCCTTCAGTCAGCACCTCGGCCCTGAACAGAGCACACAGGAATCCCCCCTCTTTCCCTCCCCAATCGGGGCTGGTACTCAGCTCTCTCTCTCTCTCAAACAAACCTGGTAGCTTTCCTGCTCTATTTTTTTCTCTCCCCCCGCCCCCACCATCTCCTGACGGTCTGTCACTCCCTTCATCGGAATCATTAATCAGACGGGGCAGATTAAACTTCAAATAAAAACAAACTCCGACGTACTCGCCGGTTCTTCGATTTCTGCCCCGTCGACTTTAAAGAGGCCAAGATGTCGGACGCAGGCGGCAGGTTGAACGGTCTCTGGCGGACGCGGGGCTCCGTTAATGCTTTATTGATATAAACAAGTCGCCTTATCTTCAGGGGTGATGACTCTCGAGGGCCAACCTGCCATCCGTGTAAATATACAGCCGATAACCCTTATCAGCTTGGCACCAATAAAGTCAGACTTCTGGAGGCACGCATCTCTAATGGGGATTAAAGGGATTAAATGTGCAACCTGAATGCGTTCGGGTTCATGTTTTATACAGTGACTGCTTCATCCCATCTTCCACTGTCTGCTCAGAATGCACTGCAGGAAACAAGAGGGCAACAGCGCCGCCTTTGGGTGAGTTTGGGTAGAGCAGCTGAGGTAAAATGAACTGGAGCTGTGTTAAGTCTTGGATTTTGCATTCGTGCGGCTTTTTGACAGAACATATTAGTATATTTGTCCACGCCTGTGGATGGAGACGGGTAAACTCCTCGGTCCAGGCCTCTGCAGGCTGACTGACGGCAGCCCTGCTGACTATTTGTGTCCATGGGAAATGGAGCGGTGTCGCTGCGGCGACGGCCCTGGGGCCATCCATCAGTGTCACGTTTTGGGGGTTGGGGGCGCCGTATGGTATGTGTCACCTCGAAGACTAATGGACAGGAAGTACAGCCGGAGAAACAACAATATTTGCAGAATGTATATTCAGAAGAAAATTCAGATCCGCTTCTTGTGAATTCTCAGCGAAAATCCTAAATGTGCGTTTCCATCCTGATTGATGAGCCGGGCTATTTAAAAGCAGCTCATTCCACACGAGGGCCCTCTCGCCCTCGCTCTCTTTCTCATTACCTTATGTTCTTTCAAGGCACAAATCTGTGTGTAGGGGTCAATAACAGACCTGGCTAATAAATGGCATTAGCTGACAATAACCCCGATCGGTGGTTTGTGACCAGACCTTCCTGTGGAGGAGCTGCAGTGACCAGTCCCGGTAGGTAAAGTGAAACTGGGAAAACCCCTATAAGAGCCCCCTTCTATTTCCCACTACAGGGGCCCCGTGTGCTCGCTGCGTTCAGAAACCGAGGGGCCTAACCTCAGCAGCCGGTGACCGTTGGGTCCAAACCAGAGCGCTTTGTGATGTGGATCTTGACCACCTCCTCAGCGCAGGTGGGGTGGATTCCTACGGTCTGCAGCAGGTGAGGATATGTGGCTCCACACCTAAGAAGCGGCACAAAAATAGAGTTATTACAAATACAGTTATTAATGCCAGATTTTATTCAGAAATAAAAGCTGATGATCTGTGACATCAAATAGCCTTAAATGCAGAAAAATGCTGGATTCTGCATAGGTTTGATTATTCAGACATTTAGTTACATTACATATATTAGTATTAACACCAAAAATTCTAACTAGGTCAAAGTTTGAAAAAAAAAAAATATAATCCCATCAGAACAAAAGAAAAAAAAAAGAATAATTATCTTCGATATTATTAGAAAATATGGCTGGTCAGGGATATTACATATTTTCACAAAGCAAATCCAGAACCAAATAACTGCCTGACCATCATGTTTCTTAAATAACAATATATCAAATGTTTATAAAGTCACAATGTGTTTTCTCAGGTTATGTTTTTTATTACCAAATAACAGAAAAATATGTATTTAATTAACTTAGAAGTTTTATTACATTCATAGAATTCTCAAAGTGCTATAAACAATAAAATAGTTCATAAAAATAAAAACAAAGGTAAAAATAAAAGGTCTTTAATCATAAAGACAAATGACCTTTAAATGCAGCATAAACATTAACATTTAAAACAAGACGTCACTTAGAAGGATGTAAAATTATTTAGTTGCTATGTTTATTACCATGGTAATAAAATAATCATTTCTCATGACAAATATTTAGATTTAGTCCATAGCTTATTGAAGCTCTTGAATTTAATTTCTTTCAGCAAATTTTGTTATAATAATATTTAAGTTATTCCCTGAAGTAAAAAAAAAAGTGTCATTTGCAAGCAAAACAACTTGTAATTAACTCAATCATTCAGAAATGTGAGTACATAAATGTAAAAGTTCAGGTCCCAACAGTGACTCCGACACCTCTTTGTTAAACTGAGTGAAATCTTTTTTTTCTGTTTGCAAAATTCAGTCACCTCCAAACAATACCTCTTATCCCAGTCATTTCCTTATGGTCTATAGTTAATATTAAACACAAATGTAAGCCAGGATTATTCTGAACTTACTGCAAACTCATAGAGAATCCCTGAATGACCTCTCCAGCGTTTGGACCAGTGAAATGCAGACCCAGAATCTTCTGGTCGCCTCCCCTCTCACATATAACCTGAAGATAAAAGGAGAAACAGCAGGATTAGCCCAATGCTAGCTAATGCAGACACACTTACTACAAAGAACATTTACACACTTCTACAGACTCAAGATGTCCAAGATTGTTGTTTGGTTTCCCAATGTTTTGAATAAATAAACTAACGTATTGACAGACGCGACACAAAGGCAGCGACAAACGACAGGCAAGGGTGAAAGTTTTCCCAGACAGCAACAAAAGTTGAGCATTTATCAACTTTCTTGTGTTGTGCCACCAGCTGCGCGTGCACGTCTATGTGTGCGAACTTGAAAATCCACATCCACAAATTACAGCGGTCAGTTGGCTGGATAAAGACAAGCAGCTGTCGCCTCATCGCACCAGTTCCCCAGGAAATCAACAGAGAGGAACATTTATAAAACAAAACAAAATGGCTTCCCTTAAACCTTCCTGAATATAAATACCTGGAAAACTGAGAATCTTCAGACACATCTGGTTTGAGATAATCAAACACTTTTTGAAAACGTGAATAAAGTGACAGTTTTAGATAAGGGCTTTACGGGCAGTTGCCCAGGGCGGCATCAGAAAGATGTGGGGCACCCAAAAAATATTAAGTAAAATATATCTCATCTGGTCATCTGAACAAGTTTAGTCGTTCTTGCATGTGTGTTGAGTGAAATAAGTTTCCCTTATTTCTAGAGTATGGCTACAGAAGAAACAAAGATAATTACTTTGATTTTAACTGGTTGGAGTGCGGCTGTCTCTATCCATCTCCAAACATCGGTCCATCAATCAGTTGCTTTGGCTGAATGGTAACCAAAGTCTGACATGTAATCTGTTTAGTCCAACTCGCTCAATATATTTAACTGGAGGGATGCAAGGTCTGGAAACAGAAACTTTTTTTCTCTTTACTCTTATTGTCTTTTCCATATTTATGCAGAGTTGAAACGATCCTTATTTTTATTATTTTTTTTTTTTAGATTGAAGGATCATGAATGAACCCTCAGGATGATGGGATGTCCTTCTGGGGTTACCTTAATGTAACACTGGCTGGCATCGCGCTCTGCGACGGTGAATTCTAGTGGCTTGTAGAAGGCATGGAAAACCTACAGACACATAAACATTTCAGTTCACAGAGACTTCATAACATCTAGTCGAGCATCACAGAAAAAGGGTTTGTTAGATTTCAGCTGGTATTGTGTAAACCCATGTCGATGGCTATGACAAATTTGGTGAAATTTCACAAAACCAAAAGCTGACAGTATACAAAAAAAAAAAAAGAAAAAAAAAAAAAAAAGCAAACTTAAAGGGATCACGATTACAACTCAAACAGATTAGCAATTAGCATCCAACTGAAAATGAAGATGTGTTGCCATGGAGAAAAAAAAAAAACAAGCTGCAAAGCTTCAATTGCCAAAACGTAAACAGCCCACTCAGTGCGTCAGTCCTCTCTGAGACGTACAGAGTTTGATTCTGCGAGTGAACGTGCCGACACAAGTTGAGAGGACCGTGCAGCTGTCGGGTTGGGGAGGGGGCGGCTCCTCCTCAGATCTCGCCGCGCCTGTCGTCACCTCACACACACCTCAATCAGACCTCCTGCTAGCCCGTCACTCAAGGGCAGGGGTCCGCGTTTATCGTCAGCCCTCTGCAGGTGTTGCTAGCATCTGGCAGGTAAACTCAAGAGCCACTCGCTAATGTACTGTGTGTGTGTGTGTGTGTGTGTGCGCGCATGTGCGTGCGTGTCAGTGTTTGTAAAGCTGTTGTTGAGGGGGGGCATTGTACTTTCAATGACAATAACTAAATTAAATACAAATATTTACAAAAACAGAATAATCGACTTGTTCGATTATGTTCCCCATTTCTCCAATAATGGTACAGCTGTTTTTAAATGAGATACGCACGGATTTTCTTTTTCTTTTTTTTTGTATATTAAAATATATACTGGACCCTAAAGACCCTGTCCATTTCATCCAACAACAGGTTAAGCTTCCTGTGGGTTTTTACGCTGGAATCACAGGGTTCTGTTTAGAAGTAGAAGGAGGCCTGAATATCATGTTAATTTGAAGCTTTTTATGATGCATTTTAACTATTTTTCCTCCCAAAGTTGAGTGACTGAAGCCAGTGTTCTAACAGTTTTTGTTTTGTAAAAATTCACATTTTTTCCAGATTCTACATTCCTTTGTGCTGAATTTAAAACATAAAAATGTAAAAGTTCCCCAATGAAGTTATGGCAAATATTTCTACAATGGGCAGGCATAAAGATAAGACCCAAAGTATTCATCTCCTGGCTGAAATGGTCTTAAATTAGCTTTTAATTTTTGCTGACATGTTTCTTCTGATTGATCTGAAATGAAGTGGACCAGCCAGAGATCCAGTGGGAGAATGGGAAGCAAGTAAGAAGGAGAAAATAAAGAAAAGGAGAGACAGAGAGGGAAGACACACACAGAGAGATGCTGTCTGACTATAAAAGATTATTTTTATTCTTCCCATAACTGTAAACATTTTCAGCAGTGCCCTCTTGGACCTCATCTGACCCAAACTGTCCAGGTCAGAAGACATAAAGTCGGGCTGTAGTCTTAGTGGTGACCAAGGTTCAATAAAATGGAAGTTACTGGAACACCAATGTCACCTGTGTGTGTTAAGCAGGTATAACCTGGAATATAAGGATGGCAACAAAGAAAGACCATTAAACCAATAGATCAACTACTGCAAGGTCAACTGGACGTGGCCGCTGCCAAATGCCCTCTGGAAAACGTCTTAGCATCAGACAAGAGAAAGACTGACCTGTCAGTCAATAAGGACAAGACAAATTAGTCCTTCTGTTTTATCTTCTATGTCTTATATTTTCCAAAGCAGTTTGTGGTTTCTGACCTGTAAAATGTGCCATATAAGTAGAGTTTACTTACTTACTAACTTAACTATGGCACCTTCAACCAAGGTGGTAGCATCATGCTAAGTGGCCATTTTATTGCCAGAAGTGGTTGTGGGAATAATAAAGTTCTGCCTCCAATTGTTTGTGTTTCAATGGTGAAATGATCCAAGCCGATTCTGGAGAGCAACATTATGTTTTTTATAATGGAAGTTGATTTTTATTTAAAATGAATGAAACATGCTGAAAAGCTGGATCTCACAGCTTGCTACGGGTGTTTAAACACTTAGGAAGGATGTTTATATGTATATTTCAGACTATTTAAAATTTTGAGGCTTTTATGTTTTATGCATTGACGTTTTTTATGGTGTTATTATTAAATAACTCTGGTAAATTAAAAAAAAAAAGATCCATTATTTAATGCTCCAGACCAGGGCGGGATGAGAATGACTGATCCCACCTCTATCCCGTCTTTCCCACGTCTCCTCTCGGCCTCCTCCTCTGACAGCCCGACGCAGCCGTACTCCAGAGGGGTGAACACGGTGGTGGCCACCTGTCACACACAAACACAATTGGGAACGTTTACACTTTGCCAAAACGGCCCCGCTCATTTCTTTCGGGAAAATCCCACGCAGCGTCTAATTACAAAACTGCCAAAGCGTCGCGTGCAGGTGGAGTCTGCCCATGTTCATTTCGATGACGACAGAAATGCTCCTTTGCTTAAAATATTTATATGTGAAGATGAATTTTAAGACAAATACTTCAACACACGCAGCTAAAACAAGCCTTTAATCTGTTTTGAACACAGGCGCTGTAATAAAACCTTCACTGCAACCCGCTGACAGACGAGTACGTATACCGAGAACAACGCAGGACGACGCCGTCGTGGAAAATGCTGGTACACTATGCCATGAATCATCCTAAAGAGAGACTAGCAGTTAGATGGAGGGGAGGCTCAGATGAGAGACCAACCAAATAACAGCCTCACATTGGCAGAAAACGATAAACGTAAAAAGCCACACGCGCTTGAGGTGCGGAGAGATGAAGGCTTTTATTACTGTTAGTGTGAGTGTGTGTGTGTGTCTTACGTTGTCGTAGTTCATAAGGTCGGTGCTCTGGCCGGAAAGCCTGTGGGCAAGGAGCTTTCCTGCCTTGATGGCAGTAGGTGTCAGCTCTGGACGACCCTGAAGCAAAGAGAAATGTGAAGTTGCTCCAATTCATCTGTTGTATATATTAAACTTTTCATTCAACATATGAATGAAAAGTAACAACAGACCAATGCATGGTCACAGATGACGGCGGAGAAACAGTTTTCCTGTAAAGTTGTTTCTCCTCACATTTAGAAACCAGTACATAAGGTTGATTGACAGTGCTAAGACCCTCCTCCTGGCTCTGATTGGTTGTTTTTGATGCATGTTTTTTCAGATGGCAACTCAGGGAGGAGATGGGGGAGATGGAGCTTTTCACAGACTATCTGCCTCAAATTCTCACGACATGGCAGTTTTAACAAATATGTAAAAATTATACTATTTATAAAGGTTACACACTGCAGTTTTAATAATGTATACATTAGCAAAGGGTAAAACTATGATACATCAAAAGTTTTCACAAGACAACAACTTCATCATCCCAGACTCTGCATTAACTCAACATACCCACAGAAAATGGCTTGTAATACATGTGTGACTACAGCAACTACGGAGTCTCAAAAGGTTCATTTTAGTTTGCCCGTCAGAAATGCAATAACGTTGATTTTGTTAAATTTTAATATCCTCTGTGAGTTTTGTTAAGATTTTCTGGACCATAAGTCTAATCAGTTAAAAAATATGTCAGGTAGAGGGAAAAAAACAAACTAAAGAAAATGTATAGGTTTCTTTTTTTTTTCTTTCTTAGAAATGATCAACCTGAGTGGGACTTTGTTCATGTTGAGAACATGATCAGGAGACACTTTGTGTTCAGCTGCCTGATTTTAAACCGACTCACAGAATCTGTTGACCTTGGCTCGGAAATCTGCTTGCAGCTTCCGACACTCTGCTGTCAGTGCTCTGCTGGCCTCGCTAATGTTTACTCCTTGATTCATGTCCATCAGTATGAAGGAGCATTTAACACATCAGTCAAAAAACGTGTCACAAAGAGAGGAAAAAAATATATATATATAAAGAAGGACCAGCCAAACTATGAAAAAAAAAAGGGTCTTATAGTGCCAAATGTCATCAGCAGACAAAGATGAGACAAAATGCGATAGGGTTTCTAAATTACTCCAGATGAAGAATGTGAGTCGGGGTTTTTGTAGAACCAGTTCTTTTTCTTGACCAGTTTTGCACATCCAGACACTGGAATGTTTTAGCCTATTTTCCTTCATATAAACAGCAGATGCTCAGTCACACAAGGTCAGTGGAGTCTCTGAAAATGATACTGGAATTCTTTCTGCAGAATTTCAAAAGGTTTTGGTTTGAAATCTCTCCCACATGTTTGCAGAGTTTTCTCCTGTGAGAAAATCTTCCTTTGACTTTCCTCCTCCTGATTTTTATTATTGGAGTGTCAGAGTAAAGGAGACTGGACATAGACAGCCTCATCTTCAGGTTGGATTTTGAAAAACATGCAAAGTTTTCTTGCTACTTCACAATCATTCACCGTTTTTATGTTGCCGTATCAGATAAAAATCCAAGTAAAATGCGCTGAGCTCCGTGGATGATACGTGATAAAGTGTGGAAATGTTCCAGGAACATGACACTGTGATCATTAGTAATTAAAAAAAAAAAAAAAACATACAACATTTGATGCATAAAACGATGTAAACAATCATTTCAGTAACTGCTTATTAATTCAAAGGGGTGAAATTATTTGGAAAATCTTTCCCTGTGTGTGTTTTTCTTTATTGTTTTGGCTGCTTGCCAACAGACAAACACGTAGCCATGGAGACGCACAACCAACTGTGGCGTTCAGGAAACAGCAGTGCTGCAGGGCAGTTTTAAAGACATGACTTCAACTTGTTAAATCAGCAACACATCCTGTTATCAGCAAACATCTCCAGCGCCTCCGCACGTATACGGCGGCGCGCTGCGGCATTCCAACCGCTGTTTGCAAGTCGGTTAGAATGCGTCACCATATTGCATGGAAGATTACCAAAATAAAATAAATAAATAAATAAAAATACTATTCTACCAGTTTTTACCTGAAGAGGGGAAAAAATGCCTTTGCTGTTGGGAAAATGCTGGAAGACAGATTGGAGAGAAGCACTCATCAAAGCTAGCCGTCAATCACAGCGGCTCAGAGAATGTGTGTAGGGGTGTGTGTGTGTGTGTGTGTGTGTGTGTGTGTGTGTGTGTGTGTCATGAGACCTGGGAGGCAGGAAGGAAGCTCCCAGTTGGTCGTGGTAGAAAAAACAACGCTGACATGCAGCAGGTTTGACTTGTAATAACACAGTACCAGCTCCAGAGCTTCTACAATCACATTATTAAAGTTATTCCAGGTGAGAAAAAAAAAAACTCTCACAAGACAATATCTTGCGAGTTTCTACACAAGTGATGATGAGCTTTGCTCATCCAGCTTTCAGCTCTTATTTTAACCAAAATTCCTTCTAATTTCATTTTTTTCCTTACACTGTGCCAAGATAGTGTGAAAATTTGAACATTTAACTGTTTTTAAATGTGCTCCCAGAAGGAGGTTAAGTGGCTTTTTCCCAGCTAGTTTTGATTGGTAAAACATATCAAGTAAAGCTATCACAGCTAGCCTAAACATTTTACCTGCAGGTTTGTATACAGCAAAATACTCTGCATGTCAGCATGAAACTGGTAAGAAATGATTAAAATGAAGCCAAAACTAAAGGCTTCAACAAACTTTTGGAAAGATGATCAAGTTTTCAGACTGACTGGACACTAAATGCTTTAAGAAGTTAAAAGTCTTCACAGCCTTTTTCTGTTTTCTGACATGGAAACAGAAAACATCGATGTATTTTACTGCAATGTTTAAGGCTGCGACTAATGATTATTTTAGTAATCCATAATTCAATCAATTATTCTGATAATTAATCAGATAAAAGAAATGGCACACACTGCAGATTTTTATTCCAGACACTTAAGCCTTTTTTATACAATATAAAAAAAATGTTAAAAATCCAAATATTTAAATTCCTTTTTAAATAAAAATGTTAACATTTTATTGCCTAAATTCAAACAACAGCACTCCTTTTCGTGGCACATCTACAGACTGAAAATACTCTCCACTCTTTTTAGACAAACACGTCGGTCAGATGTGTTTCATGATATTTGTCTCCGGACTTCGACGGAATAAAACATTTCAGTAGCTCAAGCCTTATGTCTAGGAGTGTTGTCCTGCTGAAAGGTGAACCTCTGATTTCTGATTGTTTTCCTGCTCCTGTTGAAAGCAAACATCTTCTAAACATGATGCTGCCACCACCATGTTTCCTAGTGAAGACACAAATTACTCTCCAAGCAGGAAAGAGATTTTTTTTTTCCTTCCAGGTTTGCTGCGTTCCCTACATGGCAAGCTGCCAATGATGCTTCTTCTGTTTCATAAATGGCAGATTTATGAAGTGCATGACTGACAGTCACGTTGCCATCAATCACCATGGAGTCCTTTGACTTAATTATTTGAAAATAAGTTTCCTCTTCCTTCTGCTTTCCAATTCAGCTGAACTTCTAGTTGGTCTGTTAGGGAGAATTCCCATAGAATGAAACTGAAGTTTGTGTTTTTAATGTTGCTGCACTAATAACACAGTGAGACACAAAAGCTTTAACTAAGAGAACTATTTCCAGTTTTCTGGATGGGTGTGGCGTGTCATGGCATCTTGTGTATTTTTTTCCCGTCAGAATTAAAAGTGGTAATTATAGAGTGCTCCTCCTCTCCTCATTGTCATCGGCATCATGACTGCTGTCAGGCTGGCGCCTGCCGACGATGGCCTACCTCGCCGATGTCTCCGAAAGCATAGACGTTTGGCACCGAGGTGGATTCGTCTGGGCCCACAACTATTTTCCCCGTCTCTTGGTTGAGCTGCACGCCCAGCTTGTCGAGTCCAAGGGTTTTGGTTTCGGGAGCCCTTCCTGAGGAGGAACCAGGAAAAGTGGAAATATGTCAAGAGCAGAAGGAGGAAAGTGTTAAAAACACATTTTTTTCTCATCTTGATTGTGCGCTTTGATTAAAAAGGTTTTATGCCCGTCTGTTAAATCGTTGACCAAACTATTGACCGTGTTGGCGATTGGGCTTGTAGATATGCAACGAGAGAAAGACGTGGACCTGACAAGATATTCCTAACGCTGTGAAACATCACAGGAGATAGTGACGGTGATTAAGCAACATCTGGCCAGCTGAGAAGCAGAAGGAGAGGGGAGGGGGCTTGGCTGGGATCCCAAAGACCCCGCGGACGTCCCGGGGTGCAAATTCTGACACTTTCTGGGCAGATGACTGACGGATGCTGTCGACAGCAGGTCTCCATGGTGATGGAGCTCGGACCATGTGCTCCACCCTCCCGAACACGGCTCCTCACAACCTGCCTGGGCAGCATAATAAACAGCCGGGGCCCAAGGAACCCATGTAGATGCTATCGGACAGCAAAAACAACAAACCCCCGAGACCCCTCTTCCTGGCTGGAGCCAAAGAACAACGTCGACCCCCCACCTCCACCCCCAGTCTTCTCAGTCCTGGGCGGGTGAGGTGGGTGAGGGGAGGGCTTCAGGGAACTGTCTGGTTCTCTACGACGTGTGCGGGTGAATGGGACAGAACACACAGAGAGAGGAGAGAGGGGAAGTCGGCCAGTCAGGACTGATTCCCTAAGGCTGGACTTGTAAATATTTTCCTGTCTTGTAAGAATAAAACACTGCAATGAATGGCATCCTCTCACTGCACTGGGGTTGGTGAACTGATGTGGATTTAACGTTTATAGGTCTTTTTAAAAAATGTCCTCGTTATTAAAATGCATTTTTCTAAAGCTTCGCTGAGCAACGACAAACAATTTAAAAATGTTGTGAGGTGAGATTTTTTTTAGCGCGTCCTCTCTAACAGTGTAGCAGTGTTGCTGTCTGAGTGCCAAGGAGAACTATGACAAGTTTACTTTCACAAGATGAGAAGAGAAAGAAGGATAAAGAGAATACAAGACAACACTGCAGAAGTCCCTGCAACAGGGAAAAAAAAAAAACAACAGAAACCACAACGACAACACAGGAGTGGGCATTTATCATATAATTTATCATTTATCGTGACAAATTTCTTAAAAGAATTTTGACTCATTATTGTCATGATAAATTCCACTTAATGGAATCCCCTGAAATTATGAGTAGTGTCGGATTTGCTATTTCTCCACAGTTTGTTCAATGAGACAGTCAATAAATATGTAAAAAAAAAGAAAATATGATTAAGTGTAGTTACTGTGTTCAGTTTAGCGATATAAATATATTTTTTTGTGATGCTTATTTCCTATTAAAAAACAACAACAAAAAAAACAATTTGCATTACAAACTGATATGGTTTTCAAGAGCTCTGACTGCTGTGCCATGCAGTCACAGTTACAGTAAAAAGTTCTTGTTTTCGCTTTTGTTATCAGAATAGTACCGCAAAACATAGTGATAAAACTTTACATCCATGTCGCCCACCCCGAAAATTACGCTACTGAAAAACACACCAATTAATACAGGATGTATTTAGTGGCACCTGCAGCCCCAATGCATCAGTGAAACACCTCAATCCAAACACCTGTGACTGGAGGACCACAGCAGGGACAACTGCAGTCAAAATTCAGTCAAAAACTGACTGTCAATGTAATAACAAGGTCATAATATAGCATTTATTAGGCTGCGTTGCTGATAAAAATGTGCCAGCTGTAAGACTTTGGTGATTAAGGCTTTAACACTTTCACACAATCCCATTGTTGCGACTCAGACTGTACTTTTATACCTCTGGCCTTGTGAGAGCGAAGTCCCGACTTCAGACTTGGCACGGCTACTGATGCAGTCACACAAGCGGCCGAGTTGGCCAATCGGAACGAAGCCTGTTGTGACATTAAGAGGAAGCTAAACAGCCACAACAAACGTCTGCGAGAGCTGGAAGCTTATCTGATCAAACTAATGAACACAGACAAAAGGGAGCGCAGCGCGGCGGCAGCTTGTTATTGTTGGGCTGGAACGGATCGTGCGCACCGCCACAAGACGTGATGATGACGACGCGTTTCATTTCAAGCCAAAAAAGATTTTAAGAGGCAAAGTGATAAGAGGCTGCAGAGAAAAAACTGTAGCATCTATGGATTGTAATCGGGATCAAGGAAAAGGGAGGAGTCCTGGAAAGAACCGGGAAAGTAGCGTTGCAGAAAATTCAGTCAGCCGGTAGAAATGAGTCGGGAGCCCACTGGTACAGATAAGAGACGACCACAGACAGTTGGGTACTGTTGAGGTATAAAACATTGAAGAGGACAGGAATATGTGGAAAACCAGCTGCGACTCAGTGGTTTAGATAAAAACGACCAGCTGGGTCAGACTGGACAGAACTTCAGTAGCCAGCTGGCTGGTTGTTTGGCGTTTGAGGACGCCTGCTGGTGTCCAGAGAAGATGGCTCCCTCAGTGCCTATTGTTCTGAACCAGGACAAGACAACGTACACCGATAATGAAGTGCGTCAACACTGTGTCCATTTAGAACACCACCAATTATGTCATATTCTGAATTAAGCTGTGCTTCAGTGATGCACGTCTGTATGTCTTTCATTGAAAACAAAACTTAATAAATGCTGTTGATCCAGTCTAACACAAGGTGCTGAGATTCAGCCCAAACTTTATCAGCAGTCAGCAAACGTGTGTTGCATTTACTGACATTGTCACAATGTAGCAGCTGCAGTCACCTTACTGTATGAAGACTGTTTCTTCTGAACACGGTTTTGTATCGAGTCTCTGTTGGTTCTTTCTCCACAGTTTGTTGGATCAGAACCAACCATGAAACGTTTTTTTGTTTTTTTTTTCCAGCCGTCATCTGTGCCAGGACATTCTTGCAAACGAAATCATCGATGTGTCAAAAACATTTTCTAATGTGTAACTTAAATAAAGCATAAAAAAAGAGTGATGTTCCGGCAGGGTTTTATTGCGTACGGTTACTGTGAGGCGGACTGCGTTCTGGACCGAGTCCCAAGTGGCCATTTGGGAAGCTTTAGGAACTTCTACACAAACCTAATCTTTTTAGGAAGTCGACTCTTGTATAAAACAGAGAGGCGAATACCCTTTCAAAATAAGGAAATGGTGTTTAATGACATCCTTTGGCGGGGTAGAGGCCAGCGGGGGAGGAGACTGAAGTGTCCACCATCGTTACGCAGACAGGAAAGCTTGGAAATGTTCTGTTTCCTGCCGTGTTTGTGTGGCCACACCTGGACGGGCGGGGAGCGGCCGCGGGGTCAGGAAGGAGCGGGGGGAAAGGTGGAGGGAGGCGCAGCCATTGAGAAGGATGTGGTAGACAGTGGTGATACTGTCCCCCGCTCCCCTCTGGCCTTTAATAGATCCACAGGGGCCCCGGGACCCCAGTCTGGCTCCTCGATGGAGGCCACAGCGAAGGGAAGTGGCCTTGTGCTCGCAACTCCTGCACATCAAAGACGCGCACGCCGCATTGTTGCCGGTTCTCACCGAGCCGTATGGGAACAAAAACCTTCATATGGATGTTGCTGAGTCGTGGCAAGTCAGAGGAAGCTGCTGTGACGAAGTCTGTGAGCTTTTACAACTTTAAAGTGGAAAAAAGAAAAACTACTTTTGCGTCCAACAGACAAAACAGAAAAATGTGTGTCTGTTTGATCATCTGGAACCTACAAATAGGTTCATGATTATTGAACCTACTATAAGCAAGAAATCCAAAACGGCCTGGTTACTAAGTTAGCTGGTTTTAGCATCAGTGAGGCATTTAATGACTGCGGGGGCATGTTGACTGTGACTGGTCTGCTTCATCCTGAAAAGTCCCATTTTATCTTTCATGGAAGTTGCTGGATTTAGAGATGTAGGCAGTCTTCTGAAAATGTAAGGTAACGATTCTATTAGTTATTTATATCTCCTAAAGCAGGGCTCTCAAACTTGTTTTCATTTCAGGCCAAATTGCAGCACAATCTACTGATAAAAACAGCCCTTAAAAGCTGCTGAAATATTACTCTGTATTCCACTTATCAAAATTAGATCACGTTTAACATGATGCAATCTGGGAATATACAAATATGAACTGAACTGATTTGACTGATTAAATAATACTTAAGACACAACTCTTATTTTGAAGTTCTAAACTCTAGAGCAGGGGAGTCCAAAGTGTGAAGTAGGGTCATTCTGACCCATAGACAGATTTTTTTTTTTTTTTTTTTGCGGCCCCCCAACTGTAATTCAAGAATGATACAAATTTGTCCCGTTCAGCACAGATGGTTGACGCAGGTTAATTTGTAATCAGTGTAAAATAAAAAAAGAAGGGTTGGTCTTTTCATAACCAAGCTTGTACAACACATAGAGCAAAGTTTCATCAAGCATCAAGCATTCTAGCCCAACCCAGACAGAATTTCGGTTTCGGGTCGGGCTTGGGCCATAAACCTGAACTGTCTCTTACACCCTGACTTACACACATGCTCTAAAATAAAATAAAAGCTTCCCGGTCAAGTTTCGGGAAGTGTTGCTTTTAAATTAGTTCAACACAAACAGACCCGACAGACGTCCCTTCCACTGTGAATCATTCTGCTGCCTGGAAAAAGGAGAAATGACAGGACAACAGAAAACGGACAGGCGAGAAAGAGGAAGACGGCCGCAGGTGACGGCGGGCAGAGGTGGCGCAGGCCCGGCGGGCAGTGACAGATGCGAGGCCGGTTTCCGCGGAGCTGGCACGGCGCAGGAAGGCGCAGAGCGAGAACAAAGAGGGGAACGCGGTGACCCGTGCCTGGGTGCATCCTGCTCCGTCCTGCCCCGCTCCAACCGGGGAGCCTGCAGTGAGTGAGCGACACTTCCCCTGCCTATTCCCATCACTCTGGCTTTATTACTTTGTTTTCACGCTCGATTCGTGCTGTACCCGCTGACACTGCACTTTGTAAGGATGACAAAGGAGCTGGTGGAAGGGGACCACAGAGTCACACTAATGTTTCATTGTAACATCAGTGGGAAATGATACAACACGTTGTGAAAGCATCCATGCCCTCTTCATTTTTTCCCACATTTGCACAGGTTAAAAACGACAACTTTCGAAATGATGGCATCACATTGGCTCTTGATAACCATTGCTTAAAAAGGTAAAGAACCAACTAATACTTTTCAATATAGATATATAGATGCAGCTTTTATCAGTTTCTCATTTTTCACTTAATGTCCGCAACAGAATGACACCAACGTTTTCAGCTGTTTATTAGCTCAGGTTTTCTTGTCATTTGGTTGAAAACATGTGCTTTTCAAACATATTTTTCCAAAAATATCAACATCTCATAAGCCAAATAAAGAATGTTTGGCTTTCTTTATTTTAAAGCCAAACATTGAAATAAAATGGAACTTCTTAAAAAAATTCCCCACAGCAGATAGCTGTCAAAAAGTACTTTTTGTCTTTTTTTTTTTTTTTTTTTAAATGTAATGTAACATTTTTGGCTGTAAGCAACTTATTTAGCTGAGCTGAGGGCAGAAATGCCTCTATAGCTTACAAAGACTGTAGATTTCTTGCTCCAGTGAAGTACGATGGTGGAGGCATCATGCTGTGGGGATGATTTTCTTAAGCAGCAGATTGTTTCATATCATACTGACACGACATAGTGACAGTTTCAACATATATGTAATGTTTTTTAAAATAAAAGTTACATACTGCAGCTTTAAAGCTGTTACTAATAAAAAAGCTTTCGGTGTAAGGATGTGTGGGAAAAAAAAAGTCATCTATAAACTGGTTTTGGATCATCATGCCACAAAGACATGTGTCAACATTAAGATGAGCAGTTCTTGTGGAACAGCGTTGAAAGGGTAAAAACATTCAATCACAAACAGATTCAGTAAAAGCCTCCAACAGAAGGACTCACCCACTGCCCACAGCACCGAGTCGAAGGTGTCTTTGTGCTCCCTGCCGGTTTCGGTGTCGCTCCACGTCACCTGGAGGGTTCCCGACGGGAGCCTGTCCACTCTCTGGGGAACGGACCCCCAAACAAACCTGGTCCCATAAGCTTCCATGTAATCCGTCACAAGACCCGCCATTTGCTGCACAAAGTGAAATGTCTGCTTTTAAACCGGACAAAAAAAAACCCCCAAACAAAACTGCAGATCTTCAGAACATGCAGACTGTGAGAGACGTACCCGATCGAAACCCCGGAGGGCGACGCTACGAACCATCACCGTGGTGTCCAAGCCGATGCCTGTGAGGAAGCCGGCACACTCCAGAGCGACGTCTGGGTTCAGCCAAGTTGAGGATAGCAGTAACTACGTTTTTTTCATTTTTAAAAAGTAAAACGATCACCTTTAAATGTGATGGGTGAGTGACAACATGGTTGCTCTTGTTTCAATTCTTCCGTTCTGACCTGCCTACCAGAAATAAGACCTGTCAGAGGAACGTCTCTGTGAGGCTGTGATAGGCTACCGGAGGCCAGGTGAAGAAGGTTACAACCTTTGGTGTGATTGGTTTATAAAGGGAACATTTTCCCTCATGGGGTGAGAACGATCGTTTTATGACCAGAAAAAAATGCAATCAGTGCACCCCGTCTAAATAACAACGCTTTGTCTACGGCCCTATGTCGCTAATTCATCAAACTCTGTACGATTTTGTCTGTTGACGTCTGGCAGGCCAAGCACAAGAGCTTCTTCCTCCCCCTGGGTAGATGAAGGATACAGCTGGCTCCAACCACGAGTCTGCAACACAAAGACGAAGAAGCTCTCAAAAGAATTACAAACACAACAAGATACATTTCCATTTCTCCTCGGTGCACTTTAGCCACATGAAAACAACAATAACCCCGACTCGCACAGGTTTTCTTCCAGATCCTGGAATTAGAGAGGTGATGAATTACAAAGCTTCCTAACCTCAGAGGCGTGAAGAAAATGGAGGACGGGGGGAACAAAGCTAAAGGTTCACGTGTGTGGTCCGGGTGAATCACCGCTGTAATCCGGCAGTAAGATCAGCGGCGCTGATCCCCGCAGACGACGTGTGTCATGTTCAGGGCTTAAACCCGCATGTCGGCCCGCTAAGTGAAGTCTGTCACTCGGTCGCTTTCAGCGCAGCAAACCAGACTCCCTGCCCTTCCTCCACTTCCCCATAAAGCACCGCTTCAATTAGGATGCATTGAGAAGTGGCTTAAGAAAAGACGAGGCAGAGAGCTTTACCGTGATCCGAAACTTTCATCACGGAGAAGACGCCTCACTAGCCCACACCTTCTCTGGTTCAATGTGGTTCGTTGTGTTTTATACATCCGCAAAGCTGCGACACACACCCTTAGTGATGCATTTTTATACTCTGCAGGGTGGATGTGTACCTGTTTTTGTTCAGGTGTTTGTCAAAACGTAACGGACAAGATGCAATCAAACCTGGGATTCAAGGATTCTTGTTAACTTGGTTTTATTATTTATTTACTTATTTGTCTAAAAGAGAGAATTAAAGTGAGTTCAACGTTGGCCTGAAGTCACCCAAAAACTCCCAGACTGCTCCTCACTGAGGGAGGTTTGTTTGGATCGGTGCTTCTCAGCCTTGGGCGGCTCTTCAAACAGCCTCCATCACTGATAGGCACAACATGATATTCTTGTGTATCTGCCTGCGAAGTTAGGAGGAGGACATTGTTGCTGCAGTCTGAGGGCAGCAACAATGTTGCTGCAGTCCGAGGGCAGAATGAGGTCAACGATTTTTATCCCACAAATGAAAGGCTTTTGTTTTTCCTACTGCTGGTGTGAGATTCACATAAATGGTGAAATACGCAGATCTCAGTCTAAAAACTAAACTAATACCTGTGCTCTCTGTGTTCTGATCTGTGAATAAATGCGGATCTTTGTGTTAAAAAGCACATAATAACCAGAAATCAGGGATGGTATGTTTTGCTTCTATTGCCAGGTCAAAGGAAAAAATGCAATAAGTGAAAGGCGACTTTGTTTTCCTGCTAACTAGTTGCATCAAAATCAGCCACATCCAGTAGTTTCAACAACCAGTCGAGTTACAATAAAAAGAAGGAGGTTAATGGGGAATAAAGTCATTATTTAAAAAGAGAAAAAGTGGAATGTGTGGTAATGAAACCATTTCATTTGTCCCAAAGAAAGTTTCTTCAGCTTGGCTGTTTTTTTTTTTTAATCTTTTTATTTTTTAGCTCATTTACTTGGTTATATTGTATTACTCACTTTATGATATTTGATGAGCATGTGTCGTATTCTTTCGTGCATTTTCTGCTAAAGGTTGGGGTTTGAAACCAAGCCGGTTGATGCTGGACAGATTAAACATGTTTAGTCTTTCAGTTCTTAGTCATTTTTTAACTTTTGTCTCTTCCACCAAATGGGCTGCTTACAGCAGCCTCCTGGTACAACCACTTCCTCCTGGCACACGCTTTGTGTTTTCTCCTGATAGCATGATGAAGGGAGTCAATTCTGGACCTCAGCGCCTAAAGCCAAATCTGTCATTTACCTGTGTGTGTGTGTGTGTGAATGCTTGAGGGATCATTAGACACCCATCCCTCACCTGTAACCTCACACACCCATCCTGCCTGCAGAAACAACTCCCTGGACCTCACCTGCATAGCTGATGACGGCTTGACAGACCAAAACAGCTTCAGTTTGAGCTTTGCCTCAGAGTTGGAAGATCGTTTCTGGAAGGATCCGCTGCTGAAACGCCGCCAAGCAGCGCCACTTCTGCCTGCAGGGGGGGCAGAGCGCTGCCCTGACCTCCACGCTTTTACATCAAAGCACTTCCTCTGCTCAAGTGCTCTCAGAAACGTCCTGACTAAGTGAAAGCTGCAGTGATGCTCGGATGTTTAGGAATTCATCGTATTTTAAACACTCAGCCCCTCTTTGGCTTTTCCATGTCTTGTTAGCTTAATTTCGCAAAGTTATGTTTTGGTTTTTTTATCGGATTTTTATGTAATTACAAAGTTGTGATTAACCTGTTTGTCGCAAAAAGCAATAAATCAATTAATCGCATGATAAATTAAAAACAAACTCATTTCCATTTGCATGATTTATTATTTTTCTGGACTGAATGACAGAATTTTTCATTCTGGTGTTTTGGTCTCAACTAGATGATTTTATTTGCTGTCTTCATAATTCATTTTATTTGTTGTTCCTGTTGTTGTTGCTTATTTATTGTGGATATTTACAATGTTCCAAATGTTAATAAAGTTTAGAATTTAAAGCTTATTGCTCTTTGAGAATTCAAAGATCTTGCGTTATTATGCCATTACCATCATGTTACTTGAAAACGGTCTCAAAACAACATCATCATTTATCGTGAAAACATCTGGGATAATTTATCGCCCATCAGAATTTGTTGTTTTGACAGGTCAACGTAAAGTTGAACTAAAACAAAATGTGAATTTAAGGTAACACTTTATTTGAAGGGGGGTGAATAAGACTGTCATGACACTGTCATAAACATGACATAACACCTGTCATGAACATGAATAAGCCTTCATGAATATTTATGACTGTTGTCATAAAGGGTCATTCGGTAAATTATGACACTTTTAATACAAAGTTGACATTATTCAAAATGTCTTTGTTATGACAACTTGACATTAACCAATAAATCATTACTGTTTAAACTTTACCTTTAATAACATAAAGTTACCTAATTTTTAAAGTGCAATCAGTAATACTTTTATAACAAATTTATATCAGCAATGATTTCTTGGTTAATGTCAAGTTGTCATAACAAAAACATTTTGAATAATGTCAACTTTGTATTAAAAGTGTCATAATTTACTGAATCACGCTTTATGACAACAGTCATAAATATTCATGAAGGCTTATTCATGTTCATGACAGGTGTTATGTCATGTTTATGACAGTGTCATGTCAGTCTTATTCAACCCCCTTCAAATAAAGTGTTACCGAATTTAAAAATATTTCACAAAACAAAAATCTGAAAAGTGTGGCATGAAAATGCAGTATTCCAATTCTTTTTTGTCATCTTCGCTCAAAGTAACTCAATCCAAGTCAGATTAGATGGAGAGTGAACAGTGAAATTCAAGTCTTGCCACAGATTCTCAGTTTTAGACGCTGACTGAGTTTTTCTGTCACATAAATATGTTCTGATTTCAGCGATGGCTCCATGTTTAGGGTCTTCCTGCGTCCAACTGGTTCTCTTCCAGCCCTACATGTTTAACTCTGGTCAGCTTCTCAGTTTGCACTGAAGAAATGCACTGAAGTTTGCACTGAAGAAATGCATTCCCTCAGCATGAGTCTGCCACTACCGTGTTCCCCTGTAGGATTTGTTCACTAATATTCTCTAATGAACCTGTGAGGCATTCACAGAACAGCTGGATTTATACTGAGACTAAATTACAGCGGCAGGTGAGTTGCTGCAACAAAAAAATTTAATTAAGGTGCACCAGAGTTTAAAGGGGCCGAATATAAAGCTGTACTCCACCTTTCAAATTCTGATTTGTAAAAACAAAAGTGGACAAAGCAGTTCCCTTCTTCTGCACAATCATTTGCCACTTTGTGTTGGTCTATTTCACAAAATCATAATATAATGCATGTGAAAGATGCTGAATGACTAAAAGCATCATTAAATTAGTGAAGATTCTCAATTAAACAAACTAATGACTAGTTATTTAGCTGCCAAATTTCAAAAAGAAGAAAAAAACAAAACAATCAGAATGCTTTGTGCTTCCTTGTCCTCAGGTACGGACAAATTGGATATACAAAGTGCTTAAATATCAATATGCTTATTTCCTTCTAGCTCTCGTCACGTCGCAAACAACCTCCGTAGCCCAGATAACCCGCAGGCACCAGTCGCCGTGCGCGTGACGTGCCAAGAGGAAGCGTCAGGGAAAGCCCAATTAACCAGGCGATGACAGCGGCTAAATGGCTGGATTAAAGGGCTTGTTCTGTAAAGGTCAGGATGCACGCAGCTAATCTGAATCATGAGGCGAAGACAGGCTGACAGGAAGGCAGAAAAACAAACCACGCGTCCCTGATGAATGACGGTGCTGCACGACAGTGGGACGTGCAGCGTCAGCGAGCAAAAAGGTGCCGCGGGGTCGAAGGGAACGTCGAAAACCTCACAGTCAGATGGTCGGTTTTCTTCAGCACTCCAAAGCCGGGCCGTTAATTAAGGCTACTTTAGTGGCTTGAGAGAAGCAGGCTTACGTTTTTCCAGGGGACTGCTTCAGCCAGAAGACGTCGTCGCTGGTGATGCCGTGCTCCACAGCTCCAGGGATCTGCAGCGACAAATAAAACTGTCCATAAAACTAATATAAGAGAAAGAACAGAGTTCCCTCTAAAACACGGTTATGGCAGCTTTTATCAGCTCAAACATAAGGCTTTTTAAGAGACATTATGAATGAAATTTAAGACCTGTATCATGACAAATGTACAAAATAACTTTTTTATGTTTTATATAGTCGTAGTACCAAGGTTCTTTTGAACAGAAAGATTGTAACACGGTACGGGTCGGCAACAGAAGTGAGTCAATGGTGAAGACGAAGGTGTCATGATCCGTGTTTCTGTGTATTTATTTTTAGAGTTTTTTTGTCTTCAGTTTGCTCCCTGTGTCTCCGTCTCTGCGTCTTCCCCGTTGATTGTTTCCCAGGTGTGTCTCATTCCCTTGATTACCCCGTGTGTATGGATCCTTGTCATTTGTTACCTGTTCCCTCGTGCTGTCAGTTGTTCCATACTTGGATTAATATCATTAAATTCATCATTTTTCAACTATCTCCTGGGTCCGCCTGCGTTCATCCTCACCACCTCAACCACCACTTCTACGACAGAATGTCGTCCAGCCAACTGGCAATAAACCTACACTTACCAATGATGGATGCAAAAATGTTAGCCAGTTAGCAAGGGTATATTAGCAGCTGGTTAGCGGTAGCCTCAACCGCCTTGAGTCGCAATGAAAATGTCCGAACTCGACTCAAATGTTGGCTTGATGGAAAAGTAAAGAAACAAGAGCTAATAGTCCTGCTGCAGCAAAATGTAAGGCCAGAGATTAACATATTTAAAGCCAACTCACATTTTTAAAAATTTTATTTAAAGGTCTCAATTTCAGGTACATAAATTTAAGATGTTCCAATGATGCACGGAGACCCTGTAAGCGTCATGTTTTGGAAAAGTGTCCATCAGGCGACAGGAACAGTTTGTTTATTTACCTGAGTGGGGTACTTTGGTCGTCCACCTGTGGCGATCACAATGTTCTTGGCGGTCAGGACTGTCTGCAGGAAAGGAGAGGGAAATGTGAGGTAAGAGCTTTTGTTCGTATTCAGAAACGGCGAGGAAACGTCAAATAAAACTGAGCGGTCTCTACGGCGCTGTGTGGGAAGGCGGCGACGGAAAAACTGTGAAACGGGTCAAACAATGCAGACGGGGAGGCAGACGAGCGTCCTGGGATTCTGGTTTATGCTTTATTTCAAAGAAGGATCTTATGAAGAGGAAGAGAGAGGCTAAAAAGCTGTGAGGGGGGAAAAGCGGCAGAGATTTTTAGCTCCTTAGCTCTGCCGTGAAGCACTTTATTTCTTTAAAATGAACTTTGGGAATTCAAAAAAAGCAGAGTTTAGTAAAAATACACAATTTTAAGTGCATAGAAAGAAAACATTGATCTCAATGTGGCACCAACAGTGTTAGAGATTTTTTGGTATTATCATTTTGTTATTACTTTAGTTCATATTCAGTCTAATGTTAATCAATAGTTAATCAACATTTAGTCTATAGATTATTAAAGTGTTCTCTTCCTTCTGTGTGCATAAACTGACCCGGAGGCCCCGTCTGCTTGTTTGTCCTCATGTGAAACAGTTAACTGTGTGTTTCCCAGACCTTAAATTATATTTCCACAGGTCCCTCCTCATCAACCGGAATACTCCCTACCTTAGAAACTGCCTGTGTGCAGTAATATTTTGTCTCTGCTGTCTTTCTTCCCTATCCGCCCTCTTTTTGCTTGTTAATAAAAGACAAGCTGTAACCAAGGGTCTTTAGACGCTCAGTGAACGGCTTGGAGGAGCAGTTTGCTGAGTCTTCTTTTGCAAAAGCTTGGTCAGAAAACTCATACGTTGTCTGTGGTTCTTTTATGTAGGTTCGAGAAAAATACCTATCAAACAGAGAAATCTGTCACATTAATATCTTCTTGAGCCAATAAAACAAAGACTTCACTCAGATGAGAATTCACTCAGGATGATAGTTTGATGCAACTCATTTATTTTAGTGCTCAGCTTATCGTGGGCTTTAATCACATACTGTGTGAGTTGGTGGGTTTAAAATGCAGGATTGGTGCAGCTCACACATTTTCACACAGTTTAGGTTTTTAAACCACAGAGCAAGCTGGACTCTGAAGAACATGCCGATGGTTTTGTTTTTTGTTTATCCGATGAACTGGAGTAATCCACAGAATAATATATTACTAAAATAATAATTGGTACCATAATTGGGCAGCATTTCCTGTTTTTATGTGAAAAAACAAACAAAAAAACAAACAAACAAAAACAGCCCACCTCCTTTCCTGCTTTGCTCAGACCTCTCACTGTGTGTTCGTCCAGCAGACTGCCTTTGAGGTTCAGATATTTGACTTTCCTGCAAAACACACAAAAATATCACTAGTAATTCATTAAATTTTGAAGAGTTAAGAAGAACAAGTGAGGCTAACAAGACATGCAAGAAAAAATATATATATCTATATAGTATATCAGTTTTATTTTTAACAAAAAAGAAGTCTCAAAAAGCTGATACCAAGTAAAGGATCTCATTGGACGGAGGAGGTTGCCACCTGCTCGCCCTCCAGCAGCCACTCCATCAACATGTGGCTGCAGCCCTGCAGGTGTGTGTGAAACACACACATGTACGGCCTTGAAGAAGCTCAAGTGATGACAAAATCGGAAGAAGAAACATAATCGCAGTTCCTTGAAAGGAAATCAACAAGTGAACACGAAGTTCCCGGGAAGCACGCCGTCCCGTGGTGGAGGCATGAAAAACACGTCGCATTTTGATGAGCGCTGACGTCATCAAAATCATCAATACATGTTGAATATTAATCATAAACAACTCTAAACAGGTGGGTTTTAGTCTTGATTTAAAGTTTGTTCCAGATTTGTGGTGCATAGAAGTTGAATGCTGCTTCTCCGTGTTTGGTTCTGGTTCTGGTATGAAGTGTCGGTCTGGATGACAGACATGCACCAAAATCAGCTGGGAAAAGGAACCGGGCTGTTTCCAATTTGATCGGAAATCAGTTGGAAACTATTTTCCGATTGCAACCCGCATTTAGTCAATTAGTCAAGACTTTTATTTTTGCAGGCCCACTTCCTGTTTTGCCCCAAACATGCCAACTTATTTAAAGCCCCGCCTCCAGCGCACAGTTGAACTTCATCACCTGTTCCACTGTGATTGTGGCTGGCTGGTTGGCGTCTTCCTGACAATTCATCAAAATCTTTGCATCCACTGATTTGATCTATTAGTGAGTTGTTTGTGGGATAGCACTATTGGTTTAGCATGAAATTTCTGCTCGATTGCTCATTAGAGCGTTGTTTTGTTAGAACTGTCGGCGTTTGTTACCTGGGCCGTAACCGGGATTGAAACAGCTGATCACAGTCTAGTACGCCCCACTCTCTTCCCAAAGGTAACATGATCGCTGGTTTTGTGCAAGTTCTGGCACTTCTTGTATTGGTATGATTAAAATAGAATGTAGCTACATTTTAATTGATATTGCAATATATTTATTTATTTACTTATTTTTTCCTTCACTCTGAGTATTTGAGTTAATTTATTTTTCTTGATTTTGAAAGTGAACTTTGATTTCAACTTTTCAACTTTAAATTGATTAGTTTGAAATGTGATTGATATTCTTTTTGTTTATTTAAATTATGGTTAATTTAACCTGATTGAAATGTTTAGTTTAATTATTAGACATTTAATAATTGCATTTTCATCTTCTGATGCTGCTCTTGTAGCCGCAGTTAGCTGCATAGCCCATAACTGTTACACGATCAATGAAAGAACCATCGCTAAGCGCTAACAAGGTGTGCTAACCGCACCACACCTTAGTGTGGAGATAGATACTAGACTGAAGCAGCTATTTTCAGTCTAAGCAGGCTGTTTAGAAAAAAAAAAAACAGCAACATAAAGAAAACTGATAGAAAGTAACTGAATTTTTGACAAGTCAAGGCATGTCTAATTCATCCAGTTCAACATCCAGCTGGATTTATATCAGTGTCATCTGTTCTTCTTTAGAGCTTCCAGCCTGGGTCCAATCTCAAAGTTTTGGCATCTAAATATCACAAATTCAGTTTTTTTTTTTTGTTTGTTTGTTTTTGTTTTTACAAAAACTTCTATGCCAACGTGATGTCACTCACAGAACAAAATAAACATTTTGAATGCACCTCTTTTATCCTAAATTAGAGACATGGGAAACTTCTAAAATCTGTCCATGCAGTTCAAAAAACATCAAGTAGTCCTGTGTCATTAACATTTTAACCATTAAAACTACAATTAGATACATCTTTCATCTCTAATCTATGGTAGATTGTATTCCACATTTTGGGACAATAAACCGACTTATTTCATGCCATTTCGTCTCGTCTCATAAATGTGTTGTCTTATTCTGTGATTAACTCTTATTTCAGCTGGTTGACTAATTTAATTCAATTAAGCAGTGAAAGAAAAGCCAACGGGTTCAATGGAAAGGAATTTAGAGTCTCTGTCACTTACTTGTCTTGGAGCTGGACTCTGTGGCCCCAGTTTAAAGATCTGACATGATTCTGAACTGCCTCCGCCATGATGGCCCTGGAAAACATGAAGACATCACCTCACATCAAACACATCTTCAACTGGACTCAGTGGCTTTTTTGAGAAATTTAAATTGTAATAAAACATTATGCTATATTGAATTTCCATTCAACAAAAAATTTAAATTTGAGATGAAAAGAAGACAAAAAAATTATAGTAGACTAACATTATGCTGCAGTGTTTTTTTTCCCCCCACTTACACCACCAGATGGTGCTATTAGCTAACACAACAGTGAAGGATATTTAAGAATCACGCTCTAACAGTGAATAAAACACCTTATAGATTCTGAATTATCCTGGTAAGCATCTACTAGTTGGACAGAAGTAATGGAAGAATAAAAAAATCATTCAAGACAAAAAACATTTCTGTCAGACTCGGCTCACCAGTCATGGCGGAGTGTCTCTGGCATCTGCCAGCCGTACTTCTTCGCATCTTTGACTGCAGTACCAAGGAGAGCGGCCTGATGCATGAGCTTCTTAGGAATGCAGCCAACGTTGACACACGTGCCACCAAGACCCCATTTTGTTCCTGTTTGGAGAAGCATTGGCTACATTTTAGAGAACAAACCCTCCATATTGGGGGGCAAATGGTGTAGAATTTATTTCACCTTTAGCAGACGGTTCAACATAATCTAGAACGGCGACTTTCTGTCCCAGCTGTGCCGCTGTGGATTTACAGATTTAGACAGGAAATCAGATCAGAAATCTGACAAATGATTGAATGCCTCAGAAAATGTGCTCAACAGCTTACCTTCTTTGGAGCAGGCCAGGCCTCCAGAGCCGCCACCAATAACCACCAAGTCATAGTCATACCTCCCTGTCAGATGATACTGAATGATAAACTACCAGAAGCTGTCACATAACGGGAACCTTTTTCATATTTTTCTTCATGCTACGTCTGCAAGCATCAATACATTTTAATGGAACTTTATGCCACAAGCCAGCACAAGTAGAACATGACACAGAGGTGGAAGAAAAATCACATGTGCTTCTTACTTATTACTTCTTTCACAATAGTGGTAGAAAGTTTGGGAATGTGTGGCGTGTGTGCACTGAGCCACATTTAATTCCTATTTAGTGAACATTACATCAAGTTTCAATCATCATATAAAAATGACAACTGCATAGTTTAGCTTGTGAATCTTAAGCATCTAACACATAATGTACAAGGACTTTATCTAGACATCTGGATAGTGTGTAGCCATTCTTAAAATGTAGACAAATCATAATATGACATTTACTTCACAATAATATAACTGGTACAGCTATTTATTCTTTAGTTTTATTACTTTGTATTTTGATTACATTTGTTCTTGGTTTACTTTATACTTCGGGGTTATTTACAAGGTTTATTTGTACGTTAATAATTGTTTATTTTTTCTGGGGGTTTTTTTGTCTGCTTTTTTGTAAGATGAAGGAAGAGCTGCGGGGGCATTTTTCTAAACGAAGCATAGATTCCTTTTCTTGAACTTCACAGATGTGCGTTACTTTATGTTGGTCTATACAAAAAAATAAATAGATGCAACATGAAAGAAATGCAGACAAGTTCTAGAGTTTGGAAAGCACGATATCACTATTAGATATGACCACAATCTCAGACACCAAACTTTAAGAATTTTTAAATGTTAACAGTAAAAATAAATAAATAAAATAACCTAATCTTGTACGACAATAAAGGTAATGACAATAAATATGCTAATAAGAATACTACTGGTTTGCATACAGACAGGCGGTAAAGTAATGCAACGTTTGCACGAATCTAAAGCACTAAGCAGGTTAGTATCTTAGGAAACTGGGTTTTTAAAACACTATTTTAGAAATATTAGTTTTAAAAAAGGTTATTACGTAAAGGCAGGCGAAGTTACATTAAACTCCCGAAGGATTTTACAATGGAAGAGTCCCTACGTAAACATCGACTGGGTCTATTTAGTCTAAACGAGAGCTTCTATTTAATAGAAGTTTCATTACCTGTAAGGTTTCTGGTGAAAATCTGCAGACATTTCAATCTTTTCCACCGGTGTCTAACAGTGCAGAGGGCAGCCATGATGTTATTATAGAAGGACCCCGAACCGGATATAGGTATCTACAGAATTGCCTGGAATAAATTACTCTAAGAAAAAAGGTTTAAGATCTCGTTGTGTAACAGTCTCTCAATAATAATAATAATAATAATAATAATAATAATAATAATAATAATAATTCGTTATTTCTACATAAATGAAAACAATTCCTTGTCGTATGTAAGTGTATTAGATTGTGGGTAACCCGAGATCTGTTGATTTCTAGACCATACCGTTTTTGTGACAAGTTTGCTGGAGGTTCACGGTATTCACTAGTTGTCTTTCAGATTTTAACAAAACTTAAAAGGAAGGCCAAAACATCTAGAATTCACAAATCATTGACCACAACTACAGGTGCATAAATTTCAAAGGAACATTTTTTTTCAGTAGCTTAATTCACTATGTGAAACACATTGTGTATGAGACAGGCATTTATTACTATTAATTATGACGATGTTCTCCTTAAAGCTAAATGAGAACAGCACAGTTAAGATTATAGTACAACACAGTCCTGGCTGTATTTTTAGGATTATGGTCTCATCTTACTAAAACACCTTTTTCTGTGTCTACATCACTCTGGACAAACTGCAAACCAGACTAAGTGTGTCTTTCTTCTTGCCTCTCTTCCATAAAGGTCTGATGTACTTTTTCTGTTGTTGAGTTGCTCACTTGGTGGCAGGGATAGTCCTAACCTGTTTGGCACCCTGGGTCAACCACCTTTTCGCTCATGCCACCCTGGTTGGTTGCCCATTTCGCCAATATCGGAAACCGCCACTGCTTGATGGAGCCTGTAGTTTTGCATTCGTGGCTAAATCAAACCACATTCTCGACACCCAAGGAGACTTGCCTGAAAAAATGTGGTGGAGGAAAAACCATAGGAGGAAGAAAACACACTTTGCCCTACTTTAAAGGGGCAGTATGTATTTTTCAGGCACAGCATATTCACAACAAATATGTTACCTTTATTTGCTATAAATAGGTTGTATATGTCAAACATGACTTAAAAGAAATTTGACTTTGTAATTTTACACCTGGAAATTGGGCCTCTCTCCTACTAGCTCTGAAACTCCGCCTTCAGGAAGTCATCACAACTCGCTCCTCTGTTAACCCTTTAAGGTTTTTACTAGCGTTGCACTGGGAAGTAGCTCAGCAGATGTGCAGTTCCACCAGGTGTTTGCTAGCTGCTGCTGGTTAGTCTGAAGGAGAAGAGTTGGGGAGTCATGGGAAGAGGGCTGCTCTGTGAGGCAGGTCCTGGAGAGGCTTGGAAACCGTCTCTAAGGTGGCACTAGATCCACTCAGGTGTTTTGCACAGCTGAATCGTTGCCATGGTAGATTAAGGGATTTATCAAACATGGATGAGAGAATGAAGGCATCACTACAGGTTTGTTTCTGATGAAGGAATAACACCATAGGATGACGTTAAGATCTAAAAAGTCAATTTTACACAATGTTGGCCCTTTAAAGTGCAGAGAGATTGGCTTGGACTGTAAGCAAATAAGACACAAAACCAGACGACCCTTAATTTCCAGGCATGATTTATTGAAAACACACCAAATTTATACTCTACAAACCAGTATTTTTCCATTATGTTTAACAAGCGTAATATTTGCCTCTGGGTATTAGTAAAATTAACATATTACATTCTGTCACTGTGGCATCGCTCCTGCTCGCTACGAAAGCTCCGACGGCTTTACTTCTCTAGGAAATCAAACCCATTTGTCAAATGCTCTCTACCTCATTAAAAGTTTATATTACAATGTAAATCAAGGCAGCAACCCGCCAACAGTCTAAACTACTTAGGAGGGGGACAGTGAGGTGGAAGTTGGGGTAGAGGGGCCTGGATGGATGGATGGATGGATGGATTGATGAGCTGAATGGCGGTGGTCAGGGAGGGTTGGGGGTCTGACACTAGGGGTTGTGGGAAGGAAAGGGAATTTGTGGAATGAAAGTTATATAAAACACAGTTCTCTTTATCTAGCATGGAAAAGATTAAGGCACATGATGGGTACAAACACATCTGCTACTCAGTTACTTTAGTTTCACGGTCTTGAATCGGTTGTATCTACACAGGTAGGTTTGTCTTGATTCCGCGTGTTTGTGTGCGTGTGTGTGTGTTTGTGTCCGTGGGTTTTAAACGGCACAGTCGCGTGGCTCTGCGTTCTGCGAATGTACAACTGTTTGGGGGCGGGCTGCACATTCACACAACCGAGAGCCCTTTATTACTTTAGAAATGATGAGCACAACTCCCGATCCTTTAGTTGTGGTAGTGCATTCGAGAAGGAGGAGACGGTCGACGTGGGACTTCGTCCGATGAAAGCACGCACGTCTGACGACACACAGGAGGGATTGTTCGGGTTATGACGACATTTCTTTTTTTTTTTTTCCTTCTATAAATCTGGGTTTTAACATACAGGAACGATTCTTTTTTTAAAACTCCATTGATTTTTTTTTTTTTTTTAAACCACAACGTACATCTTTGTAAACACTGTAAAATATGCAAGCTTTACAAAGTCACATACGTCACAAACAAAAAAAAAAAAGAAAAGAAGGAATCAAAAATCAACTCGGACTTGAACGCAGGCACATGCCGTTCGCCTTGAGTGACAGACGCATGGAAACCAGATGGGGTTCGACTTCTCTGCAATGGCAACAACGATTCTGCATCTCGACTGTAAAAAATATATATATACTATAAGACCCCATCTTTAATTTACAGCGCTGTCCTTCTCGTCTCCAGCCGTCTTCCTGCACGAGCGGATTAAGTAACATCCAAATGACGCCACGAAGAAAAGAAAACTGGCACTTGGAAAAGAAAAGAATAGAATATAAACATCTTCATGCTCACGACTGGATCATTTCCTTTAAGATGCAGCAGATTAGGTGAGTTGGTGGCAATCGAATCACGTACAAACGCATGAGGAAGATAGATATATATATATATATATATACTTTTTCTAAAAATTAAAAATCATCTCTTGTTCCTGTTTTGAAGACACAGGAGCTGCCACAGAACATGGATCCAGATTCATTTTCCTTCCTGTAACCCTTTTCCCACAAATACAAAATATAAATAGGTGATCGCCGGTGCAGCTCGACGACGCTTTGACACACGTTTAAGTTATGCAAGAGAGTTATTTCTTGTTTACAAACAACAGTGAGCCTTCATCAAATGAAATGTGCTTTCCAAACAAGGTGATATTAATATACAGGTAAGAAATCAGATTTTTTTTAATCACAATTTTTCCTGTTTTTTTTTTTTTAAGTTTTCCGTTTGTCTGACTCTAATATACATTTATATAAAATCCAACATAAATGATTTTAGACGAATCCTCATTATTATTACTGTTTTTTTTTTTTTTACCGTCTGCTTCTCCTCAGAAACACAGGTCCATTTATAAACATAATGCCTTGAATCCTCTCCAATACACAACACTGACGGAACAGCAACCGGCCAGGAAACGCGTCGCACCGCTACGCAACCTGAGAGTGTCACACGGGAAATGGCGGCTGCGTGAGCAAAGCCGTGAAGCTCGAACAGGACGAAAGAGACTCTCCTCCGATTTGGTTTTGGAACCGTTTGAGCTTTCCGTGTGGAGGATGAAACCCCAGTCTTGCTCAGAATGTCACTTGTCTTCTCCCCAGATCCCAACTTGCAGGTTCTTGACTACAAAACATGGACACCGATCACCTGATGCACAATTCTGAAGTAAAAGCAATCCTGTTTTTTGGGGGGGTTGTTTTTTTTTGTATTAAAAAAAAAAAAGCAAAAAAAAAAACACAGTGAACCCAGATGGATTATTTTTTCTTATTATTTTAGTTCATGAGGACAGACTCTTTACTCTTTTCCTCTACAATGCTATGGCTCCTCTCAGGCTCGGTTGTCTCCTTTTGTTTCTCTCTGCTCTCTTTCCCCAACTCTGATCACAACGACGTACCAAAATCAAACAAATCTATATTCTCCAAAACTCCCTTAACCACACCAAAAAGAAAAAGAAGAAAAAAGGAGCGTCCTTTTCCCGTATCTTTTCATTGCACGTTCCTTTTCCCTCTGTTCCGCTTTACTTTTCCTCTTCTTCCCGTCGCGCCCCCATCGGCCTCCATCGAAATTTACTCTCAGAGCAAGAGTCCACACTGGAAAATTCACATGATGTCGAGGAATGTAGATATGACAGACTAAGAAGTGTCATTACACTTTTATATATATATCTTATTTTTTTCTTCTTCTGAAAAATTCGACTGCTACTGGGTAGTCTCTGTTATGGCCATATTTGTTTGAAATCCTCTTCTCTGTACAAAGTCCCTCTCCAAAAATGAGCTCCCGTGAAATGGCAGTGGTGATATGAGAGATCCTCTTGTAGCTGGGGATGTCGCACTATTTGCTGTCTTAAGCCTGAAGCACACGGAGAAAGGAAAACAAATATTAGAACAAGAAAGAACAAGAAAATGAGAGTTTCCTTCCAAAATAAATCCAGGCCGCTTCATTTATATTGTGTGGATAATGACGCATATATGCAACAGTAACTCAGACTACTTAAAAGGCAGATATCATCATATTTTGTGTTGCAGTGAGCACTTGAGACTGTTTTCTTGACAAAAAAAAGATCTTAATATGTTGAATGGTTGCGATGTAGTACAAAGAAAAAGGAGTGAGCTCTATTACTTTCCCAACAGATTCTCCAGACTGCCCCAGTCTGTCTAATATAATTTAGTGACATATTTAGTCTTTCTGATGAGCCATAAATGCGCAGTGACAACAGCTGCTCTTCTTCCATGGAGCTGTGAACAATCAGGAAAATGTTAAAAATACAGTCGGAATAGAACCGTTCCAGTTTGTTGATCGTCTGAGTTACGATTATTTTGAATTTTAAAATTAAGGTCGAACGAGGACAGTCTTACAACATGGTGTCGGAGATATTCATGGGAAAGAATAGAAGCATGGAGTTTATATACAAATAACTGTATGATTATACCCAGGGTTCAATTACAGTAAAGAGATTTCAACCAAAAGGAAAAAAAAAAATCTACGTTGACTTTATATTCAATATTTGTTCACTTCTCTTGCTTTCACATTGTTGAACAGTATGAAACTGAATACAGCGTAGTGTTTCAACTGAGATCAAAAATAAAATGCGAGCTCCTATTTTGGATTTTGAATTCCTATATCCAACTAAAGAACTGATCACATCAACTTGTTGCAACTTTCAACCAAATTCTCCGCTGACATTGTTTCCCATCCCCCCGCCCCCCAAATTGTTCTCTATTTTACTCATTGAAATTAATATAACTAGAGCAAGATGAAAGCCCCATTATCACTGAAATGTTGATATAAGCCCTTTAAAAGTCATCACTGTTATTGATTCGGCCTTGGCAGTGCAGATGAGAGCCAAAGATGGCTGAACAGATGCTTCATGTTCTGGATGAAATCCTGCGAGAACACAACTTACCTTTCTTTTTTTTTTTTCTAAGAAGAGGAACAAAATATAAAAACAAACAAGTGACTTTACTGTGTGAGCTACTATGACAGCACAGTGTATGGAAACAAAGAACTGAATGAATGACGGCTGAGAAGAGGATGGAAATCAGGATGAGGAGGCAGGAGGAGAGGCACGCTGCTGATGAAACAACGAGAAAAGCAGAGGTCAAACCCTGATCAGCTGGCAACCTTGAGAAACTCATTTTGTACCACTTTGATTTTTCTTTTTTTTGCAGACAGGCAGGGCTTCCTGCACATATCTGGATGGTTCTCCCAGGAGGCTTTCATTAAGAGCCACCTGAGTCCCCTGGAGGATCTCTACAGAAAGAAGAAGAAGAAGAATGACTCCCCTCTCTCTATCGCCGGTTAAGCAGAGGCCGTCGGGAGAGCGAGACGCTGGGCGTACATTTCAATGAGGGAGGCGGAGTCCAATTGTAGACAGAGACCAAACTCTGTCAATGCTTGGTGAGTGAAACAGAGAAGAGAGGTCTGCTGGAGTATTTACAAGACCAATGTTGGCCGTAATGCGCTGCAGGCTTTGCGATGTAGGAGAAGAAGAAGCCGATGTTTCTGACTGGACGAGTGACCAAAACAAACACGGCGTTTCTCAAGGACTGTGTCTGAATGGATGAACAAACTGAAGAGCGACGCAATTGGATGAGAATGTCATCTCAAAAGCCGTACTTGATTGGATGAATTTAGTGTCTGTTCGACTATTTCTGTTTTTGAATAACGCTAGCTTATAAGATATTTGGGTGATACAAATAAAAAAATTTGGATAAGTCATAAATTCATGAGAATAAAGTTATAATACTATGAGAATAAACTTTTACGCCTAAAAAAGTTATAATAAACACAATTTCGCAATCGAGGAGTTTCCGTAAAATAACAAATGCAGTTAAAATTACACGTAAATTTAACTACAAGTTTGTTCACACAATAAGTCATTAAGAAAACATCCTTCTCCATCATACTTGTACCACTTCCTGTTGTCTTCTTCGTCTTTTCCCCCAGTAGTAACATCCGGTTGTTGATCAAATGACTCGTATGATGCGAAAAAAATAGTTTTCCCAAATAAATTATTTTAGATTAGCCAGAAAACCACGTCATGTTGGTGCACAAACCATTTTACTGAATAAAGTTTTTTCAAAATTGCAAGGGTTCCCATTAAGCAAATTTATTTTCAGAATTCCAATTTGTGCAATTTAAAGGTGAATGGAAACACAAGTACTATTGTTGTCTAGCAGTCTCATGAAGAGGATGCTAAGCTTTGTCTAGACGCATTTTCTTGATTTTTTTCTCAAGAATCCTTCTCTGCACAATAATCTGCAGATGTTCCAGAGTCGTCTCCACAACAGAACCAGCTTTTTAGCCTTTCTATGTCACTGGATCTGATCATTTTGAACGGATTCAGGGATTGCTGTTGCTTAATGGGTCTCATAAAAGTTGAGTGTCAGCTGATCTGGAGTCTGTTTTCAGTGAGCAGTGCAGAAGGATGTTTAAGCTAGCTCAGGGGTCTCAAACTCCAGGCCTCGAGGGCCGCTGTCCTGCAGTTTTTAGATGTGGCACAGGTACAAAACACTGGAAGGAAATGGCTTAATTACCTCCTCCTTGTGTAGATCAGTTCTCCAGAGCCTTGCTAATGACCTAATTATTCTATTCAGGTGTGGCGCATCAGAGGCACATCTAAAAGTTGCAGGGCAGTGGCCCTCGAGGACTGGAGTTTGAGACCCCTGAGCTGATCAAAGACAAAATAAAATATTCTACATGTTGCAGTGAGAGGTGAGGAAAGGGGGAAAAAAGAAATGAAATCATGAACTTGGTGGGATGAAAATGGTGTAAGGATCAAATCTAGAAGGTGCAGCGTAGTGCTTTAGTTTGTACTTTTGATTTTTCAGGGACCTACCATGCATGCACTTAGACCCAGGAGTCAACAGGCTGAGGTTTAACATCACAAGCGTCCACCAGACTGACTGCAGGCCTGTTACTCCTGATATAGTGTTTCCTATTTGTGTCATTCTGTCGCCACGGGGAGGACGAGTTAGGAAAAACAAAAAGCAAAAAAAAAAAAAAAAAAAAAAAAAAAGAGGTCAGTACATTTTATATAAAGGCTTAAAAACAGACATGCATCACATTCAGGGATAAGAGAAGCCAGAGTTAGTTTCCTGCCAGAAGGAGAGCTTTGGAGAGAAGAAATCAGAAAACAGCAAAACAAAACATACAAATCAACAGACAGAAGCTGAATTCAAAGCAGGTCGAGGATCAAGTCAAAGAACAAATTGCTTCTCTGTAAAGCAATTTTACGCCACAGCAATGACAAAAAAAAACAAAAAACAAAAAACTTTGCAACGTCTTGGAGAAACTGGTTTAAGCTTTAGGAGGAATAAAGTTTTCTACCAACTGTAAAACAAAAATATGTATATATACATAGTCAGTGATGCATATGGAGCTGTTTGGACACAGTAACAAGAAGAATGTTTGCAGGAGTCAAGGTGAAGCTCAACACTACCCCAACTGTTGAGCATGGCAGTGTGGGTGTCATGCTAAGGCCCCCCCACATCAAAACTGGTATTAGCATTGATAAAGCAGGTGGATAATATTTATTAAAAGTCTGGTTTGTGCCATAAAACCAACCAGCTTCGATGCAGTCTATTATTTTTCATTAGACAAGATTTCAAACATGGCAGAGTTATGCCAGACGCTCGTTTATGTCTACAAAAATGCCTGATTTCTTTGGTGACTATTTGAAAAGGAGCGTTAAAGCACAAATTAAAGTGCATATATTTCAGTATGTAGAAGCTTTTGTGTACAAGCTTGATCCTGGTGGATTATTGGAAATTACCACAGATATTGGTTGCGCAATCATTCCATCCTGCAATCAGTTTGAATGCATCATTAAAACCTAAGATTGATTAGGTGACGCAGTTGCAAAAGGTCAACAGGACAACTCCACCACCATTCATTTTGCTTTAAGGCTATTTTTAGCTCATAGTTGAGTTTCAGTAAAGTATGCACCTGTGACATCACTGGTTTTTGCTGAAAAAGCCTCTAGTTTCTCACCATTCTAGTTTCAAAGTCTGTGAGAAGACAGACGCAGCTACGCACGCTTGATGACGAGCCTTGATATGATGCCGTGAGGTTGTGAACAATCAACGTAAACATCATATCTCACTAATAATCAAATCCAAAGCCCACTTTGGTGGAAGTAGATAGTTTTTCACCAGAACACATGTAAGATAAGTCAGCTGAGGTCAGGCAGAACGGAAAAGGATGCACTTTCTTTCTAAACCTCATAAAACATATATATTAACATCAATAAGCTCTCACCAAGAAAATATATAGCTCATTTTTTGTTTTTTTTTCCAGTAAACACGTGCAACTAACTTCTAATACGACTCAGAATTACCTAAAACCTTCCCTAGAAGTAAATATAGGAACCTTAATTTATGTATAAGATGAACTGACGCAGGCAGACTTTTCATTTTCCCACAAGGCCAATCTCATCCATCACACACTTAACTAGATGAAAACTAAACAGCCAAAAAGTACTTGAAAGTCATCCGACATGTCGGCCGTCCTCCGCGGCCATAATCCTCTCGCTCTGCCCGACAATAAACAAGCTCCGGCTGCATAATCAGCAGACGACCTCTCGACAGTTCGCCGGCGCGCTCGTTTCTGTAACAAGACTCGTCTCCAGGACAGCGTGCTTGTTGGCGGTTCTTTTAATCAGCCCCAGATTAATTGCTTTATGAACTCCAAAAGCTTACGGGCAATTAACTGGTGTCTCAGAGATCTGAGGGCGTCCGCAGCACTGAGCTGCGGTGGCAGCGTTAACCAAGGATGATGACTTTCCAGCCTGTTTGAAGAGTCGATAGAATTAAGAGCTTCTAATGAGGACCACCGTAGAAAGAACGGAGAGACACATGGGCAGAGGACAAGGGGCAATATTTCTGTGTGATATCATTGTTGGAGACGAGAGGAGGCTTGTGCGTACCTTTAATGGTTCCCGTTCTGTCAGGTCCGCCGACCCGTCGTCTGTTTTGTATTTGCAGTCCTTGTCCCTCTGGTCAATGGTGGAGTAACCGTCTGATGAGATCAGAGAACCGTGGTCAGCTCATTCCTCCGACTGGTGTCATTTGTTTAAAGATTTCCAAGACACAGAGACAAAGCTTTTTTCCCTTTACTTACTGGAAAGGTTTTCCAACATAAACAAGAAGATTACACATGCGTCCGCACTCACAGTTTGAGGTAATGGACCCCTGAACACAAAACGGATGGTATGTCTGTGTTCGGAAAACACTCGGGCTATTTTGGGTCAAACCCTAATCAATTTTCCGTAGTCGGACTTTGGCGTTACAGTCAATAGTTTGTCAAATTGTTTTACACCAGTCATTTTTACACTGAAAACTAACAGAATGCACGCCAGGTTGTTTATGGAAAATCCATTTCTAGAGACAGATTGAGGAATCACCTGTTGACTCGAGTCGGATGCCTTTCAGTTTGATCAGCCCTCACCAGGGACCGATGTCGGAACGGCAAAAAATTTGATCTTTTTTATGATCCGTTAACACGACATACCCAGGTGCCACAAAATGGATCTGCTAACCATGGAGGGCTTCCATCTGGAAGTCGTTACTGAGCAAAGGGGACTCAAAGTTGCATATTTTTTAAGGATTAGCAAAGTGCTTACAGCAGAGGAAGAACACAGACGTTCGAGACGATTTAATGAGAAATTGTGTCTTATGCAACATACCAAGACGTGTCAGCACACTAAACAAAGTAACCTCTGTTATGGAACATGGAGATTCAGAAATGTTAGCAACCTTTAGGTAGTCACAGCGTGAAGGTAAGGAGTTATATTTTCTACAGGAACACACAGACTGCTGTTTTTACCGTACTAGCTGTGCTAACCAATTGCTATAATAAGATGCTAAAGACAGTTAAAAAACAAAGATATTTATGGTGAAAGAGAAGCCAGTTTGGTTGATGCATCTCCCCATCTGTCTGTCACATGGTTTACTTTGGAGTCCTAAAATGCTAGATGAGTGTGGGAGAGCACAGCTGAAACACTCGTTAGGTTTTATCACATTCCATGCAAAACTCAAAGTTTATGAAACAGAAGGATTACTTTTTGTAGAACTGTAATGAAGAATGATATCGTCGTAATAGTATGGCGGATTTCTCAAAACGTATTCAACTGTGACTGTAACATATGTAAAACACAGCAAACAGTTTCCTTTCCTGAACTCATCAAAGCGCACTGTTCTTGAGGCCTTAAAGGTGCTGCAGTATCGAGTATCAGACAATGTATCGATACCGGAAGTATCGGATGCTGGAGAAAAATTAGTAGAAAGACAGTTCCCTTTTTGTCTGACGGCTATCGTATAACCTGGCTCTTACCTAAACCCAGCTTCTCTAAAAGTGTCCCGTCACCAGTGGCACAATGTGCACGGTGATGCGACACCTCTCAGACAAATGGTGCCTGAAAACAATTCGTGCCATTTGGAGCAAAGATGTAAACAAACAGAGCAGCAGAGGCAAAATGCTGGAGCTTTCCAGGGTGATGATGTTTGGCCACAAACCAAAGAATGCAAACAGAGAGTGTGAAGACGCGAGTGTCAACGAATGGATGCAAAGAGAAAAACAGCAAGCTGCCAAAATGTGGGATGGTAATCTATTGCTTTGCTACTGGCATTTCAGTCAAAAATATGTTTTATTTATTTACAGGCAGGGCTGCCACTAACTGAGCTGAAGTAAATTACTGCCATGGCATTTTGGCTCCTACAATATTCAGCAAAGCACAGAGTTAAAACACGATTCTTATGAGACCTTTTCAATCTTTCTTAAAAATATCCTTTTACTATGTGATTGAATTTGTAATTGTGGTTAAGCACAAACTAATTTTTTCGGTGAGCAAATAAGATTTTCTGATAATAGCAGAAAGAAAAGTTCAGTTTTGGCCTTAAAATGTACATTCTTCTCGAGAATATTTCCAATTCTTTCTACTAAAACCAACCTGAAGCCCCTTTTTACCCACATTAAGACTTTGTATCGACTTCCATTCATTTTAGTAATTGCTTTTATACGTAACACAGACATTTCCCCCCAGCCCAACTAATAGTAGTCTATACCTATCCATAACCTTAACCAAAACCTAATTTCCACCTTACCTTTTAACCCAAACCTCTGACCCCTAACTCTGAACAAGGTCGTCTACAATACCAGAACGTGATTTTGGTCCCCATGAAGCCCGTCGGTCTTCAGAAGGTTAGCATGTCAGAAATGATCCAAAGTAGTATAGCTAGTGCACGCATGCACACGCACGCACACGCACGCACACACACACACACACACGTTTGTTTTGCTATCTTTGTGGGGACTTTCCATTGACTTCCATTCATTTCTACAGCCTAAACCTTACCTTTACCCTTTTCCTAACCCTAACCATCACATACCTAACCCTAACCAAAACTCAATTCATACCTTAGTCCTAACTCTGACCCCTGACCCAAAAACAGGGTTTCCCCTCGTAGGGACCAGGCTCTGGTCCCCACGAGGTGCGTTTGGTCCCCACAACGTAGTATATGTCAGGAAAATCGTCCCCACAAGGTATTACAAACAAACGCACACACACACACACACACACACACACACGCACACACACAGACCTTGGTTCTTCTCCATCAGTGGCAGAGTGGTGTCATCATAACCTGGTTTGCCGTTCTTGGTAGCTTTAGGTGTGGCCGTCACAGTGGGCTGAGTAAAAGAGACAAAGCAAGCAATGTCATGCTGCTTTTTAAACAAATTTATGCAGATTTTAGCTTTGAAGGACATACTAGTAATTATTCTATGAATTGATGAGAGCAAATAAAGTGTTAAAAATGTCATGTTTTGCTAAATAACTCTTTAGGTTTAGGATCTTGGCTGATAGGATTGTAATCAGGTGTGGGCATCAATGATAGTGACAGTCAGCTCTATTAATGCTGAGCATTAGAGATTCATCACAATCCCGGTTTGATTTCCCCAGATCGGCTCTGATCAGTGACTGGCAGATAAAACACTGGAAGTTTAAAGATTTTTTCCTACTGATTTGCTGGATCCAAACTAAGAACTCCCAAAATTTTTGTTGATAAAAGTATAAATTACAGTCACTTCCATCAACTTCTACTGTGTGCAAGTAAAAATCAGATAAAGCTCTTTAAGTTCAGTCCATTTGCAATTTAAAGGTCAGGGACGTGTACCGTGTAGTCTCTTCATTTCTATTAGATCCAAAACCACGACTGCCATCTAAGTAGATATTTTTTTCTTTCTGTTTTTAAGTATCAATTGACTGATATGAAAAATAGGGCAACTCTATTTTCTGTCATAACTTTATACATCATTGAAGTCCTGAATGATGTATAAAGCATATGTATATACATTTACGTTACCCACGTTAGGTTAAGTTTTGCTACCTAACCGCTAACTTTCTTCCAGTGCAGAGCAGGAAGTAAAACTTGCGCCAAAGTAAAGTCGGGTACCTGGAAGTGGCTCTTGTTCCAACCGTCCTTAGTCAAAGCGTTCCTCAGCTCCTTGTAGCTCCACACCGTCTGCAGGACGTGCGACGCCGCTTTTGTTTCGCGAGCCGATTGGCTGAGGGTGCGACAAATAAAAGCGGTGGACAAATGAGGAATTTACAAGAGCAAGAAAGCCGATCGAAACTCCCCTGTCTCCCCTGACGGTGACAGTCGCTGTGATGGATCCTGTGCGGCTGCGATCAATCTCTTTATTCAAAAGGCTCTGCCTCCACGCCTGGCTTCGGGCTCCGCTTTTGTTTTTCATTCATAACCAGATGAGGGCACGTTTCCTTTCATTAGTTACCTCTGAGCCAGCGGTATTAATTAAAAAGTGGTTTGGAGGGTGGCTCGCATCAAAGAAAGCTGACCTCAGGAGGCCAAACAGAAACCCAAGCTTTTATTGTTCCGAGACAGAACAATGTGTATTCACTGTGGTTAGCAGCTGCCAATATGATCAAAACGTCCTAACGCAATATTAGGACTTTGAGCAGGGCTGGTAAAAGAAGAGGGTATCGTGGGGTAGGTCAGTCCTCTAGTGTTCAGAACCAGCCTGAAATCTGCAGATTCAAAGCTCCACCACCGAGAACTTTGCCTCCAGAGATAAAAGCCTGTTAAATAATTTGTGGTAGGTAGAAATGTGTGCAGGCTCACACTATCCACAGTGTGAAAGGCAGAGTCTTAACTATTAGAGATGCGTTACGTTATCCTCCATGAATGCTAATGAAAAGCTCCTGATGCAACTAGTTTTCAAGGCCAGGCTAGAATTATCACGCCTCTGACGTCTCTTTCATACACAAACTCCTACGTGATTGGCTTAAATAAACACACTCTCTCCGAGTCTGGCTCAGTGTGATCGTCTGTGCCTTGCACAATACAAACACATGAAATCTTTTCAAGTATTCATGTCCGGTTTCCAGTGTAAATATCTCAGTGCGCTTGAAATAAAACAAACACAACTTTCAAGAAATTTCTTTTTGCAAGATACAGAAGGCTGTTTTAAGACAATAATACTTTAATATGGATTAAAAGAAGCGATACTAGTTCCACTTGTAACAAGACATTTTTCCCATAACGTAAGCGAAAAAATCTGCCAGTGGAGCTGGTGATTTTTGGCTAAAAACAAGCTCCTATATTTTTCTTAAAAGTTGCTTGTAAGTTAGTTTTGTCCTATTTTAAACTGTTATTTGCACTAGAAACTAGACAAGAAATGCTAGGTAAGAATTTGCACTCTTACATTTGGTCCCACATATCAGTGGATAATTATGAAGTGGACGAAAAACAACTCAAGGTTTTGAAACATTTTTACAGAAATAAAAAAGTGAAAAAGTGCACTGAGCTCCATTTACAACAACACAATATAGTTAGCGTTAGCACTTTAACACATTCATTTTGATAATTAACCCCACAGGCTTTAACGTGTTAAAAAGTTTAATGCAATTTAAACCTTTTTTTTTTCCCCACATAGGAAAGTTCCAAGCGGAAACGCTGGCATGTTTCTGGTATGTTTGTAAATCTGACGAAAAAGCGACATCTGCAAACAACAGCGATGGACGACAAAGGCGCTCGTCTTTGGGGGTTAATCTTCACGTCAAAAAAAAACGATCTGATGGACCGCTGGCCATCAATGTGTGCAAGTCATGCTAAAAGGAGTTAGGCTATAGCCAAAGTTATTCAAACATAAAATAGCATCTTGAGCCACATTGATGTGTTAGAACTATCCAACAGTCCAGACTTAAATTAAACTAAGAAACTATGGGATAAAAACGAGTGATTAAGACTAACATGTTCTTCTTGCTAGCCTTTTGTAGAAGTACTTCTGCAAAGTATTGTCCTATAAACACACAGCAACTTTATAGGTTCTTATTTGTGGAAGCTGCTATATCCCACTTTTCAATGTTCTCCCACTTCTCCACTGCTTTGCGCTGATCGGTCCCCAGCTTAGTATTTCGTAAATCTTCACCTGGTCCTGTTGATGGCGACCAGCTTCTCGATGGCCTGGGCCTGGATGAGGGAGCGAGCGTTTTCCGAGCTGTCCGTCACGATCTCGTGAATTGTGTTGAGGATGGCGACCACGGTGTCCTCCTCCAGGTTCTTGGCCGGTCGCTGCTGGCCGCTGGGCAGGTTGCTGACGAGGTCCCGCATGGCGTAACTTCCTGTGAGGTGAAGGGGTTTTTGAAGCAAAACGGTGAAGTTGAATTCATTCCAAATCATGATTAAATCTTAAGGTGTGTCCAGCGTGGTCTTTCGATCTTAACATGAAGGAGAATACGCCCACACGGTCTCAATGCACCTGACGCAACAAATCCTCCATACCTATCAGATCCTTGTTGCGTCGATCGATGGAAAGGTTGCGCAGAGCGATGGCCACGGCTCGGACCACCTTGTCAGAGTCGGAGCGCAGCAGCTCCACCAGGATGGGGAGACCTTTCTCCTTCCGCACTGTGGCTCGGATGTAGTTGGACCACTGGAAGACATCGGGGGTGTAATCTTTACACAAACACTCCACATCACTCACTCTGCAGCTTCTCCTTCTGCTCAACTCGCCGCGCAGCGGGGCTCTGAACGGACACGCGCTTTAATTTGTCTGAATTTAACCATCACTGGATTTTACTTCTTGTTTTTTGTAGCATGAAACATTAACTCTGACATAAAAGGGGTCTTTGCTACCCCAAGAGATGCAATTAGGCAGAGAATGGGAATGCCTGAGCCACCAGGTGGCAGTAGTGAGCTGTGGAAAACATGAGAGAAAAGGAGGGAAAAAAAAAAAAATCGGGGAATGAGTGTAGTTGAAAATCTCTGATATTCTCTCAAGGGTCAGGATGTGTTGTGTTAACAACTGTGAGTCAGAGACTCCAAAGTGCTATTGGGAAAAAAAACAAAAAACAAAAAAACAAAACAGCTATTATTGCGGTTAATTCAATAGGAAGCCAACGTATATCTTAACTGCAAGTCAATACCAAATTGTCTCAAAACTGAGAACATTACACAGGAACGTAAAGTTAAAATCCTGGAGAACTCGAGGAATTTTTGGAGCTCAAAGCGAAGGACAGAGGAAGGCAGTCTGCTGAAGAGAGGCAGTCTGCCGAAGAGAGGCAGTCCGGCGCTGACGCCCCGGCGGGCTGACTGCGACCCTTCTGCCGAGGCGCGCAGGTGGCCGCTCTCGCCTGAGGTGCCTAGCGTAACGTTCGACAGCCAGCCTTTCCACAATGATAATTTACTGCAGCCTCTTGCTCAGCGGCTCCACAACCGCTCTGATTGGAGAGACTACCTGACTGCTGCTGGAGAGCCACTCTCCTCATCCAGCGCAGAAAGCCCTGGGAATGAGTGAGGGCTACGGCTGTTATCTAATCACATCACTTCAACCAGATGGGAGGTCCTGAGGTAGATTGCACCGTTTTCTTTTTTTATGTTTTCCTCTTCATAGACTGGGCCTGCAAAGTAGGACTTGGGATTTTTTGTATGGTTTATTATTTATCATGATAAATTTCTTATGGTGAGAATTTGGATTTATTGTTGTCACTGTAAATTCCAAGTAGCGATACCCTCTGCCAAAACTGTTCACATTGTTGGGATTGTTAGTTTTAGTATTTTATCCACAGTTTGTTCAATGATGGTGTGAATGAATATCAATAAATTTGAAAAAAATGATTAAATACAGTGTGAAGTTTAGTGATACAAATCACACTCATTATAAATGGTTATAATTTTAAATATTTCTCAGGAGCAGTTTTTGTGTTTGTGGGGCTATTATTGCTCTGTAATGCAGTTGCAGCCATACAGTTACCTAAAATCATCATCACAACAGCACCACAAAATATCGTGATGCAACTTTAATTTCATATCGCCTACAGCTGGTGCAAAAGTTGCCAATTTCACTACAATTATCTTTGGTGGGAAATAAGTTACATTTCATTTCCACTTTCCTCACAAAAATCCAAAGTTCCTACATATTTTTTATGTCAGGATTTCAACAGTTTTTTTTCAGTTCTTTTAAGTTCTTGAGTTCTTCAACATGAAGGTTCTCTCTTAATTTATGACAGATATTATACTAAGTAGACATCTCAAAATTGCACAGGAAGGAAAAAGATTTGGATGCCTTATTTTGGCTTCTAATAGTTAGCTAGGCCTGGAAAATACTTCAGCCATATTCCATTGTTTTCCAGACTGTGCAGGAACCCTGGGAATTTATTTTTTCTTTGATCAAAGTCCATTAACTTATCTTGTCCTTAGTCTCCTAGCTCTCTACCAGTCACCTTTTTGGTAAAACGCACATCCAGTTTAACATTTAGCTCAGCTCCGTTGCTGCATTTAGGGCTCTATCGTCCCTGTCCTCCGCTAAAGCGCAGTGGGATGCCATTTACCCCTAATTGGTGCTTCCAGCTGTAAAAGTTTCGCCACCGAAAGGCCATGACCAACATCAAAGTTTGCAGAAAGTGTGCAATTAAGCAAAAAGTCAGTTTGAACACGGTGTCTTGTCTTTGTACCACTCCCAACCCGAGGACTTACAGTCCACTGTCCAGCGCTGAGGTTCTGCAGAGCCCCTGCAGCCGCCTCCAGGGTATTGTAGTTCTGGCTCTCCGTCAGCAGAGAAAGGTAGAGCCTCACCACTTCGGGCTGGTACAGCAGCTCGAAGCCTGTAGGGGAACACAGAGGGACAAACTGGTAGGAACCGCTGGCAGGGCAAAAGAGGCAGATGGGCTTTGTGGAGGAGCCAGCAAACGCATTACAAAAAGTTATCTCAGAGTCCTTCTGCTCAACGAGAGAAAAGACGCTTGTGGTTGCCATGATGCACAACACCTCCAAATGCCCGAAAATTCGGGTCGAAGCGTTTTGTTTTCAGTAAAAGCTTCAAAAATACGAACATGAAGAGAATCTCATGGCAGAAAATGGCTGGAAGGAATTCATTCCTTTCAGAAAGAATAGTCGAAAATGTTCCACTTTGCAACACGAGAGCAGCACCGCCGAAAAACACTCGAGCATTACAGGAGAACACAAGGAGAGATTATTGATCCGACTTTCAAGTTTGATCCCGAGTATTTGAGAGGGAGTTTTATCTCACTAACACACAAGACGTCCAGCCACAGTGGATCATTATTCCTCTCTCTGATGGAAACCTAATTACATTTATCAGCTATTAGACAGAGCAGGCGCAGCGAGGGAGGGAGGCAGAGGCTTCTAATAAAAACTGAAATCAAATTCATCCATCAAAGGGCTTCTTTTTTTTTATTATTTTTTACTTCAAACAAATAGGCTCATCAGTGTTTCACAAAGAGCCAGAGCAATACAAAGCTGTACAATTATACAGAGGTGACAAATGAACAACAAGGCCTTAAACTGTTCAAGTTTCCTGAAGGAAGCAGAGACAAACCGATACGATCAGGTGGTGAAAGGAATCGGACAAATTTGAGCTCAGAAACCTAAGATTTCAACCGTGGACGCGCCATAGCTAAATACAACCAGATTGCGCTAACTGCAACACTCTTTGGTGTGGAAGACGCTACTATTGAAAGAAGCCTAGTTAGCCGTTGGAAATTAGCTGCCACTTCCAGAAATTAAACTGTATATTTTGGAACAACACAAAGCTAAACATTCGCCTGTGAATAGCGAAAATCTGAAAATACTTAAGACGCTTTTTAAAAATGGCTGTCACTGCCTATTTTTTATTTTTAGTTCAAACACCAACTATGTCATAATATGCATTAACATGGACATAGGAAACTGTTTTAGCACATAGAGATTGTGAGCCAGTAATGCTAACCTTGCTAACAATGCTAACCTTGCTAATCGCAAATTCCGCTGAAAATTTGTTTGTCACTTGCAAATCATTTTTAATTTGTTGTAAATTATTAATTAAAAATATATCAATAATTGACAGCAGCTCAGGTCAGAGAGGCTTGAAAAAAAAAAGAGAAAAATCAACTGCCACCACAATCTCAGGATGGGTTAGCTTTGCAATAACAAACATTTGAAAATCAGACAAAAAAAAAATCCAATCTCAAGAAGAAAGATAAGTTTTATATAAGAAAACACCACAACTGTGTTGTGGGGGATAATAAGTTATTCCCACAGATAACTTATCTGATTTTGACACCTTATCTTGGGGGGGAAAAAATCATTGTGTTTTTTTTATTAAGATACAAGGAAAACAAAAATACATTAATCATAGCTTACTTTACATGATCTTTACAAATGTGCTTATGTAAAAAGTTGCAGCGGTCAAATGTGTCACCTTTGAGTTAAGGAGTCTAAAACAAAACCCCAAAATGAAGGGCATGAGTTTTACAGATTAGCTATACATAAAAGTCGAACCAAACTTCTCCTCACCATGCCTAAAGTTAGAAGATATGAAGGTAGTGAGTAAAATAATCCTACATAAATACAACAGCCTGTTTATCCTCGACCACAGCACATTTCAGATTCGTCTTCCAAAGCCTCCAGGCTCAAATGAAATGGAATGTAACTGTGTTTTTTCATGTGTTCTGAGGCCAGCTTTTATATGAAAACCCTTCTATTTATGTGGGCACCATTATATAGGAACCTTGTAGGAGAAACACACACAGACCAGCCAGGCTCGGAGAACATTTACCGTCATAAAACAAAGCTTAGTGTAAGTATGGAAGTGGATGCTCGTCCTTAGAAACTGTTTATTATAGCAGAATAAAAATAAATAAATAAATAAAAAAACAGAGGGGAGTGGATGAGTTTTGTGCTTGGGAGGTAACGGAAACGTAAAGTTAAACTTGTGTCCTTAAATTCATCTAAATCCACATCTCACACCCATCATTTGCAGAGAGCCGCGGCCTCAGCTCCCCTCTAAGATTGCCGCATTCAGACACGGCAACACGGTTGTTAACACTCGCGAACTGTGGTTTTCTTCCCCGTGGCGTTTCCCTTCAAGATCCCTCCACCAGAATGTGTGTGGGAGGAACTGCCAGATCGGGCGAAAGTAACTGAAGGTGCCGTCTGAAAAATGTTGAGCTCATTTTCAAAGGCCTGCACTCCCTAAAAGCTTTAAGGCACAATCTTTTCAAGCAAAAAGAAAAAAGAGAAGTGCCTTCATTTTCATACCTCCGTCATTTTGACCTGTAAAAACTCAAGCGTTCCTCGGGGAGTATCGGAATGATTCTTGGCGAAGCAGCGCGACCAGGAGACGTCGGAGCACGGCTGTAACCATGTGCTAAACACACGAATCAGATGAAAAGGTTCGCTCAGGGGCAAAGTGGGAGAAAAGGGAGCCTGCAAACCCCTCCACTCAGCAACATTCTGCACTCGCCTCATATTTCTGGGCGTACTGGGTGCAAACTCAGCAGACTGGAGTCTGCCAGGCCTGTTGAAAGACATTTCATCTCAGGAGCAGATTCTGTCTGAGGAAAAGCAAGTCAGGCGTGTTGAACTCTTACAGTAGCATGTCCTTTATGCACAGTTCCTCCCCGCAGTCTATATACAGCACACTGTACAAACGTTAAGCCATCCTCATTGTGCCTTCCTTAAAAGAAACAAGATGTTCACAAAATCTCTAAGTGTTCCTCTATCTAAGTGTTCTGAAAGCCTTTCAAGGTTTTACTTTGGAATTTCATTGCTAAATTGTTCAGTCTTTGTACAGTAAAGTGAGGCCTTCAAGAAACAATAACACACACAGAAAATATACACCAAAGATGTTGCCTGGCCAAATTCTGGAGATGTTTTATGCTCCAGACTAAAAGAGAATGAGAAAGCAGCTAAAGTCCAAGAGAAAAGTCCTTCTGTGAATTCACAAAAGCCCTGTTTGGCCTGCTTTAACCAAACTCTAATCTGTCTAGAAAGTGAACCACACCACCTGAAAATAACTAACGAGTGTGAAAACAACCCAACACTATCTTTATCTAAGGCTAACCAATCCATTTGTATCATTTATTTATTGGGTCATAAAATATCTCTGCCAAAGTTTTTAATCATCTGCGAAGGCTTCATGTCACCACCCCAGGTTCGTCCTGATCAGCCCTCTGCCAGTTTGCATTCTTGGCTGCGGTGAACTGTGGTTGTTGTTGGTGCCGGCTGCCAGGTTGCAGGACAGAATTACAATCTGGACACGGAGATGAGCTGCGAGGCAGATGCGATCTACTACGGCTCTGTGCCAGACGGAAAACATGACGACGTTTCCTCCGTCAAGTTCCGGTTTGGAGTACATGCAAGTGACATTTTTAGGGAAATAAAAACTGTATTAGCACTGTATATTGGAAGTGCAATATACCATAAGTGTAGATATTAAAAAGCGAATTCTGTCTAACGATGCAGTGTGCCGGCATAACTTTATAAAGTAAAGTCAATATAAGCTATTATTATTAGAAAATGTGGTTATGAAGGTTTTTGCTTTAAGCTTGATTCAATGTAGCATCTTCGTTTGAGGCTCTTATTTTGAAGTAAGAAAGGAAGTAGTTTTGTTTGTTGGGCTAGCCAACAGTATTCTGTTATAAACAGCAGGAAGGAAGCATCCAGCTCTGTTCTATTCTTCTTTTTAATGCAGAAAAAAAAACCTTTGGCACAGAAGGCAGGGAAGCTTTCTGTGCATTTTGAGAACACTGAGACTAGCTAACTGTTAGCCAACAGTGGTGAAGTTAGCATGTGCTTGATATATTCTTACTACTGCTGGTCTAAAGGGCCATTTCTACAGTAAAACCAATGGACCAGGATAAATGAACAGAGTTTTTAAAAACCTGTTTCATAAAATTCTTATTCAATTGCACAAAACCAAAAATGAAGTGTTTCCAATCCTTTTTTTGGCATTAGGCCCACTTTATAATGAAACAATAATAAAAAAAATACTTGCATAACTACAGCCTGGCCTTTGAATTCTTTACTCTGATAAAAAAAAATATAATTTTATCTTATGAATCCAACATTATGTACAGTTTCATCATATACTGTATATTACAGTGACTCCACTAGCAGATCTAAATAACTGTGCTGCAGCAGTGGCAGGCTGCTGTTTTTACTGTAATGGCTGTAATAACTCCAGCATACGCTGTTTGCTCCACACAAAATGACATCTAACTACCAACCAAAGATGAGCTTTTAGTTGCCATAGAGACTGAAAGTGTAAAATGACTTTGCAGCGTCATGGTGAAACAGGCACCAACAAGTCTTCTGCTTTTTGTGTCGAAGTCATCAAAGAGTTACAGAACCATATATCTAAACAGAGGTTTATGTCTACAATCCTGGATTTCCACACTGGATTACCTATGATTACATGTTAAGATGCTAATCTTGCAGCAGCTCAAAACCGTTATTCCTATTTTACAAGCTGTTATTTCCTGTAATATTTTGATTACATATTGATCATAATAAAACATAAGCCGCTGGCATTCTGCAGCCACGTCTCCACCACATGCCGAAAGCAAACGCTACAAAAATTATGCCATAAATAAAAACATTAAAGCGTAGCCAGCATCAGTGGCGGCTCCCTGCGAGCTCAGCCCCATGAGCCCATTTCCAACACTTGTATGTTGGTGGGGCACATCACACACAGCTGTGGCCTCCTTATGGAGCTCCTGCTGCGCTCTGATATACAGCAGTGCACGCAAACACGCCCAGGAACTAAAGATGGGCCACACAGCCATGGAGTTACAAACATGGAGTTACATGGTAGGAGAAAGAGCCTTAAACGAGGCGAGAGTGGGAGGAGCGGCAGGCTGTTTCTCCAAAGCGGAAAACGACGACAACGACGACGACTCCCGCAAATCGAGGCGACGCTCAATTAGCGCCGGGGTCCTGAAGATGAGGAGCTTTTGTTGTGCTCCAGAGCATGAAAACTGGGTTAGAAACTAAGTTTGGTTGGAGTGATTGAGTGATGCCTGGTGAAGAGCTGCAGCAGTAATTGGGTTCAGGCGGCTCTGCTACTGCCTCGATGTATTCCACTGTGACAGAATGGTAAATAACAATGGATTCATTGATGTGCATGCAACGTATTAATGTATGTATGCAAACACAGCAAAGACTATTCAGTACTCCCGCACGAGGGAGAACAGGTGGAGGGAGGGGGTTGGCGGCAAACACCTCACATTCGCAAATCTTCAGGGCTTTCTGCTTTGCTCTCACATAGTCGAGTGCATTCGAGCAAAACCGGATACACGCCTCTGCAAACAGCTCCATGTGCACACCTAAATCCATAAACACACCAAACACTTGGCGAGGCATGTCAAAAAGTGATGTCCATCGATTCTGTCTGCCTACATCCAGCTAGAGGTTCGGTCTTGAATTCACACCGACGCTCCGTTTATTTACACCTCCCATTTCCAGCATGGCACCTCCACAAAGCAGGGAAAACATGCTGCGTTTCCATTACAAATGTGCACAAAACTTTGTCAATATATAAAAGAAAAACTGCCTCATTCTTGTGCCAAAATGTTTTATCAAAAAATTAGGATCAGATCAGAGGTGGTAAAGTTTTAGTTTAAAGTGCGTCTACACTATGCTCACAACTCATGACTTTGTTATTTCTGACAGTTTTTTTTTCTGGGCAGTCTTTCAATATTTCCAGTTGCAGTTCATAAATCTAGCGTTGAAAGCTGTGCTTAATTCAAGACTGTGAAGAATCCACACCATTTGTTGTATTAAACAGCAATGGCACTATGCTAAGTATAGTTCTTGAGGGGTTAAATTGTCTCCAATCTTTCACAAAAGCTGGCTCTAGGACAGATAAACTTCTGGAACCTGTTTGCTGGAGAAGTCTTGATTTAGAGCCTTTGTCTACAAATGGAGAAAAAACAGAGCAGTGATGATACTTCCCAGGAGTGGCTGGAAAATATTATGAGGATGGATGAGAGAAAAATGTAATTTTTTTGAATACGATTGTCTTTGGCTGCTTTACAGCTCCATGACCCAAACGACTTGCCGTAACTGATGGAGCCACACATTCTAGAAATCCTTATCTACAATTTCCAGCCATCAGTTTGTGATCTTGAACTCATGCACACCTGAATTTATGTAGAAAATCAATGATCTAAAGCTGAGAAGCAATCTGGAGAGGCCTAGTCAAAGTCTGGTCTTAAATTTGAGAGGCTCTAAAATGGCATGAAACGTGTTCATGCTTTAAAACCTTCCAGTTGGCCAAGTTAAAACATTCAGGAAGAGAGGGACATAAATCCTCCACAGCGATGCAAACACCTGACTGCAGGTTTTCACAAATACTTGATGGAAACTGCTGAGGACAGTTCTAGGAGGAAGACGAATCAAAAGACAAAAGAAAACTGCGCTTCCAGAGGAATGCTGGCAACAAGGCCACATTCTCCACCAGACAAAGACCATATAAATAAATGAAATCCTTCCAATGGGGGAAGCCTCCAGTTTCTGGTCTAACCCCTCTTTTATGTCGGATCATCTTTATGCGAGCGCACGCAGCACATGGGACAGCGCTGCGAAGCTAATGAAGACTTTCTCGGGGCAGGAGTCACAGTGCCGTGATTGGCCAAACATCGCACATCATTAAAGAGTAACATGGCTGAGATGGAATAATGCTCTCGACCCTCTCGGGTTCATTAAAAAAAAGAAAAAAAAAGGTGAGCGGTGGAACCACATAAACAAAACAAGTAAATTGGCGAGGTTCGCTGAGGCCTTCACCGCGGCGACTCCGAGTCGTTCGGTGTTAGCTAATAACTGCGCTTTCATGTTGTTGTTTATTCTGCTTGGAGCAGAACCAGATGGCGGTTGTTAGCTGACATGTCAGTTTCGCACTACATGATAATTACTTTGAGTAGGACAGCACATAGAATATTGGACACAGAGAGAATCTGTAAATATGAGCTGCGGTTCGCTGCGTTTTTATTTTTTGGAGAAAATACGAACGCAACAGCGTCTACGGTGGCATCCTTTTTTACATAACGCAGCGTTATCCTCGGAGGAGGTGGAGACAAAGACGTCTGAAGTATCAGCAAAAGAGGTGACGTGAGCTGACACCAGAATATGAGCTACGGTAATTAGAAATCTGCACAGTATTTGTATGCTAAAGATGCCTGTTAATGTCAGCTGTGACTATAATTAGGCCCTGATTGGAGATGCATGTTAATGCTAGGTGTAAATCTCACTGAAGTACATCTAATTGACTTTCAAATTCCCTTCCCACGGCTCCCACTACTCTAATTTCTGTAGTGGCGAACCACTGTGAAAATCTGTTTCACTACAATCATGGGAAAATAATAAGTACATCCTACCTGCCTCCGGAGCATTTAACAAGTAAAGCAGCAGCCAGGTGCTTTTAATGTGATACAGTTCAATATCTGATCATTAGCAAGTGTGGCCACCAATATAAAAGCAGGAATATTAGTAGTTTCTCATCTGGAGTTGTGTGTTAGCGCAATGTTAAGGTACCCGGTGTCTTGCAACTTTCAGCCATCTCTCTGCTTCAGCACACCTGGCTCCAATATTAGCTCATCAGCTCTGCAGAGCTTGGCTGCAGACAAGTGAGGCATATTTAACTCAAGTGTGTAGGACACATCTAAAAGTTGCAGGAGACTCAATTTTCACTTCCCAACAATCGGAGAAGGGTAAGAAGGTAATTTTCCAACATTTTCAAGAGATTACTTGAGGACAGTAAGTACCCTATCTTCCTAGGAGTTTGGACGCCCTACCAAATTCACCATAAGGTAATGGCACACATTGTTCAGAGAAATGATAAAAACCCAAAGATCATGAGAGGACATTTATAAAAAAAGACTTGTTGTAAAGGATGGCCAGGAGGAAACATCTTTACTGTTAGAAGAATACAGCAGCACAGTTTTGCTTGAAAAACCTGGATCAAAATGAACAAAAAGAGTTTTGGACAAATGTCCTGTAGGCAAATGAAACCAACGTAGAGAGGTCTCACCATAATTCATAGAGCCACGTTTGGTTAAATAAATTAAATAAGAAAATGGTGCATTGCCTAAAACAAAAACACGACCTATTAAGCAACATGGTGGAGGAGTGAATATTTTGGCTTGAGCACCAGTCACTGAGTGATGACACCATGAACTCCTCTGTACACCAATGTGTTCTAGATTCAAATTGGAGGCGATCTCTCTGCCAATGAAAAGCTAGAAACAAAGTGGCTCACCAACAGAGCGATGATCCCAAACATAAGATCAAATCTACAAAGTCCCAGTCAAAGTCCAGATCTCAGTTTGATTGGAATCCTGATGCAGAATCTCAAGAGAGCCTCAATGAACTGAAGTAAGATTGTAAAGAAAGTGTGATCCAAAATCTCATACAACAGCAAAAAAGACTAATACAAGTTACCGAAGCTAAAAGATGTTCTCCAATTGATCAAATCATGCGCCGTCGTTAGATTTTCTTATGATGGTGTCAACAGCAATGGAAACTTTTATTTTCCCATGATAATGTAAGAGAGATAAGAGATATTCCAACATCTCCTCTTAAAAGTCTGTCAGCAGTTGTTCGACCTCCAGTCACCCCTTCAGTTCATTGTAAGACCTCATAGTCAGTGAACTCTAGCCACAGATTGGCATCTCTATGAGCAGCCCCAGGGCAGCACGCATTAGCATACCCACATGGTGGTTGGCCTTCATTTGGATGTTGACAAAGAGAGACATTGGCCTCCATCTTGGACTGCTACCCGTCAGTTTTGTGCCACAAAATGTAATGGCACGATGAAATGATTGAAGGGAGGGGAGAGGAAAAAGATACTCCAAAAGGCACAAAGGCTTGTGCCTCACTGACCCTTCTGTCACTACCTCCTTCATTCTTTGCCATCTCGCAACAGGCGTCTGCTCTGGCACCACCGTAAGTCTGGTCCATAAAAGCCGGAATCCTAACAATTAGCATAATGGGACCCTTTGCAGCAAGCTGTTTTTTCCGGTGCAAGGGGCTTCTTCCTCTTTCTTGTTCTCAAAGGCCAGAGGAGCCCCGCAGTGCCTTTTTGGTAGAAAGAGTCAAGCACCGGTAGCAAAGACCTGCTGATGAACTGGACTGTCTGAAACGTCCATGAATTTCTTTCACAAAGTTCATCGAAGATGTTCCGCCTTTTCTTTTTCACTGCAACCTTTGACTTCTGGATACGAACACAGACCCAGTGGTTCTATCACTGCCAAAGAAAAAGCCAGTGTGTCTTTTTGTAGCCAATTCAAGAACGTGTCATGCATCATGTAACGTTTCCATCCAGTGTCCCTTCTCCTGATGGGAGCGGGTTTTAGGGCCCCCGATTAAATTATTGTATCTGTTAGGTGCAGAAGTTATAATCCATTTGGATGAAAAGCAAATTAAGAACATCTGACATTTTTTTTTCAGTGTTAGAGGATGCAACAGCCTTTTTATGACAATTGGATTGGGAAGCGAGACGAATGAGAATGCATATGCCGACATTCAAGGTTTGCAGACACAATGTAAGCTCTGTTTTATGCAACAACTCATATTTCCATGAATACATTGCTGCTTACCTCCGGCAAAAACAGAACCAAGCTGTCATGCTTCCAGCTGCTTTAAAGTCAAAACAACAAGCCCTGCAATGAAACATGTCTGACTTCAACAGTTTCCTAAGCATCATCTTGTGGAAAATAACACAAACTTACAATATTTTCCTACAAGTCACTTATCCTTTGATTCATCTAGATTCACATTGATTGGTATTTGGTAATAATCAAATACCAATCCTTTTTCCTTAGTAGAGTCTAATCTAATAGGGGAAAGACTGAGATGGTGAGAACCAAATGCTCAACTTAATACTTCCAAATGCCAAGACAGTATTTGGGAGTAACACAAAATCTTTCATTTTAAACAATAGATAAATTGTGTGCTTAATTTATAACATATCACACTTGTTCAGATATGCCTTACATTTCAATACTCAAGGAATTGAAGGAAGTGACACTGCCTTCAGTACACTAAATAGCGCTGTAGCATCACTGCCCTGCACATCTGATACTGTAGCATGTTCTGATCGTTAGCCAAACCAGGCTACAATAAACTTGTTGAAAATTCTTCAACTCCAACTCTAAGTTACTACACATATCTGTCATTACTATGGAATACACAAGTTATACTCAAATGTCAAAGCAACAACCTGATAATATCGTTATTATAGCAGTATACACTAGTTCTGTCTGTTCTGATTGAGATTCCCTCACTTTTGCATGCTAAATGCCTGAAGTGGCTCCAGCTGACTGATGCGCCACCTACTTTTTGATTAATTGACCACTGATTGGAGAGATTCATAAAACAGTGAACCTTAGTCCAAGATGGTACATTTATTTACATATTGTCATCTTCCTAAAATAACAGCCTAATTTTTTGCCTAGTGATTTTTTTGTTTGCCTAAATCATCTTTTTTGCAAAACAGAAGCATTGATTTGGAAAAAAACAATCACTTTTGTCAAAGAAAAAAAAAAAAAAGAAAAAGAAAAAAGATTCGGGTCATTATCTTAGGAAGGTAACAAAACTTTTAAAACAAATCAAACAAAAACAGTAATGTCAGGAAAATGTAATGTACCTTGCCCTGACACAGTCAAACATCAAGTAAAACCAACCATTAGCCGAGCAAAAACACACTTCACAAAAGCAGTAAGACGCACATTTCAAAGACAAGACAGGACTCAGTATTTCACAAAATAAGCTTCATGTGTCTAAGTATAGAGGGTTTTCAATAGATTATGGGGTTTTAGCATAAATGCAACATAGTAAGTTGTGTGGAAATCAATGAATCAGGTCACAAATAGCAGGAAAAGGAAAATAAAAACTCCCTGCAGAGTAGAACATTTTGGTTATTTAAAAGATAAGACTTAAAACAACATAAAACGTTGAAATGTAGAACTTTGAATGAGATGTTTATCATTTCTAAATGTTATTCCAGTTGTGCAGCAGCTGACCAAAGTTGTGGCAATTAGAGCCTGAGACCTGCTTGTGGCCTGTGTAGCAGTCTGTCAGACGCTCAGAGTGTTTCGGAGAGAGGAGACGTCTGCGTGCGCTTTCAAGTGTTTCAGTGTCTGCGAGAATGTTTCTATGGCTTAATAGTCTATCAGCATCACCTGGAGTGCCTGCTTGTCCTTACCCAGGCGAGCCACGTCCTTACTCAGACACAAACCAAATTTAAACTCCTGCAACAACAAGAGGATGAGAAAAGGAATGTAAAAGAGAAGAGGAAAGAGGCTGGAGAGAGAGAGAGAGAATGAGAGAGGAGAGTCTCGGGGGCGGGGGGGAAGCAATGGAGGAAGATGGATCTTCCTCGGTTTCTTTTTTGGTTGCTCACTTGAGTGTAAATCATGAATATAAGCTTAAGTTGTCAAGGAGGAACTATGCTATGGCTCGACAAAAAATTCACAAGAGTTCTTACGTCCTATATCTCTATATACATGAGGAGAAGACTGAGGGGGATGAGAAAACCGGGAAACAATATATGTTGAGATATGTAAAGAAATTGGGAGTGAATAAGAAGGAAAAGGCAAAAGAAGCAAGTGACCAAAGAGAAGAGAAGAATAATTTGGTGGTTTTGGGAAAAGAAGGAAAAGTGACTGGGACAAATGAGAGGAAAGTTGGAGAGAGAGCAAGGAGAAACTGTGGAGGCTGAGAAATGAATATTGCATGGTGGATGGGGACAGCTGTCTGGAAAACAGGGAGCAGGTAAGAGTGGATCACTTCGGCGCAGCAATTAAATACAGTTATCCAAATGTATTTGAAAAAGTGTATATGAAAATGTGATCAGCTTCAATAAAGGTTAAAACAACATAAAATGTTGAAATGTAGAACTTTGAATGAGATGTTTATCATTTCTAAATGTCACTCCAGTTGTGCAGGAACTGACCAAAGTTCTACCAATTAGAGCCTGAGACTGACAATGATTATTAGAGATAATCATTGTCATCTTTTATAACACAAGAAAAACATTTACAAAGGAAATGTGTACACTTTTAGGTGTACACATCTCCTGGATGTTCATGTCATCCAGGCTGAGACTGGAAGAAACGCACTTTGTACACACCGACTTAGTACATTCTGACACTCCACAGTGACTTGCAAAAGCATACAGAGCCTATGAACTTGTTAGCCTCTGATTTATCCTTTCGTGCTAGCTCCTGCTCATCTCTACTAGCTCTTAAGTGTTTTCCTCTAGTAATGGTTACATGGTACAGGCCCCCTTTTTAAAAAAAAATTAACTACTTTGCAGGGGTTTTAAACGTTCATTCAGGCTTAAAATGTAATGCCACAAGACAGTCAGCTACTGATTGGCTAAGGGTAAAGTCACCAGTTGCGTTCATTACAGTAATCTGACCCAACATTTGTAAAAACTCATTACAGCGACCGAACATATCTGGAGTTTTTAAGACACACTGAGCAGAACGTTTGCCGTTGTTGTGTTGCGTACGTATCACTTTTTGGACTCTGGGATGGCCCAGCTGTACTCAGCTGCAACAGAAAATGACACAAACTGTTAAAAACAGAGTTGAGTCGAGTTGCGCTGGCAGGTGCTGGTGGAAAAGGGTCATAAATTTGAAAAGCTGGCGGAGACGTACCCAAGAAGATTTAGAGCTTTCATTTCAGCCAAAACCTGATTGTTCAAAGTATTGATTCAGAGGAAGCAGAATGCCTAAACGCAACACTTCCGATTTTTTATTTGGAAAATGCTTCTTAGGAAGCCAGGAAAACAACCGGCTCAATCAGAGCTTTGGCATCACGGCCATGCGGGGATTTACCTGCGTCTGTGTCCGTGTCACAGACACAGGGGTCTCTCGCTCCCTTCAGCCTCTCCGTCACGGACACAGACGGCCCATGCTGAATTTTCCCTGGCAATATTTCCTCCCTCTCTAACCTCCTGGATAAACATCATCGCCTCTAATAGGGACATGATATCACAGTTTGTGGTTGACGACCCCGCGCTTTGTTTGTGGGGCGTGTCTGTGTGCGCGCAAGCGGGACTCAGACTCTGAAAATATTTATGTGAGTAAACAAGCTCCACGGCTGTTTGCAGACAACCACAATAACTCAAGACGAATCTGGATTTGTGTGTGCTGATAAGAGTCCAATAAAAGGCAGAGAGGATGAAATGGGTTCCCCCCCGCACCCCCCAAGGCCCCTGCCCGCTTCAATGAACCTGTCATTGAATCAAATGTGTATTAAAATCTAAAAACCGTGGCAGTCACAGCCCAGACAAACAAAAGGGCTTTGAAAAGTAGGAAACAGTTACATTGCTCTCTTCTCTGTAACTTGATTGCATCTTTTTTTTTTTTTTACTATTATTTCTGAATATTCAGACGGATGACAATGCAATAAGACATTAGGTTATGAAATGACAGCTTTCCAAGCCATAAGATGAAAAACTATTAAAGTTGTGCTCTCTGAACAGGTTTATGCTCCCTTTGGATCAGTTTCTTAATCAGATTTCTTTACATCATAAAATGGAGGAGCAGAAAGATAGGTTCACCATCCCAGTTTCCCTCTTGCTCCGTTTTGCAGGCGTCTCTGCCTTTTTACACCCGAGTACATTTTTGCAGACTTTCCTTTCCGATCACAGTAACAGTGAAACGACGCATCGTGGAGTTCTGGTTTTCTTCCCCTCCTGTGATAATCAGCAAAACTTTAATCTGCTTTTAAGTACACTAAAGCGTCCTTCGTAGAAACACTAAGCAGCCCTCCTCTGCCTCGAATGAGACAAAGCTAAGAGTTGCAGCTTTTTGTTTTCCCCCCCAGTAATTCCCTGAAATCATGTTTGTTCCAATTATCACTTTCCTCCAACTCCTCGGGTCCAGGGAGACGGGAGCGGCAAACGACGAGGATAATCAGTTAAGAGATTGATGTTGCGGGCTCCTGGGGAACTCCCAGCATCATTTTCTGATTCTTTGAGGGAAAGCAGGAGGGTTGGAGGGGGAGAGAGTGAAGTTTTGAGGGCGAGGACGGATGAAATAAATAAATGCTGCAGTGGGCTGAAGCATTGCGGTTGGGTTTGCGCACTGAAACGATGAGTCTTCTCCACAAAAAAAAAAAACGCAGGTGGAGAAATGCTGTGATGATGCATCTGCAAGGACTTCGCTCCGCTAATGATGTCTGGAGCAGCTTTTGACGAGCCCTCCTAGGAATAACATTGTTATGCAAACCTCTGTGTGTCTGCAACAAACACAAAGGTCGTCCCACCTAAGTCAACTTCTCACATTCTGCTGTTTGCTTCTTGCTTTATAGCTACGTCTTTTCATCAAAAGACTCAAAAGGCAGGAACGGGGTGCTATAGAGGCGTATTAAACCTTTCCTCTTTTTCAAGTGTGAAAACTGTAAGGTTTTGTATATTAGTAATATTACAAATGGATATTGTTTAGTTTTTGTTTTATAAAGTACTTTCTTTGGCTCCTGTCTGTGTGTACCCCACTTTACTTTGACTCATCTTACTGTTGGTGTAGCATGGGAAACTCATAAGTCATTTATGATTCTTCATGATGCACTGACCTCCTTTCTTTTAAAGAGCGGGAGAGGTTTAGCTTCTGGTCATGATCGCATCCAGAGCAAAAATACCATACAACCCATTGCATATTTGGCAAAAGAAAGACGCAATGCCTGGGTAACTGCAATAAAAGAGGCTACACAGATAAAGTAAGCGATGTAAGGAGCCAGACAGTCTGGAACCAACTCTATGTGGATGGATGCTATGTGTCAAAATAGCAAAGGAGCCCAGGGTGAGAGGCACGGCGTGATCGTGCGTCAGCGTGTGCCGGTGTAAGCTTATACGCCCATGCGGATGCCTTTTGTCGCTGCCTTGGACCTCAGCGCGTCTGGGTCAAGGGATCATGAGGTTTCCACCTTCGCTCAGAGTGCCACCTCACTGCAAAATGTGACAGGAAGCAGGAAAAGGAGGTGGAGGGAAGGAGGTGAACTGAAACAACTGTGTGAGGTGTTCATTTAGGACATAAAGGGCAAGTTATTAAGCCGAGGCGGTCGACGGGTTGCCAGGAAGTAGAACGAGTTCAGCACACTGATCGCTGGAGTCAGCATTTGCTACGCGGGCGTTAGATTCCACAGGAAGGAAGCGTTTTATGCGACCTGCGCCACTTGGCGTTTATAATCCAGAGTTCTGCTTTTAGTTTGGGAACAAAGCAGAAACAGAAAGATTCCAGCCTGTAGGAGTTCTGGGACTGCAGTCGTTACAGAAGACGTTTAGTGCTGGGAAATGAACCCGTTTCACCGTATTTGCTCTCTGCAAACAGCATGGCAAAAAAATCATTGGGACGATCGTCTGCTGCCGCTCTCAACCAATGACGAAGCAGCAATGCAACAGTGCAAACAAACAGAAAGTTTGCTTGTTTGTACCAACCCAAACAATAAGAATAAAGCTCCGTTTCTAAGAGAAAGATACCCTGGCATTTGTCCAAATACAGATTCAGCAGGCCGATATTGGACAGGGTTACACAATGCTTCACACACCGGCACTGCAGTCCAGTCTGTCAAACAACAACACAAATTAAATACCTGGCTTCTAGGCAACACAGAAGTCATCTCAGTAAATGTTGCAGTTTTGTGAATTGTGAGAAAAATAATCTGTAAGATGGAAGGAGAACCAAAGGGAGGCATCCAGGTCTTCTGCCTGGATGCCGAAGTGCTTCTAACCCCATCTATAAATTATCTATAATCGATTAATAAATCTATAAATAAATCTCTCTTTGGTGAATCTTGAGTCTGGCCTGAAGCCTTCTGTGGCTCAGAGTTGGCAAAAAAAAAAAAACATCTCACAATGGGGTTTTGGGAAGGCCTCTTACAAACAAGTATGTATACAATAGCAAGAAATAAAGTTAGGTCTTTACTTGAGCATTTTAAGGTTAGATGCCTCATTTTTTCCAACACAAGATACCAGTTCAACAAAAAAGTAGGGTCAACATTCTTAACAGTTTTTTTTTTTTTTTTAATGGGAAAAGACCCTCAACGTCTATCACTACTCCAGTCAACTCAGTGATCTGGTGCCACATTTATTGGCAGAACTAATTAAACACTCTTGGGTCCTCAATACGCTCAGGTTTCCTGAAGGATGTATGCATGAAGGCTTGGACGGCAAAGGATGAGGTTGACTTTGTGTCGAATAAAGTATTTCTGTATATAGTGGCGACCCATTTTACACTTACTGATAGAGCCGTGTGTTTTTGTTTCTGATAAGTCAGAGTTCATCATATCGCGCACTCTAAAAAGTTTCTCGGGCCATTTCAAAGTGAACTGTCAGACCAGTATGTCTGACCGCTGGTGTTTGCTACTGAGAGGCTCAATTTTATTCTTGTATGACTAAAAACATGGTTCCAATTAAAGTCTCAAGTCCCCTTAGAATTGAGTAAAGTTCAAGTATTTATGTTTGTGATGGTAGCACAGAAAAGGCTAATATTGAACGTACAAACACTTGTCATGTATATTGTGGACAATGGTTGAGATCTGGTCACATTGGACGAGAGTCGGCATACAACCCGGAGAGAGCAGAACAAATTCAGTTTATACAAACTCTTTAGGTTTCATTGATGTGCCACACACCACTTAATCTGCTTTCTGTTGTCTTTTTCATGTTGTTGAGTTCAGTCAAACTAGGAATTTGCTTCTTTTCATTGAACTGACAATGTTGGAATCTAGGCGCACAAGAAACGGCCAGAGCAAAATTACTCCCGGCACCCGAGATGCCACCTGTGATTAGGTTATCATAGCCAAACCGAAACAGCCCCAGAAAATGACCTGTCAAGCACTTAAGTCTACAAGGATCCCAGCTTTCCTCCTCTCTTAATTTCAAAGGATCCTCATTTCACTTCCACAGAGAAGTAAACACTTGTTTTCATGCGGCGCGTTTGCTGCGGTTCATTGAGAACACACACCCACACACTCAGAGGAGATGTGAGGCACTTCTCCCCTCATCTGCACTCACCCGCGGCAGCACAGCGGAGCGATGCGTGTGAGGGAGGCCAGATGAGTGTGGAAAGGCAGAGATGGCTTCAGCGAAAAACGGGTGAAGGCTAATTAATCTGAGGCATACACAGAGTTCCTTCCAGCGCAACAAACAGCTAATTCGGTATTCTGTGCGCCTCCCTTCAGTCTGGGACACAACTCAGGAGGAAGAAAAGACAAAAAAAAAAAAGAAAAAAGAACGATGTTTAACAGGAGTTTATTTTCCTGCAAAGAAAGGAGTTGAGGTCTCCGTGCCAGGCGAGTTTCCACACGTGAAACCTTCGCCTTTCTTTTTCCTTACTCCACTCGTCTCACTGATTTTTTTAATTTTCTTTATCTGAAAGTTAAATTATGTGGTTTTTTGATGAAGTGACGGGAAAGTATTTTATAATTTTAGTGCCTGCCACACAACCAGCTCTTTTTAACAGCTAATTACTTCGGTTACGCTGTTATTTCCAGTTCCTCAGGATCTGCGCCAGCATGGGAAAAACTAAAAACTAAAAAATCCATCCAATCTTCCTGGGTCTCTCTCATTCTGCACTTTAGCCACCTGCAATCTGCCTCTGTTGCTCTGAAAGCAAATTCAATTCAGTTCAAAAATACTGATTGATCCCAAAGGGAAACTGAATAATTAAACAATAATAATAATTGAGGAATGGTGAAACTAACACAGGTAATGGGGTAAGGTAAGACCAAAATATATATTTATATATATTTGCAAATAAAATATAAAACAGTTTAAAATATTTTTTTATTATTTTCATGGTGAAAAGCAAAGAATACTCAATATTTGCCTTGAATAGTTATATTATTAACTATCATCCTTTTGTTTTGTTTTGTTTGTGGAAACCTAAAAACGAAATGTTTTCAGGTTGTAATGCATCTGCATATATTTCAGTGGACATTTTGTCCCAAACGGAAATCATCCTGAAGGAATTACTGATCGTTACGGATAACATTTCTCATATTCCTCTGAATTGACTTGTCTCCACTATAGAATATCTACATGTTTGCTGCAAATAATTCAAATTCAAATAAAAAATACATAATTTATCCCCAAATGGAAATTAAATGATGTAATTTATATCATCCAAGTATCTTCAGAGTGTTATTGTGGATGGTGATGCTGGTAGCAGTCAGTCTCACAACGAATCTGAAGAGGTTTCTGACTGAATCAAATGCTAATTGCTCAATATCCAGGCAGTAAAGACTATGTTTCATAGCAACGTGTTCTGGATGACACCACCAGCTCTGCTAATCCGCCTCATTTGCTTTTGCCGCTCCTCTTTAAGTCACTGCATGGCCGTACGGTTAGAAACCTGGGAAAAGAGAGACGTTGGAGTCAGCGATATAATCCTTACCCCCATTGTGATGGATGGAAAAGATGATTTGAACTTCCTCCTCCTGCATCCATGGAGCCTCCTTTATAACTCCACTGGGGTTTGGGGTTTGCATTTGAGCTTCTATGATGCTAATCAGCCCAGTTGTAAAAACGGCACCTTGCTTCCATGGTAACGAAGGGACAAATTAAATACAAACATTTTTCTATGCTGATAGCAAGATGATTAAAAAAATCTGCTGATGATGCTGGGTAAAAAAAATAAAATAAAAATTGTAAAAAGAAAAAAAGAAAAGAGACGATGTGAAGAATACTAATTTTAGTGTCCATATTTTGTGCTCCTTCCTTCTCCAACACACACACACACACACACACGCACACACACACACACACCCCCACACACACACACACACGCACACACACACGCACACACACACACACACACACACGCACACACATGAACACACACATCAAGATTAATCACTGGCCACTGCCACATCCAGTCTGCTCCAGGAACTGACCTCCCTCTATCTAGCAACACATCAGGACTGGGATACACATGTAATCTCCCATATCTCCTTTAGCCATCGCCACAAAGTGAGAGCTGCTGCCCCTGGAAAATCCCCACAGCTGACCGGTGGAAGCGGTGAGGAACGTAGGAGTCTGAACCACACACAGAGAGGTAAAAAAAATAAAAAATAAACAAAAACAAGCAAGGTTCCCTGAAGGCTTCTGCAATCTTGCAGCGCTGAGCACCTTTGAATCAGCAGCAGAGAGGAGAAAGTGGAAAAAAAAAAAAAGTGTTCTAAAGGTTAATGTGGATTCGGCTCTGGTTATTAAGCTTATGTACCTAGTTGCTGCTATGCATGTCAAGCTAATAAACATCAAATTGAACCGATTTTTCTGTCTGCAGGCGAGGAAATATATGGCTTGCTGTTTACAAATAAAAAGCTGCAGCTGACATTTAGACCTGCCTGTAAAGGTAACTGCCATCCAAACTCAGAGGGGGTGTTGTTTCCACGCCGTCGAAGATAAATGCAACCCATGCCTCAACTACGGCGTCTCGGCTTGGCTTTTGTCCATAAACCCCAGCCAGCAGACAAGGTATTAATTATCATCCTTGGAGCTCATCTGCTATCCCTTATTTAAGGGGTGATAAAAAAAAAAAGGGCAAAATGGCCTCAACTTTTAAAAGCACGGCAATTAGCAGTGATCTAGTTGGAGAGAGCCCTCTTTGCTGTGTTAATGTAGGTGATTATGGCTCCAAAAGGAAGTGATATAGACTTCGCCGAAGTGTTTGAGGAGAGCAGGCGAATTCCATAGTCGGGAGAAGACGGATGGGTGGCCTCTCTCTCTCACACACACCTTCACACCGGGTAAGGTAACATCCTTCACACACACAGTCAGCTAACACACTGGAAGTCTACTTGATGTCTCTTTGTGTCTAGAGCTGTTAATACTAAGAAAATATGGACAAAACTCATTGTTACTATTATGCTTTTTATACCCAGAGTTATCCATACAATCGGTAAATGTAGGTTTCAAGTCCTTTTAAATTGAGCTTCTTCTGACTTGAAGTGACATTGAAATTTTCAAGTGTCCCAGTTAAAGTCCTGACCTTAATCTGATTGTTTTTGGAGCGAGATGGAAAGGAGGCGTTCCAAAGTCAATGAAAATACATTGTCAAAAATATTCTATTCAATTCAAAAGATCTCCTGTAGCAGTCTGTATTACAACAAGTTTGGAGGAGCTTCTGACTGAAGACCCTCTGTTCTATGACAGTCATGAAATGGACAGTCAGGGTTGTTTACATTTTTATGATTTTATGTAAAAAATAATGTAAAAATATCAGTGGAAGCATAAAGAAAGCTGGTCAGCAGTTTTCATAGGAGGTTGATTGACGTAATACCAACAAAGGATTTTCTACTGGTTATTGACAAGATACATTTTCACAACATTTTTTTAAATACAATGTAAATAAAAATACATTCATTTATTTATAAGTGTTACTTGTAAATATCACTTTGTTATTGATATCGTTTTATCAAGGGCCATTAATACTAAGCATTGATATCAAAAGTAAATGTCTTTGTTGATTGAAAATACTCAGATCATAATGGAAACGATGCACAGCTGAAACTAGACGTTCACATACCCCTAATAAAAAGACATGCATCTTTTTATTGTTGCTAAATCAAAGCAAACTTCTCTTGTGTTTAGAATTACCAACTTTATTTCTATTTGCTAAACGCCATCATTTAAGAGAAATCTCGCAGATTCATTTGCTCCTATCTCAGAAATGAAAAGTTTACAAACCTTTTCAGATCACTGGGGTTTTATGATAACCACAGCAAAAAACAAAGTCTTTCAGCCACTTTGACTGTAAGCTTGGTGTCACTGTCCATTAGATGTTGCTTCAATATTTCCACATCATTTTATTTCCTCATCATGGCATCTATGTCATGAAGTGCACCAGTTCCTCCTGCTGCAAAACAGCCCCGCAACATGATGCTGCCACTACCGTACTCCACAGTTCAGGCGGTGTTCCCACTCTGTCCTTAGAATGTAACGATGGTCACTAAGAGTACTTAAAAAGTACTGGTATAGTATTTCTATATTACTGGAGTCAAACAGTGAAGACTCCAGAAAACTCTGGCTGTGGCCAAGAAGCGGCTTGGCTCCAACTCAGCAGAAAATGCTGAACATGTCTGTAAATAGGGGAAGGGCAGAGAATCAGATGTACTTATAGTGATAAAGTAGGCCAGAGGCTTTTATCATTTGGGAGGAATGAGGAGAGAAGAAGTTTGTTTGTTTGCTTGTAAAGCTTTCATACAAGATGAGAAAATCTGTAGCTTGTGTTCATAATCAGATTTAATATGTCTAATTTTTTTCCTTAACAACAATTAAATCACTGATTAGCATGTTAATAGGAGGCTAATTTTCAACTTCAGTCCTAATTATCAATACACATTACAGTTTGAAAAGATTAAATCAAGCAGGAGTTCTTCAAATGCAGACTTCTAGAGCTCACTCTGAAATAAAGATCCTCTTCTTCTGCTGCAGCCAAGAAATACAGGTTAGCTAATAATCAGCACTGGTGACACAAAAATAAAACAACTATTTGTTTTGTCTATCAAGAGCTTCCTACACTGTTAATGACCTCCTAACCATTTATCTGCTCTTTTCCCAGAGCCTCCGTTAACAGAGGGAAGGACGTACCTTTGGAAGGCTCTGTACGTTTAGGTAGATCCAAAGTGTCGTAGTTTTTGTCATTTTCACCATTCTTTCTGCCTGCGTGGGAGGAATAAGGAGAGAAGAAGATGTTACCAGCAGAAACGTACATTTCTAAGGATGATGTAACAAACAAGAGACAAACACGGGTTTGGAGGGTTGATATCAGTGTTAATGGACCAGTTGGACCCTAAATGGATTTTTCTATGACGGACAGACATGACAATATGGGGATGGGTTATAAGTTGGAAAAAGTCCAAATTAAACTAAACATAAATGAAGCCTGGGCTGGGAACACATTCACCTAGGTAGAAACAAGAGAGTTTGCATTTACACAAGAAGCAGATAGATGGGAACGAACAGCGTTCATGACCATGAACCAAAAAAAAAAACCTAAAGAAACAAGAAAACCACTTAAAAAGACAGTTATAAATCTGACGTACAAGCAACATCTGCAAACAAATACAATTAAAAACAACAAATCTTTGTTGTTGATCTAATCTGTCTATTTATCCAAGAATTTAGCACCAAATTTCAGATGTTGAAATTAACTTTGTCAGACATTTTATTCGAGTCTGAACCGTGGTTTACATACAAATTTTTATGGGATTTTTTTTTTTTCTTTTTTTACCAACATGATGTAGTGCATATTTGCAAACTGGAATGAAATTCATGGGTTTTGAAATATTTCTACATATAATTTATTATGTACAATTACATAAAAATAGATTTTGCTGTAAAGCAGATTCTAAATTAAGTAGAATTTATAAGCACAAACCAAACCTGCACATCCAGCAAATAAGCTAAGTATATTGAAATATGGGCATAATTCCAACCACTAGATGGCGACAAAGTGGTTCTGGTCCATTCTAGCTCTGGTTGTACTGTAAGGGTCGTCTCGCTGAGGGAAGCTGAACATCCACCCAGACCGAAGTCGTTCAAAGCCTCCAACAAATCTCTAACTTCTCTAGTTCATCTCCAGAGCATAATGCTGCCAACACCATGCTACACAGCAGGAACGGATGGATACAGGAAAGTTTGTTGTCAACAAAATGCAGGGAAGTTAAATTGGGAATGACTATTTTCTCAAAGCTGTGTAGTTTCACTTTAACCTTTCAGGACTCATGTATCCTTGTGGGTGACGTTGCTCACAAAACCACGTATATCACATCAAATCAGACGGCAACAGCAGCACAGAGAAAGCCACGATCAACGTTAGCGATAAAACGAAAGATAAATCTCAAAGTAATTTGTCCTCAATACACATATAGAAAAGATGAACAGCTGATGATGAGAAGAGTTGCTCCGAGCCAGACTGGTCATGCAGCTGAAATAGAGCGATGCAAAGTCAGACTGACGCAGAAGGAACAGCAGCTGCCAGACGTGCTAACGGCTAACATTTGAGCATTACTTAAGATAACAGGTAGGACATGACTGAAGAAGAGAAGAAGACGACACAGCGAATGACATCGTTGACAAGAACAGTTCAGTTGTGTGGAGATATGAAGTTCAACAAGAAAAAAAGAAAAAAAAAATTAAAAAAGCAGTGCGGACATTATGTCAAGCACATGCTTATTTCTGTTTCATAGCTTTGTCTTAGAAAAGCATTATTTAAAGTGGGCTGCTATACAAAGGAAGTATTTTGGGAATTTACATTCCAGTGTCGATTTTATTTATTTGACATCAACAAAAGTATACCTCCATTTTTGTTCTGTTCTTCTGTAATGCTTGAAGATTTTAGTTAAATGAATCCTCTGTTGATCTGGCAGAGGCTGCAGAGAGCATAATGTTCAACCGTCACGCTTTGAAATCTATTCATCTTTAATACAGACTCTAAAAAAGTGACAATAAAGTTCATAACCATGTTTATATGAAGCCCAATTTAACAGCTAAACTAAAGGAGAAACACTTTGGAGAGCATTTCCTAAACCTTTTTTAATAGATACAAATCAGATACTTCAGCTACGAAGTTTAAATCATCACAAAAAAAAAAAAAAGCCCGTTTGACTCTGAGCTGGGGTTGTTTGCTATGGCAAGGAAATACACATGGAATGAATACTACAATTTTCTGAAATCCTTGGAAGTTTCTCAGGGTCTTCTGGAGGACAACCAAAACTATTTCTAACTGCACTCTACAGCCAGGGGGGGAGGGAGGAGAAGGAGAGGAGGAGGGGGGATGAAGATGAGGAGGAGGAAGAGGAGAGCTGAGAGGGAGGAGACAATGGGAGGGGAGGGCACTCACCTTGATTAAACCATTCCTCTATAGTTATCCAAGGAAGCAGCAGCAATGCCAAAAAACACAAAGCAGGGAGAAGAGAGAATAGGCATGGTGAAAAAAAAGACGTGCATGTTTGCGTGTGTGTGTGTGTGAGTGTGTGTCAAGGAGGTGCAGTGTTACACACGTCAACAGAAAAATAAGTCATTATTTCCTGAAGGTGAATCAGTGAAGGCCGTAACAGACGGTTAAGAAAGGGTGTGTTTGTGTGTGTGTGCAGGGGGAATGCAACGAGAGCGGTGTAACACGGAGGATTTGGTGACGATACACTCATAGGCAAAAAAACAGATTCAACTATGAGGCTGTGAGGGAAGGTAGACAGTAAAAAAGGGAATATGTTTAAAAGTGGCATCAGATGTCAGAGTGTGAATAAGTGTTTTATCAGAACGGCTGAGTGGGAAGAGCCTGGAAACGTCAACGACTGGGTTTGAGCTGATTACACATCTGGATTTCAATCTCTATGTGATACTGCGGTTAGATCTAGTCTACGTTCATTTCAGCTGTACAGAAACTACTGTGTGTTAGCGCTGTTCTCAGAGAACAGGCCAACAATTATTTCTCCCTAAGAACTGTGTTCAAGGCCAGATCTTCTTTTTCCAATTATATTCCTGATGATATAATGTTTTTACTTCTTCTGACAACTGACCCAGCAAACTGACAGCCAGACTTTATATTTACTGAACGTAATCTGACAAAAACAATTGTCATCATCTGGTTAATTTCAGATATCATTGTTGGACAGGAGGAGGATAACAGTTTAATTTAATTTTCCAGGCAGATTTATGATTCTTCTCTTTCCCTTCCCGTCTTCTCACCTTTGGCCTTCTTTCCCCCGAAGCAGCCAGCATCATCCTTCTTTTTCCTTTGTGGCCCTGCGGATCCGGGGGCTTGCAGGGCCGACGGGTCCTGGAATCTCTCGGCACCAGGCACCTCTTTGTGCACGTGATAGGAGAGGTTCCTCATGATGCAAACGCAATTTTCCACGGACTGTGGAGAGAGGAGAGACAGCTGTAGCATCAGCTGCACCTGCTGCGCAGCGCGCGGTGGAAGCCGGGTCGTTTCCTCACTTTGTTGTCCATGTCTTTCTTCCCCACAGCGGACTGCAGCGCGTGCAGCAGAGCGTCCACCAGGCCTTCGCATTCCCTCAGTCTGCGCCGAGCCTCTGCCCCGTCTGAGCTCACGTTTCTGCAGGACGAAGAAAGCACAAGGAGTTAGCGTTGGCACGCGTAGGAGAGGGAAGTCCTAACATCTTAAATATACACATGCCGGAAATGTAGAAGGTTTAAAGTAGAATTCATTCTACAACTGATTGTAGCTGGTTAGATGAGACCAACATGGAACTTTTTAAACTAATCACCCTGAACACACAATGACACAAACACGGTGGTGGCAGCATCAAGCTGTGGGGAAGCTTTGTTTCAACAGAGACTGGACAGCTGCTCAAGCTGATTGGTTTGGAGCTGAATGCAGGGAACTCCTGAAAGAAAACTATTTAGAAAAAACAAATAGTTGGTTTGGAAAACCATATTTTCTGTATGACTGGATTCCTGAATTTATGATTAATTGATTGTAAGTTTATTGTGAAGAAGATGGAAGAAATTGACAATAATCTCAAACACCCCTGATTTAGAGGTTGAAAAATAAGTCAGATCAGAGCAGAGACTTACACAACGAATAAACACAGAGGAAGAGCTACAATGGAGCAGGTCAGTTAAAAAGCATATGCATGTGTAAGAATGACCCAGTCAAAGTTCAGCCTTAAATTCAGTTAGGAATCTGAGATAAGTGTTAAAAATGAATGTTTACAAATCTCACTAAGCTAAAGCTGCTTAGTGAGCAACAGAGAAGATTCAAAGGCATAAATTTTGATTAAATTAGTTGCATGGATGTTAAAATTTTTAACATCAACTCTTTTTAACATGCAAAGGTTGCAGCTGGAACATTTGTACCTGAACGTTTCTGGTACGTCTATAAATCTGGCGCACAAGCAGCATCCACAAACAACAACTTGCTTCTTCTGACCAATTTGTGGTTAATTTTTGCTTTAAAAAAACATATAATCTGAGGCTGTAAAAGACTATTGTGTTCAAGTTGTGCTAGAAAGAGTTAGCCTATCAGAGTAAGTTATTCAAGTCTAAAATAGCATCTCAATGCTAAACTGGTTGCGTCAAGTAAAGACATCCCCAAGGCTAATGTTAGCATTCACAGTCTACATTCGTAAAGTAGAATTTTTCAAAGAAGTTACATGAATGATCAGGGGTTTCTGAAACTCTTCAAAACTGTACAGCACTTCGCACCAATTCGATGGTTGAATAATCTAAATGACAGTTTAAAAAACAATAAATATCTTTGTTGAGTTTATGCGTCAACTCGATAATTTAGCAACAAAAAATGTTTAAGCTTAAAATGCTTACTTTGTCGATGTGTAACTTTCGATTAAAATGGATTACTTGCGAAAATTAATTACAAATACTGCAATTAACTCAATTAAAATCTTTAATCGAGTAAGAACATTATAAAGAAAAAGAGTTAAATTATTAATATAAAATTCTTTTCTTGGCGTCTAGGGGGAGAAACGTGAAAAGCCATCCGTCTTACACAGTGAGCGGTCAGAGCACAGCTGGTTCAGCAGCAGCAGAGCTGGAGGAGTCTTAGTGCGGCTGTCTGACTGGCTGTGAAAGGCAAGGCTCTAAAGAGGGTTAAGGGATAGACAGGGCTCCCCGCTCCTCACCGGGGACTTCATTTATGATGGCTTCCAACCCACGTAATCCCATTAGCTGACCCTCAGTCACTTCTGTGGAGGCTGGCAGCCTTGCAGAGGTAAGCAGAACTTCTTTTTTTTCCTTTCACGCTTTTATTGCTGCATCAGCATCCAGCACAGCTGCAAATTAGGCTATTTACAGTAAATAACAGATTATTAGTTTTTACTTTATTTCCATTATTTTATTATTTTATGTTCATTGGCTGTAGAGAATCATAAATATATGACAATGCATGCAGCTGTAGGAAACTTTATCACACCTAAACCCAGACCTAACACCAAACTGACCCGTTTGTATAGAGGAATGAATAAGGATGCACCGATCCAAGTTTTTCACTTCTGATACCGATATCTGGGGTTTAGTATCGACCGATACCGATCCGATACAGACAAATTAAAGCTCTTAATTGAATGAAAACGTTCTTTCAAATGTTTGTTACATTCAAATGTTGGTTCAGAAAGTGCAATTAGGAACTCTAGATGTAATTTAAACATATCAAACTCACTGCTAGCCTGACTCAATTCACAAATATTAATAAAACATCCAAGTAGGAATTGTATGTACATATGTGTATGAGTATATAAGTATTTGTGTTTACAGAATGTAGAAAGAATACTTGCAATAGGTTGCATAAAGGGAAAGTGTAAATAACTCTCTGCTTCTTGTTTAATCAGTAAATGTACAGGTTATTTTTTATTCTTATGTAAATATAAGGGGATTTTGATGAACAAACAAATATATCTGTTTATGTTCACCAATGAATTTACAAATGAGATGACGACCAATCAGCCATTTTTTAAACGTGCAATCTGCAAAGTAAAGCTGCTCTTCAGTGGAGACCTGGCCGGTGCTACGGTCATAGATCTAAATTCATCCGTCAAAAACAAAAACAAAAAAAACAAAAAAAAAGGCTAACCACCATCTCTGTAAACACATCCAAAGCAACGTCTGCCTCTGATTTATTTGACAGGGGTGAGTTTGTGGGGATTGCTGGCACAAACGAGGATTTTATTGGCAGCTGTTTCATTTTCAGGAGGCTTTTGGGGGAGAGGGGCCAGACGTGGGAGGTGTGAGGACGTGCATCTGTTGGTGAAGACGGTCAGGGCGGTCAGGGAGGCGGTGGAGGAGGCTGCTGCTGTCTGCCGCTGAAATATTTAGTCCTTCAGATGGTTTATGACCTTTAAGTTTTGATGAGTATTGATCCGGAGCCGTCCAGGCATTTTACCATCTGTCAGAGTTTGCAACTTCATAAGAAGACTGGGAAAGCGATGAGGCCCAGTTCACTCTATTCAGAGTGACTCAGGGCCGCTCCGCGAGAACTTTGCATCAACTGCTGCTGTGACATTCACTGGCTCGTTGCTGCGTAACTCCTGGAAGTAGTGTTCGGTTACTATGGCAACTGTAAGAGGAACATTCAAGCGGAGCTGTAGATTTTAAGTTTAGCTGACAGGTTGGAGGCTTGTAGGTGACATCGGTCTGATTTTGTTTTGTGCTACCAAAAATAATAACCAACAATTTTCTCTTTTTTTTGTCCCTCTAACATTTATTGTTAAAATGTATCCAAAGGCTGATTGGATGAAAGAACTCCAATATTAAGCCACAAGGTGTTTCTACAACGTCTCGGTTTAAGAGTTCGCACAGCTGTGAAATCGGGTCACTGCAATGTTTTTACTTTTTAAAGATTTAAAGGGTTTTATTCCCATCTAGGTCTTATTTGTACAGGATATCCATCACATTAAGGGGAAAAAGAAATATAGTGTGAATATTTTTAGGTGTTAAAAACCTGGAATTTTAACGAGGGTGTGTACAGGCGCCCCACATTGATATTTCATCATGCTGCCTTTAAATTGTATGATAGTTCACATCAGTTCTAGCAGGGGATTTTTTTTGTTTTTTTTGATAGGCTTTTGCAATATCACAAGATTTATTTGCACTCAGCGTTATAATTTTTTCACCAAGATTTAGTATTATTGTTTGCACTCAAGATTAGGGCGACTGGGAAAAAAGAAATTGACTTGATTAGGGCCACTGAAAATTCTGACCAGTGTTAGAATTGTGACTTTATTTTCAGTGGCCCTAATTTTTTTCCATACGTTTTCTTAAATCTAGCCATACATGCATGCATACATGCATGTATATGTATATATATATATATATATATATATATATATATATATATATATATATATATATATATATATATATATATATATATATATATATATATATAAACTACATTCAGGTATAAAAGATCATTTAGGCAGCATTTCCACGTCAAAAATAATTTTGGGCTTTTCTGCATTGTGGCTCTAGTTCTGCCAGTCAAACGAATTGGACATTTTCACTGCCAAAAAACTAAAATAGCAGAAACTAGACATACAACCTTTCACAGAAAGCAACTCTTAACTTTCATGTGACATTTTCTCTTATTTTGAGGGACTCTGAGAGCAAGTAGGTGTGCACTCAGAAAACCTGCAAGGACACTTTCAGGCCTTTTTAACACTTGATCTTGATGTGTCTACGGTGTCGGAGCCCTTTCAGATAAAGCGTGGGCGTGAAGGTCACGCAGAGCGGCTTGGTCATCAGAGGACAATGGAGCAGCTGGGAGGAACGGGCTGCAGCAGGACTGATGGAGATGGATGGAGACGCGGCTGCCCTCTGCTATCGGCCGGCAAGGTTAACAGCAGCATCGCGGGACCATATGCTCGCCCTCGGGTTAGGCTTTTACCACGCTGATCCCAACTCGGATTTAACTTATTGATTTTGCTTCTTATCTTGTTATTGGTCGGGTAGTTCTCACAACGGCCGAATAAATAAAGGGCAAAAAGCGAGAAAGTAAAGCCGAGGTGGTTGTCAGATCTGAAGTGCCAGAAGCGCACTTTATCGTCAGGTTTCATCACGTCGCTGTCAATGCAAGGATCTATTCAGAGATTACAGAGGATGGATTGGCTGTGCTATTTTTGAACTTTAACTTGCACATTTTGTTAAACTTTTGCATATTTGTTGCAATCTGTGCAGCTACATCAGTCTGATGGGTCTTTACAGTCAATTTTATATCTGTTTCATTTCCACTAAGTTATTGGCCTATTAAAGGTATAGTAATAAACAACAATATGAGCATTAATAGCTTCCAAACCAAACTGTTCCTAGGCCTGTCACAATAAGCAATAAGTCAATTAATTGCATGATAAATTAAAATGAGCTCAGTAATTTCCATTTGAATTATTTATTGTTTTTCTCTTTTTTCTCTCTTTCCACCAAAAGCTGGGTGATAAAAAGTCTTCAGTCTGGTTAATTTGTTAACTATCTTTTCATTTATGATCATTTTATTGGCAGATTTTATGACTCATTTTATTTGTTGTCTGTTTTTATTGTAGATATTTAAAATGTTTTTCATTTCCAGTGTTTAAATGTTCATTAGAATTTAAAAGTTTATTTCTATCTGAGAACATGTTCCTATTATTACGCCATTATTGTTATATTACTTGAAAATGGTCTCAAAACAGCAACAATATAATTTATTGCAATAACATCTGGAGCAATTTATCATCCAGGAAAAATTATTCATGACAGGCCGAACTTACTGTTCCTATGACTTAAAATCCTTTTCATGGTTGTTTGGAGAGAATTGTGCAGTTGTTCCTGCACCCTGTTGATAAGCTGGCTGAAAGAGGGACAGTGTAGTTTCTCCCCTTGGATACAAAAACAGACAAATTCAGATATTTGGAAATATTTCTGTCTGCCAAAAACACAGGCAGTCATGGTGTAGGAACTAAAAGAAGACCTTAATAAGGGTTTAAAATAATGGTTTAAAAATACATTTAGAAAGTGACACAATCAACTGCAGACTTGAACTAATAACCCTGCTAAAATCAGCCAATAGTACATGTGTTCCTTTATACCAGTGATTCTCAAGATGTGGAGCACACTCCCTTTAATTCCAGCATGTTGAGTGTTGCAAGTGGAACTAATGTGCAGTGGACACTTGGAATCCTGGAGGTTTGGCCTGCAAATAGTTAAAATCTGTGAATACTTAAGAGTGTCTGAAAACGCCTCTTTTAATAGTTCACTCACCAAATGAGGGAACTATTAATATGCATTAATATGCACAGTGGAAAACATTTTAGCGATACCACAGAAAGTGATGTCTTCCTTATTTATAGTCTTTGTTTTTTACTTTTTCCTCATCAACACACGTCTTCCTACGTCCTGTGTGCATTTGGGTCAGAGTGTTTATTCCATATTTTTCTTTAGACTCCTACAACTGTATAAATATGTTTGATTTCCAGAAATGTGATTTGTGTATGAAACATGTATTTATTTTAAACAGAGGAACTTTTAACGCTCACCTGAGTTTTGTCACTCTCTGTATGTGAGAGTATGTACTGAAATAAAATCTATACGTTGTCATTATGACTTTAATAATAAGTAGGTTATTGTTTTAGCTGCAGCAATATGTAATATTCTTGTGTAAATATATTTATGTCTAATATCATATAGTCTCCATCTTCTTCTCGTCTATAACTGCGCTTACAGATCTCCAAGATACACAAAAGCAAATATTTGCATTTCAAAAGAAATGGAAAAGGTAATTTAGTGATTTTTTTTAGTGATTTGTAGTCTGAGCTTTACTTTTAAACAAAAGAGATGGGGAATGATATTTCCTTTTATAGAAAACCTTTCTAACCCAGCCTCTCCTGGACTCCACAGTAAAATCTGTCACCTCTGGCTGACAAAACATTTCCGATTCAGAACCACCTTACTACCAGTCACAACAAAAGGCAGAAACAGCCCCCCTTGTATCCCGTTTCGGCGACTACACTGTTGGCGTTGTTTACACCGGCAGGTCCTTATTGACAGAATAATAAAAAAATAAAAAAACTATTCCTGGCTTCGCCGAGGAGTAAGTGTGTCTCCGCCGGCGTCGGTAAACAGATTCTCCCTGGCATCAGCACTTCTCCCCCGTGCACAAACTCTGCGTCTAGGCAACTGTGGGGCTTAGCTACAGTTGCTATGGAGACGGATCTTCCTCAGCAGGACCGGCGTCTTGGGTCAAAAGGAGTGGAGGGGGGCTGATGGTTAGATTTAGTGATATGTGACAAAAATGAGCCAAGTACAAATCAAGAGTGTTAAAATGTTTGCAGCCTGAACTCACAAGAGGACTGGATACGACAGATAAATAAAACCATGAAACAAAGCGGCAGGAAGTGACAACGGAGCGCCCTCTGAGGCCCTGATGTCAAATGCTATGACTTCTCACTGACTTCTCGCAGCTAGATCAAAAAGCTTTCCCTCATTCCCTTCTGGTTTGCCGGTGTTGATATTCAGAGCAGAAGGTTCAGGAAGTAAAAAGAAAGTTTTCTACACTCGCTTAAGGCAGCCAGAGCGGCACGTTGTGTGTAACTGGTGCTGTGTGTAACTGGTGCTGTGTGTAACTGGTGCTGTGTGTAACTGGTGCTGTGTGTAACTGGTGCTGCCTCTCAGCTATGCTGTTCTGGACATCGACCAGAATAGAAAGACGAGCCATGTGGACTGCAGTCTAGACAGGCCTGGCTGGCCCAGGCATGGCGGAGACAGCGCGGCCGGACATGAGCCACGGTAACACACACACACACACACACACACACACACACACACACACACACACACACACACACACACACACACACACACACACACACACACACACACACACACACACAGGAACAGTTACACGTTATTACCGTCTGTCACTCTGAGAGGAAGCCAGAAACACGGCCGGGAAGGTAGAAGGAAGCTAACGGATGGAAAATGGAAGCTGTTCTGATAGAAACAAGAGGAACATGAGACGAGGGAAATTACATCTAAAAGCTGAGAAATATGTGGTTTTATTTTATTTTATTTGGATCGACACAAGTTTTGGTTTCAAATAAATAAACATAAACATGTATAAAGATGACATCCTTGCGATTGACCAACTGAGCAGTTTTCACTAGAAAAACTGAATAAATAAAAATGTAGATCATAAATGAGATACCCAAGTTTTATGTTTTATAGTTTTCTTAATCATGATGGCACTTTTTTTTTTTAAATGAACATTACTTATTCAGCTCTTCATATACAACAGTACACAACAAAAGCACAACATTTTACCAAGTTTTTTTTGTCTAGTTTCTAGTACAAACACTTGAAATAAGAAAAAAACTAACTTACAAGTAACTTTTCTGCAAGAAATTGGTGCTTTTTAAATAATTCCTTAATGTTGATGGAAAAAGTACTAGGTCCACTGCCAGACAATTTCACTTTTAACTAATAGTTTTTCATCAACATCAACAAGCTCCTATATTAGAAGTTACTTGTAAGTTAATTTTATCGTATTTAAAGTGCACTAAGATATTTGCACTAGAAACTGGACCAAAAATACTTAAGATTTTGTGTTTTTAAAATGTTCACACTATAAGCTACATATCTAGAAATATCTTTTTCTTAGAAAGCAGTTTTGTATTTACATTGCCTTGTAGAGTTACAAGGCTCATAACTTCAGTACAAAAGTACTAATATTGAGTGTGCATATGCTATATTACTACTTAATGGAGTCCTTATACAGTTTTTCATCTGTTATTTAAATTTTGCCTGCTCTTATTGCCTTATTTCGTTGTCTTTTTCCAGACCACAGTTGAAAAAAAAAAGTTGTTAATCTTTTCTGCCTGGTTTGATAAGTAAATAAAAAATAGCAAATTTGCAATACTGTTTTCAAAGTGTGCAAATTACATACTTTGGGGTTACAAGAAAGTGCAAGAGTCCGAAATACCTGATAATTATTGCCACAAGGTCTAATTTCAGCTTTTTAGTATTTTACATAAAATTTATGGGGATGTTTTTATTTATAAGCCGTTTATGTAATTATTACCAGCTGCCGACATGCCATCACATGCTTAAAGGTTTGTTTGAACTTGTTACGGTAATGCTGGCATTAGTAAAATAGAAGTTTCACTAAAAAGGCTCAAAAGGCCTTTGGTTTCAGATTAACAGAAAAAAAAAAATCCTGCCCATTCAGTAAAAGAAGAACGACGCTTTCATAGTAGTAATGAGTTCTCTGGACGCTTCAGGGAAAGAAGACGACGTCCTCCTCAACATTTCCAATTTGAAGCAGAGTAACCTAAGTGATGAGGAAAACACTGACGACATCAGCTGAAACGTATTTCAGAGTAAAAGTGATCAGAGAGTCGAGAAGGCAGAAGTGTCTGTCGGCGCCGGCCTGGAAGGAGGGCGTGCGTTAAACGGCTCCCTAGTGATCAGCTGTTGAAGCGAAGCTTGTTGTAAAGGAGCCGTGGGAGCAGCTGCTTCAGCTGAACACAGTCCTACACTGATTAGTTCAAAGGCTCCTGGAAATATTAGGTTTAGGTTTCAGGTGTTTAGCGTTAACATCACAGTAACTCGGCTGAATTCAATTTGGCTCCCGGTGCAAGAGCTCGCAAATTCAATAGTAAAATTGAAAGTGCGGTCCCGCCCATGAAGAGGCTGTCGGAATGACTTTGTCGTCGTTAAAGTGAGGGAAAGCCGTCACACCGTGTAGTTTAAGTTTGACCACCTTTTGTAGCGATGCCTACGTGTCTAATTTTGAAGTGAGAAGGGAAGTAGATCTAGAGTTACCCTGCTGAGGTGACACAGTCTGCTAAAACACGCTTGGTTTGACCGACTGGTAACTCTTATGTAAGCGTGGTAGACAGCGCCATCTTTAAAAATCATGTAGTCTGGCAGGATTAATGGGACCTGGTTGACAACAGAAATGGGGCCTGAGTGAATTTTCTATCGCCTCCTAAACTAAACAGATTTCTTACAGTTTCCGATTGAGTCAGAGTTGCAATTCACGTTACATTAAGGCTGATTATGAACCGAATAATTCTACATTCAACAAATATTCTGTGTTTTAAAATACATAAAGCCTTTATTCGCTATGTAGGAAACACAAAAAGCAGCTTTTTCAAAACTTTTCTGCCATTAGCACCCTATCAGAATAAAACAAGCATAAAAGTTATTAATACTCTTGGAATATGTCAATTATACCAAAACTTTTCTTCTGAGTGGAAGTAAGATAAATGTTTTGGAGGGATTCAGTCAGAGTCCCAAGTAAAGATTAGGGTAATGGCTAGGAGGCCATCCAATACGAAGATAAATCTTTAAAAATACGAGTGGAAACATGCAAAAATCTGATCAGACATTTAAAAAATGTGGCTTTTTGCAGTAAAGATCCATTTATTATTCAGAAGGACAAGATGTCTCATTTGTGGTGAATACAATTTTTAAATCTCTACTGCATTAATAATTTTGACCTTAACTGTACATGAATAAATACACCTGAAATATTGGTCAAAGACGTCAAGGTATAAAAGTGATAAAACATCACAAATTGTTCCGGTCCAACTGCTTTTGCATTCAGGAAACTTTCTACCTTCTATTTTTGGCTTTTACAAAACAACAATTCAATCTTAAAGATTAAAATGCACCACAGTGGTCTGGTAGAAAGGCTCAAGCCCCCCACAGAAAACATTTTGCAAACAACGAGAGAGCAGGTGACCTCACTGATATATCCACCAATCAAGATGTGAACAAACATGACGTTGTTTCTGTGACAACAGAAACCACCTCATTACACAGCAAGAGGCAATTTCATAAGACTGTGGGAATAAATCGTTTTCCTCTTATCCCAAAGTTATTAAGGTATAATTATATAATTTTTTTTTCAAGAAATGACTCCTTAGGTAAGGAAGCTGAATCATAAATGTAACAGTGGACATATTTTGAGAATATATGTTTAGGCACAAAGATGGAAACAAGCAAATCAGAGCAGTGTAATTCAGCCTACAGCTTTATTCAGTAGTTATGATTTCATCACCCAGCTCCTCCCGATTGTTTGCTTATTTTTCAACAACACTCAAGCTGTAAGCCCAAAGTTGGGGGCTTACTATATTCATGTAAGTGTCTGATTGTTTGAGATTGTTAATTATGGTGGTCCAGAAGGGTCAACAAAATGCAAAAGTGCAAAAACAAAAGTCATAACACAGCAACAAAAGCCCCAAAAGAAGTAATGTCTAACCAGAAGTAAGCTAAAGCTAACCCAGAATTTAGGCTGAAACAGAAGTAATGCTAAACCAGAAGTAGGCTAATGCTAAAGCAAAATTTAGGCTAAAACTGAAGTAATGCCGAAAAGAAAATTTTGCTAAAACAGAATTATTCTACAATGGAATTCAGGTTAAAACTAAATTTATGCTCAACTTAGTACCATAACTTCTGCTTTAGCATAAACTCTGTTATGGCGTTTTACTGTTGTGTTTTGGTTTTTGCATTTTATTGACCCTTCTGGAACCCGGTACTGATCAGATTGTGATGTGGTTGCAGTAAACAGAAAAACAGAAAGATTACAGGTGAACTACTTCCCACAAAACAAGAGACTGCAAAACCTCTTCAGAAGTGGTGGCATGTTGCACGTGGACACACGGAGGTCAGAGGTCCGCCACGAGACGCAGATGGGTTTAATGTTTTATCACAGACAAAAGTTGCCCACTGATCCCAGTACAGACAACCCAGCATTCCTTACATACAAACACCCACAGGTCAGGATGGGAGGAACCCTGCATCTGCTGAGCCGTAAATCAATAAAGCACCTATAGAGCTTATGCCGGACCCTGACCCGCGGGCCACTAACAGTTTAATATACACCACACCTGTCTCACTTTGTAACTGGCATCTTAGTCACAACAAACATGAAGGGGCTTTGCTTTGGGGTTTTTTCCCTTCCACTGTGTATATTAAAGTAATCCTCGGTTAAATCCAGGACGGTCACTTAAATGTGTGCACATACTGGAAACTCTGAAAATTTAACTTGAATAAATGGACCATCTGGCTCCTCATTTGTGCCTGCTGTCTCTCTGCGTCTTTTCTTCTCCTAAAAACTGGTTTGGTCCAGAAGCTTTTAATCTGTCTGAGCTTTTAAAACATATTACTGGCTTTCTTTTTATTTTATTTTTTTAAACCAAGACAAGCCAACACTGTATTTTTCTAAATTATCATTTCAAAAAAATTTGGGAACATTCCCTGGAAGCCTTTTTAAATCTAATTTGTTTTTCTTTGCATGAAGTGGGAGACAGTTGGAGCGGGACTACAGCTAATTATCTTTCGTCCATCCAACGTGAGCCAAACGCTGGTCCAACACCAAAATATATACAGTTTTCAATCAGCCCTGAAACCCATAGAACAGCTCCACATTTAAATAAATGAGATTCCGCAAACTAACCTTTATTTTTTTAAACTAATATTTAAACACTTCCCTTTTACTCAAAATAAATTTTTTACCTTTTACATAAAAATCGATTATTTGCTCCCTCATCCACAGTGCCCTGCAAAAGTCTTGAACTTTTCCACATTTGGTGAATTTAAAACTGAGAGCTTCTAAGTATTTTATGTGACAGAGCAACACCAATTGAGAAGGTAATTGTACAGTGTGAGGAAAAGAAGAGATGGGATGATATGTAAACATCTGAGCAGCGCAGCTCACCACTGTGTTCAGGCCACTTTACTCTGAAATCGCTAAATGAAATCTAGGGCAAAGCCACTCTATTAATAAACAGAAAACATCTGTCTGCACTTTTAATCTCAGCATAAATCCAGCTGTTCTGTAAAGGCTCAGAGGTTTAATAGAGAACAACTATTAGTCTTTGTGCTTCACTGTTCATTTTCTTTTTTCTTTTATAGAAAAGTAGCAATAACACAACACTTAAACAGCGATAACAAGCACTAGTTACAATGCTTGAAGGAAATACGGCAAATATGGGCGCAAACGTGCTCTGCTCAGGTGAGACCAAAAGTTGAACTTTTCGGTCTGCATGCAAAACACAGTCATGCTGTGAGGAAAGTTTCCCTCCTGCAGGGAAAAGGAAACTTGGCTGATAGGAGGAGGGATGATAAAAATGGTCCAATCCTGGAGGAAAACCTGTTACAATTGAGATTGAGGTGGATGTTTCCCTTCCATCTAGGGTTGGACAATATGGTTGAAAAACGAATCATGACATGAGGGTTTCATGTCAGTCAATATTGACAATTACTGATTAGGTTTTTGTTTTAAATATCTGGTGACGTGACCTTTCCTGTTTTATCCTCCGTTTCCCTTCAAGTTGTTGCATTCATTTTCTCCTTATTCTTCACAACATTGATTTTTGTTTTTATTTATAAGCAGTTTTGAGGCACTGTGGAAAACATGAGACTGCTGCTGCGCAAGTTACACAACACGATGTTGCTAGGCAACCAAAGAGTGAGTGAGTTAGTTGACGCCACCCAACGTGAGAGGTTGAATGGCTAAAGGTTTTCCTCTGCCTACATCCCCCAGAATGCATCAGAGTTCATTGAAATGACTGAAAAGTCTATCTATTGGTATTGATTACATCATATCTATTGCAATATATATTGCTATTGATTTATTGTCCAGTCCTACAACCAACAGAACAAAAACCTTAAAAATATAGACAGAGCTGCAACGGAATAGTTCAGGTAAAAGTCCTGATCTAAATACATTTGAGAATCCAATTAAGTAGCAGCTAACTATATAACTATATATAAAAATCACAATTGTGTTTTATTTTATGTTGAAATCCTAATAAAATAAATTAAGTTGGCAATGTCGCATGAATACCGTTGTAAAGGACTGATTCAGGAACTTGTGCTGTGAGTAGGTGACCTGTAAATGTGTGCTACACACCGACTGAGAAGATCCATCCTGCTGTGTAGAACCGAGTTTGGTGGGGACCCTACCTGAGGCAGCCGGATGTGTTCTTGAAGACGGTGGTCCACTCCGCGTCCCGGGGCTTGGAGTCCTCGTTGGGTTCGTGCTCCCATCCCGAGTGAGGGATTATGACCTCGTTGGTCATGGTCTGCAACCCGTGGTTGATGATCACCATCTTCAGGGGTTCGTAGGACGACAGATTCCAAAGGGTACCTGAGGGGGGCGGCAGAGAGGAGAAACGATAGACATTATGTAAGAGCAAAGAGCTCAATTAGAAAAAGTATGATTGTGAGAAAAAGGAAGAAACCACTGAAGATATATTCAATGACATTTGACAAAAGGTGACGTTAGGGAGGATTAAGGTAGAAAAAATGGGGGGAAATGATTAGAATGAAAAGTGCAAAAAGAGGTAAAGAATGAGAAAAGAGATGCCAGGCAGCCAGAAAGGAGGAGTGGAGAGAATCGTCGACAGAAAATGAAAGTGATGCAACGTAGTGAAAGCTCAGTAGCAGACAAAGACAAGTCGAGCAGACTTCACGACTGAAATCAAAATCACATTTAGTTCTGTCTTAAACCACCCACAAACTGGACTCACCAGAATGTCATATATATATAAAAGAAAATCACTAGGTGAAAATTTCACTGAAAACATGTTCACACTCGCACCGTTTTTCGCTTTAACAGAGCTCATATACGTTAGCCAGCTTCACTACCTCGAGCGCTACTGTAACCATTTGTTTTCTAGATGCTGCGTGCGTCCAGATTATTCTCTCCCTATGAAATCGGCACCGAGAGAGATTTTACGCATCAGTCACCTTCCAAACAACACGAAGGGAGAAGCAGTGGCTCCACATCTAATCACAGAAAAATAACCTCCAGCCTATTTTACAGGAAATAAAAACAGCAAAACAAAACAAAACAAAGGAGGAGGGAACAAAAAAAAAAACACAGAGACATGCAGGAAACTAGATAGAGTTTGCTTTCCACCAGAGAAGCAGGAAGATAAAGCTTAGTGAGAGAAGAAATATTTGCAAGTCGCAGAGACAAAATGTTCTGTTCCCCGGGGTTCTAACACACGCTGCAGTGATGGGACCTCTAGTTTGGAAAACAATAACGTATATTAGATTCACACAAAGATATGGATTATGACTGGAAACAGGTGGGTACAAAGGAGCTGGAAGGTCAAAAATATTCTGGTAATCTTACAAGACTGAACAGAGTTCATAAGCACTGCTGGGTAATGTCACTGTAACGCCCGATGCTGTCAAAGTAGTTACTGTGGGAAGAAATGAGCTTTTCTCAGCATCAGTGAGGTGTTTAAGCAGAGATGGAAGAAGCTTTTTAAAAGGGAACTGCATTTTCTACTTCATATTGAGATGATCAGGCTGCGACATGGAGAGAGAGAGCTAAACTTCAGCAGGTAACAGGAAAACTCCATGTTTCAATGCAGAGCAGCTCTGTTTGGACGTTCTGCCTGTCCGTCTATATGCTAATAATTTGGATTTGAAAATATCAGCAGGTCCAAAAAAAACAGGGATTCAAAACAGGCCACATATCAAAGTTTTATATGAATATTTTACAGAATATTCAAAAGCTTTTTCTGTCATTGTTTCCATTGTTTATGTTTTTTTTTGTGCCATCAAATTCAGTTAATACTTTAACATACCTACAGTCATCACTGATAAATTAGAATATCTGTTCTGATGAGACTCGTTTGTCAGATCAAAAGTCCCTTTTGAAAATATCCTAAAAGCTGGCATTAAACATACTTTACATTAAGCCAACACTTCTGTATTAATATGTTTGTGATCAAAAAAATCTGTTATGTCATGTTTTCATCAACTATATGTGAGAAATCATTATAATTAGCAGAAATTAAGGCTTTCAAATGTCCACCTGTAAAGTTTATCAATATAAGGTGTTCTGAAATAAATGGATTTTTCAATAATACTCAAATTTATGCAGTGGCTCTGTATGTTGCAAATTAGATTTAGTGTCAAAACATGACTGTACTGGCATTTAATCCATCTCTATTGTTCCCTTCATTGTATTACTTTAAAATTTGGGATGCAAACCTAAAGTATAAGGTTTCTACATATTAAAAAAAACAAATAATTTGTCAGAAACTAAGGTATATTCTATTGTTGATAGGGAAAAAACGCGGTGCTTGCCTGTCTCCCTCTCTTTGCCCCCAAGCCTCATGCTTCAGAGAAATAACAGCTGAGAGCTGAAGTATTAAGATTAAACATAGATTCACACGCTTGTGCATATGCACATGCAGCCGTGCTCAACGCGTGTGTGAACGCACGTCCACAGACGCCCGCGGTGTGTGGTTGTGTTGTGCAGTTGAACAGCGGACCATTAGCAGAGCGCTGAAGCTGTCGTACATTCTGGCACGGCTCTTTAATAAAGTTCCTGTACATTTTCCAGACGGTCAGTATTTCCTCTGTGCAGTCGTGCTCAGACACACACAAGGAAAAAAAAAAAAAAGAAGCTGGACTAAAAATAACTCTGAACGTGTTTGAGAGAGACTGTTTTATTTGCTAAAAGGTTTGTTGAATGAATGAATGCATACAAATAGACAAGTTAGGATAAATACGCATTTTTTGCATCTTTACTCCAACTTTGTCATCAAGCTAAAGAACATATCTGTCCAAAAATAGACATATTCAAAGAGTGTTATTTTTTGGGAAAACAACATATTAGCAAATGAATGGAGCAATTTCAGTAACCCTCGGGAATAAAAACTTAAATTACTGCCTGACGGACTGTATCCAGGGGCAAATTATTCCCAAAGCACAACATAACCAAAGCTAAAGTAATTACATTGTTGAAAAATTGTGCGCTTTGTTCATAGTAAATTTAATACCTCTATAATTCAATATCAATTTATTTTTTTACAGCACTTCCGTGGTATGTTTAACTTGAGCATATTGATATGCTTTCATCAGCATAATTAAAGCTTTGTTTGGACATAAAAACACCAGAACTGTGTTCATTTGTTGAATCTTATAAAAGCAGATATCTGTCCTGAATCATCCTAATGTTGCAGTAACATTATAAACCTATTTGTAATGAATGCATTACAAATAGGTTTATAATGTTACTGCAACAACAGTAACATTATAAAGCTGTAGAAATTATATTTTGATGACAAAATAAGATTTTATTCAAATTATTTGCAGGAGCTAAGCTTCAAAACCATAAAATGTCTTCCAACACTCATAGAAAGTGGTAGAACAAAAAACATTTTTACTCTAACAAACCATTTAAAAACATGCACGACTGTTTCTGGCAAACTAATGCATTTGTTAGTCCCAGATGTTTTGCTTCAGTAATAATTCTACACAGATCCAATCAGTAAGATCGGTGCTAGACAGAAAGTACCACTGGGCTACTGGGTCCCAATTACTCAACCTTGACTTTTTTGCTTTTTTTTTTTTTTTTTTCCAATCATGAAGCTTCACATCGCATATGTAATTAAAAGAGTGATAGGTTTTCTAATCTTCCTATTATATATTCTCTCTTCCTTCCAATGTCATTCAGTTGTTACCCAAAGTGGAAAAGAAACACAAAAAATGAAGCTTGGATACTAACCTAGAATGAAATGATAATTAAAGTAACTGTTTCCTACCTTGCCATGTAGGTTTGGGTATTGAAAGATGGATGTTGTGTAGGGAAGGAACATGAGAAAAGAAAGTGGATTTAGCAGCATATCAATGCCTGTCGCATCTTTGAAGCATGTGTACGTCATGGTTGACGTTCCCCCAGTTTGAATTATGCGTGCTTTTTTATATATAAATTTAAGGATTAACTGACAATCTGGGAATTAAATTTTAATGCTGTATTAGTAAGCCCAATCGGTCAGAAATTAGCAAAGGTAAGCATAAAGTAGGTGATGTTGTCAGTTTCACTTTCAGTTTTAGACATCAAGTATAACTCAGTGAGTAAATCACTATTAGCACAGAGTCACACGAGATTAAGTAGTTTTAATTAGTCATTGCTATGATATCTGATCATGTAAATTTTCCAGTAGTGAATCTACCTATGAGCTACATAGATCTGCTGCTGTTGTATCAACTTTCCAGATCGCTCAGGTCTTCTGGTTCTGTTCTGCGTCTACAGAATCAAAATTAGACAAGCAGCATTCAGCTTCTATGCTCCACAAATCTGGAAAAAAAAACTTCCAGAAAGCTGCAAAGTAGGTGAAACACTGAGTTCCTTTAAAGCAAAACTAAAAACCCACCAGTTTCCAGTTGCCTTTGAACCATAATAAATGATACACTGATCAACATATGTGATGTGTGTCAATGATTTTGATGATAGGACTTGATAAAAATGTAATTCTTGTTCTCAAACTGGTGACTGTATGGTGCCATTGTGACTTTTGTGTTATGCTGTGAAGCACTTGCTGAACTGCCTTGTTGGTGAAATCTGCTGTACAGAAAAAATGATTGAAACTTGATTGATACGACATGAGGGAACTGCAGAACTCATATTGTGTAATTTCTCCAGATGTACAAAAAGTCTGTGCCAACCTGGATGTTGTCACATCAGTGTAATTGTATTATTAAGTGCAGACAAAGATGATGTTGAAATATGTTTACCTAAGGCCCAGCATCTTCTAATATCTTTGACAAACAAGGCACAGACCCATTAATGTGATAAGGACAATAATGTTGGCCTTTCAGTCCAGCTAAAGTGTATTTACTCTCTTTCCATCAACAGAGAACTAGACATTTAGAAAGATTTAGAATATTTGCCTCAACTCTTTTGGATTTTCTGACTGAATGATCATAGACAACGTTGTGGAAGGTTCTCCAAGAACAACAGAGTCTAATTTAGCCAGTCTGGTCACAATAATCATTGAATAGTCTGAAGCGTACACTGTGGAAAAATGTTTTGGGTGGCAATTCCCAATAAATCCAGGTTCCTACAACTCAGAAGCTAGTTGCTGATTAATATGACATTTTTGGATCATTGTCAAGAAACTATACAATAAAAAAAAAAATAAAAAAAACAATGAGAACCTATTAAATAAACTTGATGTATTTCATAGGAAAATACCTCAGTATATCATAGAAACTAACTAAAGTGTGTGAAAAACTACATTTCTGCCCATCCCAAAACTTTCTCCTACAACTGCAGTTGACTACTTGGCATGGTCGTCGTCCTTTTTCATATACCAACAGGAGATGCTCCAAATGCTATATTTCTATATTACCTAGACACACTGAACTGCTAACTGTGCAGCTGTACACATGGCTGAGTAAGCACCAGTGCAGAAACTGCCTCAGAGAGCCAGACAGCTTCACTTCAGCTTCTAATGTTAATTTAAACATTCCAGATGGAGGCTTAGAGCTGTGAGGCACACCGGCACCACACTAGACTGCTGTCTGTGCATCACTTTTATTCCTTAATGACAGAAAAACTATCGTGCATGATATAGTGAGGCTATACAGATCACACAGCTTGCGTTATGAGCTCACTTTAGCGTGTGCTTTTTAAAGGTGCAGGTGAGTATTAAAAAAAGTATTTGTCACTGCCAGAATAAACTCAAAGGATTCTGAGTCAAGACGATCTATAGCGATTTATAACGAATACTGAAGGTTTGAAGATCAACCCCTCAAAGTCTTTAAAGACATAAAGGAACCTTATTCTTTTTTTTATTGGCCATTTGGATCTCACAGAACTCTCTAACATCCAAAGAAAGAAGATTGATGCACCATTTTCCAAAGACAGTCAGGGAAATCAATCAGGTCAAGTTGTTTTTCGTTTTGGCTTTTAAGCAACTCATGACATTACAACAGTCTGGTCAATCAAAGTGATTGATAAAGGCAAACTCCCAGCATCTTGGTATGCTGCAGCCATAAGTTTTATGACGAATCGAAAAAAAATTATACCTCCAAATCAATGTCGCATATAAATGTTGATTTTAACATTTCTCAAAAGTAGGTCAGTCTAATATTTAAGGATTGCCACTATAATGCTTTACCTTATGATAATATACCAGGGTGCATTTGGATCTGCTGGGTGTGTTCAAAAGTAACTTTTTGATACAGTCTAACTTTTATTTGATGAATTAAGTACTCAGTATAATGAAGAACTTGTACTTATATCTCCTTCCCCACAACCACCAATGCTGTTAACACATTCAAGGCATCTAAAGATGAAATTAACATGAAGTGTTCCTTTATGTTGATGATTCACTGGTGTTCATCTCCAATCCTCAAACTTCTTCATAATTGTGTTGTCTGTCTGTCCTTTTATTATCTTAAATAATCCCACAATGCAAGCTTATAAGACAGCTGAATTGCATGAGGATAATAATGGGACATGTAAGGCAGTGAAACAGCTAAAATGACACCTTTGTATAATGATTCAATCCAAACTGAAATCCAGGTGAAACTTTCTTGTATTCACTGTAACATTCAGTCTGTTGTAGCATATATTTGGAATTGCTGAGGTTTTAAAACGGAAGTAATTGTAGAAACATTATATATTATAATATATATATTATACATAATATATATATTATAAAAGTCACATACTGTATGAAATTTTACAGCTTAGAAAAATAAACTAGTTTTAACAGACGTTTTCAAGATTCTGTGGTCTATGCTGAGGTTAACTATACCAGAGTTTTGAGGCAGACACAGTGAAAGCGTAGCTGCCCCCACATTTTAATCTAGATTTCATCATATCCAAGAAAAAGTGTCATGTACACAAAAGTTCCCTTAAAGTTAAAAAAAAAAAAAAAAAAAAAAAAAAAACAAACATCAGATGGAGCCATCCCAAGTGACACCATGAAATCCCACTAATTGTATCTTCTATTTTTATTATTCTCATTCGATGCTATGGTATTTGACAAGTTTATGCTGGTATCTACCTAATTAAAAGGAAATATAAAAATCCGGGCAAGAATGTAACAACAATCAAACATTCATATGAGCTGTGTGAGCGCTGGTATTGTGACAGATAGCAGAACATTCACGCCTGCCTGCCAGGCTGACAGCTTGATTACGTTGTGTCATTAGCATCAGATTGTGACAGGCAGAGTATTCAGTGTGCAGTCAAAACAGAGTGAGCGCAGCACCAAGATGATCTTTTTACACCATCATCCTGGTCACAAACTGTGCACAAAATGTCTAGTCCATATTTCCGGCGTGGCGACATGCTCCATGTTTTCAGCGGACGAGCGATAAACAGCACGCCAGTAATCCGCAAGATACACCTTCATCATCTTCGCCGTTTGTTAATATATTCCACCCTACCATGAAATTAACTGCATGATGGTTTAATTAACTCAGTGCCAGAGTGGTCCTGTATCAACAGTACGACAGCAGCATCCGTTTCAACTACACGCATCAGACAGATTTTTTGAATTCGTCGATCTTTAAATCGCTGCTTTCAACGGTTCGGATGCGGATAAGGCAATTTGTAGAAAAGAAAGAAAGCGAAAAGTGAAAAGGTACCGGGAACCTTTTTCTGCCAGAGAAGACGCATAAAGCGACACGCGGCCTCGCCAATTCTTTCCATCCCGGCTGGTTGGCTGTCACCTCCAGTGTTCCGGCTGAAATACTGCTCAGTCCGCTGGAATCAGTCACCTCTACGCTGATCACATAAGCCTAAGGGGAGGGAAAGACATGTCTTTGCCGTGGCGGCGATCCATCAAGTCCGACAGGCATACAGCCCACTGACAGAGCGTTATTCAGGATGACAGAGCGCCGTGGAAGTGACGATCTCCATCCAGCGTCCTGTCGCTGTTTCAGGCCAGTGACTCTGGATCGGGTTTAGTCAGTTTGCTGTCCTCTGTCAGATTGTGAGAGACAGACGCCTGAGGGGAGTCCTGCCGTCTTCCAGGCACGGCTGACCCGAGGCAGAAACACCCGACCAAGCACCCGGTACAAGCGCACAACTTTGTAAATGTGTCTAATAGCTCACCTTAAACGCATCACAGGATGAAAACTGTAGAGAGTGCCGGGGATGGCATCGCTTGTGAAAAATTCAGAGCTGCTGAATGATAGATAAAAGTGTTCAAACTGGTGTTGCACTTGCATAAATCATGACACCAACTGGGGTTTGGAAAAAGCGACACAAAAAAAAACTAACAAAAAAGTAATTGACCTCTCAATGCTGGTCTTACATAAGCATTTTTTTTTCTTTGTAAAATAGAGTCAGGATCTACAGTTTAAAAGACTTCACAAGCAACTTTGATAACCCAGTCAGACCACTTTCAAGGTCTGGAAGTGCTGTTCCTTTCTGATTTATTAATGCTGTTTATCTGCTGAGGAAACTTCTCAGGGGTAAACAGCCAAACCGGGTCGCACCGGTTTCCTTTCAAAACTAATTGAAAAACAACAAAGTCTTATTGGAAGCATGAAAACGGTGGTGTTGTGATTTCCAATTAAAAGGCCAAAATTCATCAAAGGAAGTCCGTTTGTCTTCCAGTCCTCAGTTCTTGCCTTGTTTTTTCCCTTTTACGTCCCGCCTTGGCTTTTTGTCTCTGATTGGATGGGCTGGAAGGACGGCGAGTGGGACTGGGAAGCGGACTGGAGCTGTAGCGGGGGCTAATTAAATTTTCCAGGCACCACTGGCAGACATGTTGCTCTTCAACCAGAGCTATTAACTTAGTTCTGCCCATTACGGTTCTCCTCCTCTCCTTCTGCTCTTCACCCCTCCTGCCATCCATCAACGTCACAGTGGCAATGAGGGTTGGGGGACGCAGTTTAGCAAAGGGGATGCAAAGTGCATAAAAACCGAACAAAGATGGAGACCTAAACATGCGGACTCACGCTATTGACTATGAACATACTCTCATACACACTCGTGCATAAATGTGTATAAAGAGATTAATTAATTAAGTAGGAGTGATGCTGCCACTCCTGTACTTTCAGCTCATGTTGGTTCAGGATTATTTTCACTACAGATAACGAGTCTGCCACCATGCTCACAAGGTTTTAGATATTGCTCTAGAGTTGATTTGGAAGTTTCACACAAAAAACAGTGTGACTAAGAATAAACACACATTCAGTGTTATATATTTATGACAAAAAAAAAAAAAAGTAATCCAGGAAATCACAATCAAATAATCAAAACCACAGGAATTGGCTTCACTAAAGAATGTCTTAATTAGCTCTCCTGCAACAATTTGACAAACGTATTACTGTGAAAGAGTTTTAGTGTTCATCACAATTCTAATAAAGGCGTATCAAGTTAGCAACAAGGTGATGAACAAGGGGAAGCTGAATTGTTACTTGATTGCAATTGTCTTTTTCTATTTTCATTAAAAGAATAGCTGAAAATTAAATTCCAATCAATTCGTTTTATTATTTTCATTCATTTAATTTAAGATAAGTTGACATTAAACAACCTGAAGACAGCAATCAGGTCCAATTCAGACGTCATCTATCTTCAGTTATTGATTTCTCATGTCAATTTTCCTTGTTTGTAGTCTCATATGAGCAATAAAATCTGTAGGAAATGCAGCATCAATCTGCCTCATGATCTCACTTTTCACAAAGGAATCTGCTTGAGGCCACAAGCAGCCCAGAGGCTGCTGAAACAGGAAAACAGAATTACTCTGAAAAGTAAAACGTTCTAAAAATATAAATGACTTGTCTGCATGTCTCGTGTGTGTCTGTGTGTGTGTGTATGTGTGCGTGGATGTGTGTGTTGGAAAATGAAACCACTAGGTTCCTTCCACGTCACCCATTTCCACTAGGAGAAAACAGAGCTCTCAGAGCGGTTTTTGCACAGGGCTGTGCATACTTCCACAGCAAAACCCTTAAACATATGAACTAAGAAAAGGAGAACCGTATTTAAAAAAAACCCAGAAAAAAACCCCAAAAACCTTGAATTATATTTAATTGCAGAAAAGCACGGCCAATTCCAGACAAGTGGCTGGGGACGCAAGCTGAGCCTGCATTGTGAGGAGCTGGTTTCCTGCGGAGCAATGGCCACCTAAAGCACGATAAAGAGTAAACCAGCAAGAGAACGAAAATCACCGTCTGTAGATAATGAATGAAGGAGAGGGGAAGGAAAAATAAAAAAAATAAAAAAAGAGACTGAGCGTGGGAGGGCTGAATAATGAGTAAGAGAGGGGGAGAAAAGCCTCCTTCCCTTCCGTCCTCCTTGTCTTGTGGTGAAGGGTTATTTTTAGCTTCAATAGGGAGCAACACGGTGCTGTAAAGGCAATCATTTCTGCAGCAGCACCGCCATCGCTCACTGCTACATCTCTGTCAAAACAAAGGAGACTCACTTATGCAAACACTCAGGCATGCATGCCCACAACGGTTTGTAAAGCGCTGGGATTATAAAGACTGGCGTCAGCGTAAATAATAGCCTGCATGTTTGTAGTTTGGGGTGACAGTCGCACAGATATTCGTATTATAATTCTGAGTCTGAGCTGTTGTCAGTGCTGGAAACTTAACGTGACGACGACGTTCCTCCCCCTAAAGAGCATAAAAAGCAAATCCATTCCCCTCCTCCTTAAATTTCAGCATGCACTCAGTCTTTTCACTTGGCACCTACTTCACAAGGTCTGGGTATCTCACTTTAAAGTGTCTCATTTTTCACACGAGTGCACCGGGAAAAAAAAAAGAAAAGAAAAATCTCTTCTCATCTCTTCTCAGATGCCATAGTGTGTGAGCGTGTCAGGTTAAATCAGCTGGAATAAACTGAACCCACCCACACGCACGCGCACACACACACACACACAAACACACGTATTTCCCAGCTGATTTCCACCGGAGCATCACTTCTGATTCAATAGCTTCTCCAAGAAGAATTAAAACGTCTTCGGTTATCCAATGCAGATTACAGACTTTTCTATGGGGATCAATACTTGTGTGTTCTTTGTTTTTCCTGACGGGAGATCTTCTAGCTTCCAGTCCGTCTTTCTGCTTACAGTACAGAACGCTGTGGCTTAAGTAATTAAATATCACCTTATTTGTTTCCACACACCGGCTCGATTGGAGCGCCGTGGAGTTTCTGTGATCAAATCTGCTTCCAAGACTCGGAGCTCAGGTCATTTACAGAAACGTATCGGCTCCACGATTAGAAGAAAGAGTCATTTGCAGCTATATACGCACACTTATCTCTTCCGAGCAACAAACTTTGATTCATGTAGCTTATTGCGAAAGAGAGAAGGAAAAAAAATATCAATCTCGCCTGCAACACAAACCAATCACAGAAAGTAAAAGGTCCAAGCAGATATATAGATGTTAGCATTGCTGTATTGCTGTAACGCAGTGCTTCTCAATTCCAGTCCTCAGGCCCCCCTGCTCTGCATGTTTTAGATGTGGCTCTATTCCAGAACAGCCGATTCAGATGATTGCATGACCATCAAGTGCTGCAGAAGCCTGTTAATCACCCACAGATTCAATCCAGGTGTGTAGCAGAAGGGAAACACCTAAAACATGCAGGACAGGGGGGCCTGAGGACCGGAATTGAGAAACACTGCTGTAACGCAACAAGTTTGTATCAATAACTAGGAGCACAGTACGGCACAGAATATAAAAGATATGGCAGCCTACTGGAGAGAAATAGACAGGACTGCCAAACTAAAGAACTACTGTGTAGACGTAAGGCTTCAAAGAGTAGACAAGAAGGAAAATATGTAATGTCAGTGCCAGTCGACTACACACTGATTAATCGTGGGGTTTCTCTTTTCCAAATTTATTAAGACCTCTTTCGACTATTAGACCTGGACCCTTTTTGTTTTCACTTTGGACTCTGACAAAAGGGCCCAGCAGTAACTCCTGCCGCTGGAGCAGAGTCAACCGAGTTCTCGCCAAGAAACCAAGAGCGAAAGAGAGAGTCTTTAACGTGCAATTAAAAGTTATGATTTTTAGCCTATTGATTCTGTTGCAGCAATTTCACTTTGTAACGACTATGTGAGCTTTGATGGCATGGTAATGTGCAGCTGTAGCAAACTGGAGAGAGATTTGCCAGACACACAGTTCTGAATGCCTCTGAGAGGAGAGAAGAGTGGAGACGGATCCGGTGGGGAATAAAACCCCCTGTTCTTCTCCGTAAACTGATGATCATGCTACAGCGTTTATGCTGTCAAATTGAATTATAATCACAAAGAAGTTGGAGGAAATTTGTGACAGTCACAGATTTTTGATGGATAAAATATGATGGTAGCAATTTCCTCCCCCTCTGAATATAAGTCGTTTAAAACCCAAAAACAAGACTGAAGAATTTACTCTCTTTGCAGCTGTAAGCAGATGTTAATTATTTAAAGAGGCAGTATGTATTTTCCAGGCACATGGTGCCTTTTTATAGCACAATCACATAACTGTTACCTTAAGTTATGAAAATGCTTGTTATGACTTGAAAGCAATTGTACATCATAATTTAACGCCTTGAAATTGGGCCTCTGTCTCTTTAAAAACTAGTGCTTGCAACATCGTTCCTCTATTAACCTTGAACAATATTATTACAGGTGTTGCACTGAGAAGCAGCTTGTACAGTGATGACACAAATGTGCACTTGCACCAGGTGTTTGCTAATTTCTGCTGGCTAGTCTGAAGGAACTGAGAGATGGAGTTGCAGGCGCCAGGGCTGCCCAGGCGTTTTGCACAACTGGATGGTTGCCATGGAGATTAAAGGATTTCTCAAACATGCATGAATGAATCGAGCTCCAGGGATGTCTTGATGAAAAAATAACATTATAGCACGGTGTAAAGCTCCAAAAGTTTCATTTTATTGGGAAATGTTCCTCTTACCAGTGATGAGTTCTCGGACCTCCATGTCGTTGGTCTTCCTCAGCAGACGGATGAGGGCCGGAATGCCATCACAGTTCTTGATGGCCACCTTGTTTTCATTGTCCTTGCCGTAGGAGATGTTCCGAAGTGCGCCGCAGGCTTTGCGGTGCACTTCGGATTTGGGGTGATCCAAAAGGCTGACCAGAACAGGAATCCCCTTCAGCTGGCGGACATCCTTCTTAATTTTGTCATTCTCGTAGCAGAGGTGCTGCAGATAGGCGGCGGCGTTGGACTTCACTGGATCGATGGGGTGACCCAGCATGGCGATGACCTCGGGGAGATCGGGGTCCCGCCAGCGGGGGTCCTTGCGAATGCTGTCGATGGAAGGTGAACGCCGGCCGGCCATTCGGTCCAGACTGGCCATGCTGCCTCTCTCGGGCTGAGCAAGTGGTGCTGAATACATACCGTGGATGTAAGGGTGGCGCTCATCAATCAGCTCTGCCTCAATGGGGTCATCTGGGTACCCTCTGCAAGATAACAGAAGAGAGGACAGTCAAGACATGTTAGATGGAAGAGGTAAATGGAGGGCGACTTGAATTTGTCTGAGAAGAATCAGACAGCCAGGTAACAGGCTAGAAGAAAAGCCAACGGAGGTGAGACTCACTGACTAATGAGGGGAAAAGTTAGAGGAGAGGACAAGGTGATCCGATGTTTGGATCTGTTCTCATCAGATTTGTCAGCGGGGCTCTGATGGCAGCCCTTTGCAATAAGCGAAATGATTTGCAGCATTCTGCTCCCTACTCCCTGTCAGCAGGCGTAACAAACATGTCAGACTTCAACAAACATCGGGTTGAAGAGAAAGCGACTAGGAGACAGGAAACGATTGCAAACCAACAGAGACAGAGCAACAACAAAAAAAAGTAAAAGCTTTGAGGGAAAGACCTGTGAAGTCATTTTTTATTTTTTTTAAAGGAACCCAGAAAAAAGGATTTGATATCTCTTCCCCCAGGGGGCAGAAAAAAGAGCCAAGCAGTTCCCCCAGGGAGGACTAGGAGCCCCTACAGTGCCTGCAGGGCTCCCTTTGCTCACAGCTCAAACACTAGCATGCAGTCACTGAAATGTTAATGACCAACACTCTGGGAGTTCTCTACTAGCATTACCCTCATTAGCAGTTCTCCTATTAGTGTTGGGGACTTAAACAGTACTGAGCTCTAACTGCTTTTCTGGTGACAGAATTAAGGAGCAAAGTGGTCCACCGAGGGGAGGGTGTGGGAGGGGGTCCTTCACTGAGCCGATATTTCCAAAGTCCCTTAGAGTCTGTTCTCTACGGTCCTCCACTCCAAAGACACTGTCATACATTCTTCATAGGAACATGGGTGACTGTATTTGTTTGAAGCCAGCGACAGGAGTGTTTGTCGGCTTTTTCTTAGAACTCTTGAGAAGGCTTCCCACTTCTGACACCACATACAAAGTCAGGGAATGTTTTAAATGTTTTTGTTTTTTTGTTGTTTTTTTTCTCAAAAAGGCAGAAGAAAAAAAACACACACACAGTGCTCTGTCATTAGGAGCAAAATTGAAGTGTTGTGTAGCTACATGCAGCATTTAGCATCCCTCCCCACCACCCATCCCCCAGACTGAGACTTGTTTACCCTCATTACATAATCCAGATGGTCTCCTCTCACCATCTTTCATGGTGGTTGGTGGTGTCTAAAGTCGGTTGCCGACGAGAATTTTCACATGGCGCTCCACGTTTAATGAGCTTTATGCTAATGATGTCGTTTTACACCTTTCTCTGTGGCATTCAGCGAAAACTGGAAGGGGATCAATATGCCGTCTTGCCTCGACTCTCGTGTATCCCCCTTTCAAAAAGCCACGCAGTAACATATTGGATTTTGTGGCATTTACTGTAGTTTGTGCATCTCTCTGCCACGGAAATCAATAAGAGATGAACTCCTTCCTGAACAATGTGTCAAAAATCCTAAATCCCTTTTCTGCTGGATGATAAAGAGAGACGCAGTGCCTTGCAAAAACATTGTGGCATCAACGTTTCAAGTCCAGCATTGGTCACATGTTGACATTTTTGAAAACATTTTACAGCTACAACTCCAAACCACCTTTTGTTCCAGTTTTACCGTGTCGACCAGCTTCTATAAACTTAAATTTCTGGGTGTGCTGTCGCAGCACAGGGGTTAAGCACAACCCATGGATGGAGGCCGTAGTCCTCTATGCAGCCGTCGCAGGTTCGATTCCCGGTATGACGACCTTTGCTGCATGTCTTTCCACATCTTTCATTACCAACTTTCCTGTCAATTAACTATCAAATAAAGGCCACGAGAGCCGATAAAACCTTTAAAAAATAAAAAATAAAAACTTGCATTTCTGATCATTCTTCAAGACAAATTAGCCAAAGCTCAACCAAACTGATGGACAAGAACATGTAAAGATCAGTTTTTAACTCCTATGGCAGACTCTTGCCTAGATTTAGCTCTGGACTTTGACTAGGCCATTATAGCATATCAATATACTTTGATATGTTTGATCTAAACTGTTTTATTGTAGCTCCGACTGCATTTTAAAGGCATGTCCCACTAGAACATAGACCTATGCAATAATGCAAGAACATGTTCTCAAAGATCAATCACTTTAAATTCTAAACATCACTTAATACTGGACATGTTAAATTTCCAAAACAGATAAAAACAACAGAAACAATAAATAAAATGAACTATAAAGTCTCTGTAAACAAAACTGTCCTTCAAAAAAATAGCTAGCTGAGACAAAAGCATCAGAGTGAAGACTTTCGTCATCCAGTTTTTGGTAGAAAGAGAGAAAGAAAAGAGAAAAACAATAAATGATGTAAGTGGAAATCATTGTGCTCCTTTTAATTTATCATGCAATTAATTTATTGCATCAATAGATGCTCGCACAAAAGCTGCGGGTCTCTGTGGCTCCTCATGAGTCACCATGGACGTTTTGGTTACATCTCGGCTTCATGTTCACCTCGCCTGGATTGCCAGTTTCAGTAGATTGGTTGTTGTGCCATACTCGTCCTTTTTCAGATTCCCAGAGCTCCGTGAGATGCTTAATGCTTGGGATATTATTTTCTAACATATCTCTGCTTTAATTTTTCCCACTACTTGGTCTCCTGTGTTTCTTTGTCTTCATGATTATCTGTTCGCTAATTTTCTCTGAAAAACCTCTGGGATCGTCACAGATCATCTGTACCTACACTGAGAAACACAGAGGGACTCTTTTAATTAAGTAACCTTTAAAGGCCATTGCTGAAGCTAGATTATGTTTAGGAGTATTAGGAGTAAAAGAGCCTGAAGGTAAATTCATGCCATGTTTTCAGTTTATTCTGCAGTTTTTAGGGGGTTTTTAATGTGAAAGCTGCATTGTCTTAGTCTATTTTGTAAAATATCTTAAACATATTTTGGTTGGTAGGGTTGTGAACATCTCAAGATGTGAATGAGTTCCAGAAATATCAAACATTTTGCAAGGCACTGGAGTTGGATCCAAAAGTTACAGAGACAGAATAGCTTTGGGGGTTGTGGAAAACAACATTTGTGCAAATGCTTCATCCACTTCCACTTCTATGAATAACTACAAACTTTGAAGAAAACAAAGATAGCTTTAATTTAAGTAGAGCTGGCATTCCGAATGCTAACTTTGGGAAGGTTTTTTTTTTTTTTGTTGTTGAACAAGCTTGCGCCCGCAGCGTAGAAGGAGGGGCAAATCAAGATTCTGATTACAGAACATAATTTGGAGAGAGAACGGCGCTCTGAGGTTTGGCAAAAACACTGAGTGACATGATAGACTGCATGCAAAAAACACGAGAAAATTGCATGTGTGCGTACAGGCGCTGGTGGTTACTAAATGCACCCATGCGTACACTAAGAGGTAAACACGCACTCGTCACCCAAACCATCACCCAGATTTTTTTTTTTTTTTGTGCAGGAGAATATTGGGCCTGACAAGGCAAAGAGAGGCAGGGATAACCCGCCACAGGAAGAGCACAGTTCACAATCTCAGAGTCATCGCCGTGAAGCAGACCTGCATACATAAACCGCCACTGCTGTCACTTTTGTATCTCTATTTCTCTCCGGCTTTCTCTCTCATTATGCCCCACACTGTGGGTTTTTTTTTTAATTTTTTTTTTATACGGGCTTTGTCACGCAGACACATCGGCACACAGATAATATGTACAGTTGTGCGGATCGCGGCTCATTTAGATCTGGGGCCGATGCGGCGGGGCTTTTGGTAAAGCAGGCTGAGTGACGGGAATGTCAGGATTTGCATTTATATTGGCGGCATTGTGCGAACCCGGATGGCTGTATTCAGGGGATGTGAAAGGGCCCCTCTGCAGCCAATACACTCTGCCTGATTATGGCAGATCAACCTCCTCGTGTTAATCGAGCTGCTTAACGTCCGTCCTGTTTGGGAGCATCCGGACAATTATTTAGGGGGCCTGCGTGGCCGCATTCATTTTGAGTCTGGAAGAAAGAGACAGTTGCACATCCTCGCTGTTCTCTCTTTCATGGTTCTTCATGTTTTCTCGGCGACTTTCATCGTCTACCGGCTCGAGCCGTACGTGACCCTGCTCTTCTGCAGATCCATCAAAGGAGGTAAACTGAAAAGAATTACACACTCTGAAGATGTGTGCACCTCGTGTGTATACACACACACACACACACACACTCACACCCCTCTCTACTACATTTATGAGCTTTTCACCGATACTCCTTGGGGAATAAATTGGTCATTCTGAGCTGTGAATGATATTGTGGGGATGAGTTTGCAAGAGAAAACATGAGGAAGAAGAAGAAAAAAAAACGTCTTGGTTTTTAGATTAGATTTTTCTCAACATCAAAGTGAAGTCTCAGTGTTTCATTTATAATTTAGAGGAAAGGCTTGTGAGAAACCTCAAACATATAGAATAGGATTTGAACTGGTAATATAAAGAACACCTTGAAAAAGGGTCTGGGACTCAGGAGGGAGGCTAAACCCGGGTTTGAAAGCTGGGGTGCCAGTGTAGACAGAATGGGAATGTCCAACTCTGACCAAGAGTTGAGTGAACTTTGGTTCAAACTGCGCAGATGGACCCGTGAACAAAAGCCAAAGACCTTGTGAAGATGCTGCCTGAGGCTGGTAAGACACTGTCACTAGCCACCATAAAGCGTGTCCTGTGCCAATATGGGCTGAAAGGCCACTCCGTGAGGAGGAAGCCATTGCTAAAAAAAAAAAAAAAGCCAGATTTTGGTTTGAAAATGCACACAGGGACAAAGACTTTCATTTTTAGAGATGTGTCCTGTTGTCTGACAAAACTAAAGTGGAATTGTTTGGCCATATTGACCATCGTAACATTTGGAGGAAAAAGTGGGATGCTGGTAAGCCTTCGAACACCAACTGTGAAGCATAAGGGCTAGCAAAGATGTTGACATATTGAAGAAACATCTAAAAACATAATCCAAGAAGTTAAAGCTTAGGTCTTCTAAATGGACTTGCAGCCAAAGTAGTTACAAAGTGGTTTAAGTGAGAAGCTTGTGGAAGGAAACCCAAAACATTTGACTCAAGACAGAGATTTTTAGGCAATGCTACCAAGTTCATTAATGTTTTGAAGACATTAATAAATAAATCTCTGACATATTTTTGTCATTATAGTGGGAATCAGCAGAAGAAAATAATTTTGGTGATTCCGACTGATTAAACGTCAGACAGTGAAGAAGAATGTGTGTTTTTATTCGATGTGTGTAAACTTTTGGTTTGAGGAGGCTTGGAAGAAAAACAGGGTCCGAATGCACATTCATGCCACGTTTTTCCGACTTCCCTTTCTCCTCACAGTTATATACTACTTTGAGTTGGCCTGTCCCACAGAACCTCAATAAAATGCAATAAAGTGGCTGTAACATCACAAAATGTGAAAGAGACTTAGGAGTACAAATATTTTTTCAAGACACTGGATGTGAGCAGAGAGGAGGTGGATCAATTGGCCAGGGTCACATCTCTTTTATGGGCCACTCGGTATATAAACATCAGTGGATTAGATTAAAACACCCCCACCCTTCTCAATTAAGTGGTGAGCAGCTATGGTCATGGGTGCATGTGTTCATATCCAAGTGTGTGTGTGTGTGTGTGCGTGTGTGTGTGTGTGTGTGTCTGTGTGACTTCTGGATACAGGTGGGGAGGTTGGAGCTGAGTGGATTGTCCAAGGAGAGATGAGCCATTAGAAATCGGCTTTAAGACGCCCCTGTGGTTTGTCACAGCACCAAAGCGGCTATTAATCACACTGGCATGAAGACACCCACACTCAGAGAGAGGTCCTCATACACACAAACTCTGTGTCATAAAGGCTGTGTTAGAGTTGGAATGTAGAGGATGCACCGCTTGTCCAGACATAAAGGGAATAGAGATGCTCTCCCGCCACTTACTGCTTATGTGATTATTATTACAGGCTGAATATGATAAAACAGTCAAACAAACATTTTATTTTGTCAGATTTTCACCACCGTCTTCATGCATTTATTGTGTTTATTATTGTTATCGGCCAACACAAAGTAGAGCATGTATATCCAATCTTGTCTACCGATCTAGTTTACCTCACCAAAGGTCTGAAAATCATCAGTATTGGCCAAAACTGGAATCAGCAGGTCAGACTTTTCAAAGATCGGTGCACCCCTCATTTACTCCTTTTTATTCTCATATCCAAAAATAATTAATGCCATGAGGCAATAAATTTATTTATATCATTGCTTCGTAGGTCACCTAATTGGTAAGTAGAGTCCACTTGTGAGTAATTTAATAAGAATGCCTTTATTGGTCCTCCAGGGGGTAAATTGACATTTCAGTAAAGTCCGTCCAAAAGAACAAACATAAGTCATGGGCAGACAGGTGCCTCAAGCTGCAGCCACTGGAGGCGCTGCCCTCCAACGGCTCAGTATAAATAAAGTTGCTGTGTACTGATGTTACAGAAGACATACTTTTCAAACCCAAAGCTGTCCTCGTTGATACACTACATGTGTTGAGAATTAAAGCTGTACATGACCCGGAACAAAGCATCTTCCAAATGACATCATGCTGTGGGGGCGCTTTTCTTCAGCTCGTCTGAGCTGACAGAACGATAGATGGAGCTAAATAAAAGGTAGTTCTGGAGGAAAACCTGCAAAAGTGTTGAGATTCAGGGGGAGATTCAACTTTCAATAGAAGAATGAACCAAAAAAGACAGAGCAGAAAAAAAAGTGTCTCTACAAGATACTGACTTGATAAATACACAATTTTTAGTTTGACAGAGACGTCGCTTAATGCCACCATGTCTCTACCTTAGAGAAGAGTTAAGGTCATAAAAACATTCCGCTTTACTATTACCAGCAGATGTTAAATATAAAAGTAAATGAGGCGAGGATCATAAATGCTCCATTACAGGCATGCTGAATGGCACACAGATCAAGCCAGAACATCACTGACAGCTTACTGAGTACTGAGCTTTTTTCCCCTTTGCAATGCAAAGTATTCCAGCAAAATTATCAATGTTGCTTTGACACTTTCCACACCAACACTCTGATTTCTGCAGAACAATCCCAAACCAGCTTGAGAATGGCTGAAGCAACATGAGAAAGTCCAATCTACACTCCTAGACCACTGGCAAAAGTGGGACATGCTCCGTTTTAAATGGGTTGTCACAATAACAGACTGGTGTAGCCATTACCTCATTAGGACGGCAAGCAACACATGAATCTACTTGTGGCAGCGTTTAGAGGGCGCCGCTGGTCCGAATGCGCCACAGAGCAAAGTTAGAATTAACCCTAAAGTCTAAAAGCCAAGCGAACCCCAGCAACAAATCATCATTCCCATCGGCGCGGCGACGCACAATGGAGTCCGCTGTGGTGACAAAACAAGCGCATGGCGCCGACGCAGAAAGCCGCTTTGGTACTAAATATCACCATTTTTGTCTGTGCATAATTGAAGGCTTGCATGAAATGATAAGCTGTAATTAGAGCGCGTTAAATCTAAGATTCATTACAGCACTTCGGAGACACTGGTCCCTTCTTGGAAGAATACTAATCACAGCCTCAGAGCTTAAGAGGCTGTGTGCTGCGGGGGGAGCTGATAGTAGCTGCTCTTAGGCCGGAAAAAATGGAATTGTACTCAGGGAAGGAAATAAAGCAAATACAAAGATAAGATTGGAAAATGTATGTTTTTTTGTGTTGTTTAAATGAGCTAGATGCATGCTGGTGTTTGGGAATGCATATGAGCGACTGTGTGTCTTTCCATGTGGCTGTTAGAGATGTGTTGTGACACGTGTAAGGCACGTTACAAATTGCCTGTCACAGCAAACGTCTCTTGGAGGAGTGACTTGTTTTCTGAAGATGGGATTTTATTGAGTGTGTGTGTGTGTATTTGACACAGGACAGTCACAAGTGTGTAATGGCAGAGGCTCTGATTAGGCTTCTGCTCTCTTGCATCAATGTGAGAGCCTTTAAATCCAGTGCATACGCTCAATTAACGAAGCCGGAAACCTGCGTACCGTTCCGTCCTTCATGGCGACTGAAAAACACGTACACTCCAGCCTCGCTCTCTTTCTTGCTCTTCAGCCCTCTTCTCTTGGAACTGGCGAGACGCCAAACATTTACCTCTCAGATTAGTGGAAAAGTGCAGAGAGCTTGAAAATATCCATCTGCTACAGATCAGTGATCAAAAAAATGTCTAACACACTGACTCAGCTTCAATCCCATGGTCCAATTTACTTCAGTCTGGACGTTTTCCCCCAAGCTCTCCTACGGTTGACAACAAACTGACTGAGAGCTATTAGCAGACAACAGTTGGTTTTTAGGGTTTATTGTCAGGGGCTGACAGGTCTTTTCCTGTCCCATAAGGCAAGGAGTTGTACTCCTGTCCTGGAAGTTTGCTTGAAATCCCGACACACTCCCCTATCTCCTTCAATCCTCCTCCTGTCTTGTCCCTCAAGTCATTCCTGCCTCTTAACCTCCGACACAAACACGTGTTTACTGTCCAATCCAAGGTAATTTGTTTTTACCAAGCTTCTTTTCTTAGCAAATTGTTCAAGAAGAAGAAACATGCTTTTTGTAGCAATCTTTCTGATTCAAGAACAAGGCAATGAGACAAGCATTTAGCAAGAGTTTGCTTTTTGTTGCAAAAAACAAACTTTGGTACACAGTGTAGTGGTTAGCAGTTTCTTCTTACCTGACCCTGTGCACATCGCGGAGCGGTTCCCTGTGAGTGCGGCCCCGGTTCGTCCCTGGCAGGGTCCGGCGGTTGGCAGTGGAGTAGTCGGGTTCCAGCTCGTACGGCTCCTCTTCTTCGGGCCCCAAGCTGCGACGGTCGTCCTCCAAACCGTAAGGTTCGGGCTGGAATCGCTCAGGTTGTGAACGGTTCAGATCCACTGTGCTGCTGCCCATGGGCACCTGGGGCTGCGCCACATGGCCGTAGTCGTCCTTTCTAATTGGCAGAGTGTAGCTGTTCTCTGGACGGTAGCTGTTGGGCATGTAGGGGTAGCGCGGCGGCCGGAAGTTGACGCCACGCGACAGGCTACCGTAGTTGTCCGTCAAATCCGTGTAGCCGTCGTGGAGGCCATAGTGACGGATGTACTGGCTCTCCGGTGTCTCCACATACGAGTCGTTGTAGGAGTTGTTGTAGGCGCGGGTCAGGGTAGAAGTTGCTTGGGGTGTGATGAAGCGTTCGCCTCCGTTCTTCATGTATCGTCGGTCGATGGAATCGGTGTAGCTGCTCAGAGGGGATGAGCCTTCAGGCAGAGGGAGGCCGTCTGGGCCCAGGGGGACCTGCCGAACTGTTCTGGTGGTCACCGTCTTCACCATCTTAGTCACCTGGAGAGAGAGGAAGATGCACATGTCAGACAGTGACGCAGATTTAAAGTTCTTTGCATCAAACGAATAATACTGTGGCATTTTCTGGGTAACATCTGAACAAACAAGACCCAATTAAGTCAGGTGGACATAAAGTAGAGAAAACATTTTTATACATTTCTTTTCGCTCGGATTGTCATCCTCAGAGTACTCCACAACAATGTTACTTTAAAAACACAAGTCACCATATTAGCAACAAAACACCAGATGCAGCAAGTTTTGATACTTTCCTTCTCACTATGAAAACATTAATTGTCTTAAAGCAATGTCCAAGCTACTGTGATACAAATTACCAATACTTTAAGAGATTTGCACTGGGTAACCAGATGGTGACCAGCATTGGTCGACTTTCAGCTTGTTCTGATGTGAGCACATCCCAGTGTACTAACAGCTTACGAGATCAACAACAATCTTCAGTGTGGATGCTGTAACTAAGGAAAGAAGACTCAAAGTTAGCGATCTTCAGGATCAGTGAGGTGACGACAACAGGAAAGAGATGTGAGGAACTTAATGGGAAACTTAAAGGTGTTATGCCATGTCTGTGGTTTATTTTGGCCAAGAAAGATTTCACTGCTAACAAGAAGACAGAACAGAATACAGCTGCTTTTTTTGTTTGTTTTGTTTTGTGTTTTTGAGCTTTCAACATCTGTATGTTATGAAATATGCTGAATAAGGAAATATCAACATGTATTTTGAAATCTCTAACTAAAGGTAATGGGCAACATTCTAAGTACACCCTGAAAAAGCACCAGAAATGCCAGCAATGCATGCTGCATTTATCTCAGTTTAAAACTAAATCAATTCAGTTTTGTTTTGAATTACTAGTAAAATCCAGTTTTCTTCTGTGACGCACAAGTAGTGTGAAATCATCTCTGCTCCTACTATAAATATTTAATGACACATGGTAGCATAATGGTTAGGAAAAAAAAAAACACTATGCTGTTTTTATTTTTTCTATACATACAATATACAGCTAAACACAACAATTCAGATGAAACATTCAGATCCAGAATATTGCACACACAAATGAGAGCAGACTGAGTCTCTTAGAGTTTGATGCAACCGACATGTGAATGTGCAAATGCTGCTCCACCAGACCCTACATCCTGTTAGCACTCTAGGGAAAACGTTAGCATCCCATCCTGTGGCTGGACGGGGTTGGGGGGATGAGACTACCAAACCAGAATGCATCCATTTCTGAGGCCCACTCCCTTATTTTAGCTTAATATCTTTATATCCTCTGCTGTAGGCTGTGTGAATAGCGACGACAGACAGCAAGCACAGCTCTGTCTCCGGGCTCTCCGTTCATACAGAAAACAATTTAGGCGCCCAGTGAGTTCTCCTGTGGCCGATAATTGCCTATTTTGGCCGGGGTTATAAATTCATCTTCAAAATTAATGAGGCTGATGAAAATATATTATCGTCTGTGAATGTGCACGATTGGTGGAGTTCATGTTACCCCGGGAAAGGTGTTGGAGAGAGGTTAATTTCCACTTGATAGGAGCGGACCTGAGCTGACTGGCTCGGAAAAGGCAAACAAAAATAGCAATAATAAAAAAAAAAGGTCCCTTCCCATCCAGCTAATCAAGAGGTTTAATGTTGATCAACAGCCAAGGTAATTTGTAAAGTGCTTTCTATACTATCAAATCAAAGATATAATTTCATCTTTAATCAGCAGCGGGGACAGAGAGATGCAAGATATCAGACATTACCAGGAAAAATAAACCCATGCTACACAGGGGGCGGGGTGCCAGGAGCAGAACCGCAAACCTGTTTAACATGGTATCCTCATTAACTTTGCTGAAACAAATAGAAATTTACACTGGCCTCGTTTCTTGATTACACCCTGACTGAGCTACATAACAAAGCCCATTTCAGGAACATCAAGGTTCATTTCCATGTTCCAAGTAATTACAGAGTAGTTTGTTATCGACAACAGTCCGCCTTGGCTTTGCACAGGTAAAGTTTAGAGCACATGCTGGATTCAGGTCAGCTTTAGAACGGGACAAAAATCACAATGCTAGCTCTGCAATTCACCAACTAACTTTGGCTTTTAAGGCATCCTTCCTGAACTCTAACAGTAAGTACAGCTGAAACAAGTGATTTTTATACACTGAATAAAAACGTACACCGGAAACACACAGGCAAATTAGAATCACCAAAATGAACTATTTGTTAAATGCCTCAATAATGAAAAAGAGAAAATATCTCTCACTTGAGATTGATGTGGAGAAATAACTAGTTCTCAAATATTATTGCAGATTGCTTTACTTATTGACACCATTTAAACACATGGCTGCACCAATTGTGATGGGCGATATGGACTTAAAGTTTTATTACAACACTTTATGGTGCTATTGTAGGAACAATAAAAGTGACAATAACTATTCATTATTTCTTTTTAGTTAAGTTCATAGCTCTGACTTTATGACACAACAATCAGAGCCCCACAAATATTACTCTTGAAAAACATTCCCATTTGTAAGAAGTGATTTGTATGACTAAGCTGCACATTCACTGCATTTAATCACATTTTAAAATGTATAGATTTATTGATAGCAGGCCTGTTGCAATAAGCAATACATCAACTAATTGCAGGATAAATTAAAACGAGTTAAATAATTTCCATTTGTATGATTTATTGTTTTTCTTTTATCTCTTTCTACCAAAAACTGAATGACAAAAGTCTTCAGGCTGGTGCTTCACTTTTCACTAGCCCTCTATTATTTTTTTTTATGAAGCACAATTTTGTTTACAGAGACTTCATAATTAATTTTATTCGTTGTTTTTGATATCTTGTTTATTTATTTTGGATATTTAAAAAGTCTTCCAGCCACAGTGTTAAATATTAATTAGAATTTAAAGTTTATTGATTTTTGAAAAACTGCTCTCGCATTGTTATGAAAATTCCCTCAAAATAATATCGCTTATCACAATAACTTCAGGGCCAATTTATCATCCAGCAAAATTTGTTTTTGAGACGGGTCTAATTGATACTCTCATTGAACTGAAGAAAATAGTCAAATTAATCCCAATATTATGGACAGTAAAAGTTTTTTTAAAACATTAACTGGAATTTATCTTGACAACAATAAATTAAGATTTTCATCACAATAAGAATGTATTGCGATAAATAATGAGCGATATGATCAATAATGTCCTCTCCTACATGTCCTGCATTTTCCAGAGCAACAAACTCCCAAAACTCCAAATTAATTAATATAAATACATTCATTTAATTGAGGTTGTTGCAAAGGTGTCTTTTTTCAAACTACATATAGCGTCTCTGTTTTCACTTTATCTCAGATTGTTGTGAATTTGTGCACACTTTGATTAGACCTAAATGTTTCTAAGATCAGATCATGTCATTGTGATCCAATACAGAAAAACTCAAACTAAAGAAGATCAAACCTTTTAATGGCGACTGTCCATTCACCAAAGCAATAAATGCAGTCTGTTTATGTTTACATTGACCTAAGAAGCAGTCATCGTTTATTCTATTTTATTATGGCTGTTAGAGGCAGAGTGGAGGGTTTGATGCTACAGCTTCCCTGCCTCGACATGCCCAGCTGGCATGTACTATTACAGCTTTTTAGGCAATCTGCAAGGGCTGCGAGCGGATCCATCACCCATTTTCAAACACCCTTTGATGTACGCCCAAGTTCACAAGATGTTAAACCATCACGCAAAGGGGAGACGAGGGACCTGGGTTTCAGAGGAACGACTGAGTTCTGCTGGAGTGGGGTAAACACACCTCAAAGGGAATTGCTGAATTGGTAGTGGGAGGGATTATGCACAAATGTAGCAACTCTACTGACATTACGTGGTTTAGAATACAAAAAATCTATAAAAAATTCACATCGGTAGGGAAAAAAGTTTGAAACAATCGCAGGCAGTTAGACACAGTCCTTACTAGTTTGCCAGGCTGTTAAAAATGGGCGTAAAGACAGAGAACATCCATTTACAGCGATGTAAGATGTTTTATTACCACTTTTTAACGGGAGAATCCATGTGAATGGTGGCTGGGTAGCCGAGACAGGAGGAGGCAGTAAATAATGTTGCTATGCAAGCTGTGATGAAGCCTGCCACTGATTTTCACGCAGGCTAGAGAGCTTCTTACGAAGACTCGAACAGAAACCGCTCGTTGCTTTGTTGAAAGAATAAACAGTTCTGACTTTAAAAGCCGATTATGATCATTTACTATTTTGGGCTGAACGTTTTAACTCGCCCCCACTTTACCTGCTCAAGTGTCGGCTAGCAAGCCCGTTCGGGGGCAGTAAAATGATTTTATTTGTTTAGGTGGTATACCGCAACTCTCATTAGCTCATATCCAGAGGAGAGGAGAAGGAATGCAGCTTTTATTGGTCCAAGTCGAAAATGTCTGCTTCATAGAGACTCTCTGCCAGCAGGAAAGAGTGTCTGGACGCTGGCCAAGGGAAAGTATTTCACACTGGGGCAGCAGGATGAAAGTGGATATAATTGACTGTTTACATGCGCCCATAGACTCTACTACACATCGCGGGTCAATTGACCGTAAGCTGAATGAGCTGAGAACGTAGGGAGAATCTGTAGTTAATCTGCTTTAACAATTTTAGACTGTGATCCCTGCATGAGGAAAACTTGATCATTAAATTTGCAGATGATACCACAGTAGTGGGATTGGTTTAAAGGGAAAGGTACATCAGTGCAGCGGAAATGAATCAACCAGCGATGAGAGATTGGACAAGAGGGAAGGGATGATTATTAACTCCCAGAGGTCAAGATCCGAAGCCGCGACTCTCAGCATCACCACCCATGTAGCAGAGAGGGTGGATAAGTGTGAGTTCCTCCAAGTCCAGATTTATGATGGCCTCCTTTGATAAAAAAAAAAGAAAAAAACAAGTGTTGTCATAAAACGGAAATTGCCACCAGCATCACTCCATGCCAGAATCCTCCCAACATCCTTCAAAGCTGTGGGTCAGAGTGTGTTGACGTATTGCATCTCATCATGGTACTCAAGATGATATATGGCAGTCAGGAGGGGACTGTAGGGAGAAAATATCAGGTTACATTCTCAGGTATTTTTAGTCAAAAAATTCCATACTTCCAGAAATGTTTCGCCATCAAGCACTAACATCTAAACCGAACTATAACATTAACCGTACCCTGACTTAAAAGCCAACCCACTGTACATTAATTGGTAAAGTTGTACAACGAACCCCCACCTATTCGCAGTTCAGTCTTTGTGGATTCACCTATGTGTTTTTTTTTCCTACGGATTGGAACGCCATAATTATTTGTGAAAAATCCTATTTGTTGATTTTTTTTGTACAGCATAGATAAGATATTTTAAAGAAAATGCAGCCTGGGAAGTTAAAATACCTAAGCACAATGCTGCTTGACACACTATTGGCTGGTGTTTGCAAAGCAACCAATCCAGGAGTGTTATTCGTTTGCCTTGGCGATGACACCCTGGATCCCCCAAATGCAGGAATTACTAAGACCAAAGGTCGCAAGCTTCAGCAGCAGTAGCCAAGACAGTTTCCACTGTTCATTTTAATCCATATTAAGGTCGACTGTATTTGGTGTGTGAACTATTATAAACATTTCTAGAGGGGGAACTCAAGTATTTGTGGATTTCATCTATCTTTGCTGCTTGTGGTTGCTAAGACCCATGAATGCAGTGGTTTCCCTTTGTATAGTTTACATTTACAAATCTGGAGAGAACCGGTTAAATATTGTACATGGACCGCAAACCTGGAGAAAACATCATCAAGTATCTTGACTGAGAATTTTTGGTGGTGTTGGTTCAAACTCTGCCGATGAATCTCTGCCACCATATAGTTTATAGTCCTGCAAAGGATAGTGAGGGGAACTGAAAAGGCCTTTGGAGGTCTCTACCTTCTGTCCAGTGTCTGCTTCCAGGATGTAGCTCTGAACGTCAGAGGCTTCTCACACTGACTTCAAACTTTTTAAACGTTTGCGATCTTTGTGGGGGAGTTTGCTTGATGGCAGACAAACAATATCTTGTTTTTTTGTTTGGTTCGCCATTTGTTAAAAAAAATTGCAACATCTGTACTTGTCAGCTACGACTTACTCTGAATTGACTGCTGAACGCACCCCGTAATCTATTTACAGCAGCGTCTGCTTTTCAGTTCACTTCACAGTATTCTGCTTAAAGATTTTTGCTGATAGTTTATCGCAAAAACACATGGTTACCACAGAAGCAACTTTTCTGCTGGCAGATCCAAGACGACGAGAGAAGCTTCTGCGTTTCATCTTCCAGCAGTTAGACGTGGGATAACCATCAAGGAACATCGTGTTGGAATTACACAGCATGGTTAGACGTTCAGTTCAAAAGAAACAGACATGCACAGAAATACATCTGTGAGCTGCTGACAAATGATTGGAGAGGTGGAAGAGAAAAGAGGTTAAAAAACAAAACACGCGGAAGAGACGATGAGAGCGGATGGCATGTTAAGAGTTTGGATGCATTTGAAGTTCACCCTCGACATTAATCTGCTTTACTCTGCAAAGTAATTTCAAGAAAACACACAACTACTCCATTCAGTAGGGTGCCAGAGCCTTTAAAGTTGTGTCCTTCCTTCCCCTTGGTTTTCAGCAAAGCCTTTGATTAGTGTGATGTTTTGCTGCACGCACTGGTGTGCATTATTCCTAACAAGTTACACCCCCTCCCCACTTCACCCTCCATCCAGTGCATAAAACATGTGAGTGTGAGAAAGAGTGTGAATGTGGCCAATCCCCTCGCAGTAAACAGGCTGGAGGGCAACGGGTCCTCCCTTATGAGGGATTAGAGCTGGCTTTTTAATTACAGCTTCACAGTCCCTGGACTAGAAGCTCCACACTGTGCTCTCCACTCATCTGATGGCCTACGGGGAATGACTTACTGCAGCGATGTTGCTATCTGCATCCAAAACGCTGCACAGCAAACTTCTAATCTATGGAGGTATGTCTGAAAATGTGGAAAAAGTCCAGACTCATCTAAAGAGGGCATCTGGCACAGAGTCTTTGAGCGGTCTCGACAACTTAAAATGTATTTTTGTTATTTGATAACGAGTCACTGTCAGGAATGTTCTGTGAATACAGCCGACTGCCAGGGTTTAGCACAGCTTTTATGCCGTAGAGAAGAGACAAATAAAAATGTGAGTTTCCTTTTCGACCAACCTTGTGCAAAATCCTTAAGTGAGAATCCTCAAAGGTAGCAAGTTGTGTAAATACGGTAAATTCACTTCAAAATGAGACATTTCTTCTTTTCCAGCGTGTGTGGACTTAAAACAGCAGAACTCTCCCCTCTTGGCAAACAAGCAGCTTGAATAAAAAAAGATATCTCTTTTGTTGTATAAAAAAGTGGATAATGAAAAGCTTCACACCCTGAATCTAGGTTTCAAACTCATATTCTGAAACAAGAAAGGAAGTTGTTCTAATTAAGATTAATAAACACTGCCCTGGCAAATAATTAAAAATATATATATATAAAGAAGCCATCAGCACTTTTAAGTTGTTTGTACTGCAGTATTTTGAGTACACAGTAGAAATAAAATAATGGCAGAGGGTCAGAAAACATGAATGATTTGTAAGAACTGTGAGAACATCATCTGCAGCTAACAGTTAGCATACTGATGCTAAGCATAGCATCTGCTTCAGAGCTTCCTATCCCTAAACTAAACTAAAACATTGGATACTGCTAAAGTTTAAAATCTGAAATAATCAAACCAAGACGGGACAATAAAACACCAAACAGTTATTCTTTAAACACTGTTGGGGTCTATTAGTCCCTTTTTTAGTTGGTGGAAACACAAATAGGGAGATTTTGTGAACGCTTTTTCACAAAAAATGTCTAACAGAGATTATTTGTGTAAAAAAAAAAACCTCTAAGTATGTTTATAGACTCTTTCAATCAATCTGCAAAAGTCAAGTCTTCAGTTTCTCCAAGAATCCTGCTGAAACCTCCCATCACATTCCTGTGAAACAAAAATCATCAACGTTCTTTTCTTATGAGCCTGATGTATGGGTACAACTTCATAAAATTATGACTAAAACTAAAATGTTTGACATTAACAAGTCACTCAGTAGGAAACACTCTGAACACCAAGGGAAGACAGGCAGTGTGTTAAAGACAGCAGAACAAGGACTTTCTTACCTCAAGATTCCTTTACGCAGGATTTTTGATTCACAATGCTAACAGCTTGTTGTTGTCATTAACAGTGACCAGGCTAACAGGGACAAGCATCAGTCTACAGCTCCTAAAATGATGTCTTCCTTCTTATTATGCAATCAGGACTGTTGATTCCTTAGACAGTCATTTAATGAACCGTTTTATAGTGGCAATATTTGATGCACGTAAAATATCATGGAGAAGTTTGATGTCACTTAAAGCCAATGAAAAGGACAGGGGGCACCCCACCCCTTCAGATTGAGTAGAGGATAACCATAACTTTTCTTTCCTTGATAAACTCTGAACCAGTTCACCAAAACGACAGGAGAATAACTTTCTACTCGAAACTGAAAGAATTTCTCTTCAGTCTGAGATTCCACAAAATGACAGGCACAGAATCCTCAGCTGATTTTATGTTTCTAAAACAAAACTTGACAGAAATTCTCCATTCTGTGTCTGCAGTGACTATTGCAGAAGTTTAAGCCCCATAAAGTGTGATTTTTCCAAAAGAAAAAAAAAAAAAGACATTTTATCTGAAGTCAATACACCTGGAAACAGACAAATATTATGAGGATGTACCTTTCCGATGCATGAAGAAGCTTGTGTGCTACATTTCACAACACATTTAAAACAGGAACACATTCAGTTAATGAGGGTATAATTTGTTAACACTTGTAGTGGTGTGCAGCCTGTTAACACATTAGTCAGCATGTGGTTACAGATTATGGATGACAACTTGAACTTGTTTTCAACGCTTGTGCATTTTAGGCATTCTCCAATACATCATTGGAACGCTAAAACACATATATATCTAACTGAATTTCAATTAATTGTCTGGATTTAACGTTACAATCGTTATTAATAAATTATGCTGCATTGCCGCCCTAAAGGCGTTTTAGGCTAAGCGGAGCAAAACATGAAGACAGTATTACTGGGGATAGATTATCTCGAGAGGTGGAAGCGGCAAGCTGCGATTTAAAACATGGTCAATTGTGTTAGCTTGAAAAGCCACAGAGTGTGCTGTGCACGGCTGCCGTACAGTGTATGGGGCAAACATCGGTGGCATGGTGACGGAAGCCGCAGCAATACGTAAAACCACACTCACCTTCACATTGGTTGACATGTCCTTTCAGGAGAACAACAAAACACAGTAGAGGGAAAGTCAACAAAGGGGGTTTCTGAGAAGCACATAACTGGGAGAATGATCCAAAAACTGACTGATGATAAGAAGGAGAAATAAACAGAAATAAAGCTGCGAGCATGGGGGGAGGGCCCCGCTTTCGGGAGCAGGATTACGGGATTTAGAATCCCTAATAATGGAAATCTGGGATTGCGAGCAGAGTATGCTGCTGGATGGCATTCATTTTGACACTCTGAATTCATCTGGATCCATAGGCGACATCGACGGCCGCAAATGCTATTAGGCGTCACACTAAGCGGAGAGGGGAGGGAGGCAGCTGCACTTTTTTTCGTGCCACACTGCAAAACTACAAAATCTCACCAAGCAATTTTGGTCGACTTTCTAGCGCAAATATCCTAGAACACTTGAAATGAGATAAAACAAGCAACTTTTCACCAAGATACAGGATCGTTTTAATTAAATAATTCCTTAATATTGACAAAAAAAGTTATTATTCCATTAGCAAATTATTTCTTATAACATGGGGAAGTTTTTAAGCCTATCACAATAACAAATGTTTCTGGACAATAAATAGTAGCAAACGTTATTGCGATAAACAATAATATTGTTGCTCTGACATCATTTTCAAGCAACATATGGTAATGGCATCATAATGCCAGAACACATTCTCAAAGGTCAATAAACTTTAGATGCTTAGGAATATTTAACACTGGCCATGGGAGGCATTTTAAATATCCAAAATAAATAAACAAATAAAATGAATGATGAAGTCTACGTAAACAAAACTGTCCTTCAAAATAAGAGCTAACTGAGACCAAATCACCAGGCTCAAGACTTTTATCATCCAGGTTTTAGTAGAAAGAGAAAAGAGGAAAAATAATAAATTATGCAGATGGAAATTATTGAACTCAACTTTAATTTAATTGATTTATTGCTTATTGCAACACGCCAGCTTGTTATTAGTGAAATAATCTACATGAGGAACAAGTAGTTTTTCATCAGTATTAAGGAATTATTGACGAGCTCCAATGTCTTGCTGAAAAGTTACTTCCAAGATAGTTTTATCTTATAACTTTAACTTACTAAGATATTTACAACTAGAAACTAGACCAAAAATATTTGGTAAGATTTTGTGCAGTTTCAGGTTGAAAGTATTATATATATATATATATATATATATATATATATATATATATATATATATATATATATATATATATATATATATATATGCACAAAATATTATTCAATCGCCTCATCTATATCTAATTTCTATCAAGGTGAAGTTACCGCATTACCTTGGTCTCTGTGCGCCGCGTGGTTCCGTCGTCGGAGGTGACCACCGAAACGTGAGACGTGGGGGTGCCGGGGTCCTCCTCTATGGTGACCGTCTCCTCCACCACCTCCTGCGGCTCCTGCATCATAGCCAGGGATGTGGCGTTACTGGGGCTCTGCTCCTGGACAAAGAGGAGGAGGGAGGGATGAATCAAAGCAATCAGGGCTCAACAAGCAGATTTTCCTAATCGCTGTTGCACAGCATGGCGGGAAAACAACTTCTAGGTAATCATCTGTTAGACATACAGCAAGATAAACCTGCATCTGCTCTGCCATAGAAACAAACCGCATTAAGATGCAGCAGAGGAGAGGCGCGTCGTGCGTAAGTCGGCTGAAAGTGAAGCGAATTAAACATAACGCCTCTCGTGATTGGAAATGCAACACGTTTGCTTTAGGTAGATAGGAAGTGTGGAAGAACGTGGAAATTAATATGAAAGAAATAAAAAGGTTTGATTACACTGAAACTGTGAGATAAATGACACGTGATCGTGACGAAGAAATAGAAAAAATAACTTTTGCATAAAATGAAAAGCAACTAAAGCAACGACTTTACATTTTTAGCTGATACTAGATGATTTGCATCCCTGCATTCTTATGGACAATATCAACTCCCAGCAAGACAACATTTCAGATATGCATTGGTACTGAGTTCAGGTGTAATAATATGGTCTATTGATTGTAAGGAAATTGGGACTTTAGCTGAAATTGAACTCTACAGCTCGACAATTTTCCCAAAAGAAATTTCAAGCAAACCACAGCAAACTGTGGACCACTAAAAGTCCACAAAATGTTACACCTCTAGTTGGATGAATTCAACAAAATAACCAAAATGGCTTTAGTCAAAGTTTTCTACAATCAAACTGAGCACCTGGATTTCTAATTCCGCACAAGACTCAAGTTACATACATCTGTTGACCTAACAAACGTGTGCAAGTGTTCATCTAGAATCCAAGTGCACAAAAAGAAGGAGAAGGGAAACAGCATTCTCTGTAACGCAGACACAGCGAGTAGCAAACACCTCCCAACCCACCAATCACTGAAACTCTGTGAAAGTTGGAAGGACTATTTTTGATCCACATTTTACTGGGAGGTCATGGATTTGAAAAAAAACTGTCTCTACAGGCGACGGATGAAAGTGAGTATTGAGTTCTACATTTTCCACCTGACCTGATAAAAAAAAAAAAAAAAAAAAGCCTCGAGATAGATATGCTTCCTGCTGCATTTCCAGATGATATAAAAAAAAGAACAAACAATAGGAAGCCAGTGTTTGGATGTGCAACGCCCTGGCGTGGACTGCTGGTGCACAAGAGTGGGACAAAATTACAGCTTTCATGATGGAGAGGGGAAGGAAGGCATTTGAAGCAATCACAGATAACCAAAACAGCACGGAGCCAAGAGAGCAAGAGGAAATCACGAGTAATGGGGAAGGCGGAGAGGCTGAAGGTGGAGTAGGGGAGTGAGTGGGAACTTTTTCTGATGATCTGGTAAGAGAGGAAACAGGGAGTTTGTGAACTTGTCGACCGTACTGCTGAAGCTGACTTAAAAGAATTGCTTTTTAAAGATGCCTGTCACATTGATGTAATGTGCCCAACTCACTAATTTCAGGGTGCTTTCACACCTGACGGTCCTTGAGACTCTGTTCGATTGGGGACTAAAGTTGCAACATTTGTTACATTTCCAGCTGCTGCCGTTCGCTTTCACACTGCACTCACTGCCAAACGAACCAAACCCTTTGAGAAACGTGTTCCCCTCTTTGCCTGTGGTGGCTTGGCACCAAGAACCAGTGAAGGAAGTGACACAAAACATCAGAAGACGACACTGAGCAAACTTCCTTCTTCACAAAATGTAAATAAAAATGGAGTGGCGTCAGATTTTAGCAGTTGTATGATTTCTCTTTTGGTCTTTGGTAAAAGACCACGAGCCAATTCTCCCAATAGTGCTAGACTCTCGTGTTTGTTTTGGTTTTATTTTGATAGAAAGCGCCTTGCATTCTGGTGTCACCGTTTCCTTCTTTTGGGGCGGTTTCTGGTCCGCTTGCATCCACATATGAAACCAAACTCTGCCACAGTTCACTTCAACCGAACTGAGACCTTGGTGTGTAGGCAGACCAGAGTTTGCTTTTTCGATTGCACACACACACACACCTTTCCAAACACACCAAACCTTACAGACAAATGAACTACAACTCAATTAACAACCAGAAATCTCATCTGAAATGTTCCTCATTTTACAAGTCCTCTGAAGCAATTAAGACACAAATCTAATCCAATGAGTCTTTTTCAATCAGCTACAAAAACCTGATGTGACGGACGGGGTGAGATCAAGGAGAAAGTTTCACAGTTGTTCCTCCCCTGCGTTTTGTCGAAACTCTTCAGGTGAGAGCTTGTCGAGAGAGACTGCCTGTTTTTCTTCACATCTTTGAAGACACTAATAAGTGAACAGCCCTTCATTGATTGGGCAGCGTTTTTTTCCGGCTTCAAAGCCCCCAAAAAGTCCTCATTGATCTCCAGTCTTTCCTGGTCAGTCAAACGTTTGCCCGTTTTAGGCTGAGGATCTCTCTGCCTAATCCCTTGGCCCTCTTGCTTCTTTGCCCCAGATGGGAAAAAGACCAGAGCTGACATTTAGGGATAAATATCACCTCATAAAGGGCATGAAAACGGACACTGTGCACCTGCTCCACTTTATCCAGTAACTCAGAGTCAATTAGAAGTCAGTTTAGCCATTAGATGTGGAAGAAAAGGTTCCAATGAGAGTTTTTTTAGTCATTAGGACCAATAATGGAACTAATGACAAACTAGGCTATCTGCTCTACTGAAAGAGACACGTTTATTTAAACAGTCAATAGCCAGCTGACGAAAAGATTTTTTTTTTAAACACCTGACCTGAGGCTAAACAGCCTCGTTCTACAGGGAGAGACCTACAGAGAGAGAAAAGGTCAGAGCTGATTAGTTCCCTGCAATCAGCATGCCTGTAATGCTCCATTCTAAATGTGAATTACCCTCCTGACCGCGTGCTGGAAACAAAAACAGCCTTATTTGAGGAGTCACAAATTGCAAAATAGAGAGTGCAGTGAAAGAAACACGAGTTAACTGTATAAAGCTCGCTTTAGGCACCGAAAGGTCAGGAATATATTCTGTTTATCTGGACCTACTGGGATTCACTGGCATCCAGGCAGCAACAATCTCTCCTTGAAAATGTGCTTCGACCGTAATACAGAAAAGAATTACAGCACTTCAATGGTCAGAGTCAAACGTCATGTCAACTCAACAGAGAAGCTGAATGTACTGGGTGATTGTTTGCAAGCACTGATAATCCACCTCTTTTGCTTTTGTCACTTCTCAGGAGTCAGGAATATGATTATTGGCCATTTGAAGAGATCCATAATGTTTCCTTTTTAAAACACTCTAGGATTTGGGTAAAATTTGAACTTTTTATATGTTAATAAGCTGCTTCTAGTTGTGAAAACAACACTTTGTTGTCACGGTTGCACATTATAACATCTGTAAGAGCAAAAATATGTCCGGCTGCACAGCATTCAAAACCATATGGAATAATTTTTCATAAAAGCAAAAACTAAAAAAATGCAATTGGGCTACTCCAACATGCTGCCACCACGAGCAGCACAAATCTAGAAATACTAGTAATTAGCCAATATTTACTCTGAACATAACCTGATGCTGGTAATAATATTTCAAGGAACTTTAATGTAAATAGGTTAAGGTTAGAGAGTCTTTATTTTTAAGTAAGAAAGTAGTTTTTGAGTAGTCCAGTTGTGTTGATAAGTCAGCTAATAAAAAACAAGAACACTGTCTAACAAAATAAAGCGTCCACTAACTTAAATTCATTTGTCTATTAAAAATCAATAAACAGTGACAGAGTGACAGTGACATTGTCACTTGTAAACATTGTGACAATACTGCAACCAGCTAACTGCTAGTCGCTAGAAACCCTAAAACTGACATCCGTTTAATTGTTTTCAATCATGGCTCAGAGGTTGTTTTTTTTTAATGGAGTCCAGATCATCTTTGGTTGATACTTTCCAACAAAATCTGATATATGAAAACTCTTTTAGAAAACACAGAAGATAAGGCTTTCATTCGGTGTTCTGTTTGGCATTTGGACACCCAAAAGTTTGTCAAGTATGAAAACCAGGACTTGAATCGTCCAGATTGATTGACACTTGTGAAATTTTAACTTAAAAATTGGTTGTCAGTTTTCCCCAAAACATTGCTAAAACCCATCTTGTAAAATTCATACCGTCTACCATCTCATCCTGTGAACTGAATGCATCGCTACGGTAATTGAAGGATTTATGTTGCTTTGGATAAGGATACTCTGGGTAAACTCTCCATATTCAATTACTGGGCTCCCCGTTAATTAATTAGCTACATCCCTGTGACATTGAGGGTCTTTGTAGGCTCATTGTGCAAACCCAGAGGAGGCGCAATTCAAGCAGGAGCACAACATTAAAGCAGCAGCATTCTACATTTATTTAAACCATGTAAAAGCACTGGATGGGAAGAGGTGACAGGATCCTTGGAGGGTTGTTCACTTCCTCGGTTCCCTCCTCCTCAACTCGGTGGGCATTAGGTGGGAGACTGAAGTTGAACGTGACATTACAGCCCTTAAATAAATGATTAACAGGTGTCTGGCCATGGGCTAGCTTGGCTTTTTGCCAGTCACAGGGGACAACGGGACTGATTGTGAGTCAAGGAGACTCAGGAAAGCAGACAAGGGCAGGAGAGGTGGAGCACAGTGACTGATTTTGGAGAGAGGAGTGATAAAATGGCATAAAGATCATGGAGGGGGGAATGCGATAAAGGAAGGGGAAAAGGCTTAAGCACATGCAAATGTTGGAAAAATGGTTTGTATAAGCAAAAAGAAAATTTAAGGCAAGATGAGCCATTTTTATATCAGCTACACTGTGACTTAAACATTCTCCACTGGCTACTGAGGAATGGCACCTCTTTCCTGCCCATCAAACACAGGATCTACCCCTTTAGAAAGGCCACACTCATATGGGGTATGACGTAAAAAATGGGATCATAAATATTTTCAAACACATTCTGTATAAAAGTCAATTTGATGGGCAAAAAGTAAAAACAGAAACGCAGTAATGACCTGATTGTAGAAGGATACATACGCTTAGACGTATATCATATTTTATAGAACTTTTTCTCCAGTATTCAGCCTTTTTGGTTACAGACCTAAACTCAACTAAAGAGAATCTAAATCAGCTAAAAACCTCGTCTGCATCAGTAGGATTTTTTTCTGATATTTTCTCAGCTTGATTCTTTCGCTAAATCTAAAGTTTGCAAAGCATCTACAGAGGATTAGGACTTTTAATCTATAAAAGCATCAGCCAGGGCGGGATAAAAAACCCCCACAGCGTTTTGAATACTCTATAGCACAGTGAATATTGTGTTATCGATATAGTGCAACAGTGGCGCTACACAAACAGAACATTTCGCCAAAACTGGAGAAATGACAAGATAGAACACAGGCAAAAAAAGGTACATTTTTGGGCAACTACTCAGAAAGTATCAACACTAAACATGACAAAAAAACAACATTTATACAGTAACAGGTCATAGAAGTAGCATCATGACCTGGTGTTAATGATTTTGTCAATGAAGAAGGATGTGGAAAAGAGATGTTCCAACAATCGGACGGACGGACGGACGGACGGAAACGTCATGGAGAACCAAGAAAAGCTTCTTGGGGGTTTTTCATACCTACTTCAAATTAGGTTTCTGTAATCTATTCATAGTTCTATGTAAAGAAATGTTGATATATGGTTATCTGACCCCAATGCAAAATGTCCACCAGGAGAAGGAAACTAAGAGAAGATAGTGAGTTTTGATCAAGATTTATATTTACTGGAGTCATCTAGCTCAAACCAAAATCAATGGAAACGGGATGCAATACATATTTTTCATCAAATAATGTAATGTAATGGTCAGCTTGCAAGATTTAAAGGCAAGATTTAAACAGTTTTTATGAAAGTCTATCACTGATAACAGTTAAATTACGTAGGAAAATTATTCTAAGATTCAATGAATACAAATTAAGGTTGAGATTTGGCAAAGGACTTAATTGACTGACAGATTCAGTCAAGTATGAGCATGCTGATATAAATCTACAGAGAAATATTATTAATCTGTTGCATATAACCCAAGGCAGACCATCCTTAACAAGGTGTACATCCTCATAGCTCAACATCAGCCGCAGCAATCGATTCCCCCAGAAGATTTTGCCCTTGACAAGAGGCTCAGAACAATCTCCTGTGGGGTCCATATAATTACGATAGATCACGGACAGAAATTCAGCCCCTTCAAAGGAGCCAATCTCAACAGTAATGGATTTCCAAGCAGAAAAAAAAGGAAAAGGAGGATAAGTAGGAATACAAAGGCAGGAGATTAAGTGATACAGTGGTGTCAATTAGCACCAACCAGCTATCTGCCATCAATTCAACCCCATTCATCATCAGTGTCCAATAAGATGGCTGGATGTTGTCTGAGAGCAGAGAGCGGGAGATAAGGAGCATCTGGGATGACGAGTCAAAGAAAAACTTTTGTTGAACTTGAGAATGAGCCATGATTGCAGGACAGGTTGAATTGTTTTAAGTTGTGCTATCAAACAAAGAAAGTTGGATGGTTGGCTAATTAAAAGAAACATATTGATATCTGGAAGTCAAATTTAGCCATTTAAAGCGCTGCATCATCTCAATACATAAAAAAAATGAATGAAGCTCACTCTTACAACTATGACGTGAAAATTAAAATTTTGTTATATTTTACTGTATTACTGTATTTTTATTATTGACAATGTAAAAAACAAACAGGTTTGTTTTGATTAATACTGACAGAACATGCATCAAGATTATTCCTGTTTGTTCATGTGTCATAACCATTAAGTCAAGTTTGCAATGACAAATAAGTGTCATTTTTAAAATAAAACATTTTTTTCCCATATTTGAGAAATGGTCGACACACATGGTGAGACTACGAGCACTAATTGGCTGGACCTCTGTTAAGCCAGTCACTTTACAGGGGATGAATATTTACACAATCATTTGTTGAATGTTAAATATCTATATTTATTTAATTGCCATTATTTTCTGGAAAACATTTTAAATTTTGACTTTTTCTTTAAGAGGTTAGCGGGTGTACATAAGAGTCTGATTACACTCAGCAGAGCAGCCACTACAAGAACGACGATGAAAGCCTCCATTTATAGCATCATTGTGGCACGCCTTCACCAGGACTCTCACGTAGACAGCGTACCGGTTTGCCAGCACGTGTAATACTACAACTACAATCAATGCCAATAATAATGGTGGTATTAATAATGGTAGCAAAGTCAAACTGTGATAAATTGAAAAATAAACCTGTTTATTTAAGGGTAAATATTTACATGTTGGCAACAGTGATTTTTACCTGAGTTTTTATTTTATTCTGAAATTAAAATACATTGTTCTGTGTTGGACAAAGCAGTTTGAGATCCTGTACTCATGTCTTAAAAATGGAAACATACACAACTTGAATTGCACTTGGCAGGAGTTGTCAAAATCATGAAATCTGGTAAAAGCATGGTTAGAAATTGTTCATGCCCCAAGTTATGGTATGTTCTGTATTTTTCTTTTCTCTACATAAAATGATGTCAATCATGATGAAACTGATCATAGCTTGAATTTAAGAAAACTGTGATTTGATATTTGTGTCTTATAGCTCACCACTAAATTAATCTTTTTTTTTTCTTTTTTTTTTTGTCCATCCTTTATCTTCCACTCAGTTGACGGTTAGGCTGCCAGGGCAGAAAATAAGCAGAAAAGCCCAGACTTCCCTCTGTCCAACCACTTGGGACAGCTATTTGGTGAAATTCAAAGATGTTCCCCGCCCAGTCGAGACACATCGTCGCTCCAGTGTGCTCTGGGTCTTATCCTTGGTCTCCTCCTGGCAGGGTGTGCCTGAAACACCCCACCAAGGAGTCATCCAGGAAGCACCTAACCAGATAGATGCTCGAGTCACCTCAACTGGATCCTCTCAATGTGGAGACTGAGTGTCTCTGAGTCCCTCCTGGATGACTGAACTTTTCACCCCATCTCTAAAGGAGAATCCAAACACCCTGCAGAGGACACTCATTTTGTCCACTTGCATCCATGATCTTATTCTTTTAGTCACTGCCCGGAGCTTGTGACCACAGATAAAGGTACGAACGTATCAACCGGTACATTGAGAGTACAGACTGCACCAATGCGTCTATTGATTTCCCACTCCATGTTTCCGTAATCCGTGAACAAGACCCTGAGAAACTTGGCGCAGAACCTCATCTCAGACCCAGAGAAGGCAGTCTACCCTCTTGAAAGCTCAAACATCATCGTCTCGGATTTGGAGGTGCTGACTTTCTTCCCAGCCGCTTCACTCTTCGCTACGAAATACTGTAGTAAAAGCTGGCGGTCATGGTCTGATGAAGCCAATGGAAACACATCATGTGTAAAAAGCAGTGATCCGATCCTGAGGCCAGCAAAACGGATTTCCTCAACACCAAGAAATTCTGTCCTTAATCATTTTCTTTTATTTTCTAAAATCAAATCCAAGGTGCATATTTATGTGAAAAGACCTTGACATATTTTTCTCCAGCAGATTTATTTAATATCTAACAATTACAGAAAAGGGATAAAATTACTTTTCCATTTTGCCATTCTAAATAGAAAACCATGGTGTGCTTTGTTAAAGCATTGATCCAAAAATGTCATGTTAAAATTGGCATTTTCTAGACCTGAAAAGATGTGTAAATTAGGATTTACACTCACTTTTAGAATATATGAGTTTTAAAAGACCAGTGAGGCATGAAAATAAACTCTCTCATAAAAACTTTAAATCAGAAAAACAGATAATGTATCATTAATTATTTCTGATAAAAGAATAACTTAATAGGTGCAAAAATCATCGCTGCAGTTAAGAGAATATCACAACAATATTAAGGCTGCACAAAGAAAAACTACATTGAAAACTACATATAAACATTATCCTTAAGTTCTAAATTGAAGGAGACATATTGAGTCCAGTAAAATCAATCATCTGCAGTATATAGTTCCTATGAAGAGGGAACCATGTTTCCCATTGCAAACTACAGCAGACGTTTCTCACTCACTCCCACACGAGAGCAAAAATTAGATCTGTACGTCTCAATCGGAACGCAGCAGGAGGGAGGCTCGGGTTCTTCGCTTTCAGACGGTACACTCTGTCAGATCACCACCTGGTCAACCATTCTGGTGTGATCAGAGTCACCTTCCTTCCTAATGCACACACATGCAACACGCTGAGGCTCAGTCTGACCCCTGCGCTGAGACTAACAGGATTTTACTCCGGAGCCACGCCAGCAATCATTACATGGCTCTTACACAATTAATCCTCAAGCAAAGATCGCCTAGCAAACCTCGGGTCGTCCAATTTCCCATCAGCCCCTTCTGCTTCAACCACCTGCCCTACCAGTAGCTCTCCATGGCAGAGGATAATGTGATAAAGTTCTAGCAAGAATGAAAGAGACAGAGGGAGAGCGTGAGAAGGCAGTGCACCGGGGTGAAAAAGCAAATGTGAACTGTGGCCGCGTGATCCAAGCACTCGAAACAAAGAAGGTTTGTGGGATGGAGCAGGGGTGGAGAGAAAGTCAAGAAAGTGGGTAGGGGAAACTAGCAAAGGTGATGATACGTGGCAGACACCCAATACAGCGCGCTCTCTAAGGGTGAAAGAGGAGAAGGGGGCGGAATGCAGTTACGTCCAAGGTCAATGACAGGTCCAATCTCAGTTACAGCTGGGGCAGAGGCCCCCTAATACCTGGAGTAGTTCCAAGTTCAGCTGGCACAGTGTTTATGTGTGCAGTGCTGATCTTTGTGCTGATGCTTTGGCTTTCTGTCATTTTGTGCCTTCACCACTTCTACCTTTGTAGATTTGTTCTTCAAATTCAAAATCTGCCAAAGCACCCTTTTCTCACCTGCGTCATTTTGTACCCAGCAGGGGGACGGTTTGCGCTCACTATGACAGCTGAAGATTGAAGGTAATTTTCTATTTTCAGCTCAGTTTTCTCTAAGGAAAGATGGATTTGTTGATCCTAGAAATATTTACAACCATTAGTAACTCTGACTGGATCAGGGTTTCTTACCATATTTCAGAAGATTTTATGATCATGAAGTAGAACCAACAAAGGATGAAGTGAAAAGAGTATGAGTTGTTGAAGAGGTAAAGTGAGCCCTTGTGTTTTTAAGGGCATATTTCAACTATACAACAGCGAACTGAAAAAAACCAAAGAGGGAGGATGACGTCCTGGTGATACAACTAAGAATAATAGGAAGCTTAATCTCTCCTCCGATGACTGATCCTCGGCCAAATCCGGGCCTCCGTGTTCACCTCTTTCTCGTTTGGCCTCTTAGTTTCAGACGTTGGCTTTATTTCCCTCTCCCCCCGTCTGATTCTTCTGCCTCTTCCCCGAAATCCCCCTCCTATCTCCCCCGACCCATGCATCACCCTCTGCTGATGTGCCCTTTTGTTCCTTTGCACAAGCGCTTAGAGACGGGACAAAACTTAGCCAGGACTTGACAGACGCGATTGCTTCCCGACAGGGCATCGCGAACGGCATTGAGCCCACTCAGAGTGGGCTATCTAGTGACAGACTGAAGCCCCCGTGGAACCCATGGCAACATTTGACACCACCTTAATCTCTAGAAAGACTAATATTCCCATGCAAATTGGTCAGGAGATGTTTTAAAACCCTGGACAATTTCTAACATATGCCCTCAATTACGCACCACACACACAAGCAGTCTTGCACACACGGACTCACATACCACATGTGTTTTCCTCGTATTTTATGTCCAGGAGTCAGTTTGGGGAGTCAAAGATCCAGAGAGTCACTTTAACCACGCAGCAGTCACCAAATTGGAGCAATGGGTGCAGAAATAAGTTGTGCAGTTATTTAGTAAGTGGCCAAGGAGACAAAGTGAAGAAGGCGGATAATGAAGGAAAACAAAGGAGGAGGAATCACTGGAGCTCATCAAGCAAACTAAATCAATGAGCGGCAGAGAGGGGTCAGCGCCCGCAGTCGAGGCTTGATTGTTTGGACAGCGGGTGCGGCCATGAGGAGCAGGTCAGAGAAGAATTCATCTGGCAAGGATGAAGACCAGCAGCAGCCTGGAGCGGTGGACGGGTGGTGGGCGGAGTGTGGGGTTAGGGGTGGGTTTGTCGCGATGGTGTAGCTCTGGGTTCCCACAGGGTGGCTTGTTTGCAGCGCCCCTCCTCTTAGCCTCTGGATCACTGTCAGCATGATTTTGTCAGAAGGCTGGTGACTGGAGGGGGTTGAGAGAGGCGGGGTGAGAGCCGGGGGGGGGCGAGTGACGGGCCGAAGCGTGAGGAGGCGGCAGTGAGACGAGGTCTGCCAGAAGCTCAGTTCACATGAGGTCCACAGGAGACAGAGAGAACTGGAAAGGGGACATATGCTTCACTTCCTGTCAGGCTACAAACGTGTCCCCCTGACACCCTTTTTGCAAAAACTGTCTGTGTGTGCACCCCCAGGGTGTCCCGTTTAGTGAATATTCACCCCCTCCCTTTTCAACAACACAGGCTTACTTTCTGGGTCTCTTGTGTTAAAAGCAGTGAAGCTTGTCACAGATTTTATAGGCATGGCACTTATTTCTTTCTCTATTTAAGCTGCTATGTTGAGCTGTGGGAGTGGAGTCCATGGGCTTCTTTACAGAAACTTTATGGGTAGCAGAGAAAGTGAGATTTGTTGATCACTAAAACACATTTAAACATAAAATACTTTGCTTTCTAATCTGTATAAGCACATCCTGTACCTTTACAAGCAACAGGTGCAACAGAAATATTACCGTGAATTCACCCTAATGCATCTGGAACACACTTTGCTCTGCTGAAGGAGTTCTGTGACCCTAAAGCTCAAAACCCTTCAGAGGACCCTAGAGTTAGGAGGGGAAAAAGCTCAGATGATGCCCAGAAGAACTAACACAGTCCATCACATTAACTGCGACTGCTTTTCAAACATGCCATCGATCAGATGAGATTAAAGCTTCTCCCAGGATATTTTTACAGTCTTATGCCAACCGTCTGGTAAAAAATTAGGCTCATTTTGTGAGCAACAGCTCGGAGTCACAGCCACCGACTGCAAGAACCCTGCCTTTTGGAGAAATCCCAGCTAATTTACAGCTAACCTTCAACGGGTCAAGTGATAAGGTGAGGCTGGATGTATGCGTGTCTTATAAAGGAACCATTGTGCAGCTTGGTAAATCTATCAGGGGGCCTGAGCTATAGCCCAGTGACTTTTATTTATTATTTCTCTCCGTCAGATAAAAGAAATGTGATATTTCATCTGTTTTGCTCAGCTCTGCTCTACAGGCTTTATGGAGCACAAAGTAGGTAAAAATGTTGGTGTGAGAAAGCAATTTGTAGAATGGACTGCTTCTAAGCCAAAGGGCAGCACATTTTACAAAAGATGAGAAAAATATTCTTAGACCTAAAGGAACCCAGGACAATTCATCTGTATATTACTATATGCTGAAGTTCCCAACTTAGGGAAAAATAAAATAATATTCATTAATTCCTTATTTGTAGATATAGTATCTAATTTATTTGGCTCAGTTTTTTGCAGTCAGATGAGGTGGGCGTTGTCTGTGAACATTTTGTAAACATTTTCAAAACCTGCCACAGATTCTCAACAAGATCCGGGTCTGGTCGATGACTGGACCAATCAAATATACAAGATGCTTTGATGTGAACCATTTTTCTGTCACTCTGGCTGGATGTTTAGTGGCTTTCTTCTATTGTAAGCAGTACCTATGGCAAGTAGATATTGGCAGCCTCCAACATGTTTTCTTATCTAGCCTGGTAAAAGCTGGCCACTGGTTCTATGTTTTCTTCGTGCTGAGGGCCTGGACCCTTGGCTATTGAGAAACGATTCCTTGCTGGAGGCATGGACTCTGCTGAACTTTTAAACGATTGGATCTGATTTTACCCAATTGCTAACGTTTGGCTACGGAAATTGCCAGAAATTGCATGCACTGTAAACAACCCCGTGGAGAGTAAGGTCACGACATCTTCACCAGCTAATAAAATATTTTAAACATGACTTTAATTGCTCATTATGGAAGCATGGCCAGCACAAACCGAATGGCTTTGTTCACTTCCTCCTCTGTCATTCCCAAACTATAACCCTATAATACTAAAGCAGAACACAAAATCAACATCAACATTTCCAACTCCTTCTGTTCCCTAATCGGTCCGGCTGAAATTTTCAAGTTTTTTTTTTTTTGTTGTTTTTTGTTTTTTTTCCAATGATGATCTACTTCTTGCTGCTCTTCACTAAAAGTCAGATATGTGGAGTTTGTGATTAATAATTATCCAGTCAGGCGACTCTCCCATTAGAGTTGTTGATCTCTGCATCTCCTCCAGATTTACCATTGACCTCTTGGCTGCATCTCTTATTAATGCTCTCCTTGTCTGGCCTTTGGATGGATGTCTGTCTTGTTGGTTGCAATTTGCTCCTTCCATTTTGAGTGTTCAGTGATGTGTTCAAAGCTTGGGATACTTTTTAAAACCTAATTTAGCTTTAGACTGCCTGCAGTGGTCCTTGGACTTTGCTAACTTCTAGAGCCATCATAGAGTAGCCACATTTATATTGAGAGGAAATTACACATAAATGGAGTCTATTTAAAAATTAGATGACTTTTGAAGCTTTCTAGCTGAAACTAATTTTAGTTAATGGGTAGCATAGAATCGGCCTGTCAAGTTTTTAAAATTTTCTTTTGGAAAAATAAATTTTTTTTGAAAATTCTGACTTTCCACTTTAGAGTTATGATCTACTTCATCTTGGTTTGTCACAAAAATGTCTCCAAAAAACACACTGAAGTTTGAGGTTATAAAGTGAAACAGTTGTTGAAGGAGTATGAATACTTTTGCAAGGCTCTCCTGTTCACATACAAGAACATATTTTATTTAAGTTAATTAAAATGTAACAACAAAGCCTATTGGATTATCTAAATGCTACTGCAGTCTCACTATCACAGCATTCTACATTTATTAAAAATGACACTATAAACCGTATTTGTGCTACCCATCCCTAGTCTATTTCAAAGCAGAACATTTTTTTTTGTTTTTTTTCCTGAATGATAATGACAGCAGGCTGTAAAGATCAACTGCATCCCTCAGAGTCTGAGCAGTATGGAGCCAGAGCTCACCGTGAAACGACCGCACATCTGATATCTGTGGGTCAACCAGAGTACGTAGACATGGTGCCCTCCTCATCACTCTGGAACAAAATCAGAGCTCCCTCTCATCTTGCCGAGTGGAAATCTACTCAAAGAGCATTTTTTATGACAAGGCTCCGAACGGCAAAAAACTCAGACGGAGACAACGGCACGGCAACAGTTCCATCTCCACTAAACACACACACACAACCAAAATACGGCTAAACTGAGCTATAATAAAGTCTATATCGGTTTGTGAAAAATGACATTCATGCGATGCAGTTTTTCATTCAGAATTCGACGGAGCTGGGGGAAAGAAAGTCATTAAAAAGATTAAAAAGCCACAGAACTGGTTTCTGAGTGTTTGGTGTTTTTGAAGGTACATGAGCTTGAGCGAGCAAAAGCGTCTTTTAAGCTAACTTTCAAAGCTACAACTAGGCGATGAATATTTAAAGCCAGACAGACATCTAAAACGATGTTTTGGTAGTGGGCCTTTTTTTTCCCCTGCATGCGAAATCAGCCGATGGTACATCCTCAGAAAGAGGATGTTATGAAGGGAACGTTAGAACTGGAATCTTTGAAGCTAAGGGGGAATTCACTACGAGTGTGGCTTTCACCGCTACAATCTGCTGGATACACAGCAACGTACCGGGAGGAGAGGAAGACGTTTTCAAAATCGCTCTGGAGAACATGCAATATGAACACAGCGTAAAGACTGTCGGCCTCATCCAAAAACTGAGGAGGTGGCTGTGCTGCTTCAAAGGAAGGATGGGTAATTTGGGGATTTATTTTATATTAATAAGTTGGGTTCGAGGGGTAACTTTTAATATGTCTAACAGAGTCCCTCCAAAACTCTGAGGAGCTCCTAAAAGTGCTGGATATGAAAAAAAGTTTCCCTTTAAAAAAAAAAAAAAAAAAAACACTAAAGTGTAAACGCTTCTCCAATTTTTCTTTCAGTGTCATGCACTATTCATGCTCTGGGTCTGTGTTGTGAGGCTCTGCAGGTGGCTGGGAGGAAAAGGAGGTGGGATGGGATGGAGGGAGGCAGATGAAATATGGATTATCTCCTCTCAGTGTCTGGCTAAGCCCCACTTCGCTGGCATCGCTGATTTTTTTTTTTATATATATTTTACTGTGGCTCCCCTCCCACAAAGCTAACCAGCTGCAGGCCTATAGCATCTGGCTGCTAAAGCACCCCCCACCCCGCCTTTAATCAACCAAACACACACACTAACATCTTTATCTGTCTTCTCCTGTTGATGCAACAAACCCCCCATCCCCCTCCACCACTCTTCTGTATTATCTGCCATCATTCTGGGGATTTTTTTTCCCCCCCGTGCAACAGGAAATGCTGACTTCTGAAGATTTAGACATCCCGTAAACAGGATCTTCACCCGAAAACAGCTATCAGTTGGAAGAGGAGTGATGATTGGCCACAGGCTTCAAACTGTTCTAATAAGCGCTAGGTCAGGGTGCTTTGGATGAAAGACATCATCCAACCCTTGAAGAAACGGCTCCCAACAGGAAGGAAATTTCATTCCAAACCCTTTAAAGTCCACTGGGACATCAGTGGGAGCTGCTTCTGATGCTAAACCCAGCTAAATGCTTAAAAAAAAAATCACAGGCTGTGGTTTCAACAAGGCTGTTTATGTCGTTTTAGCTCTGATTTAGAAGTCTTGTTTGTTTACTTGGACCTGTAGATCACAGGTTTCTGCCACTATTATATTTAGGGTCTGAACTAGAAAAGCTTATCAGTAAATAATATGCTTCTAAAGTAATATGAGGCTCACTAGTTAATCAGGTGTAAAGCTTCTTCTTTACGCTTGATTGTGGAAAAGCGGATTGTAAAATAAGGTTTGCTTCACAAATATTTTTAATTTAATTTAATTTTAACAAAAGTTGGGGTACATTCTAGAGACACAGGACAAAAAGACATGAATACACAAACTCACTCACTCTACATGGGCAATTAGGAAAAAATCCACATTTACACACAAAAAAAATCTGCTGGCACGACAACTATTAGCTCTGTACTCTAAAGTGTTAGACTTTACTTTTACTATTAAATAAATAGAGAGCCTATCAACACATATTGGTTAAAAAAAAAAAAGTCTACTATAGCTAACTGAACGCAACATTACCTTTTATCTATACCGTTCAAACTCCCAAAGACTCATCCTCTCCAAGCGATCCTCCACTATAGATTAGCACCAAAACTAGCTTAACCTGTATCTTATTTTAAGTGGGAACATGGATCGTCTAAATGCAATAAGAAAAAGAACAACAGCCGTCATTAGCCACCGACTTCCTGGAACCTGAGGCTCGTATATGAGGACGCAGAGCCACAGCGCCTCCATGTCTGCTGCTCTGATTATCAGAAACACTGAGGAGGTTGTGCGTTTCTGTCTCCGTCAGACAGAGGATGTCCGGTGTGTGCCAGTCATCTGATTACCCACAATTCTGATGCTAAATCAGTTTAGTCTCATCTCCCTGTCTTAATTGGGCAAAATAAAGGTACTTTCCAGCTCCGCGATGGGGGAGGACGTCTAGCAAGCTCGATGACATCTGAAACGAGTCTATATCAGGATATTTGAATTAGCATATTTGCTATCTAAATGGCACTGGAATTTGAGAAGCAGTACAAGTAAATCAATAAGATGTGCCAACTCCCCGCTAATGAAAGCAAAGTGAGGTCAAACCATTTCCTTGACCCCTTGAGTACTTGTTTATCTAATTGTAATGGGAAGAGGCATGTTGCTGGCACTGCACTGGGAGACGGGGGGGCACCTGGGCATAGTAATCACAGACAGGAAATAGGGGTGCTTGTCACCTTCCTGCTGTCTGTCCACTGAGGAATCCATCACCACCCCGAGGCTGCCACTACTACTGGACTGATGCTGTAGGGTTACATCAGTGCTTAATCACCGAATGACTCATGAAACGCAACATCGAAACATCACCAGACACTTGTTTCAGATTTGGTCCATCAGGCTTGGGTGATGACTTGATCAAGGTTTGACACAGATTTACAATTTTATGTTGTACTGTTTGAAGAGCTTAAAAAAATATCAGAGACAATTTAACTTAGTCATATTAATTAGTACACCTGACTTGTGTGTTTTCCCATCTACAAAACAGCTGTTAGACACACCAGCTACTGCAAAAGGTTAGTCTAAAGCCTTTCATTGTGCTGTTCAAAAGAAAGCTTAGTAAGTTACTATCAGTATCTAGATGTAAGGCATCTGATCGGTTTCTTGAGTCAGATTAATTAACCAGCTGAAATCAGATTATTATACTTCCAGTGTTACCTGTTAAAAAGACAGGAAGACCCCAACATTGGTGATATAGATTGATGGACAGCTTAAAAACTACTACTAAGTTTTATTGGTGTAAAAGAAAAAAAATCTCTGATTAAGTCTAGAGCAGCACAATACATGAAACTGTAAATCACTGCAATATAAATTTTCTTATATTTCAAAACACCAATCACAAAGAACTATTTGGATGCAATATTGCATTGTATTTTATACTATGTTAAATAAAATTACTTTATACTCTGTGTGTTAATTTACTTTTTCTCTTACACATGTATGTTTTGCAAACACTGTACTTTATATGAAACGAACAAGCAGTTTTAGGTGAGTTCTACTAATATTTTTGGATTTATAAGAATATAAACAATCATGTATTTGTAGTTATAGTAGATTTTTTTTAGGGAAAAACATGGAGCTATTGTCTAAACATCCCTCAGTTCATACCTGCCAACATATTAATGTTCTGCAAATTGCATTAGTAAAATGAATTTTTTGTAGTGGATAGGGAACCAAAACTGTGTCCATCCAGCCCAGGGGCCCGCACCCTTGTATATCCGGCCCTGGTGATCTTACTTACTGGCCCAAGACTAGAGTGGATCTGGCTAAAAATAGACCCTAAACAGTTCAGTGCAGTGACTTTGTGTACATCTTTCGCCCCAGTGGGATTTCTCTGCCAAACACCTCGGCCCTCCTCTAAGAAAGCCGTGTTTAATGAGCATCTTCTGGGCTCCCAGCGTATCCTGGGCGAGGGTTGAGCACGACCTCGCTGTCTGGGAGGTTACTGCAGCTGCTACCTCTGCACCAGCTGGCAGGAGCTGCTCAGAGGTGCGTTTGTAAACGTCTGGAGCGAGGAGAAGCCAGACCTCCGGCTTGCAGGAGTCCACTCAGGGTGCGCGAGCCCATGAGCTCTGTCTGGAGGCTTTAAATAGAACGGTGGGAGTGAGGCGACGGTTGTGGAGGGGTTTCTTTTCGCACCGGCAGATTGTTGCCATGAAACATATATTTAAATGTAAGGAGAAACACTCACTGCTGCCTTGGGAAATTCACAAAAGGGTCTAACAAAGCCAGAGTCACGAAATATACATTTAAGGATTGTTAGAAGCTCCTTGAAGCAGCTCCCAGACGCAGACTTCCATAGGCTGCTTTGTAAAATCGTGACACAGTGGAATAATTAGCAGAGAAAGACTTGAGTGTTAACCGTTATTAGAAGAAAACTTTTATAAGCTGTGGTCGCAAAGGATAGGCCGCCTGCTCAATGTTTAATAAAGGTCTAAATATATTGTTTCAAACATTCATGCTCTGTAACGCAGCATATTTTCCCAGTAGCAGCCAAACAATAAGTCTACTGGAACATAGCTGGGCACTGAGGCACAGCACAACAGAGTTACACACACACACACACGCGCACACACACATGCGACTAACACAAAACTTTTATTTTTGAGTTTAGGGGGAAAAAAAAGAATACTGGACAGTGACAGCCTTCTCCAGTAATCCTCAATGACAAAGAGCTGTATGAAGAGAGAGAGAGAAAAAAAAGCAGGCACACAATCGAAAGCAAATCTTTCACTGACTGGTTTGTTCCACAGAGCTTTCTTTTTTTTCTGTCAGCTTTTACATTGTGAGAAAAAGACGCAGATATGCAAGTTTGAATGGGGTTTTTTTTGTAGTTTTTTTTTTTTTTTTTCAAAAAGTCTTCGTCAGCTTTCACACAAGATTGCAGAGGTTACAAAAGCACTGTGTAGGAAACTGAATGGGAGAGCTGGACCAACACCAACAGCATTACCCATAATACTTGCTAATATCCAGTCCCTTTTGTGGTCGCAGCATTGTCCTCCTCCTTCCTGCCTCAGTGGGAATGTGGGCCTTCGTACACAGAGGTGGTCTGCCGCCCGATGCAGAGCGTACACAAAACCCCTCAAGCCGCTGGTCTAGAGGTGCTAACAATATGGCAGCGTGTGACGGGCATGAGAGATGGCAGATTTGGGAAAGTATTCGCACCCGTTTGAAATCAAACAACAGGAAACGTCAGTGTATTTTCACTGGGATTTCATGTGAAAGATTTAGAAGCAAAAGAATGATTTAGCTCTGGACTTTGACTGGACCATTCTAAGATGCGGTGGTATCTCTGGCTGAATACTTTGGATCATCGTGTTAAACTGAGAACCTATTTAACTCCATCCATCAACTGATCAGCCCAGTTTATTTATATGGCACATTTACAACAGCCTCAGCTGACCAAAATGCTTCACAACAAACAATATGACGGGCAGATAAATTATAAAACAGAAAATAAAATTAAGCTTAGTAAAATAGGACAATTATAAAATTGTCAGAAAGCACACAAACTAATAATATGAATAAAAACCAAAACAATGCTGAACTTCAGCTGCAGCAATTTTCCTCCCCCCTTTATCTTTTTTCTTAAGGTCTGGACTTTGTCAATATCTTTTTCTTTTTTTTTTTTGCTAAACCTCAAAACAAGACTTCAAGACTTCTACCAACTTTGTCATAAAGGCCAAATTTGCTAAAGGCTTAACTTTGCCCGTCACAATATGCACGGAATCAATTTATTGCATGATAAATTTAAGCAAACTCAATAATTTCCATTTCTTTTTTTTAAATTATATGACCTGGAAATGGTCTCAAAACAACAACATTATTTTTTCTCGCAATAACTTCTGGAACAATTTATCGTCCAGCAGAAATTGTTACTGTAACAGGCCTAGGGACAGCAAGTGGTTATGTCTGCAACCCTTCCAGAGTAACCATGGGCCTCCTGTCTAACGCTCCCCTTGTCTAGCTTGTCACTGTAGGTGGAAGGTGATGCTTCGGTGCAGTTTGCAGATAAATATACTACTTACGATTTCAGAAATTAGTATTGCCAGTCTGGCTTTTTCTTGTGCAGAAACATGAGGCATGTCTCAGACCAACGACGTAAAAGTCAGATAAAATGCAACATGACCGTTCAGACACTTTGAAAACTGTTGGATATGGATGTCAATTAGAACCACGGATCAGATTTTTTGGAGGTGAGAACATCGGAACTGTGCTGCTCAGACTGTTGTGGAAAAGTCAGATATAGGTCGCCTATCAACAAAGAAAGAAGAATTTGTGTTTGATTTGATGGATTTGGGTCGCATTTACTTGTGTGAATGTAGCCCAAGCTCGGCAGCCAGCACGGATACGGCCTACCACACATTCAGAAAAGACAACAAACAGACCTTGTGCAATAAGAAAACAAACACTAAATCTTATTTTCAGCCCCTTGTAGCACGCGTAGATGTGTTTTCCCCCTCAATCACAGCAGATTCTTATCCCACCACTAAAGTGCTGCGATCAACAGATCTACTGCTTGCTGGAATGCCCCAGTCATGGTGAATATTTCATATGAACTCCATTGTTGTCTGCCCCAGTGGGGCCTCAGTAAATGGCCCAACGAAAAAAAGGGGGGGGGGGACACGGGGCTGGAATCTGCAGACCAAAACCCATTAGTCTGAGGGCCTCAAGAAAAAGCCAGGCAATATCTCAAAATGGTGAAAACATCTTTTTTTTTTTCATCCGCAGTTAAATCGGTGAACAAAGTCTAAACACGGAGGATATCTGAGGACCTCGGCTAAACCTGTGGAATGTATGAAACAGGGAACGGCCTGTTTCACATTATCACCGAGGGATGCAGGGAGAAACATCACGCAACACACTTCCATCTACTTCTACAGCCTGTTCAAAAAAATAAAAAAATAAAAAATAAGTTGATGAAAAATGCATGTTGCTTCGCCAGCAGACCCACCACCAATCCCCTCCCCCCCTCCTCTACACACCCTTCAAGCTTCAAAAATAACAGCAGGGACTATTTCTTCTGGATCCGATGCCCACACAAATAACATCTCACAGCGAGTGTGACGCTGTGTCATCCAAACTGTGGATTCTCACTTGTACAACTGAAGATGTGTCTGTCTGTCTGAGGGGAAAGCAAAAACTGCTATTTTCACCCAAAAAGGGGAAGAAAAAAAATACAATATAAAACTGGCAACTCACAAAGTCAGACAAACTAAATGAAACTGAATCAACTAAAAATGTGTAACTTGAAGCCGATGATTAATGTGGTTCATTCTTATTCAAATCTCCTTTCGCCAGCTGGGCACGGTGCCATCAGTCAGTCTGGAAACCAGACGGCTGTGAATCACCAGAAGCCATTTAGCAAGTCTGCACCGGACCTCCATGAACAATAGCTGAGCCACTGGGCTGCTTCATTGATCACAGGAATAAAGCTATTGTATCTCACACTACACTGCCTGACTTTATGACATGGATCTCCGGTGACGACCATGTGAGTTTCAGGACAGACAGGTTTTGGATGTCAGTTTTACGTCGCGGAGGAAAAGAAAAAGACCACGTAGAGAGAAGGCTGAAAAATCAACAAGGCCGTGAGGTTCGTAGCATGCTGCATAGCTCTGAGGAATTTCAAACCCCATATGGTGACAAGGTGCTCACATCTCCGCCTGTCAGGGGGTTCGATTTCAACGCCAAGGGTTTCATCACTTCTTCCAAAACTTAAAAAGATTAAGGGACAGAAAAAGACCAGCAGTGTGGAACTGTTTGGTTTAGAGATTCACTGACTAGAGGTTTCTGATTTCAGTAACCTACCAATGTTCATTTTTGCCAATTCTCATTTAAATATAAGCATTAAAAATATTGCTTTCTTGCCTTTTTGTGGGCTGCACAGAGGCATTGTTCGCAGTACTGCTACCTTGTGGCGAGAAGGTGTTGGGTTCAAACCCCATCCTGGGGTCTTTCTATGTGGAGTTTGTATTCTCCCGGTTCTCTCTGGGAACTCCAACTTCCTCCTACAGTCCAAAAACTTTACTGTTAAGTTAACGGGACTCTAACTTCATCGTAGGTATGAGTGTGTATGTAGTTACTTGTCTTTGTGTTGCTCTTTGAGGGTGGCAACTTGTCCCTAGCCCAATGACTGTTGGCAACAGACATTAGCAGGTATAGAATATGGACGGATAGTCCTTCCTTCATTTCAAATTCTGTGCTTATGGATCATATTCTTGACCAGATGGACACATTCTCCAGCTACTCAAAATTTTTCCACCTGATTTCTAGCTGCCGAGTTCCTAAAGCTCCTGGAGATTGTGTAATGGCAAGTAAGGAGTCGGAAGAATGTGAATTTATCATCTGTGTTGTCATTGCAATTTTCAGCAATACTACTGTTATACAATATATATATATATATATATATATATATATATATATATATATATATATATATATCCTGAAGCTCTGATCTCAAGCTTATATTCCTTGTAGTAAATACAGATGTTTACCCTAAGTTTGACATTTCTAAAAAGGTTCTCAACGTTTTCAAATCCAAAATATTCAAAAACAGACTGAGCCTCAAAAGGATAAAACACAGCAACGTTGCTATCATACAGTTAGCCCATTTCCTGCTCCAAGTTCATTCACTCAAGGTCAATTCAAAGGCAGGAACAAACCGAAGGCCTGTGGCGGACAGCCTCTTCTTGTAACCACAAAAGTCAGGGAGAAAACCACAAGAATCCAAAATAGCAAAGAAAGAAAACGACCTGAAAACACCCAAGTATTGCTCTCTGTTGTACCAGTCAGAGTAAACGGCCAATGTGCATCCAATAACAATGTTTTCTTACAGACTGTGTTGCAGTGAAGCAGAAGTTGTTGGTCTTTGACACAGTCGCCCGGGGTTCAATTCCCAAGCTTCAAGCATCTGTCATTCATTTTCTGCTAATTCTGTGCATTTACTGTGAATACAGGCCACAAATCCTGAAAAAAATCTCATCATTTTTCAACCTTTATCTGACTGAAAACTTGTTGGGGTGATCTAGTAACACTTGGTGTCATCATTACCTCTAATATTTCAAGATTGTTTTTGATTTTTTTTTTTTTTGGAAAATCAAGATCACTGATATTGTGATGCTACTATTTAAATATTTATTTTATTTGTAATTAAGCCCTTTGCAAAATCTACACAAAGAAAAAATTAGGGGAAAAAAAGCAGATATATTGGACATATTCAGTCTTTAAAGAACTTAAACAGCTTGATTTTTGCTACTTGCCATATTGATCAAGGACTATCACCTGACTTTAAGTAAGACTGAGACAGCAATGTAGCAGAAGTAAGAAATACTGTCACCTGCAGGTGAGCGATAGTCACTTAAACCTAATGTTTTTGACCATTTTTGCTGAAAATTTGTGAAAAAACTCACAATTATGAATCAGTGCAAAAAAATGTTGGGACCTGTTCATTTTGCGTAATCTCATAATGGCAAAAAAAATAAAAGGAGGTACTGTATAAATCATTAACTGATTAGAAGCGGACTGAATTTTTGACAACATTGGGGAAGGTAGACAAGGACAGATGAGGGGGGCTTGTCACATGGATCATGACTCAGCTGAGAACCCCGTCCTGGTTTATCTAGTTACCTTCACAGACTGGTGGGAATCCCCCCATGATTCATCCTCTGGAGCCTTTCAATGGACGGTGGCATTCTCACTTTAGTTCACAACTCCAGGAACAAGGATGGAGCTCACATTATGCAAATCTTTGAGGTATTACAGGAAAGCCTCTCCCTGTCCGACATTGAAGAATGACCTTTCACCTGTGTGAGTGCTCAGCCATGTCCAAGTGAATTACCGGCCCTGGTTGAGCTGCTTTCCTGGAGTTCAGTGACAGCATCAACAGAACAAAGGCCTCTGTTGGCGTTTTCTCAGGAGTGAGATTTAAAAAGATTCCCTGCTTATCCACTCTGAGTGACTGTAGGCTGCCACAGTCTGAGAAATTAGCATCTGCAGTTGTATGACTCACTGGTTGTCATATTTCATCAAATTTGTTACTATTCAAGCACAAGACCAGCATAGTGACACCCACAAACAGATATTACCATAACATCATCATCACTGCTGGATCCCAGTTTCACAGCAGACAGTCTGAGAGGCTTGGAAGAAAGATATTGTGTCTTCGGGGGCCACAGCCTCCTGCGTGGCGACCGTTTCCGTCACATCGTCACGGCATCTCGGCTTGTCGGAGACGGGGATATTAAAAGAGGGCGAGAGAACGCAGCGCTGACTGATTGGAACTCCAGCAGCTCTATTAGTGAGGCACGTTCCAGAGGCATGCAACAATTAAGGCAGCTCCGCCTGCCAGGGACGACAGAAAAATCCATGAGCAGCCAAACACTCATCAGTCAGCACAGCCGAGTTGTAACCACGAGCCAAGAGCAAGAAAAATCGCAGTGGAAACAAACCGCAAGTTTCAGTAAGGCATTGAAGACTGCTCCACAACTGGCTTCTGGTGGATCCGACCCAAAAATATTGATCTGATTCCACTGAGAGGGATGGCTGCACTCCAGCAAATTAGGATGTTTTCTCACCTGATAGTACGATAGACTCGGTTCGATTGGGGACCAAAATTGCAACATTTGTAACATTTTCAGCTTGTGCCGTTTGCTTTCACTAACCAAAAAACCTGTTCGCAACTCGCCCATGGTGGCGCTGCACCAAGGTTTACTGAAGGAAATGACATGAAAACATCTGAAGCAAACATCGAGCGGAACTTCCTTCTTCACAAATTATAGGCAAAAAGAGCGTCATATTTTAGTGGTTGTAGGATTTGTCTTCTGTCTTTAATTAAACACCACAAGCCAATTCTCATTTTAGCGTGTTTGTTTTGGTTGTGCTTACCCATAATGCTCTGCGCTGTAGTCCACTTCCTGCTTTTGGAGCAGTGTCTCGTACACTTGGCATTCACATATGCATTTGAACCGCACCAGATTTCCCTTCAACCAAATTGAGACCAAGGTTTGTGAGCGGGCTAGAGTTCACTTTTTTGGTCCACATCAGAGTTGCGCGTTCACACCTCTACAAACAAACTGGACTTTCTAGGCAGACAAACTAGAAAGTTTGGTCAATTATAGCCGACAAATCAGGATTGGTGTGAATACACCCTTAGACTTACTTGTGACAACACCAGCTGACCCAGCAGCCATATCCAGCTTTTGGGGGTAAAAGTAGATCTAGAACTTCATGATCAACTCATAATAAAGCTATTACCCAACTAACCTGCTACACTACAGTCTTTTTAAGCTTCTATATATTCCAGTAGGACAAAAATGGGTGAAGTCAAAGTCCTGATAAAAGCCTCTTGTGCAAAATTTCTCATGGCCTAACCATACTCCTATGAGAGAAAAACAGGAGTTTCAGTACTACAGAAGAGGGGGTGACCCACTTCACTAACTCGTTGCACAATACTGCAGTGCCGCTGCTCGCAAAGTTCACAAACGTTTCCAAATATATACAGGATTTTCTACGTAGCTGTAACATCAGCATTCACTACGTGCAAACGGAGTCGCTCAGTTTCAAATATCACGAAAATAAGGCGAGTTTTAAGCACCATCCTGCAGATATCAGCTTCTCCCTGGAGAGGTGATGTCTGCAGCAGGAAGTCGCTCCAGGCTCTGCAGCCTGAAAGCCTTCAAAACCTGCTCAAGTCTGACTTCTAAATAAACTTTTGAGTGATCATGTGCAGTGAAGTGGCATTCAGATATCCACAATTTGAAGGAGCATGCACATTCTGGAAATAAGAAGGATTCAAAGCAAGAAGAAGAGTTTGGCCTAGAGGAGGAGTTAATAAGGTTTGTTGGAGGGGAAACAAAACAAGAGGCCTGCTTTGCCACAGAGAACAGCGGCGGCGGCAGCAGCTTATGGCGTTGGCGGCTCGGCGCACGAGAGACATCTCGCCAGCCCTACCGCCTGCAAACCTCTGATTTTACAGAATGGGTGAAGGGAACTGTCATTTCAGATTGGCTTCTGTGCAAGTTCCCAGTGTGATTTCCACACCACAGCATGGCATGGCAGGAGGACACAATAACCTTCCCTTTGAAAGCAGTATCAAAGATTTGGTAGCCAACACACAGAGCTGATTCAGTGACCCCATTCCAGAAAGGTTGGTTGGAAAAACGGAAGACATTTCCATGTGATTTATCTTTTTTTTCTATTTCAGACCATTTTTTACGCATAATCATGGCAACATTATTATTATTAATTTATTTATTTTACAAATAGGAGCAGTTAATTAGCATTTCTGAAGATCAAATGACACCTGAAAATGAACCTAAATCCTAGAGGAGTTAGAAATGCAGAGAAGGACCAAACAGCAGAGAGAAAAGGACGAAGTTCAAACTATCTTCCATCGATCATAACGGGCAAGGATCGTGTTCTCAACTCCAGCGCCTTTCGGCCCCTCTTTCTAACCATTCAAGTAGACGTCAAAGAGGAGCGGCAAAAGCAAATGAGGTTATGAGACTGTCATAGAGCAACAGTGAGAGGCCTCTTTAGACTGACTGCTACTGAAGATCGTTCCTGAAAAAATAAAAAATAATAATAAAAAAATGGATCAAGTCCCATGGCTTTAGGAAAATAGTATTTTGCATTTTGTGCCACAACCATCCAAGATCCAGTGTATTTTTGGTATTTGTTGTGATAAACCAACATAGTGAAGGAAAACAATTTTTTTATTTTTTATTTATTTTTTTATAAATCTGATGAGTGAGGCAAACTTTTATGTTCCACATTCGTTCTGACAACAGCGTATTAGAGCCATTGTAGTGAGAACAAAAAGGAGTACATTCAAACCAAAACATCTTTAAAATTTTCTAGAAAAAACTTAGAAACTTCTATTTCAAAAGCAGAAAATATTAAACTTTTGAAGCTCAGAAATTTTTTGTTTTTTCCTGGAAAAAATTGATCTCAAGATCTATGATTTTTCTTTGCCAAAAATTTACTCCAATTTCCATCTCTAATGGTCCGAACACACCGTTTCCTTCATACCCCTAAATAAAATCTTGTGCAATCAAATGTCTACAGAAATCTGTCAGAAAAATTATAGTAGAACAACGAGACAGCCATCCCTTCATTATGGAAGAGTTGCCAGAAGAAAACTATGCTTAAAGAAAGCCAGAAGAAGGAAATTCTGGGAAAAAAAACCTTGAAAAATGATTTAGATCAAAGCATATCCATGTGTTAGAATGGCCCAATTAAAGTTCAGACCCAAATCCAACTGGGAATCGGTGGCAGATGCTGTGCATCCAATCCAACTGATCTTTAGCCGTTTTGTTTAAAAAATAAAAATAAAAATAAAAAGTTATGGGCAAAAATTTCTGCCTCTTGATACCAAAGTGGTTCAACAAAGTACTGAGTCGAGGGGGTTAAACAAAGATACACTTTTCTGAAACCAAATCTCATAAACCATCCATCATTTCTCTCCTAATTAAACTTACATCTTTCCTTCAGTTGGTTTATTACATAAAATATCAATAACTCTGAAATTCATAAAAAAAGAAGTTTGGAAACAGAAAATTAGCAATAAAACAAAATTACCACTCAGGTTGGCAGTAAAGATTTTGCATTAACTTGTTAATGTGCAGGGAAGCTTTTCGAATCTGTTTGATAATCTAGTTTTTCTGCTGACACCTGACAGCTAAAATGGGCTGATTTTGGAATTTGGACAAGCAGGTCTCTGACTTGCCAGCAGTGACACACACGTTTTAATACATTTTAATTACAGCTTCTCCCCCAAACCGCTACGTGACCCTTCGCTTCTTTGTGAGGATCTGAGATCTCTGTGGGCAATTACCGCAGGCAGTAAAGCACTCAGCTCACACAATGCTTTCATCACCATTAGCAGTAAAAGATTTTAACAAGGCCGTGTCAAAGTCACAACACGAGCAACGTGACAACACGGCGGGTCAGGGGAAGGGTTCGTGCTCAGATGGAGGGTCCATCGTGACTTGTGGATTGCCAATAAGCGACGACTGAGCGCTGCACAACGAGGGGCATCGATCAGCGTTCCTGTGGCTAATTGCGACAGTCGCAATTAGCCACAGCGTTTCAGGGCCAAGGAGAAGCGGTACGTGGAAAACAGCGGAGGTGAGTTAAAGCTGGGAGCTGGAATGCTTCAGTTCTAAAGTGCTCCCATCTGACAACGCGAGTCTGGAATGTAGCCGCTCGTGACCCCAAAACCACCCACCTCCGCCCTCCCCCACTAAAACCTTCGCCCACCTCCTTCACCGCTGCGTGCTCCGTTGAGGCCAGAAAAACACAGACTGCAGCTGGACGCGGAGTCACATTCAAAAGAGGCTGAGCACAAAACAGGCAGAGGATGGTTTTGATTGGATTAGGCCTTTCTTAACTGTACCAGAATATGATGGAAAGAATTCAGGAACTCAAGGAGGTCTGTGTCAACAGGCTTTATTTGCTTAACTCCTGAGACTTTGCCGGGTTTATGGCACGTTTTTCCACACATCCCAAGTTTGGGAAGATACAACAAAGAAGAAGAAATGAAAAAACAAAAAAAAACAAAAAAAAATACACTGCACACCAATGATGTTGTTAAACTGAGCCCCCCTCCTTCAATCTCTAAAGAACCTAGGAAAGTGGCTTGGTAAGCAACAGCAACCTAAAAGAGCCACAGGGAAATATATACCTGTTGGAGTGTTACGGTGAGGTCCAGTCTCGTTCAGTTAAGAAAACATGGAGTGTGACGGACCTGGGTATGATTCAGAGACAACACATTTCAAGTTTATATCTCCACAAATGTCTTTTTTTTTTCAGTCCACAAAGTCTACAAAGACAGGCTGACAGAACTCCAGAGGCTAAAGGGGATTGTTTTTCTTTTGCTGCTGTCTTTTTTGACATATACACCATAAAAACTATGGGAAACAATGAGCTTTGGTAGTTCAATAGCTAACAGAGTTTCCCTATCTGACAATATCTGGTTAAAAGCTCATCAAAAAGGCAAACGTGTAATTACAGCCTCTATGTAACAACAATACATCACCTAGAATGAACTCTAATGCAGCAAAAAGAAATTCAACTAATGCTCTATCTTTGTTGGGTTTGCATACCCTTGGGTGTGACTTCCACTAATCAAGCAAGGAATTATTACAGCAGAAATGAAGAGAGTTATTCCAGCTGAAATGTAAATTAATCCTTCTACAACCTTCCTGTCTTTCCACCATCTCCTCTTCAAAACAAAAAGACTACACCAACACCATGTTCTATTACTAAACTAAAAGCTTGCTTGGCTGGAGCACCAGGATGCTGGCAGCTCTTAAAGCAGATGCCACGGGGCCGAGGTTGTACGCAGTCCAATCCAACGCAATGAGTGCTAAGCCCAGCACCTTCCGCAGACGGCTGGCACCTGTCCCTCTGTATCCGCAGACCTGGCTGGCACAGACCAGCGTGGCAGCGCACTCCACTTCACAGCCCCGTTGCTCATTCCAAACAAGTTCCAAACGAGGGAGGTTGCGATGATATTTTCGTGAAGCCCCGGCAGCGAACAGCAGAGGTTCGTTAGACGGCTCAATAAAGCCTCGTGGAATGCGAAAAGAGGCGCATCACTTCGCTGTTCACCGGTGGCTCTGGGAGCGCGCTCAGCACATATCTGGAGATTACGAGGCGATGTGGGACACAATGACGAGCCCGCATCTTTCATGGCATATGACAGTTAGAAAACAGTCTAAGTGCTTCATTTGTAAAAAGAAAAAAAATGGTATTAGCTGTCATAATGGAGCGACTGTAGAGCTGGAAATACCAGAAACTTGTTAACGTTTTTTGTGAGGTTCTTTTTCTGGTTTGGCTGAACTCCTGCCACAGGTCAGCACGATGTTTGTTTGTCGGCAGAGTTCTGGCTGGAGTTGAGGCCGCTATTCAGGGGCTGGGGGGCAGCAAAGGCTGATCAGCTTACAGTGGTTTGGACTTTCCCCTCCATCCTTCTCGACCATTCGCTTTTATTCTTCCCGCTGAACTCAGACGGTTACAGCAGGGTCTGCGTGTTGTGAGCTAAAGAGCAGCATTCTAATGAAGAGCTGGGGCCCCGTCAGTGCAACTGAGGAACCCGTGGGTCAGTAACGGACAGATCTCACTTCAGACACCCAACAGGCATTTCGAATGAACTCTGAGTGAGAGTGACATACAGCCAAATGAACCCTGGTTTCTCATATTCTGGGTCTCATGAGATCTGGCTAAAAATGGAATGGAAACAATTCAAATTTCCTCACTGGGTGGAGCAGCTGGTGAAAATTATAGCAATAAAAGAAATATGTGGTCAAAAATATGTTGATTTCAGTTAAAAATCGCTAATGTAGCTTTTCAAATTAAGAGCAGCAAGTAGAGATATCAAACTACTGGCAGTAAGCTACTGGTAAAGTGTTAGATATTATTATTAGCTTTAAACTTGACACTTGAAACCTTACATCTATGTTTGAGATTCTAATTTTGAACCAAGACAGGAAGTAGGTCTTTATTTGCCTTGGCATTGGAAAAATCTCTACCACATTTTAATCATCCGTGGAGCAGCAGTTTGGGTACGCTGCAAAAGACTTTACCTATTCGCTGCTAATGACTTTAAAGTTAGCAACCTCTGTGAACGAATTCAACAGATTGTTTCAGTTTTGATGACGTCTTGTTAAACATCTAAATGACATGAATTATCCTGACTTAGATCATTTCATAATTTTGAAATTTATGAAACATTTATTTTGCTAAATTGAATGAGGGTTTCTTGAATGTGGCAAAAACATTGTAAAAACTTGAGCTCATTCTCTTGATTCCCACATCGTGTATCATTTTACCTTGTTAGATGGATTTATCAGCTCATCATAGATTAAAATCTTTGACTCACATGAAAACTGTTTTAGATTTATGCCTGAAATTAAACGCAAAAAGCCTACATTCAAAATCACAAATTCAAAGTCTTTGTTCTGCAGTTAGATGACACTATCAATAATTGTGTTATCTAGCATGTTATTGTGGAATATTGTCTCTGCTGCCCAGAAATTGAGCTGTTAGCATGTCATCAAAGTCATGAGTCATAGAACAGCCCTCTTCAGTCAGTCCATCACAGCCCCGTAATGTCCGGAAAAGACAAGATAGCGGAAAAACTACAAAGTAGTGACCCTATACATTGATGACCCTTCAGTGTCTGTCTAATTAGCAAATGAGTCATACAATGGGTTCTGATGCAGATAAGATGTTGCTAACAACAACTTTACTTGTACTTAATGGTCACTAGCTTTAAGGGAAATGCTCAACACACATTCTATGTTGTGAACAACAAGATGCTTGTTGTTTTGAAAAGCCTGTGATCAAGCTACATTAAGTTGATGTGGATAACCAAATAGTCCATAAAGGGAGGGATTTGTTGCTGCTTGTTGTCAACAACAACAAGCATCAGAATTAAGATGTAGACATTATTATAGAATAACGGGTGATGTATGCAAGTTGCATCTGAATGCTCCTCTGGTTTGGATGAATCCCTGAGGAAGAGCTGCTGGAGGGAATCAATAATCCCAAAAGGCATAATGAGACAGATGGTACAATGATGGAGGATCAATGGTTCCTCTGCTCTCCTGCCTGCCTGCCTGCCTGCAAGTAACAGGATGTGGGCTAATCCCTCAAAAGAGGGTTCTAGACTAAACATGGAAGAGAAGATTGAGCCACCTCTGGCTTCCCCACACCAGCTCCATGCAGGACCAATAAGGTGCAGATGTTGCTAGATGGGGTTTGAAAAGAGAAGTAGAGAAGGGCTTGATCTTGCATTTCTGGTTGAGGAAAACTTTATGAATACTCCGATCCCCCCCCCCTGCCCCCCCCACATCAGGGCCCCTTGAAAGGGTTCTCAGCTGCAGAACATAAAGGGTGGAGCCTTTATGAATCCTGTGGAAGTATCAGGAAAGCCCTGGTTCTTTTGAAGATAAAAAAAAAAGGCCCCAGAATCCATTTGCTCTCTTGCTGAAGATTCTGAATAGCAGTCGCATTCCTAATGAGTAGCACAGGATGAAACAGAAAGAGGAAGGTAGATCCTTCGCTCTTTATAGCTTCAACTCAATTAAATGATGGACTCCATGCTAGTGTTTTCGTGTATAAACCTGAATGTTTGTTTCATGTCATAACTCTGGTGTAATAATCACAAAATATCATCGCTGCACCAATTACTGCCTCAAAGCGGGCTTGAACAGGGCTTTCCAGAGAGAGCCTGATGAGTTCTACTTCCCCAGTTTTCTGCTGTGGGTGTGTGTGTGTGCTTGTGTATGAGTTTGTTGTTGTGAGGATTGTCTGACACCTTATCTGCATATTCCTGTAAAGCAGGGGTCCCCAAACTTTTTCCTGCGAGGGCCACATAACTGTTCCCTTTTTCGAGAAAGAAACCTTAGAAAACTTTTGTTGACGGGGGGGGTGAAACTGTGGACCGGGGGGTGGGGGGGTGGGTACTGGATTACTGCCGATGATATATTCACGTTTGTAGATAGATTTTTACCCAGAATGCAAATGGAAAAAAACCGTGAGCGAAACGGTGACTGGTACTGACTAGTATATATTCCATTGAGGGAAACTAAGTTTCATATCTGCTCAAGAGCCCCCCTGGAGGTTGAAGAAAAATCCACATATATATGAAAAAAAACACTGAATGCTCTCTGGTATTGTTCAGGGGGCCGGACCAAATGAGGAGGCGGGCCGGATCTGGCCCGCGGGCCGTAGTTTGGGGACCCCTGCTGTAAAGGATTTGCCATACTTGCCAAGAATGAAGTGCACAAAAATTGCTCTTAAGTGATGTAATTAATAAGGGAGAGGGAAAACAGTTGTGGACGAAGTATGTGTCCAATCTCGATAGTATATGCAATCTACAAGCACTTCTTAGCAGGTAAAGCCAAAGCTTCCACTCGGGCAAGATAATAAGCTCACATCTCATTAATGCACCTCTTCTTCTCCCCAGCACTGTTTCCAAAGGTAGCAGTGTGAAGGTATCCATCTCCTGCAGCCCAAGCTCCAGCCTTCCAATTTACTGCCACTCACCTATTTTCTAATTCCATCAGCGTGATGATGAAAGCTGAGAGGGCATTACGCTTCTTGCCAGTGGTTGGACAGTGAGGGAGGGAGTGCAGGGCCGCATCGGTCACACTGTCAGCTAGCCAAATGGGTTAGGACGGACAGAATGAGAGCCAAGGCAGAGGGGATGATGGAGCTCTGTGCTTCCAGCCGCTAAGAGGCAAAGACCTTTGCTCCTCCGGCAAACATAACCCCGAGGTAACATCCCAAAACCTCAGGGCATGTTCATTTGAGCACAACAAAGCATACAGAGTCACACCTGTGAGGTTGTCCATCTCCATCTGGAGGTTGTGGACTCCAGGCCAAATTTATTCATACCCCTGACTGATTTAGGCTTAAAGAAGTCTAGCAGTATTAACATTTTGGAGCAGGACAGTCAAGGTCTTGACTTGAATTTGATAGAGAATCTGTCAAGAGAGCTAAAGATGAGGGTGATGACAAAAAGGCCTTCCAGCCTCAAAGACTTTTTGTAAAGATCTAATTCAAAATTTTTGCCATTATTTACTACAGTTAAATAACAGCAAAAGTAATCTTTAGTCTTTATGCAACATGGAAGTACGTGACCAGAGCTTTCAACATTACAATCCCAAAATACTTCTCATCAAACACTGTGCTGCAAACCACTACTAGCTAGTAATATGAGCCCCAGACATAAAAGTAATTGCTTTGGGCTTAATTCAGTTAAATTCAAATTCAATTAAATGATTCTAAAGGGAAATCAAGTGCTGCTGTAACTCAAATCACCCAAGTACATTGAAAGTATCTTTGTGGATGGTGATGCTGTGCGCAGGAACGGACTCTGGTAGTGGTTAGTCTTTCAATAAATCTGAAGAGGCATCTGACTAAAGATACTTTTACTATATGACAGCCTCGTAACTGTCATGACATGTTAGCAGATTAATATACAGAGATGATATTTCACAGTAACATGTCCTATATGACACCATCAGTTGTTGGCTAGCACTGCTAATCCACCTCATGTGCTTTTGCTGCACCTCTCTCAAGCTCTGACTGGCCGCAAGGTTTGAACGATAGGAAGAATTTTCTAAATTTCTAAGTCTGGGTACTCAGCAGAAAAAGAGAACATACAAACAATTTAGAAGAACTGGTTAACCATTAACCTCCAACAAGTCTAGCTCTTCCTATCAGTGCTAAAAGTAAGGGGTGACTGAGTTATTTCCAAAGGGATTTGATCATCTCTAGTCCATGTCGGTTCTAGTCGCTATAAACATTAGGATTTGGATCTGCACTGTATTAGTCGGTTGGATCCAAGCTAAAGTTTCCAAAAACTGGTGAAAGTCTTAAATTCTGATGTACCACAAAGTCCAACCTGTACTGGATATTTCTACTCTGAACTTGAATTCTCAAAATCAGTTTTTTTTTAAAGAATTTTTCACTTTTATGGCTCCTTCTTTGCATTAGCTCTCCCTTAGACTGAGACAACCAGGGTTAGTCAATCTTGGGGTACATACTCCCTGTTGTCAGACAGGTGACAACAGTTTATTTACAACAGTTATTTGTGGACTGGAATTCTAAGTTTGCCCAAAAATATTTCCAAAATCTTGTAAATCCCTTATTGTGTATCATGCTGCTGATGTTTGGGCATTGGTGGCAGGTGGTCCTCCTGAGAATCTATGTAGACTGCGTCAGCGTGCTCCTACTAAATTAAGTAAATAAACATCAAAAGCGGTAGGTGGTGTGCATGAAGGGCATGGTGGGAGATACTGTGACACATCAAGCCATGGTAGGGGAAACACAGGAAGCACGAAAAGGCTGTATGATGGGGTGCCATGCCATCTGGTATAACAAGTCACTGGGCCTTGCAGCACCATATGATGAAAACATTCTTGCCTCCAAAACACCACAGCAACCACAACTCCTGCAGACCCCCATCGCCTACCCAGCCCCCAGTGCAATAATGGACTCTCTGCCGCTATTGAGCCCCTCATATGTTTCCGGTCATTGGCATCATTCTTGTGTGACCTCCCAATCCCAGAACGGCAGCACTCCTCATGCTCTACATGTCTTCAAATATTGATTTGTGCATCGTCTTCTTCAGTCACACAAGGGGCCCTAGGAAAGGAATGGAAAAAGACAGGCGGGGACCTTTGAGCTGTCATGCAAAAACACCCCCGCAGAAAGAAGCGTGTGACAGTTTTTTAATTTCGGTAAGAAATCAAAAAACGTCAGAGAGACGGGCTAGAACGCTCAGTGGCTGCATCTAAACCTCTCTGCTTGCTGTCAGGAATCTGGCAATACCCCGCCGCCTGTAGACAAGACCTCCTTTGGTCTTTGGCTGAATCACAGATGAATTATTTTGTTATTCAGACGGGTCCTTCTCGCTTGCAGAGAGAAAGTAAAGTCAGGTTTTGCAAAGGCCTTGGCAAGATCACGACTTCTGGATTATTCATAATGTTTTCCTCCCCCCACCATCTCTTCGCGACAAATCTGTTCTTCTATTTTTTATGAACTTGAGCCTCTGCAGCTGAATTCAGAGGATCCGGGGCCCTACCCTACCGGCGCAGCTCTCAAATAAAGGCCACTTTATTTTTAACTCAGCCTGGTGCTGGCTCCCCCACTTATTGTGGGCTATCCAGTAATCTTCAGCAGGCTAAAACTAATTTACTGTAAGCTCCGCAGCAGCATTAAGACAAGGTCAAGGCAGAGCGGTATTTGTCTCATTTCCCTAGCTGTCAATATTCCTCTGATGATAACGACTGATTTTAGAGGCTGGAAATCTTGAGGGGTCAGTGCAGAGCATCACCACTATAAAGGAAGGAATCCAAATGAGCTCAGCTCCACTTCCATGAAGGGGGACGACAGCCAAAACAACAATGTGGATGTTGAGTTTGACGCATCTTGGGGCATTTATAGGTTTTTGCAAACATTTAAAAAAACCCTGAACTCTAGCAACTGTAAACATCAACGTGTTCTATTGGGAATTTGGGGTGATGGACCACAGCTAAGAAGTGCATAGCTGTATGATGGAAGAAAATTATACATATCTTCTTACAAAAAAAATTATTTTGGGAAGTAACTGAATTAGTACATAGAGTCAATGAGTGTGCAGTTGAATTCCAGTATAAATGTTGTTGAACTCCACAAATCTGTTCCTTCATGGAAAAGTGGCGAGAAGAAACGAAACACAGCCGTACAAAGTCCAAATGTTCCACAGGCCATGTAGGAGACACAGGAAGTATGACAGATTCACATCACCCTGAACACATCCTCCACAACAGGAAACTCCAAGTGGCACATTTAACCAACACCAAAAATACTTCTGTACTGTAGTTTTCTGTTGATTCAGTAAAAGAATCAACAAATATTCACTTGAGTACATTTGAAATTCCTTGCAGTTTAAAAGTACAGCAGACTCCCTCCTATTTGTGCATTAGTATTTGTGAATTCACTTACTTGGGGTGCTTTATGTGCATCTTGACTCCAAATGATTTGTGGAAAATCTGAACCTTCATGGATCTTTTCAGAGCGCATATCTAAAATATTCTATTACAACTATTATTGGCTGGCGTTTGCAAAGCAGCGAATCCAGGAGTGCCATTTATTGTCCTTGGTGCGAGTTGGCTGTACCCAAAAGAATGGAGATAAAGATGATTGATAAAATTAGCTTCTGTGGTAGCGCTAAAACTGTTTCCACTGTGAGAAATGATGGATACGATGGTATATTCGGTGTTTTGAACTATCAAAATAGGCAGCTGTAATTGTCTCTAGAGGGTGTTTGAAGGATTTATGAATGTGAGCTACTTGCAGCTGGTTTTGTGGGTGGGATTCTGAATGCATGTCATCACAGCTGTAGCTCTCCAATCTATCACCGAAAGAGACTGAAATTATTTGTTAGATATTTGTTGTTGTTGTGGAGCTCAGAAATGCCTAAGAACAGGTATAATGTTTTTAGATTGCATGCTGATCATCCAATCTGATGGTTTGACTGGCCAAAAATGTTCAGTCTCCAGATGCTGCTGGAGACACGTTGACTCTGGGGATGATAGCTACACTTTTCAAATTCATATTTATAAAAATATATAAATTTTTTCAAATTACAATAATGCAGTAGTTTCTACATGTTGTTCAAGTCCAAAAAAGCTACAACACGTAGAATTTTGTGTCTGTAATGTGAAAAAGAGGAAAAAGTACAAGGAGTATTGAGGCCTCTCCAAGAGACTGTGGACTGCAGCTCTGGTCCAGCTGAAGAATGTACACTGGAGTTGAAAAGGTCACGCCTCAAAGCTGCTCTGGGCCAGAAGCATAAATACAATCCGAGTCTTTGGGAGTGGAGGGTCACGGACACAGCCGGACCTGACCTGCTCCAGGACGCAGCTGAAGAGAACGCAGTCTCAGCTTACTGACATGCTTCTGGTCTCATTCATATGATCCGAGCCTGTGTCCCAACACAGCCCACCTTTTCCCACACCTTCAGTTCATTCTGCGCACACTCGAGTCCGGCCTTGAAACTTATCAAAATGCCCTGGAGGCGAAAAAGAACAAAGAGTTCGCGGGTGAGAAAAGGTCAGCTTATCCTCCGGCCATCAGGTAACACTCAACCACAGAAGCATCTGTTAAAGAGTCATTATCAGCACAATGTGGCAAGCTGACAGAATGTTTTTATCTGTCAAGCAGGAGCTTGGCATCTCCACCCCTCTCACCCCGCATGACAACTTGACCTTATTCAATCATAGTTTCTCTCCCTCTCTTCTTTCTTTTTTTTTTTTTTTTACTTCAGAGTCGACTTCGCTGAGCGCTGCCACGCTTGGCGGCAAAAGAGAAGAGTGAGATGGTGTAGGCAGCCTTGTGGATGCTCTTCAAACAGAGGAAACTGCTTCCAGTGATGTATGCACATCATGCCCTGGTACGCACACACCCACACACAGACATGGTAACAAACTCACTGTGGCAAGAAGAAGAAGAAGAAGAAGAAAAAAATAGCAAATTCCTGTGGTATCTGTGCAAGTGAGACAAAAAGAGTTCTCACACGTTTGGTACAACAGTCTATGAGCAATAAATCCCAAGCTGGGCTCATTCAGAGCCTCGCAGAAACTATTTTTCACAACATGCCCCCATCCTTCTATAGGAGCCAATGACACATTTGAGCCTCTGAAGGTGTCAGGGCACCCATAACTCACAGTAATCACACACACACAGACACACACACACACACACACACACACACACTACTACTAAACATGTATGGGGATGGCTATTTATAGAATTATCCAAGCAAACAATTTATTATAAAAAGACCAGCGCACACGTATATTATGAATTGATGCTCAGTCGCTGAATATGTGTCCAAGCATTGCATTATGCATGCTGCTACCCCTGTAAGACATCCACAAATCTCATTATCTCTCAGCTGTGGTCTGTGAAGAGGGGGAAACGCATGAAAAAAAATAAATAACGGGAACTTGGAGACTGGAGGATAAAAACGTGAGTAGCCCCTGTACAGTCTAAACAATTAGAAGGAAAACAATTAGGCTGGAGGTACAATGAGAGCGGCAGACACAGCAACACTAACCTGTTTTACTTCAGCGGGCATGGTCCAAAATCCTCCGTTCGGTTTTTTTTTTTTTTTGTTAAAGGTGTCTTTCAATGAAAAGATATAAAATAAAAATCTCCAGGGAAACAGCGTGAGAAATATGTCCTCCTCTCGAAAAAGTTCTCCTCTCCCTTCTCTCTTCTCTTCTCCGACTCGTCACGTTTTTCTTGTTTATTTACGCTGAGTTTTCCCTCTGTGAGCGCAGAGGCAGCAGCTCAGACGCAGGCAGCCATCCTCTGCTCAGCTGCGTGAAGCAGCCCGCTGTTCGCTGCACAGGCACAGGAAGTGAGGCGGTGCTCTTTCAAAATAAAAGTACGACGCGGGTTTATGACCGAGAACTTTGCGATTCTAATGCGCCTAACATAGAACAGGAGGCATAAATAAACCATCAGCAATCAGCATAGTACGAGAATGAATTTGCTTTTTTTTTTTTTCAATTTATTGAGCTATGTAAAACTACATAAAACGTTCAATAGTGCTTTTGACGTTTTGTTCCTCAAGCGTCTGCATATTTTGGAAAGGGAAAAACCAAAGACATGGTTTGACTCTTATATCTTTCCTTTGTAAAAAAAAAATTAAAGCATAATATTTGGGAATCACCTAGCGAAAGCTAAAACAAAAATCAAAGAATATAGAAAGCAAATTTTAATTCTGAAACAAAATCCTTGGGTCTGAGTTGAAATAGACCCACATAAAATATGCTAATGAAATGGTTTATAGCAAAACTTGTCAAAGTAATGGATTCTTTGAGAACAAGAATCACTTAATATTTTGCATAATTCAAAATTTTTTCCAAATGTTATCTTAATTACTGTGTTAGGGACCAGCAAAAATACTTAAAAGACCAGTATTGATGGGTTTTTTTCCTGCAACAAAATTTTTTATACATATAATAATTCAAAACCCATACAAAGTGTCAATCCACCCTTTTTTCAATTAAAACAATGCAAATGTTGTAGTCACTAATTAATCTAACATGTGCTTTTAAATTAACTTTACCTTAATAGAAATATACTAACATATTTTTAATTGATTTATAATAATCAAATATAGTTTATAAGTATAAAACTAGTATAGCTAGATTTTATAAACAGACGAAATTGCAAGCATATACCAATGAAGGTCTGTTACAGATCAGAGCGCCAAAATCTGCAACAATAGTTGCTGTACTATAACACTAGAAACATACAGCTTACGACGCTCTACATAATATGTGTGATATTTAATTCCTAAATATTGGTGCATTACATGAATTTACCCTATGCATTTTTGCTTTAATGAACAATTTTTGCTGCGTCTTTCAGCAACACGCAAAGCGTCACCTGCGTCTTTCAACTAAATACTTTTATTTTGAAAGAAAAATCTCCTTGCTCTCCAGTGTAATTCTGTCTGTGGCAGGTCAGACAGAGCTGAGGAAGAACAGGGATTTCTCATTTGACAGAGATGTTTTATTCATGTGTGAATTGATGAGACACCGAAGGCGGCGTATAAGAGCCTTTCCTTTTCCAACAAAAATGGGCTGGAGCTGGACCCGGACACAACCGGAAAAGTTGGGCATGAAAGGAAGAAACACCTCTGAGGTTGGGAGAACAGAGAACTCCCAGAGAATGGGAATGTAGCAGCTCTCTCCGATTGGGTAAATGTCTTTCCCCTCTATCTCTGGCATCAAGTGGGGTGGGACCAGCAGCTCCCTCTCTGCTCTCCAGTTGCCTCCGTCTGTCAAACCGCCAACCCCTTCCCCTTGTTGGCACAGACAGAGAGAGAGGAGAAAAAAAGAAGAGGGGGGAGGGACTGGGGCTCGCACACAAAACAAAAGTTGCCCCTATTGAATTGAAGGCATCCCACGAGCTACTCTGCAAATTTTTACACCCTCCACACACACACAGCTCCTTTTCTCAACACCTCTTTGAGACGCTCTTCTCGCTGCACTTGATATAAGGGAGGGCTCGGATGTACGTGAAAGAATTCACATTCAAATAACTGTGCCTGTGACCGAGACCGAGCAGGAATGTTAATCTAATAATGCTGATGGAAGCTTAACTAAAGACAACTCTGAGGGGACGGTTGAAAAGACAGGAGAGCGAGCAAAAAGGATGACTGGTCTAAGACGAAAACAGAGAAAATGGCAAACAGAGGAGGGGGGGAAACGGCTGAGGTTTCACATTCCACGAGCTTGGCAGCACTGTTTTAGGTCCCAGGATGTTACTGCTTCATTTCTTCCTAATGAAAGCCCTGGCTCACCATGCACCATTACATTTAGATCTCTTTGCTTTCAACAACAGCAACAGGAATTCGACCAAGGGTACAGCAGAAGAGCATTTTAATAAAGCAACCCTCGTAGCCTTAGCTAAAGTCCTTTCTTTTATGCGATTTGCAGTATCACTTTCCATTTGCGCCACTTAAACACAGAGTGATTTTCATAACTCTGTTTAAAAATCCATTAAGTGCCCAGAGCAATACTGATGAGAACAGATGCAAGGAGCGGCATTGCTCTGTGGATTCCCTATTAGTCTGCATATGTGTACTTTAGAAATGCCCATCTCCTTTTCTAAATGTTGGGTTTTGCAGTCTATTATTTTTCCACATGTAGACACTGGGCTCTTTGTCTACTTCTTTGAACTACGTGGCTATAGACGCTTGTACTACAAGTATATTTCACTGTGTCTTTAGTGGTGTTGGTTGGTTTTCTAAGCCGTTTGTTGTGACCTGATGACTAGATCTGGAGATTGTCGTATGGACAGACCATTTCCTGCTACAGTTCCTTTGACCTTTCCTGTGGCATCCTTCCTTCCTTCCTTTCTTGAGACTTTTACTTTTACAATCCAAGTCTAATCTTTGACTCTTCAGGGCATTTTTCCTGAGTTGTGAGGGAAGTCTCTGTCTTTGTTGTATTGCCCATCTGAAAGCGCCTGTACGCAGCACCATGTGCACACCAAGATTATGTTGCATTTTGTTATGAGGCGGACCTATCTGAACTAAATCGATGTCTTTTGAAGGTGACTGATGCTACCATGTAATGAATTTAGGGTTTGAAACCAAAGATAATGCACATAGTTTTTGGTGGAGTGACATTTAACTATTAAATCCCTGCTACATTCCAAAAAGCAGAGATATGGGCCCTTAACTTACAAGCAGAAAAGTCAATGGGTCAACAGAGTCACTGGGATTCATTATCTGAAAACTCAAATTACATAAAGGAACGTTTCAAAAAAACGTTTCAAAAGAACTGATTGTTCTGCAATCAGTCAGCAGAAACCTGTGATTGGGATCCACAGGGCCTCCAACAAATGAATCTAAAACATCCTTAATAGTTTATGGAGGACTCTTAAGAGCTAAAATATTTACATATTATTTCTCTTGATATCATTGTGTTTTACATTGTTGTAATTCTTTTGATAATCTCTGCTCTTTTTTAGAGCACAGGCTTAAATCAAAGGCTTGTTTGGCCTCATCTTTCCTCCAGGAAGCTTTTATCAACACAGCCTGAATTTTCACTTTAAGGAGAGAAGACACTGAAAGCATACACACTATGTTAAGTCACACGAATCCTCAGCTCTTTATGTACAAGTGTAAAGAACGGGGTGAGAAACCCATCATGTAACCTCATGTACGAGTCCTTTTCTTCTTACGGCCGACATACGAATGTGCATCCTTATGTATATCCTTGCAAAAATATTTATAAGCCCAGTATTTTTTCATATTTTCTCATGTATGCAATATGTTTCTTTTGTTGCTTTGCTTGTACATTTCGAGTTTGGATAGAAGATCAACCTCTCTGCCAGTCTCAAGTCTTTAAAAAGAAAAACACCTTATACTGCCATCACTCAGTGTCTGCAAGACGTTGATTGGCCGCTGCCTCTCTAACTGTGTTTGTTTATCAGTGAGGTGAAGTAGCTAGGTTGATAGATATGACAGGCGTCGAGCCAAAGTCGTTCTCCCCAGCATAATCTGTCTGAGCTGCTTCAGGAGCACACATTCAGCAGGAAGAGTAGCACATATTCACCCTAAAGGGCTTCGTGTTGTTTTTGTAGACGTAAGCGTAAGTAAGTGCTATTACTTGCAACCCCTGTGCTGCTAAAACTGTCCTGTTGCCAGACGGTAAGAAAGAATAAATGTATACAACTGGATGGAAGAGAAGAAGAAGTCCGACATGATAAGGACAAAGATGAATTGGTTAAGGAAGGGCCAAAGAACTCAGCTGAGGATGAAAGCTCCCCACAGCTGAGTAAGACCAATCGATCAGAAAACAGTCCTCACCAAAATATACTCTAAGCTTTCAATCCCAGCATTTCCAGAAACGTCTGCGTAGCAGCATATAACTCAGAAGAGTACCTGCTATACCTGAGATAACTGATGGGGCCCATTCAGCCACCATCCAGACGGCCCACATCCCCCCTATGCTTTAGAAAAGCCTGCCATGCCACAGGAATGTGACACATGCAGGGCTTCACATGTTGGCCGTAAAGTTACATAAAAGTTGAGCTCATTTGACCGAAGCAACGTTCTTCCCACACGTTAGCCGTGTTCCCTATATAGTTTATGGCAATCAGGATTTGTTTTTTACTGGTCTTATCCACATGGGTTTCTACTTGGCAGACTTTCAAACGGGTCAAAGTTTCTTCAGAGTTCTGACTTTTTTCTCATTGTTTTTCTCTTTATTCCAATTTTCCCTTTGAATTATGACTTTAACCTCAGAATTAGGATTTTTGTCCTCAGAAATCTGACTTTAAGGCAGCACCTGGACACCTGGGAACAACCAGCTTCAATGGCTGAGATGCGAGTTTGTGCAGGAGGAGAGCTTACTTTCTGGAAGAACATGTCAGATTGAAGTGATTTATTTTTTATATGGTCAATTAAACTCAGAATTCAGAGAAAAACGGCAGACATATTTTTTCTTCTTTTTTATTTTTATTTTTGGTGGCCCCAATCCTCTTCCATACCTTCCTTTTCATCTACTTCATGTTTGTTTGCCACAGGAAATCCCTTAATATACAGTGGGGAGAACAAGTATTTGATACACTGTTGATTTTTCAGGTTTTCCCACTTGCAAAGCATGTAGAAGACTGTAATTTTTATCATAGGTACTCTTCAACTGTGAGTGATGGAATCTAAAACAAAAATCCAGAAAAATACAATGTATGATTTTTAAATAATTAATTTCCATTTTATTGTGTGAAATAAGTATTTGATCATCTATCAACCAGTAAGAATTTTGGCTCTCACAGACATGTTAGTTCTTCTTTAAGAAGCCCTCCTGTTCTCCACTCATTACCTGTATTAACTGCACCTGTTTGAACTCGTTACCTGTATAAAAGACACCTGTCCACACACTCAATCAGACTCCAGCATCTCCACAATGCCCAAGACCAGAGAGCTGTGTAAGGACATCAGGGATAAAATTGTAGACCTGCACAAGGCTGGGATGGGCTACAGGACAATAGGCAAGCAGCTTGGTGAAAAGGCAACAACAGTTGGTGCAATTATTAGAAAATGGAAGAAATACAAAATAACGGAAAATCTCCCTCGGTCTGGGGCGCCATGCAAGATCTCACCTCGTGGAGCATCATTGATCTTGAGGAAGGTGAGGAATGAGCCCAGAACTACACGGCAGGACCTGGTCAATGACCTGAGTAGAGCTGGGACCACAGTCTCAAAGAAAACAATCAGTAACACTCTACGCCGTCAAGGATTAAAATCCTGCAGTGCACGCAAGGTGCCCTTCCTCAAGCCAACGCATGTCAAAGCCCATCTGATGTTTGCAAATGACCATCTGAATGATCCAGAGGAGGAATGGGAGAAGGTCATGTGGTTTGATGAGACAAAAATAGAACTTTTTGGTTTAAACTCCACTCGTCATGTTTGGAGGAAGAAGAATGAGTACAACCCCAAGAACACCATCCCAACCGTGAAGCATGGCGGTGGAAACATCATTCTTTGGGGATGCTTTTCTGCAAAGGGGACAGGACGACTGCAACATATTGTGGGAAGGATGGATGGGGCCATGTATCGTGAGATTTTGGCCAACAACCTCCTTCCCTCAGTAAGAGCACTGAAGATGGGTCGTGGCTGGGTCTTCCAGCATGATAACGACCCAAAACACACAGCCAGGGCAACTAAAGAGTGGCTCCGTAGGAAACATCTTAAGGTCCTGGAGTGGCCTAGCCAGTCTCCAGACCTGAATCCGATAGAAAATCTTTGGAGGGTGCTTAAAGTCCGTGTGGCCCAGCGACAGCCCCGAAACCTGAAGGCTCTGGAGGAGATCTGTATGGAGGAGTGGGCCAAAATCCCTGCTGCAGTGTGTGCAAACCTGGTCAAGAACTACAGGAAACGTCTGATCTCTGTAATTGCAAACAAAGGTTTCTGTACCAAATATTAAGTTTCATTTTTCTGGTGTATCAAATACTTATTTCACACAATAAAATGGAAATGAATTATTTAAAAATCATACATTGTATTTTTCTGGATTTCTGTTTTAGATTCCATCACTCACAGTTGAAGAGTACCTATGGTAAAAATTACAGTCTTCTACAAGCTTTGCAAGTGGGAAAACCTGAAAAATCAACAGTGTATCAAATACTTGTTCTCCCCACTTTACATTGGAGTTTGTGGCTGGAATGTGACAGAGCAAGATACAAAAAACCTCAAAAATATTTTCAAAGGCACTAATTGGATTTTAGTGCACTAAATTGAGCTGAAAAGAATGCATAAATACACCGAGTGACTGAAATAGATTGGTCTTACAGTTTCCGTTATTTAATCTGTTCCAGGAATTAGCAAGAGAGCAGGAACAGGAAGGAAAAAAAATATAATTATTTTGAGTCTTGCCCGGTAACAGAAGTGGTAAAACAGTAAATGGTGTATGAATTTTGCCGGAGCTGGAACGAAAGCCTTTGCAGTCTGCCGTACGCTGTCGAGATGTATGGTGTGAAACAGATGGTAGGAAGGTTAATGTTCAGCAACAAGGCGCGAGCTGACAGCCAGACACCTCCAGTGAAGCTACATCTGTTAACATCACGTTTTCCGCTTCCGTTAATGATGGCAGATGTGCAGAGGGATGGAGGAAAAGAAGTTTGAGAGGAAAAAGGATGTGCAGTGGACAAAAGAACAAAAAACAAAAGCAGATTGTGCTGGCTACCATGTAAAACAGGGGTGTCAAAGTCAAATGGACGGAGGGCCAAATAAAAAATTTAGCTACAAGCCGAGGGCCGGACTGATCGAATGTTCATTGAAATTTTTTTAAATGACTCATATAGTCTAGTGAACCTAATTGAACCTACTGAAAACCTAACAAATATATTCCAATATGATCAGATAAATAAAGCAATATTTTCTTATGGCTCTGTCAGTAATCTTTAATTTTCAACAGACACAACTGAAATATTTTTAAAATATAATTGGATTGAAATACAATAAAATAAAGTGCAAAAATCTATTAATCCACATATGTCAGAGTCAAGGCATTTAGATGTGTCGCCGGCGAATTACGGTACTGCAAATTTAGATGTGTCGCCGGCGACACATCTAAATTTGCAGTACCGTAATTCCGCCACACGTAGCGCTAAGTGGAAAAATTCCAACGGTTTCTGAAAGGGGAGACGTTGCACTATCCAGCAAGTATCGGGTTAATACGGTAACTTCGCAGCTGCAGCTGCAGAGAATGTAATTAATCCGGGGGGCACTCGTTTAATAGACGGTATATTTCGGCAATAACTTGGTGGATATTGAAAGTTCCGGTTGTTATGGATACATGGGTAAGTACATAATCTCACAGAACATTTAAAGAACTGCTTACAGTTCAAATAAGGAAGATATTTTTTTTCAGACGGGGTGCCGGCTTGCTGCGGTCTGCGGGCCGGTTCTAATAATAAATCAAGATCATCCCAGGGGCCGCAAAAAACCTTCTCGCGGGCCGGATGTGGCCCGCGGGCCTTGACTCTGACATATGTGATGTAAAACAACGTGGATATTGTAATCGGTCTCGACAGCGTAGTTTAATTCCAAATCACTTTCACTGCTGAGAAGGCACCGCTTATTCTGGCTTGTTGAGGTCTAACCATGAGGTTAAAAAAATATCCGACCAAATACAAAGAAGGGTTCTGAAAAGGAAAGACAACGACAACGCTGGCCTTTGCTGCTCCATCTTCTCTGAAACAATCACTGCACTGTGTTCAGGTCACAAGACCAGAATTATTTACAATTGCGAGAGCCTCCAGAGAAAGATTATCTGCTTTGACTGACTTCTTCTTATTCTAACAATGACACAGTCAGAGAGAAAGTAAGAAAGAAAGCCCTTATCTAATGACTTCTACCATCATGTTTTATTTTCCACTCGGAAAAAAAAAACTGGCTCGTCAGCATGGCAGAGGATTGCGGTCCCATCTATTAGTGGCTTTTGTCTTCCGAAAAGGCAATTTTAGCTTAATTTCAGGGGATAAAACTCTATTTAAACGCCATCACTTCACATCAGTGGCGGCTCTGTTTTCAGTTTTTATGTTGCAAAAATATATTCGCACATCAAGATTTCTCGTACACCCGTAACAAGATTAGTTTTTTTGTTTTTTTTTCCCCCTTGCGTAATGAGGACAAGCAGTGAGGCACAAACACACACAATGGGAGCTTATCTGACATTATGGTGCCCACGTAATTTATTTTAGACACCTCTCGCTGTTATGGAGTCTTTATAATCTTGATGGATTACCGCTGAAGGGTATGTTAAAATTATGCAAGTTAAACATTTGCTTTATGCCCTAAAGACCATGTTTCTGCAAGATTTTCGGAGTAATTCCTCTTTCCGACTCAGCCTAAATCAGACTTTTCTAATGAATTAGGTTATTCCTTCATTGGTCGTAATCAGCAACTCCTGCTTCTAATTTGTGTATTTATAGCTGTTGTGCCTTTTCACATTTAGTCGCAGTAAAAGCACTAACTTTAACACGTCCGAGCGCCTCTGCTAGACGACTGTCCTGTGTTTAGCTGCTGTCGTCATGTTCTCATCAACTCTGATCAGATTCCCTGGATCCCCACAGCATACCCCCGCTGCCATATGTTTGTTGTTTCCCTCAGAGTGTTTCTGTCAAACTGCAAACAGAACTTCTCATGGCTTTATTTCAACAGTAGCTTCCCCACTACCACTCTTCCATAGGAATCGGATTTGAGCACCGCTGAAGGCTGTCCTGTCGAGATTCAACAGGCAATGGATTGTTTCATGTGGGCCGAACACAATTTCACTTTTTGATTGTAAAAAAAAATGGTAAAAAAGGAAAGGAAAATTACATACATGGTTAATGGACCAACATCTACCACCAAATACACCAATAAATAGGTTAAATTTGGTATGCAGTGGTTTAGGGGCAAAAGACGCTTGATATAGCTGAAATTCACGAGCACTTGAGACCGCCTCTACAAACACCTACACCTGCCTGTAACTGCCAAAATGATCTCAATATGCATTGAGCAACCATCCTAAGCACTTCCACAAAAGCTAACATCCACAGTCTTCCTCATCTCCAGTCTTTGCACTCCTGGATCGACTGCTTTGCAAACACCAGTCCACAGCATGTCGATTAGCATCATGCCCAGGTATTTCAGCATCCCTAGCTGTGTTTTCTTCCAAATCTTTTACACACGCTCAATGAAAAAAGACCCTGGAAACAGGCACATTTTTTGCCAATACTTAACCATGAATAGGTGTTTGTCCACTGTATTTGGTCTTAAACTTGTACAATTTTTAGAAAAGCTGTGTATATGTTGTTTTGTTTTGGGTTTTTTTTTCTTTTAGAAGTTTGAGCCGAGATTCAAAGCCTTAGTGTTAGATATTAAAATAAACAAAGTGGTCCAATCTCAACATTTTCACTGCATGAGCTATCCACCAGGGTCACTGCCTGCAAGTACTGTACAAGTCAAAGACTTTCTACATGCATCAATCCTTGTTTAATTGTTGTTATAACCACTGAAGACTTGTTTAATATTAAAAATAAAACTCCATTCCTTTCCATCCATCAGTATGGCACAAATATGTCATCACGTTAACTTCAAATGAAGTTTTTGTCCCCCCCACACTTTAACACAATATCACAGTTAAAGGAGTATAAAATTAGTTATTCTTGCTGATTTAAATAAAGCTCTCCTTTAGCTTCAGATTATGTATTTTCGCATGTTTCTGAGTTTAGACCATTCTAATAGGAGGTCATTTTGCTTGGTCTATGAATTGACCAAATCTGCATGGACTATGGAGGAAACCCAGCTTCTATAGCTAACTCTGACATATTATGTGATGTGCATTGTCTCCTTTGAACAACAATTATCTGTGTGTAAATCAGGACTTTGCATTGATGTAAAGTACATCCAATGTGTAGACGATCGGTCGTTAAGACGATTAACTCAGTGGGTTAAGGTTTCTGATTGTAATGTAGAAAATATGCAAAAGTTTATGGGGTATGAATATTTCTTCAGGGTGCTTTAGGTCCTTGTTTCTTCTGCAAAGATCTTGTCTGAAGCTGTTTTTTAAGCACATTGCTCTTTCAAAATGTGCTAGTCTATAAAGAAGATCCTACAACCTGGCTCGTCTTAAGACCAGCTGTGTGATTTTAAGATTGCATGTACGTGCAATACCTTTGGTATTTGTACCTTTAGTGTTACATAAAACACCAAAGGTCAGTTAATTCCAGGCTCTGTGATGCACAGCCTTTTAACGAGCTGTCGAGATGCGCCTCGGCCTAAAGCAAATCCGGACCTCAACGTGGTCAGTCCCCCCCAAGAGTCCGAAGCCAAGAGGTGCTTTGGTCTCTGCGTCTCCGATGTGAAAACTAACAGCGGACCCCTGCTTCTGCAAAAACACTTCTGGTGCTAAAAGCATGCAAGCTGATGATATCTTTACTGCACGCAGGTGGAGAAGTGATAGTTTATAAGAAGCAGCGAATCCCAAAAGGATGCTTTCTGTTACCAATAAAAAGAGTCAAGAATGCGAGCTAATTCTGCTCAGAAATGATGGAGCAGAGAGTCAAGGTTGCCTCTGCTGAGGGTCTAGTGGGGATTTTTGTTTTCCATTAGTAGGTTTACCTGCCTGTTGGAAGTTCCTTAAATGAAGAATCTGGCCTCAGGCATCCAAACAAACATCCATCCGTATTATCTAATTAGAACTGCTCCCTGGATTACATGACTGCTGGAATTTACCAGAAACTTAGATTTAAGGTGGTATTTGCTCCAAGATGAACTCTAGCAAAGTGAACACTGGGGTAAAATGAAAAACGTTTGTTTTTCATACATGTCTTGTTTGCTTTCTCAGAATATGGTATTTCTGCTCAGTAGGTGCAAGTTTACCCGTGGAAATTAGAGCCAAAACAAGCCTGACTGATGCTTCTGTTTCTCATTCTGTTCACCGTTTACAGGCTTGTAATTCACACAGTAAAAATGTCACACAGGTATGTTAAACTCATGGGGCTAATTAATACAATGCTTTGAAGAACACCTTTAGCCCAATGACAAAAATGTGAAGCTGTTTTCAATTGACTTCGTTTTCTGCATCCAGACTTGTTTAGAGATCCTGCCGGACACTGAAAGGGGTCAGGTCACATTCCTCAGATGGCACTTGTGGGGTCTTGTGAGGGAGAAGGACGTTATTTTTAACATATGTGCTATATTTTAAACCCAAGCTATCAGGGCCATCCTTTAAAAACATTAGCAATCTTCCTTTTTGTTTGTAAGTTCTAGCTTGAGGCGATGCCCTTGGCCAGTTAAACACGACTGATCGTCTAGTTTGGTGCATAAAGAAATTCTCGTAAAGGAAAACCATGCAGCTACTGGATACTGTTACTAGTGTTTTTAAAGTTTATAATAGGTTCAACAGTTGTGGCATAAACCAGCATTAGGACAAGACCTGATTTGATGGAGGAAGGTTTGGGCTTCTTTAGAGGAGTATAAACAACAAAGAGGACACAAAGCCTTTCTTTCCATCTTCTCTTTCAATTTATGTTTTCCTCTTGCACTTGCCGGAGGTTTCCACCTGTTAAAAGGGAACATTTCCATCCCACTGCTGCTCTGTGCATGCTCAGTATGAGGGAACTGAAGTTGAATCAGGGATGGGAAGTAAGCTAGTGGCAGCCATTTTGCTTTTATGTAGTTTTGGTGGGTTTGTGCACAACCTTAGGGATGTTTTGTCAAAGTGAATTGTCTTTGATGGGGGTTTTTAAACTGTGGGAGAACTACGCCCCTCACCTGCTTCATGTTCTTAACTCATCCATGTTTCACTGATGTTGTGGGATTCATCTGTTTTAGCTATGTGCAGCACCACATGATGTTCTTGAGCTGCCTCGTCATTTACAGCGCTAAAGTATGAACAACTTTCTAATGTGAATGCAGTTCATTTAGCTTTAGGTGAAAAACGTCCCGAGGTTTTGCAAACAACACTGTGGCAGTGGAGCATCTTAAGATCCAGTTCATGAAAGTTCCAACTTTAAGTAATTATGGTGATACTTCCTTCTTTTTATTTTGCTTGGCCCAGACTGTCTTCCTACTCACCATAGCTTTAGGTCCTGAAAAACAAAACAAAACAAAAAATCAGCCAGTTTTGCCTCCAGCGTAGGGCATAGGCTTGGCCAAGTCGGCTAAATTTTTGAAGTTACTTTTTCTGGTTTATTTTATTCCTCAAGTCTAAAAAAGCCCTGGCCAAGGAGATGCTGTCACTGCAAATTACACCATGTACAAGTGAGCTTTTAAGAACCACTAATTTATTGAGCTGTGGGAAGAAACTAGTCCACCAACGAATTAATAGACAAACCACCCTACAATAAAGCTTCGCTTTTCTCAGGTGTATCCATCTTTGCAGACTAACACAAGTCTTTCATTGTTCATTGCTGCTTCCTAAGCGTTGCGGTAGGTTTGAACTATGGTGAGAAATAATTGGACACAACCAAGGGCAATAAGCTGCCTATTTTACTGTAAGAAAGTGTTGGTGTGACTTCCGCAGGCTGCTTTATAACAAGGGGAAAGTGTTGTTGGAGGGATATGGGAACAGTGAGCGACACAACAATAAACAAAGGGGACGCTTTCTTAACAATGTGATTAGGGGGGTTTATAGGAGGCAAGAAAGTTGTTGATGGAGAAGACAGGAGACGACTGAGGGAGAGGGAGGGGGTCAGTTAAAAACTAAAGCTCATTGTTAGGCAGGTGATTTACGAGGGTACAGCAGCTCCCAGGCCCTGCCATTGGAAGGACAGATCTTCTGTCGCTATAGCACCCGCAGCCTTTTGTATCCATTGTTCCTAGACAGGACTTTGCGGTGGGAGGGGAGTTGTTGTATGGATGGAAGTGGGTGGAGGGATCGAGGGAGGCTGGAGCGATTGCTGGTTGCCATTGCAGAGCCAAGGCTTGTACATCTTCAGCACAGATCAAAGGCTGCACTGTTCCCACTCTGTAAAGCTCAGAACCTTTGAAAACTCCTCATAACATTCGACCGAGGGCACAATGCGCCTCTACCAGCAGCCCATTAAACAGACCCTCAGAGACCAAGGCATCTACATTTTATGACACCCGTGAAGCGACAAATTATCCCCACGTTTTCTTTTCCATGAATCTCAAGATGGTATCTTTGTATGTGCTGGGCAGCAGCCACAGGCGGATAGATAAGCAGTCCAGCGTGTGGAATGAGGTCACCTTCTCATCTAGCGCCAAACAGACACCATTTTCTGAGTGCTGCCTGCTTTTGTCCAAACACGGTCACCAGTCAACACTTGACCTTTCATAGCCTTGATCACAATGCTCCTTCTGGCTAAAATCAATTACTACGGGCAGAGTCACATTAAGCAACAAAAGGGCGCGATCTCTGTGTGTGAGTGATCACATGTTGGGGGGCGTCCATGGATTGAGATTCTAAGGCGTATTGTTCCATGTCACTGAGTCTACACAAGTAATTTCATCAGACACGCTAATGGACTCTCCGACAGCATTGTCCTGATGATCCTTCTTGAATGGTGAAGAATAAACAGTAATTCTCCTCCTCGATGGGTATTCATAAAGTGTTGTGTCAAGGTGAATGAGGATCGGCGCTCTGCTAGAAACTGGAGCAGAAATCCATCATGCTCTTTGGTACAGAGAAATTCTCAACACCTCTTAATTCCCTTATGAAATGAACTTATTCTGAAACCCAAAGTCAGGATCAGATGGCAACACACCATCTCCACTTGACGCACTGTAAAAATACAGCGTTGCGTAGAACTGTTACTGCCCCTTCGGTTTTTCCACATGTCATCATGTTACAACCAGAAACTACGGTTAACAGGATTTCATGGGTCACACCAACCGGAAGTGATGCACAATGGTGAATCAGAAAGAATCGCAGATTTTTTTTGTTAAATCTGGATTGGATTTTTAATTTGGGGTGTCAGAGTAAAACAACTGAAAACACATTCACATTAAACTTTTTCAAATTTTTCAAACATCTATAACTGTATATTGGAATTACACAGTAGTTTGTGTTGACCTTCCGCTTAATCCCTCCAAAATACTCTGTATAAATAATTTTGAAAGACGTAAATGCGATACATCCTCGCTCACTCTGTGACAATGTCAGACCATCACAATATCATCTTTTGTATCATTGGAGTGCTATGTAGTACTATGATTCAACAGAAACTAACCAGAGTAGAGGAGAATGAAAAGAAAAAAATGTCCTGTGTTCAATGCAGTATGTAACAATATGTTGAAAGCCTCCATCCAACATGAGCTAAAGATAATTGGGCTCGTGTTTATTTGCTGCACACTCAGCCGCCTGTGTTAATGAGCTGATAATAATGATAAAGGCAGATAAAAGTGTTCGCTGCCCAGCAATGTTTAGGCCTCGTCCTTTCAGAGCTCAGTGCCCTGTAGAGGAGTGCTATCTAGATCAGTGCCTTATCATGCTCATTAGTTGTCTACTTTCATCTCATTTTACTAATCAGACTTACTCCAGCCTTTTCCTCCATGACCCCAGTTTTAAGTAATGTCAGACCTCATTGAGTCTGGCACTGGGGTTGTGAATCTAAACCCTCAGTTAGCGATCCACGGTCGGCTTTAATCCATCATTCCGCCTCAGGATTGTGTGAGAGTGTGTGGTGAAAGCTGAGCGAGGAGAAGGCAGAGATGAAGGGAACAACCTGATGCATTTTTTATCCCCTTGTGCGTACGTCGAGTAGAACGGGTTCTCACGGCACGTATCGCCTCCTAGACACCCCCCGCCCACCTGCCTTGCAACCAAATTGGTTTCGAATTAGTTTCATTCCTGATCGAGACATTTCAGACGGGAGTAAGAACGAGTTTCATCAGTGGTGCCAATTACACAAGTTGGCGTCCTAATTTACAAGTGGCGAGGGTTGAGAGATGTTTGTCAGTACATCACGTCTGTTGCGTTACGTGATGTTGCAGGGAATCCCAACATTCAAAGATGGCCGACATGGAAAATGATGATAAACTAACCAGGGGTGGTGGAGGGCATCTTCCTGGTCTTGGGTTTGATCTTGATCTCAAAAGAACTGACTTTGACTCCATGCCTTGATTTGACATCTTTATTGCTCTCGTTGTTTGTTTGTTTTTTCTTTATCATGCAACCATAATGAAATGTAAGCTGATGAATTCAGCTTAGAGATTGCGTTTAGTGTGGCTGCATTTAATGACGTGAATATTAGCGCAATATGACATTTATGACAGTGTACTAAGAAGCAGTATTGCTTGAGTAATTAATTGTTTTTCCATTACATTTTGCATTTTGTGGTGTACAATCAAAAAACAATGTCATGAAATATTTGTTGAACTATAAACATTTAACCTTGGTCTTGGAAGGTCTTGGCCTCTGTCTCAGCAGAACTGGCCTTGACTCCAGGCCTAATCACAATGTCCCAGTAAGATCCTAACGAGTTCTAAACATAATTTACTTATGTTGAAATTAATCAATTGGTGTTCATATTTCAGCAACTAAACATTCTGAACAAGGTTCATTGCTTCAACATGAACTAGTTCTTGTTCACTTATATTTTGTTTAAGATATAGAGTAAAATTATTTATGGAGGTCACAACACCATTTATGAATTTGAAAACTGATGACATCATTACCAAGCATTAGAAACCAACCTTATTATTTATCTTTGCTCGCTGAACATAGAAACATTGTGTCGGCTGAGACTTTTCTGTTAAAACATGTTAGCCATTCAGTGAAGCATCTAGAGGTTGGTAGAGTAGCCAGACCTCCTCAAGTAAGAGCAGGATTACATAAAAACGGTAATATAATTGTGAATGGGACTGGAACACAACCACATAGAAATCACACACGAGAATTTCTCTTCGCTTTGCTTATTAAAAAGGCAAAACGTTGCTGAGCTGATGGGGAGAATGTTTGTACGACCACTGGGTTTCTTTCAAGAAATCAATATAATGTTGGAACAAGTCCTTCAAAAGAGAAAAAAAAAAACTAGCAATGTTTGAGTTTAGGTTTGCTTATAATATAAGTTGTTAGTAGGGATTGCTTTCAAGCAATTTCTGTTGAGTTAAGGGTTCAGTTAGATTTCTAAATGGTAATTGGCCTTAATTTGTATAACGCATTAGCAAGCCTAAGGATTCCAAAGCACCTTTCTTTGCATTTAATCATTCACACATTCACCTCTTGATAGTAAGCTGCATTGTAGGAGGGTACAAGCCCTGGTTCCACTCATAATGCCTGAAAAACGTTTTCAGCTGTCAGAAAAAAAGGTGACATCCACTACAGAGCACCACCAGGCAGCTTCTGAGACCGGTGGGCGAGAAGAGATAAGACGGGAGGGCGAAGATTGGGGAGGTGAAGGGAGACAAAATGAGAGGTTGAATCTCATCAGCTCCCTTTTTAAAGATGAGTCACCACAGAGGAGATTATTGCACAACATCCAGGACAGCGGGTTCAGACAATGGGAACAAGTGTCCCAAATCACTGGGAAATTAAACAGAGATTACAGAATCCCTGCAATCATGAAAAAGTGATGACCACGAGCAAACAGGGAGAGGAGATGAGCTTGCTCAGATGGAAGAAGGGAGGAGGTGCGGCGAATGAGCACAAAACGCGGCACAAACGGAGCCGCGGGAGGCACTGGGGGGGTAGAAGCGTTGGCCACCATGTTGGTGTCGTTTACCTGCATCACCACTTGCTGCCATGCCAGTGGCTGACTGATGGCGGGGTTGGGTGGCAGATTGGCCCGCTCAAGCTGCAGGGTGACGTTGCGGCGCTCCTCCTCTAGGGCTCGGGTTAGCTGCTCAAAACGCTCCTCTTGCTCCTTCACCGAGGCCAGGATGCTGGCGGCAGAGCGAACGTCATAGTCCTCCATGGGCAGAGTTGACGGATGCTTCCATTACAGGCAGAGGGGGAAGAGAAAGAGGGAGGGAGGGAGGGGAAGGGTACCAAGTCATTACAAAACACCCAGACCCAGCCGGCTGGATGAGTGGCATGAGGCTGAACATCACCACGTCAAATGTGAGAGTTAATCACAAACCAGGAGAAGCCAATGATGATTCAGGATTTAGCAAAGCATCTTCTGAACAAAATTCCAGCATGATGGAAAAATATGGTTGACTGGAAAACTAAAGGTGCACCGGTCTAGTTTAGTCCACTTTCACTGAACTCTAGTTAATTTGTCTAGAAAGTCTGGTTCATTTGGGGACGTGTGAATGCGTAATTGAACTATGAATGCTGATCAAAAAAGTGAACTCTGGTTAGCATAAAAACCCATATTTCTGCTTGGCTGAAGTGAATTCTGGTGCGGTTCGAATGGATATGTGAATGCCAAGCGAACAAGAGACCGCTCCATTCTGGTTAAATAAAACCAAAACTAACGCTCGTGTCTAGCGTTAGCAAGAGAAACGGCTCGTGGTCTTTTAGCAAAGACAAAAGAGAAATCCTGCAACTGCTAAAATATGACACTACTCCATTTTAGTTGACATTTTGTGAACGAGGAAGTTGTGCTCAGTGTCTTCCTCAGAGGTTACTGTGACATTTCTTTCAGTAGTTCTTGGTGCAGCGCCACCACAGGCAAAGGGCTGAACAGGTTCTTCATTTGATGTGTAATGTGAAAGCAAACCTCACCAGCTAATAAATGTTGCAATTTTGGTCCCCAATCGAACCGACTCTATGGACTTTCACATGCAAAAACACCTAAAGATCTGGGGTCATAGGTCATGGTGCCCTTTCTCCCTAAATTTATTTGGCTACTTTAATGCCAAAGCCTTGAGGGCACATGATTAAATCCTTTTTCTCCATGGAGAACTGCATGGAAGCCTCAACTCGAGGCCAGCAAGGCGAAGTCATTAATGAGGATGCTCAGCTGGGTGCTGATATTGTGCATCAGAAGCTTTAGCCCATCACGTCATTAAGACACTGTTACTCCTGATGAAATTCAGACAACAAAATGAAATGAAACGGCACATTACACACTCAGGAAAAGCAAGTATTCTTGTTTTTGGGCTGCAAAGAGGGCTGAAAGGAATGATGTCACAGCTCCAAATGATCAATAACAGCCAGCATGGAGGAGCAGCGCTCTCATTGGTTACAGTCATGCACGCAGCCATTACGCTTTCCGACACACAAGCACAGTTACAGGCCAAACGTCCAACATATGCAAGTTTCCCGCAGCCATCATTCACAATCACACACACAAACTGATATCCATTACTGATGGAGGCATGATATCAGGAGGCTGACGGCACGGCAACAAAGGAGGCTGGAAATACAAATCCACAACAGTATGGGCCAAGGAGATAAGCAGGTGTTAGAAAACAGTCGGTCACCTCAGTTTTAATGGAGCACAGTGATGAACCAAAACCAAGAATGGAGAGCTGGTAGGAGGGGAGGGAGAAGAACAGAGAGAAAAGAGAAAAGGCAAGACATTTAAAAAAATATCTGAAATGAAAATAATCAGACAGCATGTCTCCAACTGTCTTCTCTTTCAGGTGGTTGCAAGTTAATATGAAAACAACAAGTGACCCATTATCTGAGCAAAGAGAAGTAAAAAGATTTAAAGTTATACAGATTAGACAAATTTGGTATATGTGTAAAGTTTATATTTTATAATACACTTTTTCAAAGTGACAGGAAGTCACTGAAAAAGTTTACAAAAATCCTATATTTAGCACAATCAGTGATGCCCTCAACAATCCTTTGGTTATAATAAAGGTTACTGATCTAATAAAGGTTTTATGATTAATGCTTAACTTTTTAAAATTTGTCAGTTTCTCCAGGGGATGAATACGGCATTACATCGAGGACTAATTTGTTTTAGTCCTCGATTCTTACAAAAGCCTCCTCAGTGCTATTTTAAGGAAATTATTTAATACTTCAGCAGGGCATATTGATGAACAAATACAACATATTTGTATTATACCAGATTATAATCCAAAGCTAGTTTCCATCTGCTTATTGATGCCAAGATACACACATATGACACTAGCCGTATGACAAAGTGCCCCTGAAAATGCACCCACAGATTTATGTACAACAATAATTACCTGACCCATTTTTATAAAAAAAAATTATATATATATATATATTTGATAAAAAAGTATAGACAGTATATCAATAATTGTTCCATCAGTGATTTTATAAACAATTATGAAAACTAAAGGTTAGACACGTTTTTTGTCAAGGATTATGCCAACGCTATGAAAGATTTATTTAGTGACTTTTCACACACCTTTAAGAAATTTGTCCATGTCTTTGTATCTTTAAAGTTTTCACTGCTGCTAGTGATCAACAAAAGGTTCTCAATACTTTTGTTAATACCAAATTCTTGAATAAAGGCCACTGTATCCCAGCTACTTGGAAGACCAACAAACTTAAAATGATGAAAAAAACTTCACTTATCACCCAGCTCCACCTTCACCTTGGTCTTCATCGTATAAATGTTATAGCAGATGGGATTTTTAGAATTAAACAAACAACAAAAAAAAGAACAATTTTACAAGAAGCACTCAACAGATTCGGCGTAAAAATCTCACGCAGTAAAGACAACGTTATGTGACACATCGTATCAAAGCATACTGACCATGTCACAGAGACAAAGACAGTGGACGGATGGCTCGGCTCAGCTGGGAGCGTCAGCACAGGCGGAACGGTTTGAATTTTAATCAGGCCGGACTGTGGAAACGGGGTCCACGACGTGTCCGCCTAAGACTGTGTGCACATGAAAAGTAGTCATTCTTTACTACGGGACCTGCTGAGCACAAAGCCCTTATTCCCTTTGAAGCGCACAATCCCCCTTTGATGTTTGTTGCATGCTTATCATTTATTTATCCATTCTGCCTCTTCCATTCGGAGTGGTGTGTGCCAAGGAGACTGTGCTCCGAAAGTTAAACTCAAACATCCATCTGAATATAAAAGATGGCTGCTTTTATTCCTGGTCGATCTCACCAAACATTCCAGGTCGGTGTGTATTTGCAGCAGCCGGCCGGTATCTCGGCTTTGTAAGGGGAGCGAATAAGAATAGCCTGCTTGTCTGTATTGTAAGTCATCCGATACTTGAGATAAGTGACATCAGTGGAGCTTCCAGAAGCGAGGCTGATTGGACGTACTCAAACACGGGCTCTAATGATTCACACCCCTCCGGGTTGGAGGGGCGACAGAGCCATTGCTTCCTGAGTCATTGGGGGGAGTAATATGGCAAGCATGTCAGCTACGCCCCACAGCTTATCATTAAACACCACCTCCTGGCCCTGCTTAAAATAGCCTGGAATGCGAGAGGAGGGGTATCTGAAGATTTCCCCTCCGCCCACGCAGCTTTTTTTTATTTTATTTTTATTTTTAAAAGCCTCGACTCAACAGATGTTTGCCGAGAGCCTTGGTCAAAGGGGATAAAAACAAAGCCAAGGCTGTCTGCACGTTTAGCCCCCTTCTCGGTTACACATGCTCCAGTTAGAGTCGACTTCAAGTGATGGAGAAGAAATAAAGATGAAAATCAGAGCTAACCTCCCAAACCAAAACTATCCTAAAGAATAAGAAGTTCCTTCAGAAAAAGAGGGGATAATTAAGAGCAAAGCGAGAAAGTGAAAAATGATTTATTAATTCCACAGTAACACATGGGTTGGATTTCAGCACCTCATGGCATAAGCATCTCTAATTAAAAAGAGGAGGGGGTGAGGACTCATAATTCATGTGTGGAGCTTCACTTCTGTTGCAAGACTTCTTTTTTTTTCCTGAGTAGTAAACACATCTCAGCATAAATGCTCAGCTCTAAAAATAGCCTAGCAGTAAAAAAAAATAAGCAGAGAAAGAAATAAAAAGGCAAAAGGGTTTGGTGAAAAGTCTAGATATAAATCCCTGTTGCTGTGTCCATCTGTGTTCTATGAGAAATTTCCAAAAGAGATGGCTTCATGCCATCATGAACCTCTTTGTGGAAAATGTAATTTTATAAGAAAGTGCGGGTTAAGGTTGTGTTTTGATGAAAAAAATGTGGATTTTTTTTGTGTGGGCAGGTTGAAATGAATGGACTGTTTGCTTATGTTAAACATCTGCACAGTGTTCACACCTCTTGAAATTTTAAACGTTTTGTCACATGCAGGCATGTTGGATTTTTCATTCTAGTTTTATTTCGTTGACTTTTTGTTCGTGCAATTCAGTTAGTTTTAATTAGCTTTGAGTGCGTTTGCTAGTTTTTATGGGTTAAATATTGCTCAGTTTTAGATTAGTTTCCATTAGCTATTGCAGTAGTTTTAGTTCTGTCACATTTTGCTTAACTTTTAGGCACAGAATTCAAAAAGGTCAAAGTGTTGAATTGTGATTATTTACACATCAATTCAATTATTGTTTTACAACCAACTGACTCTGGTGTTTTCTCCCAACGTTTGCTGTCGCCATTTTGTGGAGTACCGTAAGTCCTGCCAGGAGTTTTGAGTGCCGTGATTTGCCGACAGTTGACGTGAACTGCTTTGTGTGGAGGAAAGAAAAATCTATTTCATATCAGTTCGAAAGGGTAATAAGTAGACCAACACACACAAAAACAAAAGATATTTTTTCTCTAGCTCCAGTATTGTCAGTAGTCGCAACTGTATGCGACAGACCAGCAAACTAGTGCGTTATAGTGACATGAAAGCAGGAAAATGACTTTCTAACTTTCTTACAGTTTTACAAGAGTTTGAATAGCGTTGCTTGCATTTGTGATGATTCCCTGCAACCAGCCGCCTTCAGAAAACACTTTGTCTACTAAAGCCAATTTTCTATCTCGCTATAAATCCAGCTATTATGTGAAGGTCTCAGTCGTTTGTTGGTGAACATTAGAGGACACAAAGCCTAAATACGTCACCAAAGATCGTCCACTGAAAACCGGGAAGGGAGAGTATAGCTAATAAATCACAAATGGAGGCCCCAAATTTGGACATTTATATATTCGTAGTTTTTCTTTTAGCTGTATTAATTTTTTTTTATTTTGCAAAACTGCAATGGAAACACTTTTTTCCTTATCACATCAGTCACATAATCAACAATCGGTTTTTGCCACTGGCAGAAACCATGAAGAAGACGACGACAGGAAACAGAGGATGATGACGCGGCATGGCTTTTAATGACATCGCGTGAACAATCTTATTCCTTTGTGATTTTAATTGAATTTCTTATTGAATAGAAACTCTGCGCTTGCAAAATTGTGTTAATTTTCCGACATTATCGGAAAATTGACAAAGTTTTGCACACATTAATGGAAACGCAGCTACCGTCCACCCTATAAGTCGACCTAGTTCTTCTTAGGATAACTACCTGATGTGACTAGTCTCACCAACTCTCAGGAATAGATCATCCCTGCTTCATACTGATTCCAACAGGTTCTATAGCTCATGATTTTCATAACTGGAGAAAATAGAAATTCAGGTGCTGCTTAACGTCCACATTTTATTTAATCCTTTTTCTTTGAACCATCAAATTGAGTCTGGGATTTCAACATGAGGAATACGTGCAAACGCATCAAAAGATACTTATAAATGCAAATTAATGTCTTTGTTTTTCTTAAAAGGGAGACAGCAGTTATTAAATACTTATAGGTCAATAGGAAGCTATCTGTTTCAGAGGTTTTTTTCCCTTCTGTTTCAAATGTTAATACTACTAATGCATTCAAACACTTTACAGTAGGAAGGGATAAGTGGGTCAGGACTCAGGGAAGTGTATGTGTAATTTAGAGAAAATGGCAGTTTGCAAGTGGAGACAAATAAGTGAAGCCACAAGGAAGTCATTGTGTGCACAGTAAAAGCAATGAAACCATATAAGTCAGTATTTTAGCTACTGCTCAGGCCATCTGACTAACTTCTTATAAAACGAACTTCCAAGGCAGAGTAGTGCAAAAAAAAAAAAAATAAAGGTAATAAAGAACAAGTGTCTCTGCAGCACAGAATAAATCTGAATTGCAATTAAGTTTCTCAAGTTGCAGTTAACTACAGGTGACAGACTTCAAACGTTCAATTACGCAGCCGAGTCTGTCTTTAGATATCCCGGACCAGAACAAATGCCCTCTGCCACTCTGCTCTAAAACACACTGTAATCTGTGAAAAGAAGAGAAAAAAAAATCAGTTTCCCTCACCTGATTCAGAAGTGTGAATTATTAAAATTAGAGCGCACTCCCTAGAGGAAATTAAACTTTTAATGTATTGGGGGGGGAAAAAAGACAAATCCTACGAGGTGCTTCAGCATTAAGGAATAGCTCTCCCACGAAGAGATAAAGACAGAGAAGTCTTGAGCTGGCAAGACAAAGAAATTTAAGAACAGTGGAGAAGAAAAAGAAGAAGAGAAAAAAAGGAAATGTAATTACCTCAGTGATGAACTGAACAATGTGATTAAAGAAGGCACGAGGTGCAGAGAGAGAAAAGCGGGCTGTAGCTTTGATGCGAGTCCCCTCAGACCACAGGCAGGCTGAGGACAGCTGGAGCTCTGCTGGAGTCGAGACGTTTGTTCGGTCTGCCGCGGGAGATCTGCAGATTAAAAACAACAAAGAAAACATGGTAAAACTTTTCCACCAGCCCACTGACAGCGTATGCTCAACTTAAGGCTCTTGTGTAACGTAGAGACAAATACTCGGAAGATTCACTGCTAGTTTACGCTCTTCTCTTAACCATGAGACAATGTCAAGATTGTTCGGCAATACTTGAATGAATACAGCAGCTCTTGGTTTTAAGTCCCATCATACTTCTCTTTATCTCTTATCTATATGTGTATTGACTAGTTTTTGTAGACATCACACACTATGTCTATTGGGTTCCTATGCAGTTCCACTGTGCTGTTTCATAATTGTAGATTGGTTGGCAACGGGCTAGGACGAAGTCAAAGAAGCCTTTTAGTCCGTGTTGGCCACTTTTTCAAATATTGAGCAATTAAAATCAAACCAATAGGAATGTTTAAGGCATTTTATTGCTGACAAACATGTTCAGTTTGGCACTTCTCTTTTCTCTTTTGCTGTTTTTTTACTGCGGGCGAAATCTCAGGTTAGCTCGATAGCATAGCTTCCGTCAAGTCATGGCTAAACATTAGTGATTGGAAAATTTCAGACTTCAGAGAAATGATTGCTTGCAGCAATGACACTTGGCCATTTCTCAATAGCCAAGTGTCCAGACCCTTCTGACCGAAACCATAGATCACAGGGCTAGCTTTTACCAGGCTAGCTGCTAGCTCTACCCAACTTCACTGGTAGTTTGTTACTACCATTCAAATGACAGTCATCAACAAACAAAATAGACCCCAAATTAAACAACTGGCAGGAGAAGAGAGACCAGAAGGATGGTTGTTCTGGGAAAATGTGAGAAAACTCTTACTACAAACATTTATAGATGGAAACAACTAGGTGGATGTTTGAACTTTAGATCCCTGATTGAAATGTTGGGAACCAAAAATTGTTTAAATATATGAAAGTGGATGTTGGCAACATCCCATTGAATGGCATGGAAAATGATCTGTTGAAGGTCTTGAAGACCATGTTCCGTTATGCCTTACTGAAAGCTGACAGTAGCTGGGTTTCTATTCACCGTATAGTTGGACAAATTGAAATTATAAAAATAAATTTGCCTAATGGAAACATGCCCATTTCAGAAAACTCACGTTTTTTGGTAAAACGTTTTTGAGTTGGGGTGAAGAAGTTTTTTTGGCTGCATCAAAATTGGTTAATATTGCAAATCTGCAATGTAAACACGTTTTTCGCAATTCGTGAGTCATGTGATCAACAACTGCATGTTACTACTGGAAAACACGAAGACGACGACAGGAAGTGGTAGGATGATGATGGAGCAGCATGTTTTTTAAATATCTTGTGAATTAACTTATGATGCATGATTTTAAATGCATTTCTTATTTAATGGAAACTCTGCAATTGCAACATTGTGTTTCTTTCATTTGTTTTTTTGGTTGTTGTTGTTTTTTTTTTGTTTTTTTTTTACAAAGTTTCTTGCACTTTTGTAGTGGAAATGCAGCGACTGATGCAGGTTTATAAACGTAGAGTTTGCATGAAGTACTATGAAACTCAGAGGCTGGGCTCATTCTAATATGGCAGACTTCCACTTTGGTTCTGATGAGCTTTTACTCCGACTGCCAACTGAGCTACACCTGCTGCTCATAACCTCACCAACAAGCCTTGCATTAAATAATGAGTCATCCTTTCAACTCCACTTCACTTGCACCTCGACTAGAATTTAATCATTTTTGTGTCATTTCAACTAATGGATGTCTTTTTGACTCGGTGCATGGACTGCAGCCACTGCAACATTCAGCGATGAGTCGGAAAATGAAATGAAAAAAGCAGATCTGAATGTACTGATCAGGCTTTTTTACACATCTTTGTGGGGGGCGATGATAAATGTGTGTGTGGGGGGGGAGGGTTTTCAAAGTGGGGGCACCAGAGGGTGTTAGCAGGGGGCCTCAGAGCTGGAGAAGATTGGCTTCCAGTCAAATTCATCAAGCTGCTTTGATTCTTAAGCTAGTTTAGCATAGCAAGAGCCAAATAGACACATTTCTGACAAGAAAAATACCAAAGGAACCATCCAGCTTTGGAGGACACTGCTGGAAAAAACCCTACAAACTTAAAATCAAAGGTATGAGACAGTATTTATGACAAACAAATATAGAGTAAATAGTAACAATTAATCATTCCTCAGTATGCAAAATTTGGGAACCCTTGCAGTAGGTGACTGGTATCAGCTAATGAGAAACTTCATTTTTGAGAAAATAAACTTATTTGCCACCCTTTTCATGAGTCCGCAACATGGGAATCATCACCACGACGCTGATGTCAGAAATAGCTTTTAATCATTTATACTTTATACAAATAGTCTCCAGAGAGGAACATCCCGAAAAGACAAGACAATAGCAATTAGTTCCTCACTGAATCAAAGAGCCGGAAGGTTCCCAGGCAGATATCTGATTGTTACTAAGGAGGCAACACTTACTCGATACACAAAGCAAACCATTTTGTCGGCCTGACCTTCACGTTCACACTGAAACACTTGAGAAATACAAACATCACAAACACAGGGAAAAGATAAAGGCCCTCACTCGGCGTTGCGGGGCAAATTATGTTTGATGAATCATGCCAGGGGATGAATCACTCTGTCATCCAATCAGACCTGTCCACAGGCTGTACTCCCTTTGATGGCTGAGGAAACACAAGGCCTGCAAGCTGAACCGCTGGACCGACCGCCCCCATGAAGATGTGACTGATGATGGCTTCAGACTCTCCTGTTCCCACTCTCCCTTGCAGCTCAGCGTTTGTTCATGCTTTCATTTTAATGGGACAAAACAGCTGCTTAAAATTTGCTTCACAGCTCAAGAATTGCTTCAAGCCGAGATGACGATCGAGTTCATCGGTAGTTCATCTTACAACATTTGATGATGCGAGTAGAAGCGCATTGCATAGTTTGTTAGTTTCTCAGCGGTAAAACATCCACTTTGGATTCCCTTTTGCCTTCAGAAGTCTCTTGATTCTTGCAACAAGGGTGATAAAAAGATTAATTTGCTGATTGCTTGAGTTTGTGATGCACTGATGAAAGGACAGTGCATCACATTGTACGCCATGATGGGTACGCCATGGTCATCATGGTCGGCAATGACACTCAGGTGGGCTGTGGGGTTCAAATGCTGCTGATGGGTTCAAATGGGTCAATTTTACTGCTTTCGTTTTGAGACCACCATTTAATTAAGCAGTGTAACTTATCCCATGTTTTCGTTTAACGTCTTCCAGCTCTACTTTGTCACTTGTTGTAACCGCAGAGTGAGTCAAGTGTAAATCATCTGGGATGTGTGATTGGTAGGATCCCATCATCATCATCATCATCATCATCATGAGCGAAGCGATTGGTTCACCTTACTGCATATATTTCTTCAACAGGTTAAACTATCTACTCCTGTATTTACACTAAAGTAAGCAGGATACCACAACTTAATATTGCAAGTACAGTAGGTAATAGACAGGCACCTGGTGGCTTAGAGGTACAGGAGGTACACGACACACAGTGTTTATTATTCCCCTCGCTCCACATTCGTCACTGTAAGACATTTGACAAAAAGAGAAAAATCTTATTTTTAAACTGCAGAAGCTTCGGCTGGAAATCTAAAAGACGAACTACTTCTCAGAAGTTTCACAAGAACACACTGCCTTTGTAAAATATACATTTCTGAATAATGAACCTGAAGAATATTTTGCTATCCTTGACCAGAAGCCCATCGTGATGAAAGAAAAAAAAAGAGAGAAAATGGGCTGCATTAGCCATTGCGATTTGGATATTTTCTTTTCTCCATGGATTTTTTTTTTGGTGCGTTCACTTAAAGCCCAGATAGGCTGTGAGCAGCTCGGGTTTCTGCTGCAAACATCAAAGACGAAGCTAAGCCCAGCGCTGTACGCATTATCTGTCTCTCTCTCCATCTCTGTGGATTCCTGCTGAGGCCTCGCATGACTCCTGAACGGAGATTATATTGACCCGGCGTCGCAGCCCACAATATTACTCTGATTAGTTCCTGCTTAATTTCTATTTAAAGTGATGCTGCGGTTTTGTAATCGTCAGGTCAGCAAGCACAACAAAAGCTGGCCTGGGAATGAGAAGATTGATGGTCAGCGATGATAAATGAATAAATGATGCGTCTGCTGCCCTCGCTTAGCGCTGCTTAACCTCCCGCCTGATCCCGTGGCGCTGATCGGAGGTTAATAGCGGGAAATAGTGATTACTTGTGTGGCAGGGAAGGGTTTCGTGTGGCTAAAGAGGTGTTGGGGAAAGGCCAGTTGTTACACGCTTTGCTTAAATACTGGAGGTCGAGATGGAACGAAGACCTGTAACTGAGGTGGAAACGTCGGCAACAAGGCTCCGTTTCAGGTTTCTGCGTTCAACAAAGTCCTTTAATGGTAAACGAGGACACAGAAAAATAACTTAAATGCCTCAAATGGACAAAGGTATTCCAAATACTCCCCTACAATCAGAATTATTTACACCGGCCTCTGGAAAACACCGGCACTCTCCACCGCAGCTGCTAAATCCTTCTCTGTAGAGTGACAGTGCGAAGCAGAACCCTCATGCAGTATTTGTGCTCCGTAGCAGCACCTGATACACCACCTGCTGTGTGCTACGCAGACAATTGCATAATTTATCCCACTTCAACTCCACACTGTTAGAGGAGGACCCCAGTGAAATTCTGTGATTAATAATGAATGCCGAGCGAGGCTACGCTAGCGAGCTGACGAACTGACTGAGCGTCTGGGGAACGCTGCACTGATCAAGGCCTCGTCTTGGCCGTCACAGCCTCTTTGTATTCACAGAGAGAGAGAGAGAGAGAGAGAGAGAGAGAGAGAGAGAGAGAAATGCCATCATTCATATGGGTTTCTGACGGTTAGAATGAGCAAGATAGCTTGTTGTCAAAAGCTAATCGTTAGCATATTTTAGGGTGAGAAAAACACATTGAGATCAAAATAAATTGCAAACTGCATTCCCATCATTTTTCAAAGCAGATAACTTTATAGTCCACTCATCTAGCCACCTCCCTTTAAAACCGAAAAACATTTTTATAAATGGATGATGATATGGCATCTGGAACCACAAAGGGAAATTTCCTATTGCTGTGATCAAAGGGTCCTGAATCTTGAATCTTTGTTGACAGGGAAGTAACACATTTCTCCAACCGCAGATACCTCGAACAGATAGTCAGCAGCCACTCCATGTCATGTAAGAAATTACTTTGTCATGTTTTGTTTGTTTTTTCCATGTAATGTCCTCTCAGCGCAAATCATCTGCTGAGAGGTGATGATTTGCACGGTTTATCCCACAACAACCAGCTGCAGCAGCAATTATGGTTTTCCTTCAAAGAATTGCATTACATCATTTCTTAATGTTAAATGACATGTTTTTGTGAGAAAACTAATAGCAGAAGGAACAGCTTGAGAGGTGTGAAAAATAGATGCCCTTGAAATATTTGTAATTTCATGGGAAATAAAAAAAAGCACAGCAAACGTGTCTGTCTTTCCTATTTCCATTCAGTGCTACTGTATTTTAAACATTCACTAGTATTAGACCTGCTTACTGTAAATACTGCTAGAACTTTTTGCTTTTCGAACAACAAAACTTGTCACAGGAAGTCATTATCCATCGTGCCGAATTAAATGCAAACTTGTATTTTCACAGAGAACTTTTAAATACCTCCGTGGGGTGGGTGTTTGTTAGGTCTTCATTCTCTCTTCTGATTTCCTCCTCAAGCACATAGAAATCTTTGCTAATGAAAGCACACATAGGTGACTGTGAGCTTAGTGGAAAGTAAGTCAATAATTAGCTAACATGGTAATCAGTTAGTAAAACAACAAAAAACTCTCAAACAATATAAATATTACATTAGTAGACTACATTAATAGTGTAAAACTTTATAAGAAGAATGTGGTACATTTGAAGACGTGTTATTCAGCTCGGTTTCTATGTGATGTCATTGACAACAATCAGTAACCCTATGGAGGTATTTTTGTTCTTTCTAGAATTTTTTGATGCTTAAAATTTAATAAAAACTTGCATTTACCTCACCAGACAGAGTCACGTGGTGATAGCGTTTCACTAAACCAACACATTTGATTCAAGTACACACTTATCAATAGTTAAAAACACTGGATGGAATGACCGACTCATTTTCTCAGTGAATCATGTTCTCCACGTATAAAACAGAACCTGTACTTTCCTGCAGCAGGTGTGGGACACGGCGTACCGATAGAATCCCCTGACGTCTCTGTGTTTCTATGTAATTGTTCACCAGAAAGCGTAGCTAAGGCACATTGTACTGATGTTCCACATGTCTGCAGTGCGAATTGAGAATTACAAAAAAAAACGATTCATTTTTTGTTTGTCTTTGTAAAACAGGCCCATCTTTATCATCGTTGTCATCATCAGATGGGGTACGTGAGTTTTTAGGAACGCTCAAACGTCACAGGGAGTGTCGAGATGGAACAGGTAGCAACCCTATTCGCTTTGAGAGCAGGAAGAAATTGTTCTACCTCATCAGAACTCTGAGCCTCTGGAGATGTTAATGAAAAGCAAGTGATTGAAAAAAAGCCCTGGCACGGAGAGAAAGACTCCCTGCCAAGATGGAGTGAGCTCCCTGAGAAGTTTGAAGGGTAGAGGGAGCGAAGGAGGAGAAATTGATTGGCTTGTTTGTATTTTGGACCGTGCACGCTATTAGGCTCTCTCATGCACTTCGGGGAGCGACTTTCAAAGGTAAATTTGTTACCGATTCATTACGGGGGAAACTCAAATCCACCAGCTGCACCGTCTGACGGTGTGTCTGCTGTAACAAAGTCAGAAGCGGGAGGGGAGCGGTGGGGGATCATCCAGCTTTTGGGTTTTATCCGTCTATAATATCTGACCTTGGTACTCCAGAGGATAGCAGATGCTCTGCAGAACAGAGGAGAACATTGTTTTGTTTTCTCTCAGATTAATCTCATCACAGTTCACAGGAATTTGTTTGCCAAGTCAGATGGAACTACATCAATTAAAATCTCATGAAACATGACTGATCTTAACCTGCTTATTAACACTTACAAACAAATACGATAAATGAAAATAGATTCATGAAAAGGGGAGACATGTAGAGGTTATGGGCAGAAGCAACAGTATGCATTATGCAGTCTGCTGTTTTATCTGTTGCAACTCAGAGTTCAAATACAAATCAATTAGTTACAAGGTTTCCTGTCTCCAATTGATGGTGTGAATCTTACTTCCTGGTTATCCGTCTGTGTAATTTTGTTCGACATAGTTAAGACAGACTAACTTCACACAGAAATACTGCGTAAGGACATAAATTGGATTGTTTCAACCAACAGTGAGTACGAACCTGTTTAGGTTAGAGAAGAAGCTACATTCATTTAGAACTATGTAAGGATTTGCTCAGACTTTGCTGATTGTCTTCCATGAAATAAATGGTAAAATGTTGAAATGATGCTGTATAATGATATTAATATCACTGAGTTGTGTTCATGACCTTCACATTACAGAATATGTTTGGTAGCTTAAGCTGCAATAAACTGGCTAAACAGTTAGCCTATGCTAATGTTAGATATATTCAGTTACGGTAATCTTAGACAAATTGGTCCTTAAGTCAACGTAGAAAATTACTTAGACAACATTAACCATATATCGAGTAAGAAAATGTACTACTTAATCACTAAAAGCTTTATTTGACATGATAAATACTTTTCAAATCTGGTTAGTTTTAATTTGTTTTACCTGTTGATCACTGTAAGCACCAGCCTTCTGCCTGGGTGAAGATCATGACACCACAGGTATATGATATGAAAGGTCAGGGGTCAGGAGAGGACTAACGCATCAGTGCTTCTTGACCATGAGTGACTGGAAATGAGGAGACAGACTGGGAAATCTGGCCGCTCCATTAGTCTGCTGTTGTGAAGAAAGAAATTATGTAAAAAGTAACGTTTTGATTTAACATTCTGCTCAAGTCCCAACATGACGACTGAAAGAAAAAGATCTGGGTACAAAATTGCCTTTCTTCTCAGGGCGGTTGTATGTAGCCTAGGAGACACGTTGTCAGGGGTGACAGCTGCTTTTTAGTTTTCTTCAGAGGCTGAAGAAAGACTCTGGGTTAAGACCCAGAACTTTCTGGAAGGAGCACATGTATCCCTTCTTTCCTGTTTTCTCCGGGAGAATGTCTGGATTTCCCTACTGGACCCGTTACCCCGGTGATCCAATATCAGGGAGGAAAAAAAGAAAAGGAAGATAGGAAGGATGGATGGATACTTGACTTATTCAACTCTAGTCCATATTTGGTCTAGGTCTAGGTTTATTTTCTTTATTTCTGCAGGATATTCTAAAAAAACAAACAATAAAAATATCGTAATTAACATGCTGTGTTGCTAATAACACGTCAAACTCCAAGACGTCTGTTGTTTAGTTCGGTGCTGTTTGCCGTCTAAAAAAAATATTTACAAATTTGCAATTTTTCTCATTTAACTTAAGAACTAATCTGCTGAAAATCATCAGCAGCTCAAATCAAAAACAAAACATTTTTTTATTCAAAGTTACAAAGATCTTGAATGATAACCAAGTGACAAAACAGAGAATCTTCCCTTTCAGAACCACGAATGAAAACAATTGGGTGATAATTGATTACAGCGCAGTGATAAGGTTAACATCAAGTTGTTAAAAAAAAGAGAGTAATCTACGTCTATTTATTCATGTAATCACAATTCACAGCCAAAGTAATCTAAAGCAACGGGGCGCAGTCTTTGGAATGCAAACACTTCTATAGAGAACAAAAAAAAAAAAAATAAAGCTTCGACTTATAATAAGCCGTTGAAGTGGAAAGTATTTCAAATTTATACAGATTTGCTAAAGTGATGCACAACATTCTGGTTAGTAACCATGAATTAAAGGTGACTGCGATGCCTCTCAAGCCGCCTGGCTTTATTGTATTTCTTTTGCAACGAGCCACAGCTCATTACACAAAAATAAACACTTTGTTTATGCCGATTACGGCGTAATTAAGAAGGACATTTTGTTAGCGCTAGCAAGCGGATAAAAACTCAGAGGGGGGGCGAGAGGAGGAACAGATGATTAACCGTCGACAATCCCAAAGTCTAATTGCAGTTAAGTGGTGAAAAACAACACCATGGCACAGCCATTCATGCCAAATTGAAAGTGAACAAGATATGTCGGTGTGAGGGTGTGTGAGGGTGTGTGCCTCGGTGTGCCAGCTGGATGTGAAGGTCACTAGAAGCAGCAGCTCTCCTCACAGAGAGAGATTTCATTATTAGAAGAAAAATGTTCAAAATTCTGCCATCCACACTTACAGTAATAAAACCACAGAAACTTCCAGCATGAAAAGCGCGCCTGCCAAGAGACCGAATGAGATTTATGAGATACAAAAAAGTACATAAATGTGAAGCAGGAAGGAAATAATTCTTAGTTTTATAATTTGATCATTCTGCAAATACAAATCTGAATAGTGCATCATGCATTTCTATTTGCTCTGTTACTCTGTTACCACAAATAAATAAATAATACTAAATAAACAGAGCAGCGTTGTCCAAAGTGTGGCCCAGGGGCCATTTGTGGCCCTTGGACTGACTGTGTGCGGCCCTTCAACAGAAATTAAAGGATGATACAAATTTGTCTCATCGAGCACAGGTGGTTAATGCAAATGGAGACTTTTTATTTTGTCAGGCTGCAGGCCAGGGCTGTGGCATGAAGCGGTACGGCTGGGATGAGGGAAAGGAGTCGCATGATAACGCATGACGTCTCAGAGAGAGGAGGCCGTAATCCATCACTCTCTGGGGTTTATCACTGTCCGGCTCTGTTCCTTCACTACTGACGGACAACACACACAACAGACCCACATTTACTCCCTTCAGTTCACTGCTCAACCCCACGGTCAGCTGTATCTAAATGTCACAATCTGAAACTTTTAAGGAACTTTTAAGGAAATCTGAGTTCAGTGCGATCATTTGGCCGTTAAACGCAGCGTCGAGTTTCACTGAGCCGTTCCTACAGTCTGTGCAGGTTTGGCGCCGACATGCTGCTCAGCCATAACTCACATCAGCGGCTTCATGCACAAGTTTCACGAGAGGGGCAATTAAATCCTTGTTTACCAAATCCAATCGGTAATCCTGGAATATAAAAAGACATTTTTCGAGTATAAAATGTCTTTTGTAATGATTTGTAATTTTTACACTCTTGAAATTTAAATAAATATAGAAAAAAACTATAACTTATGTTGTTGTGAAGGATACAACTTTTCTCTATGCAAAATACAATATTATTTAAAAAACTTTTTTTTTAAAATTTACAGTCATTTTCAGTTCATCATACTGGGGAATAAACACGTCACAGTATTTTGAATTTACACAATTTTAATGTCTTGATTTCACAGACTTGATTTTTACTAGTGGAGCTTTTATTTAATTAAATTTTAAGTTAATTTTGCCTATATATGACCCAAATCCTGACCTTATGATTGAACGTAAATTTGTTCAATTAAGCCCAAAAGAATTTTAAAACTAGACGGATCAACCAATCAATCTATCAATGTTATTTATAAAGCACCCAACATACTAGAAGCAGCTCAAAGTGCCGTTTCCTAAATGGCCGTTTTCTCCACCAAAATGGCTACAGTCGACGGAGCCCAGAAATTGTCCTTCGTAATGATTTGTAATTATCCATTGTTGGACATTGTGGCTGATGTCTGCAGCTTCACCAGGAAGGAGAGAAAAGACCGCTCCTCGTGCCACTTGATCGGCATCACATGACAAACCCAGATCTGAGCTGACAAACAACTGATCATTAAATAGAGCTGAGGATCCAGAAGCAAAGAGAAGTCAATAATGGGAAGACAGCGAGAAGGCAGCCTTAATTCCAGCTGCTGACATCCTGAGGCTTTGACGGGAAAGACCCGAGACGCTCCGTCGAGAAACTTCAGCGTGACTGAAATTCATCCTAAATTTTTACAGTTGACAACAAATACGAGGAAAGACACAAAGTAATGTGGGGGAAAAAAATAAATCAGCCGAATGTCTGTCAGTGAGATTGATCAAAACATATTCCTCTGTAATCTGGCATTACACTGAGACTTATCAGTTGTAAAAAAAAAACAAAAAACGCTCGTCTCAATAATTCATTAGAAGAAATGGCCAAAGCCCCAAAGCACAAATCTACCTTGTTCAGAAAGTTTCCAAGTGTCACACTATGTGAAGGAATGAGGATGATTTAAGGTATTGGAGGAAACAAAAGCTCCTTAATGGTAAACATAGACAGCTGGAAAATACCAAAATAAAAAGTCTATAGGACCAAAGCTCCCCGAGGAGGATTTAGGAATCTTTAGACCATTTTCTCTCTTCATTTCAAAGCAATGTCCTCTTAATCTGCACAAAGCCTGGAAGAATCTCACAGCACCACGTGAGTGATTAAGCAGCGCTTCCACTGCAGGAATAGGATAGCGGTCGGCTCAGTGTGGAGCTGCAATTAATATCTCAGACAGTGGAAGAGTGGTAAAGCTCCACAGAAAGAAAAACAGACACATAATCTGTATAAATGTTTGAAACGGTTTCCTAATGTCGGGGAAGTGCATTTCAGGATAAGTCTCAGATTAATTCCTGTTGTGACCAAACCTGTGACTGAACCTGGAGTTATCCATGTTAGTAACCTGTTAATATCTTACAGGTTCCCTATAGCTGCTCCAGTGTGGATCTTTAACCTTATGTAACTGACTGGTTCCCTACGAGTCCTCCTGTCGGTCGCTGTAAGTATTTCAAGGGATGCAAGGGTTTATTAGATTAAAATGAGTTCCAATCAATCAATCAATTAATAATGCCAGTTTAAACCTTCTTTTAGTGTTGTAGTTTGGCTGCCGTCCAGAAGAGGCCGCTGCTGGTCGACCTTAGGCTGAAACTGTTGACACAGAAATAAAGATGGCGGGGCCATACCGGAAAGGGAAAGAGTCCGGTGTGGGATGACAAATGCACTTTACGCGGTTCAATTTAGCAATATAAACTCAATAAAAGCTCCTTAAATTGTTTTGAAATATAAACATTTGGCGAGTTCCTTAAGTTATCACTTTAACGCTCATTCAGTCGAGCTGCATGAAGTGAAGTGCTACGAAGGCGAGGATGTGACAGGAAACCACAACTTTCTGTTATTCACTCAGTATTTAACAGCTGACAAAATAATCGTAAAATGTTTTTTAAATTCTGCATATTATGAAAAATTAAACCTCACGGATATAAGAGAAAACTGAGATTTTAAGAAAATTGACATTTAATTAGTCACTATATCAACATCAATCAACTTTAGATTAACTCAATCGATAACTTCCATCCCTAGACACCCTGTATGTACCCAACAGTAAATTATCTATAGGTTTTTACTTCATAGGTGTTGCTGTATTTTATAGGTACCCCATTACTAAATTACCGTCACATTCAAGCTGTAAGTACCCACAGACACACAAGTGATCCACAAGTTCATGTTTTACTACCAAAATAGTTCCTTTACCTCAGTGTACACACGAGTCAGCACTTTTCCATCAAACAATGTAATAATCTGTTTAAAATGTACATGTGCATGCTTCTCCAAGAGCTTTTCTTAATTTCTTTCTGCTGTGTTTTGGGACCATTTTTGTTCCAACACACATTTTTCAAGCAGACACACAATTAGAAATCTATAATTGCCATTCTCCTCACTGTAGATGCCCAGCAGCTAATGACAGACAAGCAAACGTGAATGATTACCTAGAGAACAGAGTGGAGCATTTAGCAGTTAAAGAGCCAATTATTTCCTCAAGGAACCACAGAAAGTCAAAAGAGAGCAAGAGTACACTTCAACATTAAACCGTAACCTGCTTCCTGTTTTAGCATGGAAGCTAACAGCTCACTGACTGACGAAGGTAAACGCTGACATGTCATGGCATAAACCAGAAGATATACAATTACTCCAGGGCTCAACAGAAGGAGTTTGGGTTTTCATTTAAAGCTTTCACCAAAAAAAAAAAAAATCAGTTGCAGGATTAAGCTAAGCCTGACAGAAATGTGAATAATAATTCATCATGTAAAGGACTCTTGCTCCTCTGAACCTCCTCCTCCTTTGGTCCATGCATCTCTGATGTAGCATTACCCCCCTTTGCTAGGACATCTTCCTTCCCTTCTCCTATGGAAATGTTGACGCCATCAGTAAGCACACCTGCACCTCATCTGTTTTATCATTTCAAACTTCATGAAGTACCCTGATTTACGATGCTGATGTAAGAAAACATTGGTTTCTGAAAACAAATGATTGATTCTGATGCTTACATGTTTTACTGTCCGTAGCTAAATGTGCTATTGGACCACAGCTGTCTTTTGACACCAGAGTAAAAAATCGATCGGGCGTCATAACGGACGGCTTTAATGATGCGGCCGCCGTCTTCTCGGCTTAATGCGATCGTTTGTTAAGCGGCCCGGGCGACACCAGGAGAGTGGCGCTCTGATGAGCCGGCCTGAGCCCAGCTGCAGCGAGCGTGCTTGGCCACTGATAACAGTGCCCAGAGCTGCAAAGGAGAGAATCCCATTACAAATAGCTGCATTAGGTCTGTCAGATTGTGCAGCTGAGGCGGTACATCTCCATTGACCCCGCACTGCCACGGCGCCCCCGTGGGGTCGGAGCGCTGCCCCCCTTCTGGGATAAAATGGACCTCAGCACTTTTAAAAAGAAGGTGGGGAAGAGGGGTGCACTCAGGAGGCATGGATGTGAATACAAACACAAGCAGACACACACTAGGTACATACTTTTACTATATTGAGTCATGCTGTGAGATGCAATTTTGAAGACGCACAAATTAATACACGAGCAAACCGATGTCGTTACACAATCAGCCAGGCTCCAAATACATTTAAGGAATCGTTCAGGTGAAGTGAGGTGATGTTCTGTTGCATATCATGTTACTGCTGTTGGTGTGCTCATATATCAGTCCAGATCGTTCGATCCAGAGTCAAGCAATAAACATTAGATTTTGTCAAATGTCATCAAAATCACCAAGCAAATACACATCATATTTGCTTGGTGATACTGAAAAGTGAAATATTTTCAGTAGAAAATGTTACACTTTCTACTGACCAAAGGCAGCTCGAAACAGGTTAGTTTTTAGCCTTTATTTAAAGCTGCTAACTTTTTATAATTTTTTTTAATTTATTTTTTACATATTTGTTGAACATGTCAATTTGTCACAAAGGTATAATAGACAGATAATCTGAAAAAATAGAATCAAACTCCTCTGCCTTTTCCAGTGCCAAATAGAAACAACCAATCAGAGCCAGGAGGCGGGTCTTAGCGCTGCCAATCAACCTGTCATTAATGCCAAAGATGGTTCAAAGTAACCATTTAATCTAAATTTGCAAAGATGTTGAATAACAAAAATGATTTTGTCTGAACGTCCATTACGATATCAAACATCATGACTGAAGGTCAAACATTAGGAGAGCAACAGCACTGAGGAAGACCACGCAACAACATTCATTCACAATTTTTGATGGAAACCCAACCATGTAATCTTGTACATTTTGCTTGAAATCAGTTAATTTTTAAAAACTATTTGATTCAATCTTTTTAAAAAAAAAAAATCTACATTACATGAAAGTTTAATGAAAAAGCATGAAAGAGTTTCTCAAGCAGCTGGAGTTAAAATCACAAATTCAACATGCCCAAAGGTTCATCAATACTTTTCTTATTGACCAAAAGAGAGGTAATAAAATTATCTCAACAAACCAAATATTTCAAATTGTGAGCAGAATTAAAAATCCCGCTCACATCTGTTTTTACATATTTAAAGTCAAATTACGCTGCAAAAGTTTACTACTGGCTCACAAATCTGCTTTTTCTGCACTCTGCACTCTCCATTACAAATACAACTCCCAAACAAAATCCAATCTAAAGCTCCTTTAAGAACCAACAGGACTCAGGTCCAAGTCAATATCTCACAACTAGGTCCTGTTGTTCTCTGTACCTTTCATCACTGTCAAACAAGACGTCAAGAAAGTCTTAGCATGAGCAGAGATGTAAAAAGAAGGAATTATAGAAAGAAAAAAATAATAATAATGCATTCGGCCAAGAGGATGGAGCAAAATGAAAGATAAGGATTTCATCACAAGATCCAGCTATCTCATCTAACGCATGCCGTCAAAGTGTGCGCATCGACAAGCAGAGAGATGTGCCGTGAATTATGTCTGCATGGGAGGTGAGCCAAAAAAAAAGAAGAAAAGTTTATTCTTTCCAAAAATGAACTCTGAGCTGAAGCTCTCTGTAAATACAAAACCAGAACCTTTGGGAATAATAACGATGCTCTTCGGACTGACGAATCAAAGTTTGGCCACTTGTTGAATCCAGAACAAGCAGGAGACAGTCCGTGAAGATGTTTGCGATTGACGCCGAGGGTCTTTGTTTGAGACATTTGGGGATTATATGTGGGTGCTGCTAATTATTCACTCAACCAGTAATTGTTACTGTAAATTTGTTCAAATTAACTCAGTGAAAACAGAAGGAAAGCATACTGCTTGATTTCAGTGAATATACGGGATTTTTTTTCTGCGGCGAACACTTTCAGACTATTTACTCAACCCAAAGCAGCGACGTTCTATTATTTTCTTTCCCTGCGTAATGTTGTTTCTGCAGGACAAGTCGGTGTTTGCTGATTGCAAATTGCACCATCTCAAACATTTTTATCATGAGCATCCTGAAGAAGACATAGAAAAGCTGCGCTTTTGGAAAAATGTGTTCATGAATACATCTGGCAAAAAAAAAAAAAAAAAAAGATTCTATCCATTGGAGTATTTCTTTCTTTGACAAATGTACACTGACAATAAATATGCAGATAGATAATGAAGTTTGGATTCCCACAGCAGGATTTTACAAAATCTTTGCTTTGTTGGTATTTGGGTTGATGGAATGACAGGAGAGAGGAATCGAGCTGATCTGCTGAAATTAGTACATTTCAGCCACATGAGCAACTTTTGGCAGATTTTGAGGGGCAGCTAATGTGCAGCTATTATGCGTCTTAACACAGCTATGCTGATGACACATAAATCTGAGATTAATCTCAAAATGTTGGATTTTTTTCCTAGCAAATTTTTTTACTTTTGTAGCTCAGAAATGTCATTGTTTAGTCAGAATTTCTGAGTTTTGTGGTGGAAATTAACTCCTGTTTTTTTGTTTGTTTTTTTCCCTTCCTATCTACAATGTCCCCAATGTCTCAATGTAGTAAAGGGAATGTGTCAAACAGCAAAAAATAATCTGACTTATTGCATGTCAGGTTTAAGCAGATTTAGTCTAAAAAGCCCAACAGCAGCTAAAACGAAATGATTCCACATGTTTGCAACGCCGTCGTTTCTTCCACCTGCAGAAGGAGAACGATGTTAACCTACAGGAGCTGCGGGGAGCGGAGGAGGAGGAGGAGGAAATGAGGCGCTGCATAAGTGGTATTGATTGAACTGGTCCTTGTCCACCCTCATTTATAAACAAGGCTAACCTGCCACATGTTTATGGAGGACCGGTCACCCTGACAGTAAGTGATGCTGGTGTGAATCCCGGTGACACCAGTGAAATGCATTTCAACGAGGTCAGCACAAAACAGGAGCAAACAGAGCAAAAAAAAAAAAACAGAGCAACACTGTTTCCTAACTTCCTATGGATGCTGAGAAGTCTAATAAATTTATGTTATACATCTTACTGTGAGGAAATTAAAAGGATTTTGTGATGTATCAAGTCCTTTATCGTCTTTTATAGTCCAGCATGCATTCTGATTTTGAGTCACATGAATTCTGAATAGTGCATGTATGTTAGGATCAAGTATGTGGAAAAATTCAAATGTTCAGCTGCATCATAGGGAAAATAAATGTTCATTTTAACTGTGAAATCTCTGTTATTTCAGTTATTTTTTTCCGTACATGAAGATCGACTGTCCAGGATGAGTGATCAAGTTTATTTAAGTTACTAACCCAATTAATCGGTCAGAAAGGTAACTCACCTCCAGGTTTATGTGCTTGCAAAACGTAAGGTATGAGTAAATAAAGTAATGATTGGGTTATATCACGGCTTCAGAAGCTCTGTGGTGTACATGACATCTAATTCAGACATGTTAAAAAAAATAATAAAAAATCCACTGCGCTCTGGCTTAGCTGGAAATCAAATTATATAAGTTGCCGTCTTGAATAAATAGGATTTTTACTGCTTTAACATTGAGGTGCTTAGTTGGCCAGGAAACAGCACAGAATCATAAAGACTCCATTAAGCTCATTTTCATCTTTACCTGTGTTTTCACGCACACGATGTACAGATTGATTAGAAAAGAGAATCCTCTTTGTGCTGCAAATGTCGGCGAAACGGCGCTGCCAGATTCAAGATAACGTGACATTCAATTCTCAAAGAGCAGACGGATCCGATCGCAGCAGCTGAATCATATGTGCGATGACAAAGATAGAGTTCAAAGACAGATTTTTAAAAATGGATACGGGCTTTGATCTCTGTATTGAATTCAGCCTAATTAGAACAAAGATAGATATGCATCACGCTATCCAAAAACAGGCACACAACAAGCTCAGAAATGTGCGATTATATTTCCTTGCATCACTAAAAAGGGCAGGGGGGGCAGATTCAGCATCGCAAGCCATCAGTTGTGCACAGATGCCCAGCAGGGCAACGCAGAAGTCAAAGCAGCATTTTTTGGGGAAGGGCAATTAAATTCAAGGGAAAGAAAGCAAACAAGAACATGAACAAATGATCCGTGTTGAGTGTTCTTATCAGAGCTGGAGCCCACAGCCAGAACGGTTTGCTGCGGAGAGCCTCTTCAGCTGATGTGAAAAGCGGCAGCTGTGAGGTTTCACGAAAACAAGACGCAAATTAGGCTCCCATCTTCGGTGGGAAGAAGCGCCAGCGTGTTTGCTCAGACAGCAGGCCTCATTCAGAGCGCTTTGATCAAAGGACTGACAGTTAAAACTGTAACAGTCTTGTCAGGCTGAGCAAATCCCAAATGTGAGCCGATATAAACAAAGAACTCCTAATTAGGGTTAAGATTACAGAGGGTACGCCAAGCGACGCAGGTTGCACTCTTCTTCTCCTTCGACGTCTCGGCATCAGTCATGCAGGGATATATCTGGCAGTCACAAGTCTGAGTTATGCAGGCTCTTGTTTTCTACAATTGGGAATCTTATTTTGGCGGGGTGGGGGCATCCTCCAGGGTCACAGCAGCGTGATGGATGACTTCAGTGAATCAGATTAAACCCATTGATGTGCAGGCTGGTTCACGTAGGTCTGCTCACTCTGGCAGCGCCGAGGGGACGTCATGGAGGATGGGGTCTCACGGGATGGTTATTAAAGTTACACTGTAATACTACTGACAGAGGGTCTTAAAGATTTGTTCTCACTATCGAATAATAACAGGAGTCTTCCACCGCTGTCAGAGACAGGAGCTTGTTCTATTTGTTGCAACAGTATCCGGGTATTTATCTGGATAAGATCTGGAATCGTAAAGATGCGGTGCCTTGTAGTGGGATTTTATGCAATAGACAAAGTCGTGGATAAATGAAACATCTTGAATCAATGAATAAAAGAGCATGAAAGTTTCATCCACACAGTATTGTTATTGTCGCATTCTTTCCAAATACGATTTTAAAGAATGTGAGCATATGGTATTTCATGCAAACATCTGTGTAATTTCTAAAGTTCTTCATAACATTGCTGCTCCACCTTTGAGAAAGTTTTTCTCTCTGAGATCAGGTAACGTGACTAGAGTCACAAGGGCGCCCTCCAGAGGCGAGAGCAACATCTCAAAATGTAGTTTCTCTTAATGAAACTGCCTTCTCCTTTACTGACGAGTACACTGGCATACACGGAATAGTTTGCCGAATTAAATTATAACATTTTCTAGTTGTAAAATGTTTTCACATTTGGCAAAAAACAATCTGGCTTTTGAATAAGCAGATTATTGATGAAGGCGAAGAAACTGTTTCATGAACTGTCTGTTGGCTTGTAGTTTGTTTTGCTTGGTTTTAGTGAGATCTGAATAATGAATTATTCGGCAAATAATCTTAATTTTTATTCTGGTTTTTCATGATCTGTTAGATCATAATTTTTTACATCAACCTGTCCAGTAGCTGCAAGTGGAAACAAGCATTTTTTTTTTTTTTTGCTACCAAGTGTCTCTCCTTTTAAAAGGTTAATGAAATGTCTGTGTGTAAATAAATGGACATTATAAGCAGTACAGTCTCGACTCTCTTGTGAATGAATATGCTTTGATCTACAGTTCCATCTGTTTGCTCGGGGTTGATGTCCTGCTGGTAGCTGAACCTCCGTCTCAGTCTCAAGTCTTTCACAAAAATCCCTCTTTCCATCTCTGACCAGCTTCTACTGAATAAATCCTCCCCACAGTGTGATGCTAACCCTCCTCCCACCCCTCATGTTTCTCTACGGTGAAACATGGTGGTGTCCTTATACCGATATGAGCGTGAAGTACTTGTACTCCTAAAAGCAACCCGATATCCTGGATCGAAACCACTTTTGTGCTGGATTTTCCTCTTGGGCCGGGCTGCCCTGCAACTCAAAGGCTGGACCACATTCCATGTCACATGATGATAATACAAGTTATTTTTCTAATCTTCCAAAAAAAATAAATAAAACAAAAACAAACAAACAAAAGAAAAAGAAAACACACACACACATAGAGAAGGATAAGAAGGAAAGAGAAATCAGATGGCAGGAAGGGCTGAAAATGTTCTTAGTTTGGAGATATTTCAAGGTAGACATGAAGGACACTAAAGTATTATTAATTATTATTATTATTATTACATTTGATCAATTTTAAATGAAAGCTACAGTGTACGAATGTCATGCTGTGGTTTTGACTTGTTAATACAGTCTGTAGAGTTGTTAGTCACCCTGAAAATAAATAATTTTCTAAATTTTATACGTCACACAAAAAAAGTATTTTGTGATGTATAAGTACAAACCTTATTAATAACTCTGTGTGACCAAAATCTTCTCCCCAACTGTGCTCCTTGGTCTTTGTGATGTTTATGATTCACAAATATTCAGACAAAATCTGCGAGTCCCTCTTTTCATGTTGAGATTGAGATGAAATGACAAGACGACTGGAGACGTTGCAGTGAATACAAATGCACATCACACTTTCTGGCTTAAAACTCGTCAAAGTTATGAAACATTTTGAGGAATGAAAACTTTTACAAGGCACTTCTGGTGTCCACTTAGCACAATGACACTAGACTTTCTGGATAATAACACAGTTTTATATGTCATATTGACAACTTTCCATTCAGAACAGGATTAGTGTCCAACAAGTTGGCCTTTCATGTTATCTCCATTACTTCCTTCCCTCAGTCACACAAAAACCCTTTGCCCCATTTTTCTTGAATAATGACAGGAAATTGACATTTGCCCCAAATTTGAGGATTTCACATATTTCTTAAACAAGTTTCTTCAAACTACTTATCAAATAGCAGTGGCGCAAAAAGTGGGTATGCAGCGCATGCAACCCCTCCAGACGGGGTTTTGACGCCCCCTCTGGTGCAGCGCCCCGATGACGTCTTTGTATACACTTCACCGCGCCCTTACGCTCCTTCACCTCGCGCACATGTAAATGTAAATGTAGCGAGTTTTACCTTTCAAGTGTCTTCGTCTCGGGGTGGGGGCAGGGGGTAAACATACGATCGCTCATACGCATACGGATAGAGCAGGGGTGTCAAACTCCAGTCCTCAAGGGCCGCTGTCCTGCAGTGTTTAGATGTGCCAGAGGTAAAAAACAGTGGAATGAAATGGCTTAATTACCTCCTTCCTGTGTAGCTCGGCTCTCCTGAGCCTTGCTAATGACCTAATTATTCTTTTCAGGTGTGGTACAGCAGAGGCACATCTAAAAGTTGCAGGACAGTGGCCCTTGAGGACTGGAGTTTGACACACCTGGGATAGAGCGACCGTATGTTTTCTACGCTCCTTCACCCTTACGTACCTTCCTTTTGGGGGGATAGGGGGGAGCCAATTTATGTTTTCGCTTCCACCTGAATAATATGTAGTTGCGCCCTTGTCAAATCGTTCTGATAAAGGAACAAATGCAGCACAAGACATTAAAAAAAATACAGCCTTCTTCATTCCCTGTGGCCACTTCCTGTTCAGAACAGAAGGGCTACGTAGGAGAGCAGAGCGGACCAAACGTGAACTCCACTCGAGTCTTCAAACTGGGTCTGAAAGTAACATCACAGAGTGCAGCAGACAAAGTACACAGCACTATGTGTAAGTATGCAGCGGTGTGTAAATCTTTTATCTCACAGGCAGCAGAGCTCGGGGTGCAAAAATAAGTTGCAACCTTGGCAGCCTCGAATGTAGCTCTGCCTTTGTCTGAGTCCTTTGAGTGCCTTGTGGAACGTAGGCTGCTGATAAAGTGTTTGCATCAATCCCCTTCAGTCTTGGCCCATCTGGATCCAGGCTACGCCGTGGCAGCGATTCCTCCCTTCGTGTCCCCTTTGGCTCGGCAAATCACCCCCAGCCAAATACTGACAAATTTTCGAAGAGGCCAACGCATCCGTCTGCTCCGACAGTGACTTTGGCAGGTCACCAATAACCCACTTAGATCTTTCTTTTGCTAGAAATCTCCTCGTTGGCAAACCGCTGACAGTTTTAGGTAGATTCTGAGGGCTGGCCTCTTTGCTCGACTCACATCTCTGACTCTCTTTGTTTAAGGTTATGTAATGGCGCTGCGTGAATAAACTTCAAAGACTTCACATTTTTGCAAGACCATGAGTATTGAATTAAATCATAATCATTCACTCAATTTCAGCTTTGATCAGCAGTGATGATCACCTCCTCTGAAATAATTGTCCTTCTTGGATGATTTGTACATATTACTTCACCCGATGTTATCCATCAGAAACAATTCAGTCATTCTAATGTTTTGGCTTCTCACAGTTGTAGCCGTTCATGTAGCTGATGTGTATAGAAGATGATGCATGAAACAAATGCAGTTCTGGGTTTATTTAATGCAACAACCCACAAAAATAGGAAAAGTGACAAATGTCTCACGTTTACGTAGCTAAAAACGGGGTTGGAGCGAAGAAGCCATAACCTTTTTTACTAATGAGTCTTTTTTTTTAGAATAATAAAAAAGGGCTACTTTCTAAACCCACCTTGCCCTTTATCATGGGGTTCTGGTGCTTATAGTCGATGGTCGGTGAGCGACAGAGGAACCAAGGTCACCAGTCCATCACAGAGACACACAGAACAGACAACAAGTTCATGAACTCACATCTAAGGGACATTTTACAAACCTGGATATCACATTTATGAGCCTAACAAGCAGATTTTTGGATGGAAGCAGGTGAGAAGACATGAACTCCACACAGAATTGGTCCAAGCTGGGATTTGAGGACCTTTTTTTTGAGAGAGGCAACGATGCCAATAACATCTGTGCCACCGTGGAGTCATGAATGATGGCATCTTCATGATATTTAACAAAGATTTTCATTGGCAAACAAGTAAAGATGACTAACAGAATTCATACTTAGCATTTAATACTGTGTCAACTAGATCCCATGTTTATTTTGTGAGAAATTATTTGGTCAGAGTGTGAAAAATGTGAATCTAGCTTAAACTACTGAGGAAGTAAAAAGCTAACAAGAACATCTCAAGTAAACAAACCTGTTAGAACTAAAATGCTGGAATTCAACCAAAAGCAAGATTATTATATTGTAACGTCTGAGCAGACCATTAGTTCAAAACAATGGCCTGAGAAGAATCCTAATGTCTCATGAGCCATGAAATTGGGTCACCAGTTTTAACTCATTCTGATTAAAACTACATCGCCTCTGTCCCAACAGCATGAACCTAGAATTAAGTAAAAAAAAAAAAAAAAACTCACTGTTTTTATGGTTTACATCACACAGTGATGATGTCATGTAACTAGATTACACTTGGATGTTGCACCTCAGTCTCTCGGCTCTCAGCTGCAACAACCCCGGCAGGTGTGCGTATAGATAAACAATGAAAATAAAAAAGCAGTTTAACGACGCTCAGGAATGACAGATGCTTTTCTCAAACACATTCAGGTCCTGCAATTTTTCCTGATGCAAACAAACACCATTTCCAGAGAACATGGAGAGGCACAGTGTCGGACTGTGTTTGCAACATATGGAGCGCAGCATGCAAACTCACATGGGGAGTCAAGAGATTAATCAGTTATAAACGGGGAGCTCGCGCTGGACATGGAGAAAGGTCATTCCCAGACTATACGTACGTTGTGTTAATGTACGAAGCAGGGAGATGGTGCTCATTCATCAGAGAAAGAAATCCAGCATTACAATGTGAACCTAAATGCATAGATTTGGGTTTTTTTACCATTTCAAAATCAACAGGAACTTCATTACATTTTTATTAAAAAAATTAGCCAGTAATGGTCAGGCAGTAAGAAATTATTTTTTAGTAACTTGGTTGCCCACAGCTTATGGCTAAGAGCAGCATTATGAGCAAAAGATGCCTCTAACCCACAATGCATGGCTGCTTAACATCTCCTTATTGTTCTGCATTGAAAGCTGCTTCATAAAATCCTACGTATAGCCATCTAGCTGCTAAATGGAGAAGAAAATTGTGCCACTGAACAAGCTATAAAAGAATATTGTGTTGTGTTGGATTGTTTAATGGACGTGGTTCGGCTGCTGTGGGGTAATGGAAGGATTATACAATCGTACGAGAGCGAGTGAGCGCAGAGCGAAGGAGAATTCAGATCAGTTTATGGATGTTACGGTGAATATGATGATGTGTGACAATGAAAAGAGCTGTCAAAGAAAAAGAAAAAACAAACCTCGGAGGAATAAATATGCAGAAATCGTAACTGCACTTTGAATTCATGTGTATTGAAATTCAGCCAGGTGAAACAAGCTCCATTAGCGAGGAGCAGTGGATAATAACGCACGTATACTTCATTGCATTGGCAAAAAAAAAACAGTTTCTATGCAAAATACGAGTACCAAGAAGTAAGAGTTACATGAGTAGCTTAATTTTGGACAGGTTTCAGTTTTCTCACATTGCTTGTTGACTTAATAGACACATCTATTGAGAAATGACCCGGGTGAGACGGCACCAAGGCTTGGATCAATTGCTGCCGTTTGTTCTGCCAATAATTTGCTAATCTCCTAATTGAGGCATTGTCGATATTGGACATACTCTTGTTGGTGACTTTATTAGCAACTCCTTACTAGTACCAGTGGCGTTCTGCCTTCAGAAATGCCTCAGTTCCTATTGGATTCAACAAAATGTTGGAAACGTCCCTTGGAGATTTTGGTCTACAAGTATATCAACACTATAGCATCACGAAGTTGCTGACGCCATCATCAATGATGTAAAGCTTCTGTTCACATCTCAATGGTGCTCAGTTGGGTTGGCATTAATGACTGTGGAGACAACCAGTAAGAGAGGAACTGATTTTTTGACAAGTTACATTACTCTGGTAGAAGTAGCCATCAGAAAACTGTAATAATTTTTAGGCAGTTCTAAAGGGTTCCAAGAAAATATCCCTACGCGACTGTACTGCCACCAAAAGCCCGAATTGATAGTAAGAGAGGAACTCTTGGAAACTTTTGTCTTCACGAAACCTGCTCTCTGAATGTTGCAGTGAAAATTGAGAATCATGAAACCACACAATATTTTTTCCAATCAGTTACTGTCGAGGTTTTCTGACCTTAGAAGACAGTGGAATCAGTTTGGTTGTATGCTGCTGCAGTCCGTCTGTTTCAAGGTTCAATGTGTTGTCCACTCTGAAATGATTAACAAATCATTCGTAACACTGCAGCCATTTTCTTACCTCAAATCAGTCTGGCAGTTTCTAGGTTTAAAGTCACATCATATTACTCATTTGATCCTTCTATGACCCGTGTTTCAGTTTTCCTACAAGGCTGGTGGCATCCACTGACTCATTTACTCCTTGATTAGATTTAGTCTGAAAAATACTTGGAATTAGAATAACATTAGGCCTGGGATTTGACAAACTTTTTAAAGGTGAAGTGCATATGAAGCTGAAAAAGTTAAGCTTCATCTCTACCATATATTATGCATTCTAACTATCAAACAGCAAATCTATAATTTATAGCATTTTCTACATTTCTGTAGGTTATAATTACTGTGGCATTTTCCTTGCAGAAACAAAAATAAATAAATATAAAGAAAATAACAGCCTCAGACCAAAAGCTGCAGGAGTTTTCTGAGACACGTACTTTGCAAAAACATGTACTTTCTATATTAAGTTTGCTCTCCGCCAACTTTTTTTTTTTTTAAACAACTAAAAGGAAGTTAAACTCCTGGGCAGGAAAGTGGCTTGCTTCCCAGCTGGACTGTTTGTGCCTGCGGAGATGTGCAAGTTAGCAACAGAGACATCATCACAAACATTGTCACTGCGGCAGCGTTTACCGGCACCCACGGCTGGAAGTGCTCATTTACAGGGAGGGAAGCAGGTTAATGAAACATTATTGATTTCTCCTCCTGCATCCCTGGAGATGAGCGAAAGCAACACCAACACTTCCAAACTTCGTCTGCCTCCTCCGCTAACGGTCAGCCCGCTCGGTTGCAGCGATGGGTCCGTGGGGACGACCGAACAAGAGGACGATCTGTATGAGCGCTTATATCGTTAGTGGCGTTCAAGTGGAGTAGAAATGGAGGACGATGAACGCAATGGAGGGGACAGAGGGAGCCGTCAGCACCGGCCTGACTCTGCTTCCTGCATGCGGATAAAGGCAACCTGTTGTTGCTGAAATTTACTGTCCTTTCACTGCAAAAACACTCATTTTTCACTCTTGTTTTCATGCAGATGTCTCAGTTCACTTGAAGTAAGACAAAACTAACTCACAAGTAACTTTCCAGCAAACTGTGGGCGATTGTTTTGAGCAAGTGATTTTGTAATATTGATGAAAATGTGCTAGTTCCATTTGCAGATTATTTTACTAATAATGTGGGTAAAACATCTTGTTACAATCTGCCCCTGGAACTAGCACTTTTTCATCAATATTAAAGAATTATTGACTTCAGGCAAGCTTATGCTTCTTGCAGAAAAGCTACTTGTAACTCAGTTTTGTCTTATTTCAGGTGTACTAAAATATTTGCTCAAAAACCTGGTAAGATTTTCTGTTTTTGCAGTTTGTTCCACTATAAAGCAGCTGATCTGAGCTTGACCACTTGCAGAAAAATATGGTAATATAACCCTAATAAAAACAATCATGGTGATACCATAATCACTTTTAAGCACAAAAAAACATGCATATCGTCACCATCCTGACATAATGGCTCAAGTCAATTTTTGCTAAAAGTGATTTTCTTTTTTCTTCTGCTTAAATCATCTTTTTATCTAGGGAAGACCAAAAAAAGAAAAAGACAACATTGCATCGTGGTGCTGCTCAGTGGAGCAATGCACACCTTAGAATTGAGTTATAAAGTGATGGCCTTTGTGGCTCAGCAATATGAACTATCATCCTGATAAAAGCACAAAGAGAATCTATTGTTTTGGCACTAAGAATCTGTTACGATGTGAAGAACGTGAGCAATGTGAGATCTCCAGAAAACACAGAGCCTATATATATATATATATATATATATATATATATATATATATATATATATATATATATATATATATATATATATATATATATATATAAAGTAAAGTAAAGTAAAGTAAAGTAATGCTCTGTGAAGCATTCATAAAGTCTGAGGAAGATGGCTCGAGTCTCAGTACCCAAAGCTTCTTCCCCGGACAGATTTGTCTCCGGTTGCAGGTTCTACGCCGTTCCTCCACATATTTGGATTTGATTAGCAGCAGACTGCATCTGTTGATTGACCTGTGGATTCTTTCTCAAACAACATCTCGACCGATCTACGATGAAACTGCAGTAGATGGCGAGCTCCAAGTGAATAATTTTATGGTCAAAACTTTAGGTCCAAACTTTTTTATCAATCGTGGCAGAAGAGGTCATACAGCGCCAAGTGGACAGGACAATTCGTAATAAACAAATATACCAAGAGGTCTGGAAGAAACTGGCTACCCAAGGGTACACGCGCAAAACATTGTCGGAGCGCTGACCACAGCTCCTGTGCACTTAAGATTCTCACTTTCCTGCCCATATATTCACTTCCACAAAGTGAGGAACACACTGGCACCCAACTTCACTCAAATCACGCCAGATTAACCGGCTAAAGTGAGACTTGACGATGCATTAGGAGGCTTTAGTTTACCGGCTACAGATGAGGTTGGATATACAGCGGGCCCCTAATATTCACAGGGTTTTAGGGACCACTGCCGTCCGCCAATAATTAAAATGTACAAATACTTCAGAGCCCCTCTAAAAAACACTTGGAAGCGTCTCTTAATAGTTCAAACACTACAATATTTGTTAATACACACAGTGGAAACAGTCCTGGTTCTACCACAAAAGTTAATATCTACAATTGCGGCTCTTGGGGGTAGAGCCAACTATTTTTGTCAGTCTGTTTGCTGAAAATAATATAAAATAAATAACCTATCAGATATATAACCTGACCTGAAAAGTTATATAAGCTGTACTTCTCAAATAACATGTCAGCTTCTTTCTTTTTTTTCTTTTTTTTTTTTTAAAGAAACAGCCAGAAAGCAGTTTATTTGGCTTGTTGGTACGCCTATGGCACGTCTGACAGAAACGACAGAGATAAATGACAAGGACTGACACCAAGTCATGCTCCACCTCCCCTCCATGTGTGGTCTGTCTGCAGCCAGAGGTCCTGCTGTGGGCCCATTCTGGGAATCGGCGAAGGGAGAAATCATCACCCATCAGCAATCAGATCAAATCAGCCTCCGTCTAAAAAAAAAAAACCTTCACAATGTTACGTTTTCTTCCCCTGCATTGTAGGCTCAGAGAAATGAAACGGATAGTTGGAGATGGGTGATAAATTTAGACATCTGTCAACCAGATGCTCCCAGTCTGAGCACCTTGACTCCGCTGACTGAATCGATGCAACTGCGTTTATGAAACCTGAAATTTGGACCAGCGGGTTCTCAGAAGGGGAATGAGCGTAAAAAAGCATCACCTACAGTTACAACATGTGCCAAGTGCACCTGATTGTTTCAGATGTCTAGTTTAATACAACAGTTTAATTCGTGTGGTTTATAGTTTGAATCGTGTTGGACCCTGAACACATTTCATTTTTTCCATCTGCTGACTGAACCTGGATGTAGCCGAGCTGAAATTGTTTTCTCTGGTACGGTGCAGCTACTGATTGTAAAGGATCGACAGTTTCTCACGATGTGGACTTGAGGGTCAAAGACATCCAGCAGTGGGTCTGGAGACGGATTTTGTTGGGGAAGTTGATGCATAAAGTTTCTCTGATGCTTTCAGGGTGCATTCAACACCAGCCCTGTTCAGTCCGCTTTGACCGAACTCTAGTTCGTTTGCCTAGAAAGTCCAGTTCGTTTGGGGAGGTGTGAATGTACAACCCTAACTCTGATGCAGAACCAAAAGAACAATATCCGGTCCTTGTTGGTGTTATGTGCACACCACTTATAAATTGTATATGCCGTCAGTTCTTGCAGGCTTACAAAATACCAAGTGTCAGTGTATTCTGTGCTGCAATGGTTAAAAATAAAAGGTCTCCTCCTCACTCTTCTTCTTCTTCTTCTTCTTCTTCTTCTTCTTCCTACATCTCATTTCCCAAACCCTCCTCCGTTCTTACACAGCCTTAATGATGGCATCATTCAAGCATCCAACGCTGCAGTGCTTGCAGTGCTATATAATGCATCAGTTTTAAAGAAGCATACAGAATAAATACACCACCAAACAAGAGTCATTGAGTAAGATTAAATAACCTTTAGTTAGTGATCACACCACGGCTGCAGAGCCCGAGAATCTCTGCTCAATAATTACTTGTACAGCTCGCGCTTCCTGGTGCTGCGAACGCTGCGGTCCAACCGCGGCTGTTACTTTTGTTATTGCAGTTCACTGCATTCTGCCTCTGGGAGCAGATGGAATAAAATAGCATAGAAATAAATGATCATAGTGCTGCTAAAGCTAGAAAGATTTGTAAAGAAAAGCTGCTCCTGTGTGCAAATTATGTCAAATTAATACGCTGAATTTTCTTTAGAGTTCTTTGGAAACCAGTTTAGGTGTTAATAAACACAAAATTCCACTTTTCTGCAGACGACTCTTGGATGTTTGAACATGTCGACCGCTTTCAGGTCGTCCATTCAAATATTATTCCACTATAAATGGTAAACTTCACTCCAAGTACGGCTGACTGTAAGGCTTTGTGTGTTAGACATCATCCCACAAGACTTCCTGTGTTCTAGACTCAATCAGATGCATGTCAGGACGAGGTTAACACAAAATAAGCACTTCATTATAGGTGATACGTGGGAGGGGACGTCTCCTGTCGGAGGTTTGAGCTTTTTTGTAGCCGCTCCTCTAATCTGCCATCACCTCCTTCAACTAGCATGTGCTGCGCTCCATGCCAAGGCTGGCGTCCTTGAATGCGTGACTCTAACAGGATGGAAGAGGGAAAAAAAAGAAAAGAAAAAGACGGAACAAAGAGGCAGAATCGAGCGACGGGGGGCGGGAGAGGGAGAGGAGAGAAAGGACGGGCAGAGAAATTATTCAAATCGCTGTTAGATTTGTAGGCCCGAAAAGGATCCTCATTAGCATAACTTCAAAACCTTGGCGCCCCAGTCTTAATAATACACACGCTTTGAGTCTTCCTGTGAACCACCTCCCCGCTCTGTAATATTTCTGTTTTTCTATTTGCGCGGAGGCCACGGGGTGCGGAGTTGCATGGGAGAGAGCCAAGGAGAGAGAGAGAGAGAGAGAGAGAGAGAGAGAGAGAGAGAGAGAGAGAGAAAGAGAGAGAGAGACAATCACCAACTTCCTCCCGCCCGTCTCCCAGGCTGAGGCGGTGGGACGTCCCAATCTCTGGTTTGTTTTGAACGTAGCCTTGCGCCTTATCGGCGAGGAAGACGAGGCATCCCAATTAACATTCCAGCGCGGCGGCTTTTGCAGAACTGGAGACTTTGGCTGCTTGCATCCTCATAACGCTCACATTCCCACAGCATGCAAGTAGCTCATTTAGAAACCCATTGCTCAGAATATGTAGGTATATATTTGTAAAAAATGTATGTAGAAATGTTAGTATGAAGTGATTAGATGCTAATAATTTGACTTCAAGGCCTATTTTTATATAAAAAAAAAGAAGAGAAGAAAACAAGAAAGCAGAACAAAGAACATTAAGAATGACTCAAAAAGAACTTTTGGTGACACTTTGAAACCAGTAACACCATTACATGAAATAATCGTGTATCAGGATGTTCGCTGAGCTGGGCAGAACAACAAACATAAGAATAACAGTGTGTATGGAACTAGATTTGGGTTTTTCCTGAGGCATATATTCCTTAAAGAGCAAATCATCAAAAGGTAGCGTAGGGAACCAGTTTCAGACCATCTCCTCCCAGTCTGGATATAGAATCCCCTGTTAGTTAAAAGCACTTAATTACAAACCACATTGTAGATTTAATATTTACGAAATTATGGATTTTATCATTTCTTGCAGAAATACCTGACAGACATGTCAGGAATTATACATTTAGAAATAAGGATCCAAGATTTTCTCACAATTGTCAAGTTTTTGTTTTCACATTTTGAAGTGAGGTAATGAGAAAACAAGATGGAAAAATAATCTCTTACTTGCAGCAGCTAACTAGTTCATTATATAAGATGAACTAACTAAAGGCTAGACTGGGGGGAATAAAAGACCAAAGAGGATTCTAGCATCTTAAAATAAAACTGGTGTAAAAATAGTTTTGGTGTTTGGTACAAATATCTTCAAAGTCTTTGCTACATTTTCTTTCTATCTATTTCTTGAGATAATTATTTACATCTAACAGATTTCAGGAGAGGTGTTCCACCAATAATATTCCTGAGGGAAACATGTACTAAGAAGGGATCAGAGTAATTCTCTGAAAGGGTTGAAGTTAATAAAATAGCATTCACTTTAACTTCTACAGCACGTCTGCTCATTACATGAGCTGCTTTGGCAGATCAATGGTGACCCACTGACTCATTCCTTTGTTTTCCATATAAACAGTCAACTGATCAGTGAGCAATTTCACAATCCATGGTGAAAAAACCCCTTAAAGATTCATAAAATAAAATAAGCAAAAAAAACACCAACAATGTTTTTCACACTGAACTTTGTTTTGATCTTAATCCTTCTCAGACAAAGTGTTTGAATCTAAACCCACACTTGAAGCAATCACACCAACAAGGAAGTCACCTGCTGCAAAACTTGTGACAGAATCCCGTTTCAAAGGTTCTGTCCCTTTAATTACATATAGTAAGCGCTGAATATGCATCGACAGGCATTAGTGGTATGTACATACACGACTTTTGCGTGAAAGCTGCTTCAGTTAGTTTGGCTCTGTGGTTTTTCCTCTATCCAGATTCAGATGGTGAACCACAGGAGCACAGGGTTCACTGATGGATCTCAGACTGAAGCCATCAGAAAACAGATTACCAGCCTCTAGACATTCCTGCTTCTGTCACTCAGTGGGCCTCAACATTACCGCCTTTGACGGAGCGCAGAGCCCTGGTGGAATGCACGCGGAAATCTGGTAGTGTTTGGTCCTGAAATAGTCGAGGAGCAAGACGTCTCAGCTGTAGTCACAATAGGTCAAAACACTTCTGAACTTAAGGAGGCTACAGTCTCTTATCTGACTGACCGGTCTTGCTTTGTCACCTTATACGGAAGAGACGGAGAGAAGCTCCTGAGAAACAACGCCACCAACTGGCAAAGGACAAGCATGACCAATGGCGGCGATGCAAGCAGTAACTACAATGATAGTCTGGAAGGTACATTTCCACAATTGGTGTACATCATTACAAGCATTTTTCCAAACAGTTAAAAAATATATATATATTCAGTTTGTGTGATATTCTGACAAAAACCTGAGTCTGTAGGTTTTTGCTAATTTTTTCATTTTGGGTTTGTCTGTGTGTCTAGTTAAACTGACTCCGGAAACAGTTGTGGAAAAAAAAAAAAAAAAGGAAAAGTAGAAAGTCTTCAGCTTGATGGAAGTTTCTGCGACTGTTAATGTCAAAATTAAAAAAAAAACACGGACAAGTACAAGACGGCTGAGAGTCAATCAGCCAAGAGCGCCCTCTTCCCTGGAGCTGGAAAAGAACAAAGCAATCCCATTAACAAAGAGGAACTTCCAATTTCCCTGCTTTGGAGTTTGAACAGACGAGGCTTTTGGTCAGTGTTCTCGTTCATCAGTTTTGTCATTTTCCTTCTAACGGGCGAAATGAAAACTGCCATATTAAAGCTGAATTAAGGTCTCTGAAGGGCCGTGGCTGTGATGGAGAATTCATTTAAAGTGAAGGCTGCATAGTCAAAAAGGTCAAAGACTGGAATGATGAATCTAATGGAGGTGGTGTGGACAGAACGCCTTGGAAAAGTATTCATGGTCTTTGAACTTGACTTCTTTCGCCATGTTGCAGTTTAATCTAGTTTAAAGGCTCTTTGTGTGATAGACATCTATTCGTCTTCCTAAACAGAATCATTTGTAGAACTGCAGTAACAGCTGCAGATCCTCCCTCTCTTCCGGGAAGAAAAGCATTCCCACATTATGATGCTGCCACCACCATGTTTTCACAATAGGGGTGGTATGTTCAGGGTGGGCAAAATACAAAACTGGGCTTTTTTTTGTTTAATGGTCAGACTTGAGGAGTGTGCAACTACTACTCGTGTCTCTCACACACAGCTCCTTCAGACTAGCCAGCAGAAATTAGCGAACACCTGATGGAGCTGTGCATCTACTGGGCCCAAAATAAGAAATACTTCTCCATCCGACAGTCCTAAGAATGGCTGTAAACAGCACAATGAGAAACACTGTTGCGATGACATCCAACAATGTCGGAAAGAGCAGGAGCTTCTTAAAGAGACAGAAACCCAATTTCAAGATGTTAAATTTGAATTCAAATTTCTTTTAAGTTATGTTTGGTGTGTACAGCATTTTTATAACAACTGAATGTAATCTAGGTACTTGATTGTGCTATAAAATGGCACTTTGTGACTGGAATACACACAATACTGCCCCTTTAAGGTGTTCCTCACACCAGATTTTATTTCGGGGATTCAAAGTAAAGCGGTGTGAATACATACGCATTTTCAGATTAGTACTTCTGAAGAAAAAGTTCAGCTTCTTCATTTTCCCCTTAGGATTTGTGTTGCTCTACCCGCACACATTTCCAGTTGGTGACTTTCTGCTCTCAAGGAACAACTTGAAACACATAAAATAAAAAAATTTTCTCCAATCAGCAGTGCTGGTGGAGGCAAAAACACTGCACCCAGGAAGTAAATTTAAACAAGAGTTCAACAGTGGTCAGTCCGGAGTGAACTAGAGGAGCCAAAGACAGCATCGGCCTGCAGCGTCTGCAGATGAAAAGGTAAAACTGCTCAACGTTTGTTTGCGACGCACAGAGCGGCAACAAAACCTCCCCGCCGCTCCGTCGTCGTGTGAGGCCGCGCTCTCGTTCAGCGAGGGGCGAGGCGTGAAGGACGTCCAGCCGTACACACCGAGCAGGAGATCCCTGGATTAGTCACGCTCGCCGACTCTCTGCCGATGCCGCTCTCCGTTGCAGCACCGCGGCGCATCCAAACGCAGACTCTAAACGCAACACAGCAAAGGGCATGATTGAACTGCACACAGGGAGCTCTGTGCCAGCGAGCTAATTATGTTTGTGACAAACGCAGCGATCAGCGTGTGTGAAGCACGTGAGAAATGGTTGACAGAAATTCATCTAAACAGAAATCGGAATTTATGTTTAAATAAAATTAAGCAGAAATTTTTTATTTCTGTTTCAATTAAAATGTAAACATGTCCAGCCACGTTGCTGCACAGGTTTAAATTACAGTTACACAGTTATGCGTTTTATTTGCACATGGAACATTTTACCACACATAGCTGCTTTGTTTTGATGTTTTGTGTTACATTGGGGTCATTGTGCTGCTGGAGTATGAAAACTGTCGGTGTAAATATAAGCTTTCCACCAACCTCAGTCAGTCATGTCTGGACTCTGCAAACATAAGCTTTTACTCCCACCGCGCCTCCAGCTCCACACTTCATGCAATCTTCTAAGGAGCCTGAAAAGCCACATTTTCCCCTGTGAGGTGCTTTCCTAGGATGAAATGCTGGAAGAGGTACATTACATGAAAGGTTGGACTCATTAATGAATTCAATGTGGATGTGAAGACTTTGTCATTGCAACATGTAATTTCCTAAAATGATCGCACGTTCGCCTGAGGACTGGAGCCGAAAGCCCATTTTGTTCTCCGTCTTATCCAATTCACGTTGACAGAGTGAGTGGAAGAAAAAAAAAATCTCCCCCTCTCTCGGTTTACATTAACTTAATAAAGTTCAGTAATATGTGTTCAATGCATGCAATTATAAACGGTACCTTCAGGCTTTTTCTGCCACTAAATAAGTAAAAGAAATGAATGATAAACAGTATTTGTTTACTTTCTGAAGAAAACCAACGGCTGTGATAATCACTGGGCCCTCAGGCAGAATGACTTGCATTTCATTTGGGCTTAAAATTCTCTTCATGAAGTAATCATTTTTCAAACACCATATTGTTTGAAAAAAAAAAAGAGAAAGGTTTTTATACATCTTCAGTGACCGACTCTGGTTCCTCTAAAAACCGTTGGGATCATAGCAGCGTGTCTGTATATATGGAAAACTCCTGCCAAGAATCTCTCCCTCCGTACGTTCAAAACTTATGAGAAAGTTGTCCCAACATTTTTTCAAACACAATCATTTAGATTTAGAAGAGTCACATGGCAGAGCTGATCTGCCACTAAATAAGTAGGGAAATAAGTCTTTTTCCTCACATTTTAGTGTTTTAAATCAAATAAATTTTGATAACGGACAAAAAAAAACAACAAACAAACAAAAAAAAAAACAATTGCTCCCAAAAGCTAATAGCTAGTTGGGCTATTCTTAGCGCCAATAATTGCGATCAAAATGAACTTTTTATGTCACTTTAGAGGAATTTTGGCCCAACTCTTTGTCAAAACAATTCATACATTTCACGTTTTCTTAAAATTTCATTGGATCGGAGTATCAGAGTATGGCACGTTAATTTTTCAAACTACGTCTTGTTTTCAGACAGGGTCTGTTGATGCTGCACGTCTGCATGTGGCAGGTAAAACTGAATCAAAACTTAAGATACAACACATGATTTAACAAGCTAGGCTATCATATCTTCACATAGTCACGTCGGTTCGGGCAGCGCTTTCCTGTTGATTTAAATATCAATCGTTTAAAATCTGCATTTTGGATTTTTTTTTTATTCCCGTTATGATCTGAAACATTTAATTGTGACCAAAAAAAAAAATAATAATAATAAAAAAAGCTAAAAAGAGAATAGATCTCGAAGGGAACAACAGTCTGAAGAAATCAGATTCAATGGGACGGATTAGGCTTCAAATTAGACACCGATGTGGCACCTTTTTATTTTTCACACTTAATTTCATTATAAAAGCCTTTATTCGCGTGGCTGAACAGCAGAGACCGCCTGCTGTGTACCTCCGGCCATTACTAATCAGTTTTCACAGGGATGACTTCGGTGTTGCTGCAGGGCAGGTGATGCCATCAACGGCTCTCTGCAGGTTTTCTGAACCAGCATGTGGAGGTTCTTCGGACTTCACAAACGTAACGTGCTCCAATTCACAGCAACATGTTTGCATTATTTCCCACTGAAAATGCTTGTTATTCTTCCTTTGCTCACAATGCAACTTCATTTCCTCCACGCATGTTACATATTTTCCCCTCACAATTTCTGTCTTTTCCACTTCGTAATACCACTTTCTAACGTCATCATCTTAGCCTGACGTTAAAAATTGTTTTAGCGCTCTTGAGCATTTAAGTTCGGCACAGAAACATTATTCTCCCACTGAGCAAGGTGGCCTCTTCGTTTCCCATTTTCAGTTACATGAAACCCGAGCGAGTTGAAATCCCCCGGCTCAGACCTTGAGGTCAAATTAGTTTTCACACTGTACGCTCACACGGTGACCGTCAACCATAATAGGCCCCTTGCCAGTAGATTAATAGGCATTCTCTTACTATTAAAAGGGTCTTTCCTAAGAGAGGCTTCAGAGAATTAATTAAACCGATGACATTTTGGAGAGCTAAAGAGTTAAGAACAAGCCGACCTTGATATTAGAGGGAAGGCTTGCGGACGGATAACTGTTCTCCCACTTCGTGGGCGCACTTAACCTCCCACTGCACCGCATTTTACTCTGTGTCACAATTTGAAGCTTATGGCCCTAAAACAGGAATTCTGAGCAGGCAAAAATGCGGTCTCCTATTAAGTGTTACACAGAAAGGTCAAAGTCAGCATATGCAAGAAAAAAACTTTTAAATCTTATTACGATCAAACATCAGAAGTTAAACCATTTTGTATGTTTATGAGTAGATACACCTTACACAGGAGAGCATCCAACATGCTAAAGGTCACAGAGAGAGGAGGAAGTAGATCAAAATAAGCAGAGAGGAAATTATAGATTTATCTGTTATTGTCCTCATTAATTTCACATCTTAATTTTTTTTAAATATTGAGCAGCTCTACTGGAGACACTCCATAAATTTCTAGTTATTGATTTTTTTTTTTTGTACAGTGAAAGCACCACACCCAAGCATTTCTGGGTTGCACTGACCACAACAACATTAGTGTGTTCTAAAGAGTTGAAGTCAGCTCTTTTAATGACAAGTGAGCTGATTAAAAAAAAATATAGGTGTAAAAAGGAGCTAACAATTTCTACAACCAGCCCAGGAGTTGTTTCGTCGAACTAGTCAAATGACAGACCGACCCCGAACCGACAACAGGAAGTCTGAATCTTAATTCGTTCCATCCTCTGTCTATCATGAAACAAGTTGGACGCATCGTCTGCCTTTTAGAAAACTCAAAGTTAAATTGAAGGTCTATTTTCACCAGTTAAAAAAAAAAAAACACACACACACAAAACTCATGTTTATAGTTGTAATGCTAATCCAGCTAATCGCTAAGATTGAGATGGTGAAGAGAGAAACTTTTAAAACAGTAAAACCTTATTTCAAAGCAACTTCTTTCTCATACACACAGTGGATCATCTTCCCCTCTTCTAGTAAGTAATGGCCACTTGTGGAATCTTTGTGCAGTTAAGCGCTGCAGAGTGCGTCACACTGCAGTCAGCGGTGCAACTTCGCCTGCTTGGATGCGGGTGTTGAGCAGCTCTGTTGCAATCCACTCAAATTCTGCTGGAAAACAATGTTTGTGGGTAATTATTATTTTTACTTTCCTTCATCTAAAACCTAGAGACCATGAATCAAAAACTAAGGAGGATTGCTGAGGACATTTTGATTAAGGAAAAAAAAAAGACTAAGGATACAATGGGATTATGCCTATATTCAACGATAAATTCATAAATGCATGTGTTTCTAGTATTTTGCTGATAGATAAGTTGTTTTGTAGCATAGCCTGGCAGGTCAAATCAGGGCCAAACTGCCTGAAACACTTGGCCATCAGTTGGCAACTTGCTCCAGTCTAAAGCAACCACAAAAATAAGGATTTTGTAGCTTTCAGGAGACAAAACATGAAGCTTGGGGTGCCAAAACAAACAAAAATGTTGTGCAGATGAGAAGTGCAGTCTGTCGAGAAAAGGAAGGAATGAACCAATCATTAATTCAGTACCAATGACCAACCAGTTAAAAGTAGCTTCATATCCGATGCTAGTGCTGCTTCACATCAACCCGTCTGTGCCAATTTTTTATTTTTGCAAGTCTTTAAATCTTGTCAGGTTTTAAAATGTGTGTCTGATCTGAGGCCAGGATGTAAATCCTGATTTGAGGTGACGGGATGCAGAGCCGCTGATCTACTGCTCCTCCGAGAAAATCCAACACAGAGGCTTCAGTTCTGTTTAACACAAAGCACCAAGCTAAAACCGACACGGTTTGGAGTTTGGTCGAGTCTTCTCTTGGTGCCAAATCTTGGGAATGATTTGTTTTAACTGTCAGGAATGAGATTAACCCCGGCAGAAAATGAAGAACAAACCATTGTTAGTCGGAGTTCAGTAAATCAGTGGCTAAAGAGAGACATTGTGTCAAGGGATAGAAAAGGTTGTCCATTCTTCTTTTCTTCCCCCCTTACTTTTTATTTGACGTCTATAAATAGGTGCAACTTCAGTGAATGACTCCCTGGCAACCAGCATGAGAGTCTGAACTGTTTGTCAGGTAGGAGAGACTCTTTATCCCACTTCCCTAAAACAAGAACATCCGTAATTTGGAAAACAGTGAAAGGAAGGGGAACCAAAAGAACCGCTTTAGAAACGCAGCGCTCACATAAAGACAAGACGTGTGGACAGGATGTAACAGAGACCGTCTAATGCACAGCAATCTGTTGTTTTAGTCTCACTTACTGTCAGAAGACAGATTACCTGCTGTAATCAATTGAGTTTTCACTCCTGAAAACTGACACATAAATGACAAACCACATTTATTAGCAGCCCCGATAAATAAAAGAAGAATTCTAGGCTTTCTGTATATCTTAACCAGAGAGGCCAATAGTTATGGAGGATGCTGTAAATCGCAGCAAAAAATGCCCCAAAGTCACCCCCAAAAATATCAAATTTTACATTAGAATGCAAGAATTTTTTGTTAAAAGTAGCCTGGTAAAAAAAAAAAAAAACACCCCCTTGTTCTACCCTTTGTTTTATACAAAGGTCTGAACAACTACTTCTGTTCTCTGATTGGCCCTGTTGAAACTATCAGAGGGAATCCAAGTCAACGGGAGAAATCCCAGATCGAGCTGTGAAAAGAGATTAGAAAAGAGTGGAATGCATGGGAAGGCATGGAAGCACGACAGCATAAAAACAAAAGTACATGAATGAAGTATTATATTTTATGATCTGTGACCAAAAAACCAACATCAACTCTTGTGTTTTTTTAAATTTAGTTTTTTAAACAAGCTTTTAAATGAACAGTTTATATGATTGGCCTTTCTTCTCTTTGGTGGTAGTTTTTTTTTTTTTTTTTTTTTTTTAAACATCAGTAGTTATTTTTCTATAAATGTATCTACATTTCAAAAATGACTCCTTAAGCTTTGGAGCATGTTACAAATCTGCTTAACTAACCAAATAGGTTTTTTGAAATATAGGAAATTTAATTCGGGTTTCTAAGAATTTCCAATTACACAACTTTTTGGTTTGCTCTGTCAGTGGTTTGCTGAAATGCTAACCAGGCTCACTACTTCTCACCTTAGACTAATAAAGAATGGATAAATGATGAATGAGGACTATTTTCAGTTCACAACTTTACATAAGTAGGAAGTAGTGATGATATTACAAACTATTTAAAGGAAGAAAAAGTGACTTTTTTACAGTTCAGAGTAACAAAACTGTCAATCTTAGTAATTTTTCTTGATGAAATCATTGAATGACAAGTAACTAATGAAACAAAATCCCAACATTTCCTATCTGAAGCTAAAAGTCTCCCACCCGACCCAGAGTCACAGCCATCAGAACCCAGTTTCATACAGCCAGAACCCAAGCAGGTCATCAGTCATTCAGTCCTGTGAATGTTTTCATTTTTCAGCATCATTTTACCTCCCTAAACCAATGACTTGAGACATTTAACAAAAGGATGATCTTACCTTTGGTTGATGAGAACGACCCATGCAAATCTCAGAGCCGGTTGACATCCGTCCGAAGCAGGGTCACGACCTTTTTTGAGCTGCTGGTCCTGCAAAAACAAAAGCATCTTTAAAAACATTGATTTTCTTATTTGTTGTAACACGCAAAAGGAATAAATGTTAAAACTACAACAGATGTCCTAATGAATAAAGTATGTGCTTTATGCATGCAATGGGAAATGAATATTTTATTTGGTAAAAAGCTATTAAAGGTTTTCAGTTTCCATCTATATTCAAACATCAGCGGTAGGACGAGAGAAGACGTCTCAGTTTGTCTAATTTCTGACAGACTGAGGATAAACGAGAAATCAATTGGAGGAGGAGTGCCGATGATGAAGGCTGTCGATGGATTTAATAAAAGAAAAAAAAGAGAAAAAAAAAAACAGGAAAAAGAAAACATCCGAACAGGAATCTAAACCTAAAGAAACCAGGGAGCTTTGATATTTTTAGGTCTAATTGTGACATGAAAACCAGTTGAGTGCAATCAACAGATTGAATGGCAGTCGAGCGGGGAGAAGACAATGGAGCTGGGGAGACAACAGGAGCGCAGGATAATTACAAATACAAGCAAAGACTAATTAAACAAAGCTAAATATCAACAAATACAGAAATTATTCAAATTACTGGACCTAAAAAGAAAAAACAAAGTATTCAGACAAAAAATAATCCCAAAGGCCGTTGGATCGTGACATGGAGGAAATGTTTCAAAGTGTCTTTTACTTTAACTGTGCAGACTGAATCTGCCAAACATCCGGCCCTGCAGCGCAGACGGGTTGCATTACTCATGGCATCAACACATCGACTCCCACTGTGGTCAGGACGACGCGTCAGCATGTCAGAGGTTGAGTGCATCGACCGCATCCTATCAGATTTATAATTTACAATCAACACCGACTGTCTCGGTGTGCCGCTGCACTGAGCAAGATGGCCGCTGCTGCACCTTTGGCTTGCACACACGGAGTAAAAGGGGAAAAAAAATAAACGAGACGGTGACAGACTGACAGAGATGAAGCATGGCCTGCAGATAAGCAGGTGATGGAGCTCTGCCTCTCCCCCTTATCGCTCCGCACTCTGAGCTCCTCAAGCGCCCCGACCATCTCTGCTATTGTTCCGCCTGATTGTTGCACTCTAGAATATTAACTAAATGTAAACTGAATACGTTTGTACACTTTGAAAAAAAAAAAAAAAAACCCTAACTGATCACTCTAGGCTATTTATATAAATCTCTGATCCTTACAGGTAATGTCACCACTTTTAGATCATTTCTACATTAGCAGCTTTTCATATTTTCCCCACTTGCCACACTGGTGCGTTTACAACTCCTACAGTAACTGTGCGTTCACATCAAATGCGTCACACGCATCAAAAACCTGTTTGTTTACATCCAAAGTCTGTGTGGAGGTGTGTGGAGGGTGTGTCAGAACCGCTCTGGGTGTTGTTTTCTGTTGCCGGCCTATTTGTCGGATGTGCTAAACGCTCAAAACGCTCAATGCTTCGAAACGCGAAGGCCCTCAAACCCGACGCACGAAACGTGTTTGGTGCATTCACACCAATAAGTCCAACAAGTCGTCCAAGTTTTTGTCCAGCTCTTTCACCAGAATATTACATCAAATATTAATTTTTTTTTGTCCTTTATTATTGTTTTTGCCAAGTTTAAACGAAGCAGTAACACTCAAATGTACTTTGGGATCCCGTTCAACTTTCTCTTCCTCAGTCAGCATCAAGTTCCCTCGGTATAACCCAGCTCTCATCTCGACTGCTACATCTCCATGCCTACCTTTAGTCACGCAAAAACAAGCCTACTTTCAAATGTCCCAAGAGGCGCATTATTAAGAAATCAATGCAGCTCAGAAATCACATCCGGCAGCCTCCTCCAGCAGCAGACTGATTAATATTTCACAGGTTTTAGAGCTCGGGTTGCATGTGATAAAACAGATAGAAGGAGACGGAGCTCAGAAAGCGATCACGTTACACAGTAAGCCTGTAGTGTTTAAATCTGGGTGTGTTTTTTTTGTTTTGTTTTGTTTTTTTTGCCTCTTTTGTTGTCTGAGGAACAGTTTGGGAAGCTCACATTTCACTGCGTTCTTTAGAAGAAAAAAAAGCGTTACAAACATCTCCTGTTTCTAATTCTGTGGTTGTAATGGGAATCCTACAACGCACAAAAGCTGCGAGTCAGGAGTAGAAAATGTGATGATGGCATCACTGGGTGCAGGTCATCTATCGGCTGCCCTCTCACACACAGGAAACACGCGTACAGGCCTGGAAGCAGAAAGAGAAGCAGACTACTAGGTGCTGAGAGTGGATTTTAAAGGGGAGGACGATCAATTAAAAAGCAATTTGCTCTTCCACCCTCTCTCCCCATAGAGCCTCCTCCACGTTCCCGACACGCAGCCTCTACTCGGGGCCTCATTCACAGTCTGATGAGCAACTCAAACGCAACCAAGCAGAAAAATCCGATCAGCCCCCGCTGGTCACAGGGAAAAATCTACACCGTATTATAACAGAATCCAGGTTGGTGGAGTGAAACGCTGCAGCAGATCCTGAAACCTGTACATGTAAAACACAGAGTGCATGTGGACACTCATCAGTCTTCAGCTTCTCAAGCCCCTACAGGTAAGACAACATGGTGGGTTCGCTGCTGCAACACTAATGGACCGTGTGTTAGAATGTGGGAAACTTAAGGATGGAGCATTAGATCTATGTTAAATATTAAACATTTCTTTTGACAGACAAGGTTTTTGTCACTCTTCGAAATCAAAATCACTCTTCAAATTCATCATTTTTAGCACATTTTACTCTGCCTTATTTTTTTTTTATTTTTTTTTTTAGTAAACCAAATATGGCATAAAATCAACTTTACAGCCAGATTATGGAAGAACATCACAAGCTGGATTTTAGATTATAAAATAAAACTGAACAGAAATGGGAATGCATTATGGTCTGGATCAAATGTATTAGGGTCAATTACTTTTCCACACAAGATCTTGCACAGTAGGTTTGGATTTTTTATTTTTTTTAAAATCCATTAATGATAAATACTTATTTAAAAACTGTATTTTGTTGACTGGGTAATATTTAAATATGTTTGATGTTCAGAAACACTGAAGTGTGACACATATACATAAAAAAAATAGAAAATGAGGATGGGGAAACACTACTTGACGTCACTGTAGAATATATTTTCATAATCGAATCATTAATTTAGCCATTAAAAGCAACAAAATTGTTGAAAAATATACTACATACCTGAAATGTGAACATTTGCTGTGTAATAATGGCTACTTAAAATCCCTGCTGCCCCCTTTATTTACTTCGTGTCAGATCAATACCACGAACCCCCACTGAGTGAATAAAGCTAAAAGTCAGCTGACCAGGTTTGAATGAAATCAAATTTATTTCAAATTAAGCTTCTTTTGTTTTCCTACATCTCGTCGCAGAAATGCCCAAAGTGCTACATGTGATTCTTTCCGCCGTTAGCGGCTCCTGGTTAATGTACGGCTCAGCTGCAGACATTTGTATGGGAGATTACTAGATGTTGATGGATGACTTAATGTGGAAGGCATTCAGAAAGCAACCTGGTTTCTTTATCAATGGCAGAGCTGCTCAGAAACACCAGAGAGGGAGAAAACAGGAGGGACTCTGTCCAGACCGGGTCACGGGGTCTAATGATTTAAAGCTCCGCTCATTGTCTAAGCTAAATATACCCATCAGTCCTGACGTAAACCGTTACTAACTTGAAAATAAAATCTACAATCTCTTCACCTTTTGCTTTCTAGCACACAGCTAACAGCTTTGGGTTAGTTGGTGTGAAGATACAAGGCTTCATCTGAAGAAAATTAACTCCAGAATACGACACTGCCGACCCCAATGTTGCATTATGGGTATTGTGTTCTTCACCTTTTGGGACGGATGCCCAGCCATCTGTCCGTTTAGGAGATTCTAGCCAGGCTTGGACGTTCTCTTTGGAAGAAAATCTGATTTATATATAACTTAACGTACAATATTGTATCTCCACAAACACACACACATACTTGCACAACGAGTCGCCTACAAATCAATAGGCAACTGTTGCCCTGAGGCGCATCGACATGCAACAGGAGGCGGCTGTAATCCAACCTACAATCTTATGATTGCAAGGCAGCCACGTTACAAACTGAATCCCAATATTTTTTTCTGGAGTTTCTGGATTTGATTTGGTTTTGACAGCTGTGGTTCCTACACGGAAAGACGAAAATGAGCAAAGAGAGAGAAAATTGTGTTAAAAACATTCTCTACTTGCTCAACTGGATTGTGAAGCGGTTATCAAAGGCCTGCATCTCCAGTGGAAATTAAGGCACTATCTGATGTATTCAGTGAATAACTTACTGACGTTTATCAGAGGTGCAAAAGTTCAGGGCGGAACAAGCAGAATTAAAACATCTCGAACCATCCTGAACTTTAGCTACTTTGGTAGTATTTTAGTAGATTTTTCTCTTTGCTTAATGGGGGCAAAAAAAGAACAAAAAACCTCTTTTCACATCCAGGTTTCAGACTTAGGTGTGAATAAAATTACCCCACACTGCCCACGTCCTTGTTACCTTTCATGTAGCAAAAGGATTCTCTGTGCTCTGCAGATCCAATCGTCACATTATGAAAGCTTTTATACAGATGTGTTATTGTTTAACCTCTTGACCTACTGTCTCCAGAGTAATTTTCAGACACAAATTGTTCATTTACATTTGTGCTCATATTAATGTCCATCATGAAGGGGAAAAAAATAATACTAGTTTCTTTTATTTCCTTGTTTTTAGGAGTCCGACTCTGAATGTGAAAGTGCAACTCAAAGCACAGCCAGAGTCCAGCCTCTCGTCTCACTTCCAGTATATAGGAGATAAAAATGTTTCAGCTGGATGTGGCGTCAAAAGTCTCCTACTAAGGATTATGGATTTCCTGTCTCTCATGTACAACATAGGAACACACAGTCTGAAGTTGCAGGTTTGTTCTCAAGCAATGTGTCGAGCAACTGCTGCAAAATGTGTTGAACGGACAAAAGGTGGTAAAGGAAGCACTGTTATATTAACTGGAAAACAAAAATAATATATTGCACCAAGGAATCCGTTTCCTGCCATAACCTCTAGTTTGTGGCACTCATGCTGCTAATAATAATGCATTCACAAAAAAGTACACATGGGAAACCATGTCTAACTGATGCATAAGATGGTACCATGCAGCAAAGATCAGCTCCTCAATATTTTTGCTAATTTAGTACCGCTTGTGTTATTTATGTTTAAGTAAAAAAATCAGTTCCCTGGAAGACTTCTTTTGATTTCCGTTTCATGTCGGATCAAGCTGCGTTTAATGTCTGGAAAAGACACCATGAGTAAGTACAAGATTACGATTTTCTTCATTAAGGAAAAATAGCTCCTTAACCTTAAAAATAGCTCCTAACTGATATGGTTGAACACATTTTTTCCATAAAATTATACATGCAGCATCCTGGTCTGAGAGACTGACCTCAGCAGATCATGTCAATAAAACCTGTCTGAAAAAAAATCACCACATCCTGATCACTGACATCAAACTGAAAAAGGTTGTGAGGTTTTTTAGGCTTTGGGACGCCAATGAATCCCAATATCAACCCTTATTCACAAATGTGAATAAGACCTAGTCAAAGTCCACACTTAAAAATGTATACAAGTTTATAACTTTGCCCAGTCCATCAAAATCATTCCAAGAGCGACTCAACGACTCAGTCAGGAGGTCACAGAAGAACCAGAACAACATCTAACGGACAACTGACCTGTCGGTGTTCACAACCCAACAGGAAGGTAAGGAACGTTTATTCAAATCATCCACGAAGCAATCCAAAGAGCTTTGCAGAACAGAAAGAAAAGAAAATATTTTACACTTTTACTTACAAGTGAACTTGTGTGGCCACTTGTAAGTAAAAAAAGGTAGGTGTGGGTCCCTTTTCAAAATATAACACCTATAGTTAAACATGGTGGTGGTAGCGTGATGATCTGGACCCGCTTTGCTGCTTCTGGACAATAAGTGCAGCTCTCTAGATAACGCTTAAGGAGAATGTCTGGCCATCAGTTTGTGATCTTAAGCTCAAGCACACTTCGTTATAAAGCAGGGAAATTATCCAAAGTACACCAGCAAGTCCACCTCCGACTGGCTTTAACAAGAAGTAACGAGATGATGGTTTCACAGTGCCCTAGTCAAAGTCCACACTTAAATCGGCACCATTCTTTCATAGTGATGTAAAAGACTTGTTGCCATCTGTAAACAAAATAAGCGAAAACAACAACAAACATATCATTAAGGAGAATATACATACTTTTCCGTCTGCTTGTTTTTACAGAAGCGCACATACAGGCCTTTCTGGTATCGGTGCAACGCTGCACCCGTTTATATATCTGAGTCTGGAGAGAGGAAGACACCCATGCAGCAGCAGCAGCATATTTGTATTCAGCTCAGAGGTTTCTAAAGCTGAAGCCGGAAGTTTGGGCCAAACTATTATATAAAGGTAAAACGAAACACATCGTACCAAATCATATCAGCTCTGTACTGCAGCAGGTGTGAAAACAGCCACCAGCTGCTCCTGCTCATAAAGTGAAATAGTAATACCTTCTTTTATTATCATTATTTTTAGTTCTTATTGTTTTTGTGGCAGAGCACAGGGAGTGAGCTGCAGAGGCCAAAAAAAAAGGTGTGTGAGAGAATAGAAGAACAAAAAAAACCAAAAACCATCTCAGTGGCTATAAAGGTTTGGTCTGTCAGCAGCCTGTGTAGCATTTCCTTTGTGTCAACCAATCAGTGGAGCTGTGAAAAGTAGCTGACAGACCTGTTCCTGTCACACTTTTCCCAAAAATTGGCGGGTCTACCATGGATAATGAGGCTCATCATCCAGCACACACAAACACACACCTAAAAAGTCTTGAAATAATGTTTTTTTTTACTTGAGGACAAACTTGCTCTGAAAAATTGGAAGGAAAAACCTCAGTACTGTTCAGAATATCTGGTGCATACTAAGCAGAACCTGTAAGAGCCACTAAAATAAACTTAATCGAGCCACTTTATTTTATTTATTTGAAAGGTCTACTTTAAATTAATCAAAATGTTCAGAATTTGGCAATTAGTAATCCATAACCTCCTGATGGCACAATGATCAATTCCTCTTAGTATTCAAAATAGGAAAGACAAAAACATGAAGATCTTTGAGAGAGCAACACAAAAAAGTGACTCGTTTGCCAAAACCCACATTTATCTAGTCACCACACACACTGAGCAGGGATGCAGAGGTAAAAAAAAAAAAAAAAGAAATCATGTAGCAAATGATTTACCAAGTCTACACAACAATAAGCACATGATCAAAATTCACAGTTGAGGCATATCAAGAAGATAGCCTTTTCCATCCTACCATAACAAATGTAACATGAGTGCTACTAAGCTCCACTGGGGCTGTAAATGGAACCACATGCTGCCAGATGAGAGAAACAAACTACCCACATGCCAGTTTATAGATATCATCCACATGTAAAAAAAAAAACAAACAAATAAAGTTGATCGAACTACGATGAGTTTGGCCCAGAAACAAAGGTATCTCTAGAAGCACGTAAGAGTGATGCTGTGGGCTGGTTGCTATTCCAAATTGATCTCTGGAATCCCTTTAAAATGCCAGGAGATTTTAAATTAAACACCTGTTGGCATCTGCCTGTAAACTTATAAATTGGTGATCTTTGGGTGTTTCCGAATGATAACACAGGATTACAAAAAGTATTGTTTGGAAGTTTGTTTTTTCCAACTGAATTAGGACTATTTTTGCACAAATCCATTTTTCTAATTTAGAGAAATCTGATATTCTGACTTCTAAATTGATGACATTTTAGTGACATCATCAGTTCATTTCTGTTAATATTTCTCAACCATAAAAGGTTTTAGGATAAAAAAAAAAATTGTTTTCTAACAGATCGTATTAATGAAATGTTACAAACTTGGATTCGTAACATTGAATGATAAACACTGATCAGGATCAGTACGTGTGAATTGAACATCACGTCTTCCTCTCTTTCCTGTCTTGATGGAGTCTCTCCTCCTGCTCATCACTCATTGGTTCTCAGGAAACTGATCCAGATGTGAGAACAAGTCATGCATTTGATGCTCATGTTGCTCCATAGTTATCCTTTCAGCAAAATAATTTTGTACAAAGTAAATTGACAGCGAGGATACCAACAATTGTTCAACTTCTGGTTTTGTTAAAAACAATTACATCCAAGCGTTGGATTTCTTTCCCCTCCCACAGAATAAAAAGATACTAAAATTCAAGGTCTCATTCCTTGAGACCTTGAATTTTGCAAACTTTATTATGCAAGAAAGTTTCATAATCCCAAACTTTATTGCAGCAGTTTGGGATTATGCTGCTGCAATAAAAAGATGAATTTAGTACATTAACTACGCCACGGCGTCTGCCCAAGACCCAGAGAAATGAATGCATCATCACGTCTTCCACTTTGTGCCGCGGCTATATGAGCTGCATAAACTCCATCTAATTTCACGTGCAAGTGGCGCCTGCTACGTACGAGACAGAAGCTAATGATCTAAAACAATGCCTGAGCAGGTGACGGGTTGGAAAACACGAAACGAACACAGACTAAGGACGGGTCGGATATAAATTAAAGATGTAGAGAGGGTAGACTTCAGATTTCAGAGGAGAACATCTCGTGGTTTGCAGTCTGAGGTTTTGGCTGACTGTCAGCGATGCTATCAAACAGCCTCAGTTCAGATGTGGCATGGGATTTTCTTCCCCCCCTTCCTGACAGCTACACAATGAGTTTGCAAAATAAAACCATGCAGACAGTTAGGAGCTTTAATTTCCTAGACCAGCGCTTGGCGCGCGCTGAATTCCCAAAACAAATGTAAATTCTATCATCCCGTGAAAATATTCCTCTCGAACAGGGAGCCGCGCTTTATTTGCACACTTGCTGATCACTGGAAATTTTTTGGAGCGTGACACATGAAAGGCGGTGATTGACAAGCCAGAGATGAAAACAAAATCCCCTTTTCCTGAAGGAGGGAAATTCGACTAACGAGTGCAGTCAACCAATCGAATGCGTCAAGCTGACACTTATCTGCGTTGAGCCCTCAGAAGGACGGGCGGAGGCCAAAACCCAAAGTGTGAGCGTGTCATCTACTTCCACATGTTGGAGCAGAGATAGAAGCAAAAGACATAAAAAACCTCAAAAATGCACCAGATGCTAATCTCAAGCTGTAGGATCATTTAGCTCACATATGGTTTATATGGCAGTGAAGGCTAGCAACATGATAGCGTAGCTTACTCGGTCCGTAACAATGGATGATGGATTTGATGCTGGCTGAAGCACCAAGACATTGACAGAAGCTGACAAAAGAAAACTGAATGCTGAATTTTGTTTGGATCCTGTTTATTAATGCTTTAACAATAACATTAAAAACATGTTATTTCTGAATATTGCAATGAAAAAAAAGTACATATTAGGACAATACTTTGATCTGGTTAACCCCGGTGTGCTTTAAGATTGGGTAAACTCTGTGTGACCAGAGCCTGATTGGTTTCAGAACAACATTTCAGTGTAGCAAAGGCTTTTCAGCTGAGAAATGAATTTAAATTCATCAACAAACCCACCTTATTTTCGTGGTTAGTTGAATTATTGCTGACATTGTCTCAGAAATATTCTCAGCTTTTGTGCATCGACACCGAGAGCAATACAGGCAACCTAACCTTTGACTGGAGTTCAGTCTTTGGTGTGAAACTAACTTCATAATCTTCAAGAAGAGACCTGCAGACAGTTACCTCCGCTCAGAAAACAAAGTGTCTGCAAGGGAAAACAGATGTTGCAACTTCGGCTGATGTCTTAGATGCGTTACCGCTTCCATATGGCTGATTTAAATTACTGAGTCATTATGTTGCCTTTGCTAAAATTATTAACAGCCTGAAAATGTCATAAAGCCATTTGAATCTGGGTTATGGAGGAAAGACAAACATAAAATGTGCAGGACAGTTGGCTTTAATTATTGGCATTGGACACCTCTGTTCCTAATTGGATCTGCCGTAGCTATAGGAGATTACCAAACTTTTTGGAATGCCAAACCATCCAAACTCAACACGTTTCAGGGCTGGGATACTTGTGTAGAAGTTTGAATTAAAAAAAAAATGAAGGTTGGTAGAAGTGATCTGTTGCTGCTAAAGCAGAGTCAAGCATTTCATCCACACCATGGAGATAAGGTGAAGTGGAGACCTAAATAAAGGCGTCAGTGGATGTCTGTGATGGGCTGGCAGCTAAGCTATGGAGGGCTTCAACTGACAAGAGGCACATCAAGCACAGTACGGGCTGGCTCTATGGATGGATGAAAGGCGCAACGTAGAGGCGGCTGGGTACGCACATCATATTACATGCCCCACTTGCTGCCAACCTGCTGTTGTGACACTCTGCGCTCTTTTCTCAAGAAGAAGCCCTGAGTGAGTCACTGGATTCCTACAAGCTTGCCGTTCTGCGTCTTGACACTTTATGACTTTCATTGGGCTTAAAACCTGTGAAACGGCGTCACTTCAGAGCCGTAAGAGCAGAGCTGAGATTCAGAAAGGTCGCCGCCGTCACCCGCTCCCGATCAGTTAGAGTTGGCACTCGCAGCTACAGTCAGTTACAGATGTAGACACTGTGGGAATTCAATGAAATGAACAGAGGAATGTGAGCCAGGGTTTCCTCTAGGATCTTCTTTAAACTGCAGTGGCCTTCAAAACGTATCCAACACATTACACACTGAAGGCCAAACTACATTAAAGTCGTTCAAATACAACATACATTAACAATATGGTCATTTCCACATTCAACTTTTCCTTCCTTAGGTAACTTTCTTTCGCCTTTTCTCAGCCTCTACTTTGGACTTCTGTCTCCAGTTTTATTTTTTATTTTTTTCACTCCTGAGAGCTGCGCGGCGCACACAAGCTAGCTTCTCAGCCAAACAGGCAGGAGCTGGCAGTGTTGGTTTTGAAAATAAAGTGAACTTTAACGTCTCAAACTCTGATTATGCTTAATATATATGTACAAATATAGGCTACACACACACACACACACACACACACACACACACACACACACACACACACACACACACCCCCACACACACACACACACACACACATATCTCATAAGCTAAGAAATATTGTTGAGATTTTCAGTGACAGAATATCACAAAATATCATCAAAAAAAAAAAAATACTGTTTTTCAATGTTTCGCCAAAAAAATCTGAAAAGTGTGGAACATTAGTATTCAGTCCTCCCTACTCTGATAATCCTATACAAATACCTATAAGAAAACTGTAGAGGTGAAAGCCACGTTCACACAACGGGGAAATGTGACCCAAATCTGATTTGTTTATCAATATGCGACCTATATCCGGCTTTCACAGCAGTCTGAATAACCAACTAATACAAATACATTTCACAGGCACAGAATACACTGGGTCTATGATGAGAAAGGATGCTAAAAGAAGAAGAAAACAAATTCATGTCACGTCAAAAACAATCACATAAAGGGGAGAGACAAAAAATACTAATGTTTCATCATTAATATTTTATATTTGATTCATTTTGAACCCTTATACTGGGTTTCAGAGACAAATACCACCCTATGCGTAAAAGAAACAGAAATGAAGTTGCGTTATGCAGATCAATAACACAAAGTGTCCATCAGGTTCAGCAGGACAGAGAACAAAACGCAAGCTAATTAATTCATAATACAACTCAAATTAATGGACGTTGAAAGCAGAGTCGTTTTTTTTTAAGTCAACCATGAGCCTCAGAATTAAACAGTCAGTAGGGAGACATCTAGATCCTAACAAGAGTGTGTTTGTGTGTGTGTGTGTGTGTGTGTGCGTGTGTGTGTGTGTGTGTGTATGTGTCTGTGTGTGTGTGTGTGTGTGTGTGTGTGTGTGTGTGTGTTTGCACAGGTGAATTAACAGGACATTTCGCCTGTATACACGCAACACTAACGGGACATTTTGAATTAGTGGGACAGTGCCGATGTCCTCATAATTCTTGCAACATAAAAATGATTGGAGGGGGTTTGAATGGATGTCAAAGGGTTAAATTCCAAAAATCAGGCAAAGTCCCCATAAGTCACAATTACAAGACATGTGTGTATAATGTGTGTATCGATTTGCGCCCCGGGTGGTAACTCTTGGTATTGCACTTGCTCATGAATAATTCACACATGTGTATCTTTTTAGACACGCTGATTGGCCAGCATATGCGGGTCCCTGTAATGAAGGTTTTTGTCAGGAAAATGTGTGTTAAATAACAATTCTCCTAAAAATATGCTACTTTATTGAATGCAAATCTGGCTAAATTAAAACACTGATTATTTTAGATGTACTAAATCTGTAACTGGCTGTTGAGTGATTCATTTCAACAAAGTTAATCTTTAATCTATGGTTTTATAGTATACTGAAGGATGTAAGAGGATTGATAATATTGAGTCTAAAAATTTCAGTGGCTTAATGGTATGGTATTACTGGCCATAGCATATTTTTGGATTGTAAATTAAATTTTGAATGATTAAAAGATAGTTGTTAATAAATATTGGGAGATTGAAAGTTAATTATCACATGCAAATGTAATAGCTTAGGTATAGGGACAAACTTTACCCAACTAAATCCTAACCTAGAGTAATGCAACTCACTAGATGTTGCAGATTTCACTAAAAAGAGACTTAGACTTGTAAGAGGTTATGTGAACATCCCTGGACAACACCTTTTTATCCATATATACAGTGAATCTGGAAAGTATTCACAACGCTTCAATTTTTCCATGTTTGGCTATGTTATAACATTTTTCCAAATTGTATTAGTCCCTTTCCTCAAGATTCATAACACAAATGCCCTATTATGACACGATGTGTGAAAAATGTGTGATTTTTGCAAACTAACTAAAAACAGAATTACTAAGAAATTAAATTTACATACATAAGTATTCACAGCCTTTTTCATGAAGCTCGAAATAGAGCTATTTTCACTGATAATTGCAGAGATTAAGTTCTACAACTTAAATAGATTCCACCTGTAATAGCCAATTCTGTTGATTTGATTAGATCTGGAAAGGCACACACCTGTCTTTATAAAGTCCCAAAATGGACAATGGATATCAGTATGCAAACACCAAGCATGAAATCAAATACATTGTCTGTATGTAGACCTCAGAGACAGCATTGTTTTGAGGCAAAAATCTGGGGAAAGATATAAAACATTCTCCTGCTTTGAAGGCCCCAATGAGCTCAGTGGCCTCCTTCATTCATAAATGGAATCAGTTTGGAACAACTAGTACTCTGTATAGAGCTAGTTGGTTGTCTAAATTGAGTAATCAGGAGAGAAGGGCCTTAGTCAGGAAGGTAACCAAGTACCCTATGGTTACTCCAATGTTCCTCTTTTGAGAGAGGAAAACCGAGAATCTGACCCCTGGCTACAGAAACTGGCTCTTGGGATGCGAAATGTCACCTCTGGTGGGGAAGAAGCCTAAGCAGGTGTGCAAGGTTGAGAGGTTCCATCTAGAAATAGTCGGTTTCACCTTGACCCATGGCTCGGGTTCTGGAACCAGTCTCCTTGAGAGGGGTTGGACACTCTTTCTCTCTGGAGTTGCCCCCAGTGACAGGCATTTGGCCAGAGTGGACATACTTTTGTTGCCCCCCATCTCGGTGCTTACACATTGAGGTTCGTCCCAGTGAGTGAGAGGGTAGCCTCCCTCTGCTTAGAAGTGGGGGGCTGGGTCCTGACGGTTTGTGCATGTGCATGTTCAGATTACCCACCCTTTTTGGAGTCCTTTGAATGTTAATGTAGAGTGCACCTCTTGAGGACTCCCTTGTTCTGCTTGGAGACTTCAATGCTCACTTGGGCAATAACAATGAGACCTGGAGGGGCACGGTAGGAAGAAATGGATCTCCTGACCTGAACCTGATAGGTGTTCTGTTGTTGGACTTCTGTTGTTGGACTTCTGCCCTGATATCCCATATCATGAAGGTCACGGAAAGACTCCTGTTGGCCCACCTGAATAAGCTGACAAGCACATATCAGGACCCCCTGCAGTTTGCTTATTGCCATGGAGTAGGAATTTATGGTGCCATCACATACCTGCTTCATCAAACCCACTGTCATCTGGACAAAGCAGGCAGCACTTTGAGGATCATGTTCTTTGATTTCTCCAGTGCATTTAACACAATTCAGCCTGATCTGCTCTGTGAGAAACTTCAGAAGACACAGATGGAGGCCTCAACAAGGACTGTGTGTCTAACCAGGTGGTCAACAACACAGGAGCTCCACAGGGCACTGTACTCTCACCATTCATTTTCACTCTGTGCACATCATGCTTTCAGGATAAGTCTGACTTCTGTCACCTATGAAAATACTCGGCTGACTGCAGTTGTGGGATGCATCAGAGATGGACAAGAGGCTGAGTACAGAGAGCTGGTGGACTGCTTTGTGGCATGGTGTGGGGACAATTATCTCATCCTGAATGAAAATAGAACAAAGGAGATTATTGTTGATTTCCGGAGAAACAGTGTTAGATCAAGCCCCATTTCCATCATGGGAGAAGAAGTGGAGGTGGTTAAGGAAAATGGAGTAACACCTTGGTGTTCAGCTAGATAACAGACTAGACTTGAAACTCAACAGTGAAACCGTCTACAAGAAAGGACAGAGTAGACAGTATTTCTTGAGGAAGCTAAAATCCTTTAAGGTTTGCAGCAAGATCCTGCATATCTTTTATAAGTCTGTTGTTGAGAGCACCGTCTCCTCTGCTGTCATCTGTTGGGAGAGCAGCATCAGACCCAGGGACTTAAAAAGCTTAACAATTTGATAAAGAAGGCTGGTTCTGTTCTGGGGACGACTGTTAAAATTCTGAAGATGATGATCCACAGAGGAATTTTGCATAAAATCAAAAAAAGTTTTAGACAATGCTCACCATCCTGTTATTTCAAATCTGAGTCTCTTCAGCCAGACGTTTCTACAGATTGGTTGTAAAGCGGACTGCTACAGGAGATCTTTCTTGGCCACAGCCATCACAATCTATTATAACTCCTTAATTAGTTACGTCAACATTTAATTTCCGTTTTGAATAAGCAAACTACTTTTGAATTTAATTGAATAAAGACCCAATGAGATCAAGATATACACCACAGGTCACTAATAGGTGGACCCTGGTCCGCATCTAGACTAAAATGATGTCTCATGTGGACCCAAAACAAAAATGACAACCTAAAATCTTGTTGAGCACTGTCTGATTTACTGGTGCAGCTTTTACAGTATAAGCCAGTGTTTCTCAACCCTGGTCCTCACCGCCCCCACTGTCCTGCATGTTTTAGGTATTTCCCTTCTGCCACACACCTGGATTGTATCTCTGGGTGATTAACAGGCTTCTGCAGTATTGGATGGTCATGCAATCATTTGAATCAGCTGTTCTGGAATAGAGACACATCTAAAACATGCAGAGCAGGGGGGCGTGAGGACTGGGGTTGAGAAACACTGGTCTAAGCAGATTTATCCATGAAGGAAAAGTCTGTAAGGACTGATCCCCTGGCTCCAAAGGGCTACTGTCCTCAAAGCTTTCCCAGCTCTGAGGTAAGTAGGTAAATCTTAAATCTTAGTAGGTAAATCTTAATTATGTTTGGCTCCACACACGTGACACGTGAGTCAGCTTTCTCTACAATGAATATTATAGAAACAAAATATTGTTCCTGGCTCACCAATGAGCACATCCACATACATGAGACTGGTTCTGACATCACTCAAGCACAGGTTAAAATTATGGCATGACAAGCAAGCACTCACTTCTGTCACTGAAAGCAAAAGAAATAAGTGATCTAAGTCTAAAAATGTTCAGTTATTAAATCTGTTCATTTTTAAATAGTTTAAGTCCAGATGGTAAACAAAAATATAAAGCTTTCTTCAATTTGTTTTTCTGAGGTTAGTCACTTGTAAACAAGTTTTCTTGTTTCACCTATGTTCTTCTTTTGACTTGACATCCTACTTTTACTCAGTGATTGAGACATACATGTTCAACTCCCTGTTTCATGACAATAAATATTGTCAAAAGGTACTCGAATAAGACTGAATTCATTTAATTTGAAAAGCAAATCAAGTCATGCAGATGCTGAAACAACTACCTAGCTAAGTTTTTTTAAGTATATATATATATAGTTCCCTTCTCACCCTCCGCGGGTGGTCTTCTTCATCCTCTGAGCTCGGGTCCTCTACCAGAGGCCTGGGAGGTCGAGGGTTCTGCGCAGTATCTTGGCTGTGCCTAGAACTGCACATTTCTGGACTAAGATGTCTGATGTCATTCCTGGGATCTGTTTTAGCCACTGCTCCAGTTTGGGGGTGACTGCCCCGAGGGCCCTGATGACCACTGGCACCACTGTGGTCTTCACCTTCCAGGCCTTCTCCAGTTCCTCTCTGAGGCCCTGGTATTTCTCCAATTTCTCGTGCTCCTTTTTCCTGATGTTGTAGTCATTTGGTATTGCTACATCCACCACAACGGCTTTCCTCTGTTCTTTATCCACCACCACAATGTCCGGTTGGTTCGCCATTGCCATCTTGTCTGTCTGGATCTGGAAGTCCCACAGGATCTTAGCTCGGTCATTCTCCACCACTTTTGGGGTTGTTCCCCATTTTGATCTCGGGGCTTCCAGTCCATATTCTGCACAGATGTTTCTGTACACTATGCCCGCCACTTGGTTATGTCGTTCCATGTACACTTTCCCTGCCATATATATATATATATATATATATATATATATATATATATATATATATATATTACTTCAGACCTTGGCATCATGAAATATTGCTAAGATATCATAAATTGAATACCCCTGATATACACAATTGCACATACTATATAACTGATCACTATGGAAATGACATCTGTAATAATTTTGGAAATCACTGTCATGAAGGTCCCAGGTAGTGGATAAATAATTATTCTATCACAAAATCTAGTGGATGATTTGTTCATCAAAGAACACCAAATTGGAGAGAGGAAAAGGGGTGGAGCCTTAATCCCTCCCCACCTGTCATTTTCCTCCCAAGACTGATGTTGCACTCTCTGCGAGGATACACAATTATACTGCACTGGAACTCAGATGGATGTGGAGAAGTATGCAGGTAAGTCTTTGTTAAAGTGCTTTGAACATAAGCAAGGTTAGCAAACTTTTACTGATATTTGCAATGTGACCAACATATATTTTCATGCAGCACTTGCTAATTAAGCTAATGAGCAAAAGCTAGCTTGTGTTGAGAACAGGTGACCACTTAGAACAAGGTTTAAACACTCCATGTGTTAAATGGAATGACCATTTAAAAACAGGAATTTGAATGTTACATTTGTGTTCAAACTGACTAGATGTCGACTAGAAACAAAAACAGCAACATGGGCTAATGGCTGCTGACTTCAGTTATGATGTTAGCATGTGCAGCTAACCTTGTCTACTGTTAAACATTTTCGTTTTATAAAGTAGTGCTTTCTAAATATTTTGTAGATGTTATTGTTGGCTAAGTTAAACAGATATGAAAATATGAAACATTAGCTGCAACTGAGGTTAAGAGAAGTGCAGCCCTATGTTAATTTTCATGATTGTGATAAGAACACAATGCAGTAAAAAAAAAACTAAAAAAAAACTGTGAGTAATGAATAAGTGCATGTATTCAGGAAGGAACATCAGACAACAAATAGTGTGAAGTTGTTCCCCATTCAGTCCCTTTTTTATTAAATCAAAGAGGAGTTTTGTTATGCTTAATTGTCAACCATGGTACTAAGGGCCCACTGTCCTGTATATTTTCCTGCAACTTTTAGATATCTGTCTTTTTCAGCATACCTGTCTCCAATATAAGCACAGTATAGCTTGTTTACATACTAGTGAGGACATTTCACCATGTATTTTAAGAATACTCCTAAGGTACCTGCTCGAGGCAGTCAAAGCAATGGTTATTCCTGTCAAGGCACAGCATTTCTAAGACTGTGTATATATAACCAGAAGAGTAATATTGTTTTCTGTCACTAGGACCTTGTTTAAAATACTTTGGCCAATTGGCTTACCTATCATTGCATTAGCTCTATATATAGTGTTACTGTATCTTGAAGTTAATATTAAATGAATCTTAATGACTCGTTTGCTGTCTTCTCCACAGGTTTCTGCCCGCTCTGAAAAAAATGTAAGAGAAGAACCAATGGGATCACTACCCTCGTCTCGTGAACCGCAGGTGAACAGCTGTCCAACTTGGAAATTTTTGTAATTTTTCTCACGTGTATTTTGGTGGACATGGGTTTTTGGGAGAGTAGACACAGTCCCAGCAATGCTTGTTCCTGTCAGGGGACAGCATTATGAGGACTGTGTGTAGATGACCCGAAGAGTAGTATTGTTGGCATTCATTGGAACATGTGTGTTTGAGAGCATAGACACAGTCCCAGCAATGCTTGTTCCTGTCAGGGGACAGCATTATGAGGACTGTGTGTAGATGACCCAAAGAGTAATATTGTTGGCATTCATTGGAACATGTGTGTTTGAGAGCATAGACACAGTCCCAGCAATGCTTGTTCCTGTCAGGGGACAGCATTATGAGGACTGTGTGTAGATGACCCGAAGAGTAATAATGTTGGCAATCACTGGGACCTTGCTTAAAATACAATTGCCAAACAATTTGCCTAGCTTTACCGTAGCTCTTTATAGAGTGTTACTCTATGGTGTTCTACGTTGAAGTTCATTTTAAATGAATCTTAATGACTCGTTTGTTGTCTTCTCCACAGGTTTCTGCTCACTCTGACAAAACTGTAGGTGATGAAATGATGGGATCACTATCCTTGTTTCCTGAAACCCAGGTGAACAGCTTTCTGTCTTGGAAATCTTTCTAATTTTTCTGATAGGTATTTTAGTGGACATGGGTTTTTGGGAGAGTAGACACAGTCCCAGCAATGCTTGTTTGTGTCAGGGGACAGCATTATGAGGACTGTGTGTAGAAGACCCAAAGAGTAATATTGTTGGGAATCATTGGGTCATGGGTGTTTGAGAGCATAGACACAGTCCCAGCAATGCCTGTTCCTGTCAGGGGACAGCATTATGAGGACTGTGTGTAGATGACCCAAAGAGTAATATTGTTGGCAATCACTGGGTCATGGGTGTTTGAGAGCATAGACACAGTCCCAGCAATGCTTGTTCCTGTCAGGGGACAGCATTATGAGGACTGTGTGTAGATGACCCGAAGAGTAATATTGTTGGCGATCACTAGGACTTTGCTTAAAATACTATTGCCAAACAATTTGTCTAGCTTTACCATAGCTCTTTATACTGTTATACTCTATGGTGTTCTACCTTGAAGTACATTTTAAATGAATCTTAATGACTCGTTTGTTGTCTTCTCCACAGGTTTCTGCTCACTCTGACAAAACCGTAGGTGATGAACTGCTGGGATCACTATCTCCGTTTCCTGAAACGCAGGTGAACAGTTTTCTGTCTTGGAAATCTTTCAAATTTTTCTGACAGGTATTTTAGTGGACATGGGTTTTTGGGAGAGTAGACACAGTCCCAGCAATGCTTGTTCCTGTCAGGGGACAGCGTTATGAGGACTGTGTGTAGATGACCCGAAGAGTAATATTGTTGGCAATCACTACGACCTTGCTTAAAAGACTATTGCCAAACAATTTGCATAGCTTTACCGTAGCTCTTTATAGAGTGTTACTCTATGGTGTTCTACGTTGAAGTTAATTTTAAACAAATCTTAATGACTCGTTTGTTGTCTTCTCCACAGGTTTCTGCTCACTCTGACAAAACCGTAGGTGATGAACTGCTGGGATCACTATCCCCGTTTCCTGAAATGCAGGTGAACAGTTTTCTGTCTTGGAAATCTTTCAAATTTTTCTGACAGGTATTTTAGTGGACATGGGTTTTTGGGAGAGTAGACACAGTCCCAGCAATGCTTGTTCCTGTCAGGGGACAGCATTAAGAGGACTGTGTGTAGATGACCCGAAGAGCAATATTGTTGGCAATCACTACGACCTTGCTTAAAAGACTATTGCCAAACAATTTGCCTAGCTTTACCGTAGCTCTTTATAGAGTGTTACTCTATGGTGTTCTACGTTGAAGTTAATTTTAAACGAATCTTAATGACTCGTTTGCTGTCTTCTCCACAGGTTTCTGCTCACTCTGACAAAACTGTAGGTGATAAACCGATGGGATCACTATCTTCGTTTCCTGAAACCCAGGTGAACAGCTTTCTGTCTTGGAAATCTTTCTAATTTTCTGATAGGTATTTTAGTGGACATTGGTTTTTGGGGGAGTAGACAGTCCCAGCAATGCTTGTTCCTGTCAGGGTACAGCATTATGAGGACTGTGTGTAGATGACCCGAAGAGTAATATTGTTGAGTAATATTGTTGGCGATCACTAGGACTTTGCTTAAAATACTATTGCCAAACAATTTGTCTAGCTTTACCGTAGCTCTTTATACTGTGATACTCTATGGTGTTCTACCTTGAAGTACATTTTAAATGAATCTTAATGACTCGTTTGTTGTCTTCTCCACAGGTTTCTGCTCACTCTGACAAAACCGTAGGTGATGAACTGCTGGGATCACTATCCCCGTTTCCTGAAATGCAGGTGAACAGTTTTCTGTCTTGGAAATCTTTCAAATTTTTCTGACAGGTATTTTAGTGGACATGGGTTTTTGGGAGAGTAGACACAGTCCCAGCAATGCTTGTTCCTGTCAGGGGACAGCATTAAGAGGACTGTGTGTAGATGACCCGAAGAGTAATATTGTTGGCAATCACTACGACCTTGCTTAAAAGACTATTGCCAAACAATTTGCCTAGCTTTACCGTAGCTCTTTATAGAGTGTTACTCTATGGTGTTCTACGTTGAAGTTAATTTTAAATGAATCTTAATGACTCGTTTGCTGTCTTCTCCACAGGTTTCTGCTCACTCTGACAAAACTGTATGTGATAAACCGATGGGATCACTATCTTCATTTCCTGAAACCCAGGTGAACAGCTTTCTGACTTGGAAATCTTTCTAATTTTTCTGACAGGGATTTTAGTGGACATGGGTTTTTGGGAGAGTAGACACAGTCCCAGCAATGCTTGTTCCTGTCAGGGGACAGCATTATGAGGGCTGTGTGTAGATGACCCATAGAGTAATATTGCTGGCAATCATTGGGACTTTGTTTTAAATACTATTCCCAAACAACTAGCCTAGCTTTACCATAGCTCTATATACAGTTTTACTCGAAAGTGTTCTACCATGGTGTTAATTCTAAATTAATGTTTTTAAAAGCTGTCAGATACAGTATAAGATATGACTACCTTAACAACCCTCCCCCTCCTCCTGATTAATAATTTATTTTCAATAATTTAACATAGTAATCATTGCACAATATAATAATGTTCTTTAATTTTGGCTAAAGGTTAGGTTTCTGTGCAGTTAAGACTAATATAACAGACAACTTGTTTTGTATCTCTAATTTGACAGGATGCAGAAAACCTCAATCTCCTGTTGAATTACATGGGAACTCTTCTGGTATGACTTACTTCAATTAACCTTTCATTGGTCATTTAGTAACTGATTTGAAATTTTGTATCTTTTATTTTGTTGGCCTGAAGTATTACTAATGTATTGCAGGAAAGGGAAAGGAGATTATTCCACCAACTGAAAAACCCTCAGAACCCCAAGATGGTATGGCTGTCTTCCTATTCATGGTGGTTCTTTACTTAGTGGTAAGGTTTAGAGATTCTGATTTAAGGCTCATCATAACATGTTACAAGAATTGAGTATTATCCTTAGCTTTAAAAAGCACAGTAAGAAACATGCAGAGAAGTGGTTGGGTCTGTGCAATTTTTAAAAAATAAGGCTGAAACAATCTTACAAAGTTAGTTGCTGATTATGAACAAGTAATACACTGCTTAAACACAGAATCGACAGGACAGAATATGAATCATGACAAGCATGACCTTGTTCTGTAACAGGTAATAAAGCTTGCAGTGTAATATAAAATGAAGCTTTGAGTGATAGTTTATATTTGACACACCAGGGTTGTAGCTTCTTGATTTCTATGTGTAATAAATGCACTGTTTCACAACTTGGTAATCAATTTAATAATAATAAAAAAATTGGAGAAAAATAATTTTAGGTGGATACATATTTAATTCATTGCACGTTGAGAAATCAAATTGTCAAAGGGTTCTCTTCAATGGACACAATAAACAGAACTGGAATGTAAAACTTTATCACAAGCATACTTTTATAGCACACTCCCACATATGATTTATATTTTAAAAAGTAAAATTGTCTCTCTTGTTTGTAGATTATCCTGAAAAGGACCATCCTCAGAGAAATCAAAAATGGCCCTGGTCTCCTACAGAAATTGCAGCGGTGTTGAAACAGATTTGTTTGCTTCTGAATCTGTTTAAGTAGGATTTTTTGTTTTGTTTGAGTCATGTGTATTGTGTGGTATCTAGAAGAACTTGGGTTTAAAGGTTTTAGTCAAACTGTTTTGAAAAACTAAGCTTGATAAGAGCCTGTGTTTTGGTTTGCTCCAAAAAATAAAAATTGCAATAAAAACAATGTTGTTTTTATTCCATTATACATTTTAATTTGTATAGATCTAAACATTACCCCATTGGTAATGAACAAGGGAAATCAATTGGTGACCATATTTCTATTTGATCATTATTTTTTTCATATTTGGACTGAGATTTTTGTAGTCCATACCTGTGTTCATGACAAATGAACACTACCATTATTGCAGGGTGTGAATTAATCCATTTGATGTTCATTTGGGTACTTTCATATATTTTAGGGACATTCTATGAAGTCTTATTTTAAATGTCCTTGCAATTCTCATTGGTGCTTATAATATACTGTTATGTCAGGGGCGTGGCTTATCTATCTAATTATCAATGTCCTGTTAATGTTGCATAAAGTCAGGTCATTATATTTAGAGTTCTGTAGTGTGTATACACAATTTTAACTGAGATCTTAGTTGAGTGGCTCATAAAAGATTTTTTGACACATTCAGCCAGTCTGTAGAACAAGTGAAAAGGGGTGCTCCCATAATTCACCACTGTGACTGGTTCGGAAAAATTGTCCTTATAGTTCACCGGCACCTGTATAGGTGTGTGTGTGTGTGTGTGTGTGTGTGTGTGTGTGTGTGTGTGTGTGTGTGTGAGAGAGAGTTCGGTCTGCCGGTCAGAGCCAGGCCCCATTAAAGCTGGACCTTGGGTGTTAATGTGATATTGTTTGGTTTATTGCAGTCCAGCATCTGCCAAGACACAGACTTGTGAGGGCTGATCTCATGCCAGCACTTCCTCTGCTCCATCCATCCTTTTTCTTCTCCGCTGCGTCTGCTTCACCAAAACGTCTTTCTGCCAAGTCAACCGCATCACTGGACAACAACTACAGCTGGAGAGCCACTTGGTTATGATTCGTCAGCCTTTATTCTTTTTACTGCCGTGGTAATCAGTGATTAATGACCTACAATGTGAACTCAGCCAATTTAAAAGGTTCTGACTGAGATTTAAAGAGAGAGAGAGGGGGGGACAAATTGGAAGAGTTCAGCATTACTGGGTTTAATATTGTGTGAGAAATGCCTGGCATCGTTAAAAAACAAAGAACTAAAAATGTATTTTGCCTGGAAACACACACGGCACTGTTTGGTAACCTGTTGTGTGGTTTCCTCTCTGTGTGGGTCTGCTCCCTCTGTCAGAGTGGGGAGAGATTGAGAGAGCGCAGCTGCCCCCTATGGGTGGAAAACCAATGCAGAACAGCAGAGAGAGGCAGCTTCTGTTTGTTCTGCATCATGACTGGAAAAGCCAGAGAGAGGTGCTGCTGCTGGACTGTAATTAGTCAGCCAATGTCACCAAACACCTGCAGCTGCAGAGTGGGGAAAAAAACAAAACAAAACAGTGGACTCTCCGTGCCGAAGAACGGATCCTGCCTGCTTGTTTTGAATGCCAAGCGTCTGAGGTGGCCTTACATAATTTCTTGTGCCTGTAGAATAATGCTGTGAGGCTCTCAGAGCACCGAGCCGCACGCTGTTCCAGGGTTCTCTGCGTTTGAGGTTCTGGCTGCATGTTTGCAGGCCAAGTTCAGTATAGTAAAAACAAAACATAGAGTTTTTTCTCACTGCTTTCACATGTCGGGCTTACAAACCGCAAATAACGAGTTCGAAACACAAAACTCTGATCTACTAAAACGGGACACACAGATCCAGAGAGCATGTTGTTCTACAGCGAGAGAGAAGAGAAGGAAAGAAATCAGCCGATTACCAGCAGCAGAAATATACATTTATTATGTTTGACTAGTTCTGGTCCCCTTGATCAGTAGGCACAAAAAATAAAAATAAAAATAGAAATTTCCATTGTTTCATACCAGTGAGCATACAAGAACGCCCTTCGGTCTACATGCAGTTACTCAGTTAAGACGACTTAAAATGAACACATTTCGATATCGTGCATTTGCAACAAACTCTGAGGACGCACAATAGTTGTTAGATGCTTTTTAAAATGATCCTGAGGAGAACAAGAGTAAGAAGTCTAAATGTGCTACAAAAAATATAAGCTCAGTCTCTGTTGTTCAAAAACACAGGTTTGGAAATATGAATTTGTAATACTCCTGAGATCTCGGAGTTCAGGTAAAGAGCTACACTCTCTAAGAATAAACGCAGAGACTGAGCTAATCACGAATATAAAATACTAATGACTGCTTCAATGTGGTCTATTATGCTTTGTTGAACCGGTTGGGATAGATCTATGGGCTTTACAAATCAGGTTCATTACACGCCCCCCCAAGTCAACGTTTACACACGAATGTGAAAACGGCTGCAAACTGATGCGGAATTGTACAACTGTACATCTTTGAAAAGCAGCAGTGGGGCCTCCAGCATAACAAAACAAGGATGCAACAAATGGTTTCTGGATGGAACGCTAATAACAAAAGACTTGTTTTGTCCAGCAGCCATTGTACAGCACACACAGTGGAAAAACCAGCTGACCTAACGTTCTGACCAAAAAACAAGAACTTATTGCCAAAAAAAAACAACAACAAAAAACAGCTGGGTTGTTTTGGGGACGGGGGGTTTATAAGTGTTTGGCTGAATTGGAAGTGCAAGAATAAGATAATTTTGCATAATAGTTCCTGTTTAAACTAAAATGCCAAAAAGAATTGTAGTTTTTGAAAAATAAGTGAAAACCCTGTTTTACAGGAACTTCTCTCTTATCCCCACGGTGTCACATGTTTCTGCTCTCAATTTATTAATCACTGATGGTAGGAAGTCTGTAAAAAAAAAAGCATTTTGAATCATCATATTTTCTTATCACTCTCAAAAGGATTAGCTTAAAATCTGTATCAGCAGGTAAAAGCAAACAAAAAAAACAAAAGAAAAATCAGAGACAGTGATTGATTCGCTGTTAGTATAAATCCTCTCACTTGCAGGTTTTCCTTCAGATCAAACCCAACATGCTGTGAAGTGCACTCCAGCAAAGAACAGACGAGATGGGAAGAATATGTGAAAATTCCTGCTATGAGCAGATTTTCTGTCAAAAGCAAGACAAGTGGATGCTTTCAAAGAAAATACACCTCAGATGGAAGTGTGCAGCGCTGCTGGTGTCAGTGGATTTGAGGGGAGAAGACAGAGGGCAGCTAGTTAGCTGCTGGATTTTACAACCGACACTGCAATCAGAATCGCTCTGCATTAATCCAGGACGCTGCCACATAGACATCACTTCATATCATTATACTCTGATGCCAGTGGAGGTGGGAGGAGGAACTCATTTATATATGTATTGCTTATAGGAGATGCCGGTAATTGTAATAAACGGTGCTAACTGATGAGAATAAATCGTTTTAAAAATCTAATCTAAATGTGCCGTGTATCACCGAGGCGTTGTGAGGACGGCTGGATGACTTCCACCATTACAGCTGCAGAAGTCAGGTAGCGGAGCACGGGGTCTGACCCAGAGGCCGGCTCCCCGTCAACCGGAGCAAAACCAGGAGCAGCGGAAAAGACGAGGAGCTGTGAGGGGAGGAAGAAGACCATGAACAGAGTTCACTGAGTTTTTTTGGGGGGGGGGGTTAAAGTAGTCAGGTTGCTGGCTGAGAGCAGAGCATCATCTTCCACAGTTGCACCAGTTACAGCAACGACTGCTCCACTATACTGATGATTGGACTGTCAAGAAACATTAAACACGTTGCAGGAATAGTCACTGTGGTGCCAAGAGAGGAAAAAAACACAGCGCAACCATAATAATGAATCACCGACTCATTCAAACATTGGCTCGTCCGTTTAGTCGCCTACCCAAACAACCGGATGAGTCGCTCACTTACTCGCTGAACTGCTCATTCATGAGATCGCTCCGTCTCACAGTTGCTTTATGTTTGTTTCAGTCGATCCAGTCCACAGACACGCCATGAAAGATGCACCAAATATCCGCAGAATACGTTACGGAAAGGCCCGCGAAGCTGGAAACGCACTGACATGAATGTGTCTGCTATGTTAAATGCTAGCAGTTCATTTCTTTTGCATCTTTCCCTTTTGTTAAAGATACCCACTGGTGGGGTGCTGTGGTGGCGCAGGGGCAAAATACGACCCACATATTGAGGCCTTAGTCCTCGTGGTGGTGGTCACAGGTTCGATTTCCGGCCTGGTGACACTTGCTGCATGTCTTCCCCCTCTTTCCTGTCAAACTACTTTCAAATAAAGGCCACAAGAGCCAACAAAACCTTAAAAAAAAGAGATATCCACTGGTGTAGTTTTCTCTCATGATCATGTGTAATGACAGCAGAACACAGCTGAGTTGTGAAGCGTTTTTTCCCCAACAGAAGATTTTGAAAGAGCCAAGATTTTTAAGATTTGCACCAAATTAAGTACAAAGATACTCAATTGATATAAATTTAACGACATTTAAAAAAAATCTGATTTACTTATCTTGATAGATTTCCACATCAATTCTGAATGATTATATTTATTAGTATAGTTTGTCACAGTCAGATGACCCTCAGGCCATGACGGATGCTGTTGTGAACTATTTGGCTAAATTTTCTTACAATCTTAAATGTTTTGTTACAGTCAAGCAGAAAATGAAAATCACGTTTGAAGAAGAATCTTCCAACATGTAACAAATGAAAAGTGAGAAACAAATGAAAATGCAAATAAAATATAAACAAAATGCTTGTTTGCATAAAGAAGCAAATGGACATGTTGCATATTTGTAAAAATCTATATTTAAATTTAATTGATTTTAGCTTTAAAAACACTGACTAAACATCCTACATGCCGTCAAGAAATCAGAATTTAAGACAAAATGTCTCAGTAACAAATATCTTGTATTGTTATAAAGGGACATATTTTATGGTATATTACAGCAGCATATTTCTACAATAATTGTAGAAATGAACAATTATGAAGTTGTTCCTGTTTAACAACAGCAACAACTTCTACCTTTTTTTATATACTTTAGGAAATCAAGAGAAATGTTTTGTGTCTGGTTTTTGTCATGGCAGGACATAGTCAGTGAAACCCTCAGGAGAAAACTCGGATATAAAGTCGATAGCAATCAATGAGAGCACTGACAGGTTCTCCATTCACTGCTTCTTATCGTGATGCGTAAACAGCTGCTGTAAAATAAAGCTTCAAGATGAACCGTCTGAAGGATCCGCTTTCTAGTTTTTATTTTTCCTCAAGGACAATCAGGGAAGTGGCTGTAACCGTTTTCACATCAGTGTAATATCCAAACCGGGACAATGGAAATGTACAAACTAGACTTGAGGGAGCTCTTCACTCAAAAAAAAAAAAAAAAAAAAAAAAAGAAGAGTCAAAGCACAAAACAGTGACAGGATGGACCACACACACACACACACGCACACACACACGCACACACACAGGAAGATTTAGGATAAGTTAAAAAAAAAAAAAAAACTCTTAGACTGTTTTCAGTGCAGACTGAGTGCAGCAGCAGCAGTTAAAAGGTCATTTGTGGATTCTCATCAGTGCCATCCAAGTGAATTGAAAGCAGCAGAGAGAGAAAAGACGTTTTTCTGAACCGCCCTGACCGCGAAGCAGTCCGTTTTAAATCAGTTGGGCATTGCTTAATGTAAGCACATCTCAACTCCCAGCCAGCATCTTAAATGCAATAGCCACATTCCACTGCAGTCCCTACTGGCCAGCCATACATTATTTACGTCTTTAAGATTCTCAGAGCTATGCGAGGGCCTTCTCCAAGTTCAATAATGAAAATGTATCCCAGCAGCATACCAGTGGCTAAACAAAACTGTTTAAACAGCCAGTTTAAAGGGCTCATGCTATGAGAACACAGTCCATTTTTTTTAAACAATTTTTCTCCCCATTTCATGTAATTGCAACTCCAATAAAATACCAAAACTAAATGACATTTTAATCAAATCCCCTTCCAGCTGCTGAACTGAAGCTGCTCAGACATCATGGGCAACATGAAAGCCGTCCAGCGCTTAGAAGTTCAATCCCATTTTCAACACTTCTTGTTTTAATGAACTCCACACTCGGTCGCAAAAACGACATTTTAATCTGCGATATATTACGACCGTTACACGAACGAGCTCACTCACCGTCGTCACACATCTGCATCGTTACATGAGATTTTTCCGTCTGAACGGTAAACGCCTGTCGCTTCAATCCGGATCAGATCAGCGTCAGTTTTACTTTTAATAGTCCGACATTCGTGATTTTTAAGAGTGTCTGGTGGCAGATCAGGCTAATTGTGGTTTGCATTAATATCTGTTGATATAGAATTGTTCAACCATTTTTTAAATCAAGTGTTTAAAGAGCATTTGTGCTTAATTAGTAAATCTAATCTGTAGCAAATACTTGTTCAAAAGAGAAAAAAAATAAATAACTCAAAACTTGACATTTGGGTCTGAACTCAGTGCAATAAATAAACCTTGCTGGATGATGAATAACATCTATGTTCTGCAAAGTGTTTTTTTGTTTTTTTTTGTTTATAGGTCTTCCTGTTGTAGGCACTTTAAAAGTTCGACACTTTTTCTGTGCAGTTCCACATCTCTGAGCATATCTGGGGTTGGGGACGGAGGGGCAACGTCTTGCCAGAGGACACTTCAACACGCGAGGGTCCTAAGCCTCGACAGCTGACCTTCTCATGGGAGTGTGTGAGCACTCCAAGCCTCTTCTTTGCAGAAGGCTGCTGCTTGCATTCATGTGCATGGAATGTTCCAGTTGGATCACAGAGGATCAAGACGTCAAGCGAAGTTTCAAAGAAGAAATTCTGTCCTCATATCTTTAAGCTTTATAGATTACATCTAATGAATTTAGTCTAGTTTCTTACTTTGCTGCGTATGTCAGTGCTGTGTGTGTAGACAGTTATTTTTGCTGTGACATCACCATCTTGGTGTTTCTTTTAAAAAAAATTTAATTATTAATCAGAAGATTAAACATGAAAGGCTGCACTAGTAACTCTACAAGTTGAAGAATTATGAAATGAATCAGTTCAAGAATAAGGCATGCTGAGGTGAGTAAAACATGACTAATGGAGACAAAGCATCTGCACTGTGTGAAATGCGATACCCTGTCTTTGATTGATGCAGGATTTGTTAAATTTGAATAAAAAGTTAGCACTTTTGCTACAGTATCAGAGGATTAAAATGGATATTAAATACTTAAAGGTACATATTTTCATTAACAATGTAAAATTGAACAGTAATAGTTTGATGAGGGTGTAAGAATATTTGTACCAATTTTAACACCTTTGAGAAACAAATATATTAAACAAATTGAATTCATTTTGTGGCAGATATAGTTGGAAAATGCTTATTTTTGGTCTAACTACTTAACCTGTAGTCGTTCCTATTGAAATATGCATAACCAAGTCTGTGGGAGCAAAGTTAACTTGCTTTATTTGAAAGAGTGATGGTCTTTTTTTTCTACTCAAGTTACACTGATGTGCATGGAGGCTGCTTGTCCTGTTTTTGACTTCATACTCCTCTTATAAAGATAATTGTGTGGTTTGCTTTATATGTACGATATTGTAACAATCTTAAATGATTGTGCAAGCTGTTAAAAACCAAATTAAATAAGGGGGCAGGACAGAATATCCCTTGCCAGAAAGCTTTTGTTGGGGATTTGCTTGAAATAAATAAAAGAAATATTATAAATTTTGCAGAGGAAAAACTGAAAATTCAACCGACTCAAATAATGTAGCCACTTGTATTTGGATTTGTTCAGCTGACATATAAAAAATAAAATAAAAAAAAAAACGTCCTTCATCTCTGGACCTTAAACATTCAATAGAAACGACTACAGGTTAAGCTCCAGAACATCGTTAGACACCAGAATCAGAACTTAAAAATAATAATTCCTCATAAATTCCCAAACGGATGACCTCCACTTCTGACTATAAAACTCTCCAGATGGCCAATATCCCAAGAAAATCTCCAGCATTAATATTAATGATGGTTGACTGATTTACCGCCTGTCAGCCCATGCTGATCTTACGCAACACCCGAGCAAACTCGCCGTGGGCAACAAACAGAGACGACGCTCTGCAGGATGGACCGTGGAAAGTTAAACGCGCGCGGCGGGCATCCGGCGCGCATTCGGACCTGTTGAGTTCCCAGATGTCCTGCGTGGGCGCAGCAGGGCTCCGGTTTGTCGGTGAGTACAGCAGCAGGTGGGGAGAGCAGATTGGTGAGACAAGAAGAGTCAACAATAACTCTCATTATGATTCAATAATGGGCGAGTCAAAGCCCTGTGGATCACTTGTTCTGGATCTTATGTTGAACTGTTAAGGCACTTGAATTGAGCAAATAACCTGGCAGGCGCCTGTTGCACCAGGGTTTAAATCTAAATGAAGAAGCATTTATTAAAGCTTCTCCTTGAGCCAAACGTGAGCAGAATACTTAAAGTGAAAATAGCTTCGAGTCTGTGACATTTGGTCTTTTAACGCGGCGTAGCAAACAAAAACATAACGGAGGAGTTAGGAGATATGATGTATATAACGTAGCAATTATATTTTCATTCATTTCAGGTGTTTGCAGGTCAATTATAGCAAAGTTTTATTCCATTTGCCTCATCAGTTTTGGTTAGAAGTTCATAGTGGAAGGATGCAGAAGGTTCATTTTCTTATCTAATTGGATTTGAAGATCTGCTTTGTTAGTCTCCAATATTTGTTTTGTATGTACTGATTGGCAAGTTAATAAAAAGAGGATAAATATAGAAATTTGAGTTTGCAATACTTTGCTATATGTTAAAATTTTTAAAGCAATTAATCAAACGTTATTTTAGTTTATTCATTTATCGATATACCAAAAGATTCCGACTGGAACCACTGCAAGGGTGCGTTTATGGTATCCCCGTAAATGTGAGGCACGAGCAACAACGCCCACTTCCCTAAAGCTAACACTAGCATCCACAGACCACATTTCTAAAAAAAATACTTTTTAAAAGAAGTTCCATAAATGAAACGTTTGAAAAGACAAATGAGTACAATAGTATTTTACACCAATCTGGTGGTTGAGGAACCAAAATAACAGATTAAAAGCAAAAAATATACATTTGCTGTTGAGCTCACACAAATAAAAGGGGGAAGGTTAAAAAATGTTGCTCATTTTGTCCATATATACTTTGATTAAATCCAATTGTGATTAATTAGAAACACAACTCAATTAAACATTTTAATTGAGTCCCAACACCAGTTCCCAATAATAAAGTATGAGAAGCTGAGGCTCCTTTGCTAAACAATTATAAACATTCTTTATGAAAGCACACAGAATATATTAGTAGGGATTACATACACACTGAAATAAGAAATCAGCTGGTTTCACAGCTCAATCTGCCAGCCTGTCACCTGCGACCCTGTTGTCGTCTCTGGCTAGAGTCGCTTCACTTTTCGGCACTGACATTCGATCAGATACGCGGTAAAATTCTGGAACCGTGTGTTACAGATAAGGACTGCAGTGAAAATACCCAGCTATTTTCTGCCAAAGCATTTAATCCAAATGATCTCTGCCAAGGATTTCCTATCAGTCCAACACCTGTCAGTTTGGCCCGGGCCCTCGGCCGAGCACTTCCATAAATTATCTGACCTGCACGAGCCAGGAAATGACTTGGGATTCAAAATGTTTCGGAAGAACTCTGGGATAAACAAATAAATCCCTACATTAAAAAGACATCACCCGACTCCATTCTGCAAACAAAGCAGTCTCTGAACATGGTTGCAACAGCTTTCAAGAAGATTGAAATCTCTCCTGTGAAAGAAACACACGATGGAGAGAACGATGGAAAAGCGAGGGCGGCGACATGAAATGGGGGAAGTAAGAAAATGAGGAGAACTGAGCTCGTCTCTACTGTAAAAGGCGAGAAAATCCTCCGTCTTAAGAAGAAAATCCTTGTGCGGCGAGATTTCATCTCGGCGAGATAGTGAGCAATTTTAAATATGATCGGCTCCCGTGTGCTGGAAGCTCCTCAAAGGAGCGACGGCAAAGCCACAGCGACAGACGGGGAAAGGGAGAGAGGGGTGAAGGACGGGGGAGGCAAAGAAGAGACGGGGAAACGGGGACGACGAGGCAGAAATTTCAGAGGTCTGAACCTCGTCTTTGCACGAACAATGTTCCTGACAGACTGCATAAAGATACGCAGATATGTCAGATCAAAAATATTTCATTTAAATAAAATCTGGATAAAAAGGGAGCTGTAGTAGGGAAGGAAGTATCACAGTTAAAGATGAAAAACTGCAATTACTGATATGCTTTGTGTCAAGGTCAGCATTGTTACTGTTCTGTCTCAATACAAGATCGTCAGAATAACTAAATTACATCACATTTCATTCAATCCTTCGTTGACTTCAGTAACTTGCAGAAGAATTCACACCCCTTGAATTTTTTTTATGCTGTAACCACATTTTTGCAGCAAACTTTTGAATAAAATTGCATTTTATTAAACAGACTGAAACTATTTCAGTATAGTGTTACTGAAAAATATCTTGCACCTTTTATACATCTGGAGACTAAAATTGTTGCAATTTTTTCTTACCGAAATACCTCAAGCTCAGTCTGAATGAATAGAGAGCATCGTTCCACCAACTCTGACCAGCCTACTTATGAAAAGCATCATAACGGCATGATGCTGCCACCACCATGTTTCACCTTTTGGAGAGTGCATTTAGGGTGACGAGCATCAGCATGTTGGCTGCTTTTCTGGTTGGGGTTTCTCCTTGGCCATCCTGTCAGTTCAGCTGATTTAAATGCCAGATGGTTTTCTTTGAATTGTGTCGTGGTTTCCTTCGTGTTTCACACCTTATAGTCCGGGAGACTCGGTTCCACTGGGGACCAAAATTGCAACATTTGTTACATTTTCAGCAGGTGCGGTTTGCTTTCACACTGCAGTGTCAAACAATCCAAGCTCTCTAGAAAAACCTGTTACCCTCCTCGCCTGTGGAGGCACTGCCCCAAGAACTACTGAAGGAAACAACACAAAAACCCCTGAAGAAGACACCTAGCACAACTTCCTTCTTTAACAAAACTTAAAAGAAAGGAGTGGTGTTATTTTAGTGGTTGAAGAATTTGTCTTTGGTAAAAGACAATGGTTGCGTGTTTGTTTAGGTTGTATTTATCCAGAATCCCCTGAATCTCGGTTTGGATTGCGTTCACATCTCCATAAACCAATCAGACTTTGCAGACAAATGAACTAGAGTTGGATTAAGGTGGATTAAACAGGGTTGGTGTGAATGCACGCTGATGATGCTGGTTCACTAATGTTCTCTAAAAACACTGAGGCCTTCACAGAACACCTGGATTTATACAGAGATTATAACACATACAAATGCATAACATTCACTAAATGTGTTCCTTGTTAAAACAGCTGTCACATTTTCAGAAAAAAAAATAGATGTATTTGTTTCCCTCAGTTTACATCCATTGTTTTTATGTTGGTTTGCAAAACTAAAATTCCAATAGTTTGTGGTTTAATAGACAAAATGTCATAAAATTCAAGGGGTATGAAAACCTTTTGAAGGCACATTTCACTCCTGAATACTGGCATGTAATGCCTAAACTAGACAGTGCAGTGCACAGGTGACATTATACACCAACAGAAACTCACACTGCAGCAGAAAGAAAAAGGATTATATCAGATTATTGTGTTCAAGCCTTTAAAAGAAGAGATTAGAGTCTCATTTTATACAAAGCTACACCTGAAAAAAAAAGAAAGAGGTTTTCAATCACGACAAGAACTGATTTGTAACCTTTCGCAGAGGGATAGGAACCTGTCAGATAATGTTCCTCAAGGCCCACTAGTCAGAGTGTTCCCCTCTTTGCACCTGCGGGGAGGATGAACCTTTACGAATTGTACAACTGCCAGAGCATTTTTGTTGTCTTGCTAAGCTTCCAGCAGTGGTAAGATACATTGTTTTCTCACACAACATTTAAAAAGCTTGTATTTCCTGGACAAACGCTGGATTAAAATGAGAACATTTTGATTAGTTCAGATGATTGGTCAGATAATACAGATATATCTGCCCCCCACTTACTTTTTGCTAAGCGACAGCTGGTTCACCACAACATAGCGCCCCACAAATGCTAAGCTAATTATTCACTAGGTACCCATTTATCCACCATCATGGTGCTTTCCTGTAACAGTAAGTTGTTTTTCCTTCCATTAGCATATTTAGCAGTTTACAAGAAGTTGATTGACAGCGTTAAGACCCTCCTCCTGGCTCTGATTGGTTGTTTTTGACAGGAAACACTACACTTCTCTAGATGACAATAGTCAAAGGCAGTAAAGCTTTGAACTGCCTTGTTATTGAAATGTGCTATACAAATAAACTCAATTTGCTTTATCAAGCTTGGAGGACACATCTAACAGTGATCCAGCAGATTCTCAAGTTATTAATTTTTGGGGGTTGTTGATGCCGAGTTTGGGCACCGAGCCATCCTCTTTAAACGGTCAGATTCCCTAACCTGCTGCTTCTCCGATCCATTTTTTCATTTCCCAGACCTGGCGTTTTAGGTGGACACCTATGCTTTGGCAGCTTTGCAGTTGTGCCACACTAAACTTAAAAGTTCTCTGTTACGTGATCAAAGTTGCACATTTTGAAGTTGTCTTTCGGTTCCTTTTGGGCTGAACTTTGCCTTTAGGAAAGCAGCTAAGTAGCGTCGTCCCAGGGGAGCTACGGCACCATCGACAGGCTCCAACCCGAATGCAGCTGAAATTAAAATTCTAAGCTTGTTTTCAGATGTAGCGGATCAAAACAGTGCTCTCCGACACTGCGAAGCTGCTTTTTCACCGTGAAAGGCACAACATACCAGATGGTGATGTCTTCTGCACTGACGTTCTCATTTCCACCCCCCCAAAAAAATACTTATGCACCCAAGATAAGCGCATTATGGTGACAATGCACTTTCCCTTCCCTATTCCTTAAATTATGAAGCAAGCATAGCATAAGCCTCTGAAATATAACTTGACAGCAGAAGCAGTGAGAAGACTTATCTGATTGATAGTTTTTTTTTTGTTTTTTTTTTAAAAAGAGGCTTCTCTGCAAATGAAAAGTTGACGTTTTTTTAATCTTTAACATCGGCCTATAAAACTCTTTTCGACAAATTCAGACACTTATCCCTCGAGACTGAATCAAACCGTTTCTGCGTTTGTAAGCATTTCTGTCTCATTCTTTAAGCCTCAAGTCTTGCTAAATTCATCATTGTGGAGTTTAATGTATGGACTGTAATCTCTTTCTCGCCAAGAGTAAAAAACCCAAAATGAGTTATATCTTAGATTTCCATAAAGAATGTTTTTCCCCCCCAATCAATCACTTGCTATGAAGCAGGAACATCTTAAAAAGAAATCCTAAACTGTTTTAATGCAGCATTTCTAGGGAATTACATAGGAAAAGGAAAACTTTTCTAATTTGATTGGACATTGCAATTACAATGCCCAATCAATATGCAATAGTCTCACAGCAAACACAAAAAATCTTAAGTATTTATGGTCTAGATTCTCCTGCAAATATCTTGGTCCACTTGAAATAAAAAAAGTTACTTTTCAGCAAGATACAGGAGCTTGTTTTAAGTTAATACGTCTTCAATAATGATAAAAACATACCATTTCCACTGGCAGATTATTGCACTTGTAACATGGAAAAAATGTCTTTATAAATGAAATCATCTCCCAAAGAAACAAGTAGTTTTTCATCAATATTAAAGATTTATTGACCTAACACAAGCTCCTATATCTTGCAGAAAAGTTACTTGTAAGTTAGTTTTGTCTTATTTCAAGTGTACCAAGATATCTGGACAATAAACTAAACCAAAAATTCTCTAAGATCTTATGCTTTTACAGTGCCTCCATACAACAATCCTTGCAAAAGGTAAGCTAGGTCACGAAGCTTTGCAATGAAACATGGAGTTGTGTCTGTGCTACGTAAACAGCAAATATATTTACAGAACCAAAGTTGCTATGATTGAAGGAATAAAGCACTGCAGCCCTTTTTCCTCTCTTCACAAACTTAAGTTTCACAAACCGAGAGTCTCCTTGGCAGAAAGCGGCCAGAGCTCATAATCAGAACTGATTACGACCTCCGCTATGAAGTGGGAGGAACCACAAAGCTGACAAGGACGACTTGGAGTTCTTAATGCTCTCGCATATTAAAACAGAGCCGCTTCTGATTTTAGTAATGTTTCTGTCACAACAGTGGAATTAGAATAAATGGCCGCCCTTTTGTGAGTCACATCCTACAATACTGGTTTCCTCGGCACTTTGCGTTAATTTGCCTTATCAGGCCCAATTTCAGTGCGGTGCAGCAGAATGAAAAAGAATGAGCAAAGTCTGAGCAAAAAAAATAAATAAATTTGGGTTACTGGAGTTTAAAACAAGAAAGAATTGATCTTTTATTTTCCAGTTGTGTTTTTGAACAAAGGAATCTTTTCACTTCTTTTAAAGTATCTGGAGGTTTTGCATAAGTCAAGATGAAATGAGCCAAACTGCAGTAACTATGTAGATACACAAGGTGTGACTAAGTTATGTATGACACCAATACGGCGACGTAAATCTAAGCATTTATTTTCAAAACTACATTCTAATTAAAATACTATAGCTATTTATAATATGAAAATCTTTCAGTGTCAAGTTTTTCTTAAAAAAGAATTGAAAGTAGATTTTTTTACATAAAAATTTCAAACCAACCTCCTTACTTTATTACTTTAGAAATCCACATTTTACTGCAATTACAGCTCCACCAGAGAGATTGTAAATGTTCTGGAAAACAGCAGTTTTTAATTTCTGCTGTAGGTTCTCTAATGAATTTAAAGTCTGGGCTTTGACTAGGCCATCCAAAAGAAAAACATTGAAATATGAAACAGTTCAAGGCGTGTGAATGAGAGATGCACCGATTGCCAATCTGTAAAAGGCAAGTAGGGACCAGTGGCTGATTTTCAGACATGTGCAGAAGTATTTAAGACGGATCGATAAGATCGGTTTCACAGGTAGGTGTCAGTTGATCACCCAAAATTAAGTAAATTGGTGCCCATATAACTGTGTGAAAACTTTTAAAAGGAATCATACTTCTGCTTAAACCAACCAGCCATGTGCTTTGGTTGCTTTGTGAGTGTCTCTTTAAACAAGAGATCTTTACTTTCTTATTAATAAATCCTGAAGAGGCGAGTGGCCCGAAGTGTTGGAACCGAGCCTGAAAAGACACAGAGGCAGCAGCATTTTACTCCTGCCTTAGGCGGAAGCGTGCGATAGTGGTGATTACACTTGTAAACCCATGCTATAAAACGCAGCGTACCGCTATCTGGCGCACAAATATAAATGAGGCTACACGGTTAAACTGCACACGTATGACGCATCAAAGCCAGTTATAAAATATCAAAAATGCCAGTGGCAGTACTGAGAAATTATAGATCGGTACTCTGAAAATCAAATGCAGTCAGCAGGACTGAGACGACACAAAAGGAAACATTTGAAGGCTGGGGGGGGGGGAGTGGATCTGTGCAGCGTTTGAGTTATTTTACTGTGAACTGACCGGCTGCTGAATGGCCATGTAATCCTCCGCTGAAATCAAGACTCACTTCAGTTGTAGTAAAGCTGAAATTAAGAGCCACGGGAGGCTTGCTCAGGGCCCAAATGTGAAAATTACACACACACACACCTGAAAGACATTCCGTATTAACTTAATGGCTGCACACTGTGAATTATCTACAGGCCATCCCTCTCAACGTTACCAGGGTTACGGCAGCCCTGACATTTTTATTTTTTTTCTCCGCGCACTGCTGTAGTTTCCATTGTGTGCCGCTGAAGCTTTACACTGCAACAATTTCTAACAGGAAAAGAATGAATAGAGGTATATTGTTGGCTCAGGACTGCAAAATTACAACTTCATATTGACTTTCATGCTCAATCTTTGCAGCTTTATGCGCAGAGAAGTCTGCAATGCTTTCAGCAAAGAACCTGGATGAAAGAGACAAAAAAAGAGGAGAGTATGGTGGAACTGTTGCTCTCCTGTTAACAGGTCTGCAGGCTTTCCCCGAACTGCAAGGTGAAACGCAGGTCATCTGCACTTTTAAATTTTGGCTGAGCATCACACATCGCAGACTATTAATTGCAAATGTGAGGCGACAAGAAATCTCCAGAGATTTCTCAGCTGCAGTGCATCTCAGAAAGAGAGCAGATGACTGCGTCTCAGGGCTCGACGGAAACAGCTGCCTGGTTCCATGTGAAAGCTGAACTCTGGGGTTTGAACAAGTGGAATGACCTACATGTACCCGTGACTCAAACCGTTAGCCAAAGATCAGCAGGATACCTTCATTTAAGTTCATTTACAAATACGGTCGAGACCAACAGTCTTCATACAACGGACAGAGATAGATTGAATGTTATTTTCATTCAACCAAGAAGTTGTTTTCTCAGAGGAAATGACAGCCAGCTAAAAAAAAGAAAAATGTAGACGGGGAAACATTCAAGGAAGAAACTTGTATGAGTTACAGTAACATTTATGTTACTGTAAAGCACAGAGACTTGCTGGTCACCACTTCACTGTTCACATTTTTGCAGGTTATACTCTACCTTTTTTTTTTTTTTTTGGGTACAAAAAGTCCCCATCTGTCACCGGACACCAATTTGTACCTTCCTTTGGACATTTTCCCCCATTAAATTGCCGAAGGGACAAACTGACCTGGTGAGTGAACTTCAGTAATCACCAGGAAGGCTCAACATGTTACAGCAAAGTTCCTGTGTTTTATCCCTGTGAGCCTTTAACCTTGGTCTTTTATGGAACATGATGGCCTTGGGAACACTAATCCGTTTCATACTCACTTCTAACGCTGTCGCAGTAAACAATCACGTAATTTAAATGATGAGGGCAAGTTTTTAATAGAAACTTCAGAATCCATTTTATTTATGCATTTGGATGCGTTTTTTTCCACCTGCCATTTTTATTTATCGTGTTTTATTTTGTATATTTAAAATATCTTCCAGTTCCAAGTTAATTAGTCTTTAAGAAGGCAAACTGGCATCATTAGATTTGTTGGAAACTGTCTCAAAAAGACAATGTACTTACATCACACTTAGGTGGATATATATTATAAAATTTTAATCGCTTATGGTTATATTTGTACTAATGTTTAACACATTAACACAAATGTGTTCATTAGTTGAGTAGTTTGTCAACTACTAAGCCACTTCCCAATGAGGATCAATAAAGTATATTTTCTAATTATCATTTATCACATTAACTTCTGGGACAAACTATCATCCAGCATAACAAGAGAGATTCAACGTCATACACATGGTGTGACGTTGCCTCTGCTAATGGTACAAATAACTAAAAACTGTTTATATTTGGTGAATTGATCTCCTGTGGCGGAAAATTACTACAAGTTAACATCTGCTGATCATGTTATATTAAATGCTTGTGAACTCTCACCAAAATAACTTGTTTGGGCTACACACACACACACACAAGTTGTTTTTGCTGCAGCTGCATGAGAACCAGACTGTCTCTCCCATGTTTTGGATTCCTTACCTTGGTATAAACCTATGTGTTGACTGCCTAGAGGAGCTTTTCATTCAGAACTTCATTATTGACCTAACAAGCTCTCTGTATTGTGCATAATATATGAATGAACCTGACTGAATGATTTCATCTAACAATGCTTGGTAACAGCTTTTTTTTCCACAACAGAATTGCTACCACTTGATTGCATATGAATTTAAAATGTTCTTCCAATGATGTAAGCTGAGCTACAGGCAATTCCAAAAAAGTAAAAAAACAAGATCAAAAAGTCACATCTGCAAAAAGGTTCAACGTAAAAAAAAAAACACAGATTTCCTTCAGCTTTAAGAGTTTCAAAGCAACCGAATCTTTTCTCTGTCATGAACTGAACAATGCCGATGAGCTCAGTGTGCATGGAATCTGAAGAAGTCTGCATGGAGGTTGGCATGCAAATGATCCCTTGCAGACACTGTGTCTTTGCTGGCTTGGGAAAAAAAACAACACATGGGGATCAAAAACACTTGTAGTGGCTAGAAGCAGCGAGCCGTGTGGGATTCATTCAGAGGGATGCAAGGACTGAATTAAAACACACACGCGCGCGCTCACACACACACACACACACACACGGAAACCAGTGTGTCCTCACCAGCTGTTGGAGAGGGAGAGCTTTAAGACGCCATAGGCTGAAACCCAAAAGAGCAGATTATGAGGAAACAGGAAGAAATAGGTTAAAAAAGGGGAGTTGGAAGGGGGTTGCTTTCATTACCAAACTGGAACATGTTAAAAGCCTGGCGACGGCAGTGATTTCATGTCAATCCATCACACAGAACATGGGCCATTGCCTTCAATACAACACGAGTAAAAGTTGCTCTCTTAAGTGCGTCGTGTAGCAAATGGCATCATCAGAAGAGAATGCACTGTTGTGTTTGCAAAAGAACAGCCCAGAATGTTCATATCATCTCCCAAACAGCTGAATGCAGATTGCAGACCCAGCAGGAGCAGCTACATGGCGCGGCCCTGCGAGAGGACGGCGCCGCATTCGGAAGCCGAGTCGAACTGCACTCCCCTGCTGTCAAACGATTGCAGCAATATCCTTCTGAATCAGCGTTGCTTATACGTGGGCCGCTCGGCACAGACAGAGAGAGAGAGAGAAAAAAAACACACATTAACATCCAGGGTTTTATTGGGACTGGAGATTATTTGAGGCAATTACAAGATGGAACTATTCTTGCCAAGAACATTTCGAGCAGACACAGCCCTAAGCTTTTCTCCGCACAAGCAGTTGGCAGCGTCGTAATGTGGGGCAGTTAGCTTAATCTACAACACCCGGTAAACACACTTTATTCATAGCAAGGCGATAAAAGAAACAAATAGGATAGAGGATTATTATTCTTTTTGATGTTCCTGATCAGATCTCAAGCTGACATTTGAGTTTCTTGGCCGTCTAAGGCAGCTCATCTGTGGGGGCCAACTAATCAAGGTATTTAAAGGAATTTTTGCCTTTTATGCAATTCAAACAGATTAATGGAAATACAGTGGAGTAAATGTTGGCGCTTGATTATTTGAATGTCACAGGAGCTTGAATTAATACAATCCCTAAAGTCGACCGTGGTATGGCTTTATGACCGTTTAATCTCTTGACTCAGCAAAGTCCAGAAAAGGTCAGAAACGCTGGATTAAAGCTGAGAAAAATGTTGTTGAAGAAGCATGACAAGAGTAAGAGGGGCTGGGGGTGAGAGAAGTGTAATGCAATGTTTTGTTACACTTTAAAGAGTGACCTGGAGAGGAAATCAAGACAGGAAAGATAATCAAAAGCAGCCAGTGAGATACAAAATGAAAAAGAAGCAGGTGGGTTGATTTGGGGTGAGAGTCCTACGCCCCTTTCAGATTCTAATTCCACAAACATTACTGATCACCTTGTCTTTTGTCCGATGTTTCTCAGATCAAAACTGTTGCATCATGCGGTGCCTCCAGTCTGTGCACAGCCATCTTTTGCATCATGCTGCGTTACCCTGGTTCCACAACCCAGTTTTACTCCTTACAGTTCACAGTGGTTACAGGTTATTGACCAATCTAAACAAAAAGGGAATAGAGTTAGATTTTAGCGGTTGTAGGATTTATCTTTTATCTTTGCCGATTTTCCTGCCAGTGCTAGACCCTCACATTTGTTTGAACAAACTGGACTTTCTAGGCAAACAGATTGAAGCGGACTAATAAGGGCTGGTGTGAACGCACCCCGAGTGTCTAATCATAATGCCATCCTGTGGAAATTTTCTTGGCATGTCTCAGAGGGGAAAGTGATCCAAACTATATACAATCAATGGAATCAGGATATATCTGGTAAGGCTAGTCTACCAGATCAAATGTACCTTTTGAAAACAACAACCTACCCATGTTTTCATTAAGCCCATATTTGTGTATTAAATTTTATTTAATTGCACCGCTGTAATATTTCAATCTTAAATATGTTTGTTAGCTCCAAGCAAAATAAATATACATATACACACACAAGCCTAGAATATCTTGTCTGCATGTATTTAACATGTTTCACTTAGTGAATTTGATTACTACAGCAAATTAACTTTTCAATCATTCCTTTTTTTTTTTTTTAAATGACTGCCAAGTCATTTCTGACCCAAAGTAAGCTGAAGGACATTACTGGGGAGACGAATGTCTACGTTTCCGTGACACAAACTCAGAAAAGCAAAAGACAGTAGTCTGAAGGGCTGACTGGGGTGAAAGTACATCATCTGAGTGACATTTTGTTTCACAATTTATCAAGTTAATATCGATTACTACTTTACTTATGATGCGATATCCTCCATAACTTTACATTAATTTGCTTTCTTGTCTTATTTTCTATGCCTATAACAATCAGGTAAAAATGTCTGACAATAGCTTAAGGAATGATAATATCAAGAAAGACATGCTTAAACTTACTTTTAGATGTTATTTTCACAACTCTTATAGACCTATATACCAGCCAATCTGCAACCTGCTTTCAGTGACAAGACTACAAATACTCCACATGCTTCTTATAGTTAAAAAAATATATATGAAAACCAGCGAGCAAGACTCATAATTAGACAAGCATCATCGAGCATCTCTGCCAGAAATTTCAATTAAAGCAGCCAAACACTGCAAACATACTGCTAGTGTGGAGCTAGTGCAATAAGCCAAGTCTCACAATCCCTCAAGAGAGCCATCCACATCGCTCTCCACTGCAAAATGCTCTGGGACAAGCTGGGCCCCCAGGGGACGTTGATTTCTTCCTTCGAAAAAGGAACACAAAGGAATCACTTCCTGGGATGAGAGTGTTCCCCCAACTCCCTCTGGGAATCCTTCTTTCTCGTCCTTACATAGACCTGTCACTCAGTCTCCTTCCTCTTCTTCCTCTTTTTGTTTCTCCATCAACTCAGTGGTTTAAAAATCTACTGACAGCGGCTCAGAAAGGCAAAAGCAACTAATCCATCAGCAAAAAGCTATATATATGTATAAATAAATAAAACTGCAGAGCAAATAAAAACTTACAGAGATTGTAGGACAACTACAACTCGGAGGCAGGGGTGAGAAATGGCAACAGAACCAGACAAGCTAATCAGAGGCAAATGGGGAACAGCTGGGGCAGAATGCAGGCAGAGGATAATCAGCTAATGGGGAACAGCTGTGAAGAAGAACAAACTGAGGAAAGGTGTGAGAAGACTTAAATAGATACAAATGTACAACGAAGAAAATAAGAATAAACCAAGAAACTAAATAAAAAGAAATTAACCTTTATGGCAAGACGTTTCGAACAATAATGAGTAAAGATGCGCCACCCAATGATCTTACTTGCTTTTATGACAAAAATGTATAATATTTTCAGTAACATTTATATTTACTTTAAAAAAATTCAGGTGGTCATCCAATATTTTTTATATAATAAACCCACTCTTACCATGTGAAAAACATTTACGCAGCATTTATTCATTTAATTTTAAAATATCCTCAGCTGAAATAAACTATTAATCCACTGACCTGATTTTATGTAATAGCTGGATGTGATTTTGAATTGTGCGACTATGAACACACCTCATGTTTTTGTCTTTAGACACATATTATTTATACTTAAAAAGGCGTCTCTTTTAAGTTCTTAACAATAATGTTCCCTAAAGTCAGAATTCCAGTTGGGAAAGTTAGTGATCACAGAGCAGACCTGAGTTTAGCTTCCAATATTTGTGCCTGGAGTAACAACAACAACAAAAAAAACATAGTAAAAGTTCCAAATTTAAACTTTTTATTGCCACAACAGACAGTTATCTTAGTGGCACAAACAGTCTTCAGTGTTTCAATGCCTACATAGAAAAAAATATATTTTCACTGACTTGTACTGCTAATAACAGTTAGCTCACCCACAATTAGCAAATTTCACTGCAAAACTCTGTATCCATTCATCAAAATAACAGTAAATAAATGTCGCAGACATATATTATTATGATTTCCACACAAGTTGAAAACACTTTTTCTCCCAGTGAAAAAGTTTTCAGACAAACTTAAAGACAAGAAACGGGCGAAAGATGAAATCCAGTAATGCTAAGCCTTCTTCCTATCTGTTCATCTCTTTACTTCCTTGCGTACAAATCTAAAGCTGTGAAATCACCCATCATTTACCCAGCAGGAACCACATGCACGGGACTAACACTAATATCGGGCTTGCAATTTTACGCAGGCATGGACCCGCACACCTGCATTACACGTATCAATTCGCATCACTTCGTAACTGTTAAGGCGCTTGCGGGTTTCCGTGGTGACCTCTGGATGTGAATGCAGCGAAGTCGGCTGAACGAGCAGAAGTAACTCAGGCACAAACGGAGCACCACCCTGCAGCAGCAGCAGCTCAGACAGGGCCTGCTGGAAGTGAGGTTTTGAAGTGGGGCAACTACCAGAATAAGAGGATTACAGTGTTTAAGGCACATAAGATGAAGGGGAGTTTGCACAGATACCATAGCAACAACCAAGGACATGCATTTGAATTTACTTGTCAAAGAAGGGATGGGAGAAAAAAAAGGGCTAAGGTTGTCTTTGTTTTTTGTTCATCAGCAGTCAAGTTTAACAGGATTATGTGGATTCTAATGCAGACTGAGCTTCAATTATTCTACAAACGACGCTCCGGGAGTCCTTGGAGTAATTACCTACATCCATGTTTGCAAAAATCTACTGCAGTAGATGTCGGTCAGTGGCTGAGAAAAAAAAAACCCTTCATAACCACTGCAGCGCTGACCTCTGTGCTGCAAAGCTCTGCAGCAACAGAAATTGATTTAATCACAATCACAAAAATTGAACAGCACACGAAGCACAGAGCTCCGTATACAAGACGTCGACTCTAAAAACAGAGATCGCTCATGGACTGAAGATGGGCTCCAATTCTTATCTCTTAAAAAACTCAAACCGGCTGAGTTCCAGTCACCAGAATCTCTCAGAGTGAGATGGGTTCATTATCATGGTCTGGGAACTTCTTGCCAAGAACATTTTGCAGTAGGAGGCAGGAAAAGCAGCCGGCGTCCACCGTCGCCCTGTCCCAGCTGGGCAGAGCTCCTGGCATTCAGAGTCCACAGAGGACCTCTGCAGCGCAAGCCCTGCACATCAAAAACCGTCCCACACATAAAGCCTGGCATTGATGAATGAGCTGGCACCTCCTTCAGCACATTCATGTTGCGACAGTGTCCCTTTATTCCCACTGCCAGCTCTTAGGTACGGGAGAAAAACATCTTCCTGTCTTCATTTGACAGGCCACTTCATGAGGCCGTCTCACATGACCCCCTGCATAAATTAGGTGCTTGACCACAACGCGGTCAAGCACCTAATTGTGCATGTTAATTGTGCGTGTTAGATTTTGATATTCGATCATATTTGATGTGGGTTTTTTAAGGCTTTTTGCCAGGATCTTGGTCTGTCTGAGTTCTTTTGGGGTTTGTTTGTTTCTGTGTTCCTTACTTTCTTATTTTTTGTCATGATCCGTGTTTCTGTGTATTTATTTTTAAGGGTTTTCTGTGTTCAGTTTCTGTCCTGTGAGTCTCTGTTGTCTCTGCGTCTTCCCCATTGATTGCTTCCCAGGTGTGTCTAGTTACCTGATTACCCTCCCTGTGTATTTAAACCCACCTGTTGTCTTTGTCTTTTGTCAGGTCCTTGTCTATGATAGTTCGTCTGCTGGCACAGTTGAACTGTTAAGTCCTGTGTCGGCATTAGCTTGTCGCGTCAGTCTTTGTTTAATTCAGTTGCTACCGGTGCTGAGCCTGTTTCCGCTCTGCTGTGCTGCCTGAGATCTGGACTGTTTTTGAGCTACACTCTTCATTAAATTCATCATTTTCTTCTACAACCTGCGTCTCTCCTCACCACCACCAACCACTCCACATGTCATTTTTATTAGATCAGTGTTTTTTTTTCTCTGTTTTTTACTTTAGCTCAGCTTAGTGGTTCTAGTTTATGTTCATGTCTCGTGTCTAATTATTCTTTCTCACTCTAGTTTAATTATGCTTAAGTTTAGTTTTTCCTTAATGTTACATTCTTTTCACTGTAGTTCCCCTGATGTGACTCCATGACGCCTTCAATTTGGCTTGTGTGGATTTGATTAAGAACTTTTGTCATTTCTGTACAGTAAAACTACTGACTTACAAATCAATAAACAGGTGTATATAAAAATATCATCCATGTTTGTCCCATATTTGTATGGCATTAAGAGGATGACCAGTACTTGTGTTTTTCCATTTAGAGCGCTGGTTTACACAGTAAATTCCATGTGGGTGAAATTTAGCAGACACTCTGACGTCCCGTTCTCCTGAATGCAGCACGGAGCTGACAGAAACACTGAAGAAAAGAAGAATTCAGATTGATACAGCTGCACTTGTATCCATGTTTAATGTGGCAGAGCACAGTTTTTGACAAGTAGTTCAAACTGGTGGTGTTATACAAATCACTGGTTTTTCCTTTTGTTTGGATGTTTTCTTGTTGTTTTGTTTTATTTTTGCAAGACTTAGCAACTATGATACAAGAAACAAAATGGCTGCTGTTATAATCAAAATTTGAACTGAAATTTTTTGCCATTCTGATTGGCTGCTGTTGGGCCGCCCAAATTTAAATTGAATGATGGTCGTATTTGTCTTAGACCTGTAAAACCTTCTGTTCACGTGGCTCTTTCTGCTCTGTGGGAAACTAATAATTCAGAGATGTCCAAAAGTGACGATAAAATAATTTTTGGCGAATGCAGCCTAAACCTTATTTGATGTGGCAGGGAGGTACGGGACCTGAATAGTGGATCGATAGGGGGAACACTGGCCCAAAAATGGTTGACGACCACAGCTCTGCACAACGGCTGCAATCCTATGAGGCAGTTTCATATGTTGACCAGGTTTGTTTGCATAAAGATCAAGAAAGTCTGACACCAAATAAGGGGATTTCCATTGGAGTCTTGAGGAGACACATCAGGCTTGGTGAGAACAGAGCTGTCCATTTGCATCAAGATCATCCAAAAATAATGAGTAAAAACAGGTATAAATTAAGTCTGTGCTGACAGATTCTTTTTTTTTATATGAAGCACTTTATGCAAAGTTAAACTAAATGGCTGTACGCCTGTCATAACCAAAATTAAAAAAAAAGCATTTCTTTGAATGCTCTCCTCATAGCTCATTAAACTAAGAAAACAGTCAAAACATTGAGAAAGCCTGATCTCATTAATCCCTTAAAGTCTAATTTATTTGGCTACTTGCTATGATTTTCTCACCTAAAGCCTCTGAAATGACTGATGCTCTCTGCCACCTTTCTCACCCAAATTGCGCCTCCTGTGAATGTCCGGGAAAGATGAACGGCGCAGCAGGAGAGCAAACATCAATGAAGCGAAGAGAAAGACCTTCAGTTTCTCTAATTAGGTTCGACATCCTGAATCCGAACACATTCACACCTACAGGGAATTTTTTATTTTTTTTTACATTTTATTCCAGTCAGTAAATGCTTGGCCGGCCTGCATCTCGGCGTCATTATAGAATACGTGATTTAATTGTAAATACTTCCTGCTCTTTGAGGCACAGCACAGTATTTTTATCCCGTTAACAGATTTTGTGTCTTCTTTTCATCTTTGCTCATTTAGAAAGCTGAAGTAAACAGGTTGTTGAGATTTCCATCTTTGCTCTACCTGTGGCTTCAGATGAGTCATCCCTGTCGGCATCACATATCGTCTGAGGGATTTCATTATCTTGAAAAGCACCAATGCAGATGAATGGTTTCACTAATAATGCCGTTTTTGTTTTGCATTTTTATTTAATTCAGCAGGAGACGTTATTGTTTCCCGATGTGACAAGGTCTATTTTGGGAGCACTTCAGTTTCCTCAACTGTTTCGTCGAGTATCAGGGAAGTCAAGGCAAGACGATGACAGGCAATAAATGTGACATAAACTTCTACATATGGAAAAGCAGTCAACTATAAGTTTCTACTTGCTGAAAGCAATAGTTTGTCAATTTTAAAGCTTTCCCAGTGTTTCACTTTTGTTGGAATCTTTAGCTTAACAGCGTTCTGATTGTAAGTCAGAAAAACACATGAATTTTCCAAATACGGAGAAGCAGCATTCAGCTTTATGTGCCACAAATCTGGAACAAACTTCCAGAAAACGGCGAAACACTGAGTTCTTTTAAATCAAGAATAAAAACCCACCTGTTTAGAGTCGCCTTTGAAGCATAATAAATGGAACATTGACCATTATATTCGATCTGTAATGATGATTTTAATGGTGGCAGTCGACAATGTAAAGTTTGTTACTGGTTTCACAAACTGACGACTTTATAATGTTTACATGACTTTTTTTTCGCTCTTGGTTTGTGCAATTTGAGCTTCCTTGTTGCTGAAATGTGTTAAATCTGATTGATTGATTGATTGATTCACTCATTGATACAACAAGTAAATAATGGTGCTGTTTAAAAACAATTCCAGCCTCACATAACAAGTCTAAGTCCAATCTTTACAGGTCAGGCATAAGGTCAGTCTAAAGTCTTGGTTTTCTGACTTAAATCTGACTCAAACCCGAGTCTGAAGCTTGAGCCACTATCATGTAAGTTCAGTTCATTTTCTAATTTTATTATTTGGCTGTTAACAAGTACACTGTAAAAAAAAAAAAAAAACACCTCTAATTTACAGTAAAATACCGGCAGTTGTGGTTGCCTTCTGATAACAGAGATCTTAGTATCTCTAAACAGATGCTGCCTGCTCTACAGATGATAGAAGAGATTCCGAAACGAAAGGCAGACTTAACATCAAAACCTAGAGCATGAAGGAGGTCTTTAAAATCAAGTCAAATAAGTCAGGAGGAAGAACAAATGTGGATTCCTTAAAAAAAAAAAAAAGAGAAACACAAACAGCAAATACCTCATGTTACACTTCTTCTTGATGGGGCTAGAAGGGATGGACCTCTGGAGATTGACTAGAGAATCTCACTGCCTGTGCCAGAGAAATATAAAAATATTCTTCTCTCCCAGTGAATTTCCTCTGTTTTTCTCTTCGAAACAATTACCGATTAAACCAGACAAATTGTACGTACCAGCCAGACGCTTTATGCCCCCCCCCCCACTCTCCCCGACAGCGGAAAACTATTTGATGATGTGCCAACTTCATTTCACACTTTGAAGCTTCAGTGCAGAAATCCAATAGAAACAAAGCCACAAATTATCAGCAAGTAAGGTAGCAGCCACTTCAAAGATCCGAGGACTTCTTCCACTTCTGAATTAAAAAGAATCCAAAAATTAGGAAACCGAAAGACACAAAAGAGAGTTGTTGCTGGGAATCAGAAGAAACGGTCGGTGGAAGATGATAGGCTTGGTGCAGCGTCCTGTTAAAGACTTCCTCTAGGATCGTTACATCAGCCAAGCAGCGGAGGACACAGAATAACGGTAAAGAAGAGCAGTGATACAAAGGAGCATGTCCCAGGCACTGATTAAAGATAACCAGCACAAGACAACATCATTGGTTTTTCTCTACAATCTTTGTTTTTTTATTGTTGTTTTTTCAGGCACAATAGGTAATTTACTCATGAAATGACACAATCTGCACAAGTAATGGATCAGGATGACTAACATTGTTTCTGCAGGGAATCTTTAGGCACTTCACAATCTAACCTGATGGCCACTCAGAAGGCTATGAAGTGATCATAAATTGATTTTTTATGGAACATGATGATAAATGACAATTGTCTGACATTCGATGATTTGGAAAGACCAGGATCAATCGATCGATCAATTTACAATGGACCCTGGCCTATTTGTGGATTCACTTAAATGCAAAGTTTTCTGTAAAATAAATGAAGAATCTTACTATCCGATGATTTTTTTGGGGGGGGCGGGGGGGGGGGCGGGATGGTGAAGTTTCTATTGTTGTACATTTTCATACAGTGAACACAAACACAATGAAATTGGGGCACAGTTCCACAATCAATCAATAAATAACATATACTATCTAAGACATTCAAATGAAATTGCAGCTTGGGAACCTGCAATGCAAATGCCGACTCAGTGCTGAGACCGCAGAGTCAGCTAATCGGGTAAATTCAAGAAATCAAACCGCATTATGTAATTTTGTCAGCAACTGAAAATTGCATGCAAGAATTACATCCCACTGGACACGCCCAAACATTTAAATCTAGCTGAAGCACAATCATCTTCTTCAAAATATTTGGCCGTGTGAGCAGGAGTGTTGCTCTTCATTTTTTCTTTCTTTTTTTTTTTATTGTCTTTCCTCTCTTCATATGGCACATCAATGTGCACCCTGAGCTGATCTGTGCTCCTCTGTTTACAGTGCTCTGGGCAACTCCAGCGATTACAATTAAGCGGCTCTTATCCCTGGACATAATCAAGGCACACCAGAACGTAGCGGGTGGGGCTAATCCGTCAGTGACACAGAGACCCAAAGCTGGGGAGTGGAGCAGGGAGGTAAACTACAGCATATATGGAGAGCTAACAGTCGACAGACAACAATTTTCTGTTTACCGAAATCTCATTTGGAGCAAACTAAAGAAAAAAAATATCCAATTACGACTCAAAGAGAATATTCAGAGTCAGTATGTGTTTGCGAATCTTACTGAGTTTTTTTATTATTATTATTTAACAAAGATTTAAAGCTTTTTTTCAATCTACCAAGGAAGGGGGTGAGGAGGTTGGGCGAGGTTTGAGAATAGTCAGGAGACGAATTCAATCAGCGCTATCTGTTAATGCAGGGCCCTGACACGGGGGGCGGCGTAAGAAAAGGGGAGTGGATTATCAGCGAGTCAGCATGTTACAAAGCTCAGGCCGCTTGATGCTCTAATAACAACGCAGACGGAGGTCCCAACAACTGGGCAGGGGGAATGATGCTGAGAAAATCTGATTTAAAACCAATTTTGAAACGAGCGTCACTATGTGTGTGTGTGTGACAGTAAGGGGGCTGTCCGCTCTGACCCTGCAATTTAAGGACACAACCACTCACTGAGCAAAATAAATAAATAAATAAATAAATAAAAATAATTAATCCCGCTGAGAATATGACTCACAGTAGCAGCATCTGAGCATAGCCTAATAGTAACGCCACTGGTACGTGTTGGGATTATGGAGGAACTCTCATGCAGTTCTGAGGTTAACATCGGTTTAATTTCACTTTCAATTTGTGGATTTTTGAAAACATTTATTATGGTTCTAATAACAAAAAATAAAAATAAAAAAATCTGCAGATATTCCACCTGCAGCACTATGGCTTCAGTTCCCCTGTTGGCGCCTGGATCCAACTCAGCCAAAATTCCTGACATAGGGACGATGTCAGTGCAGTTTTTAAAGGCTCTGAACTCCACTGGAATTAGATGAAACAAATAAAAATGGAATAAATGGACGAGTCAAACGTAGAGTGGATTTTTGGAAAATATATATGGCGATGAACACATTAATCAACACCAGTAAATGATACATCTCATAGGATATTCAATATACAGAACATTCGCTGGACTCCAAATCAGAACCGCACAGCATTCTGGGAGATGTAGGCAGAGGAAAGGCTTTGGCTGCTCAACCTTTCACAACTAGCTAAGCAAGGTGGGTGGCATCAGCTAACTCACTCACTCTTTGGTCAGTTTTGTTTACTGAGACTTCATAATTTGCTTTATTTGGTGTTTCTATTGTTTTATTTATTTATTTGGATATTTAAAATGACTTCCAGTTCCAATATCTGTCAAATTCAAATTGAAAATGTATTGATCTTTGAGAATGTGTTCTTGCATTATTAGCATTATATCACCTGAAAATGCTCTCAAAATAACAACAATATTGTTCATCACAGTTATTTCTGGGACATCCACCCAAATTTGTTATCATGAGAGGGCTAACTAGAGCACACCATAATAGTTAAAATATTTAACTTTTTCATTTTTTTTTTCCATTGCTCCTGCCAAAGATTCCTACAACTGGGATCATCATCAGCACCAAACTTACTTCACTTCCTGTTCTTGTGACTAAAGTCATAATTCTGAACCAGAAAAAGATTCACCGAAATAAAAGTTACGCGTTTTAGTTCACACTTTGTTTTACCGGTTCAAATAAACTTTCGAAGAAAAAAAAAAGCAAGGCTCTCTAAATCTCCACAACTGTTGGATTTTCGCTAATTATTTTTTTGCTTATTCGCAGAGAGAACAACAAGAAATCAGTTCTTTAGGTCCTACAAATGCATTTTAACCCAGCAGGCGCCTTTTTGTGCACACACCGTTAAAACGAAAGCACACCAATCCAATCCAGTTCTTAATTAAACCAATAAAACAATTAGTTAGGCAAATGAACAGAGATAAAAACTTGACTTGAACAAGAGGGGGGAAAGAATTTAATGGACACCTGAACAAAGTTTTGCAGTCGCATCGCCTTGACTATCTAGACAAAGACGTGAGTTATGGGCTTTGCAGAACCGGTGAGGCCGTGCAGGTGCCAAGTCAACGGAGCAGAGTCAGGATGGGTAGGCTTCGGGGCTGGAGAGAGGGGAGAGCGTGGAGTTTGGAGGTGAATGTTAATCACTTCAGGAGCAGAAGTCAGAGCGCTGCAGGTGCTTCCTCTACAAAGAACCATTGACTGGACTGGCTTTACCCCAAACCGCTTGCTATTGCACGCTGCTTCAGTCAGTTCACAGCCACCGGAACGCACTTCCCATGCACAATCCATCACAGCCAAGGAACCTCTGAATCACAGCCACTTCAGCTTTCACACACATATCTGTCATAAAAGTAACCTGTTAGACAATATATTCGTTTTTTGTACTGTTAGATTTTTTGTTTTGTTTGTTTGTTTAAAGGGCCGGTATTATGTAGATTTGACTTTTTTGACCATTGTATCATGTTATAATGTTATTCTTTCAACAAAATCATCCATGCACTGTTGCCTTGATTATTTCATGACAACAGTCCAGGGATGCTTGAGACATCCTTTAATCTCCCTTGACAACAATTCAGCTGGGTGAGCCTAGCTCCGCCTTCGAGGACGAAGCTCCACCTCTGACCTGTAGTTTCCCCCCCCCTCCTCAGCTCCTTCAGACTAGCCATGACCAATTAGCAAACACCTGGTGGATCTGCACATCAGCTGAGCTCATTACCGGAGCTACTTCGCAGTGAAAAGCTGATGTAAACATTGTTAAATGGTTAATAGAGAAGCCATGTTTTGATGACTTCCTGAAGGTGGAGTTTCAGAAAGAGCAGACGTTTCTTAAAGAGACAGAGGCCCAATTTTAAGGCTTTAAATTGTAACGTCACATTTTTTTTACAGTCATGCTTGATATGCACATCAATTTTATAGCAACTGAAGTTAGCATAGTTACTCGACAGTGCACCATGTGCCTGGAAAATACATAATACAGTCCCTTTAATAAATGGTCTGTGTGAATCAGAGGACAAATTTAAAAGTACCTTGCTTCAGTCTCAATACACAGATGCTCAACTCTTAAATGCTGCAGTCTTTAAGAAGAGTAAAGACAACAGAATAAATACATGGCACTGCAGTTGCTTCTAAAATATGATTCACATTTGGATATGAAATGCTACACAAACCATACAACTACACTGAGATGGGTGCAGGGCTAATACAATTAAGAGAACATTTTCTCTGTCTGCAGAACATAACTTGAAACATATCTACATTGAGATACACATGGTGGTATTAGGTAATTTCTTTTCCATCGATTACATTTATAAGATACACTGTAGGTCTTCCATAGCTCTAACCCACACACCAAAGTGTTATGCATTACATTTCTCCTGAGGACTCCGTGTGTGTATAGTCAAAATACCCCAATGTCTTGGTGATGTGATATTTACAATACAAGTCTCTCAGTTAGCTTAGTCTGAGTTCGGACTAGTTCTCCCTTTTATTGGTAAATAAAATTTAGAAAATTCTGCGTTTTCTTATTCTCTCTTTCGTTTTTTTTTTTAAACAACTAACACAGTGTAGGTTAGTGTAGTTGTTTTGAGTTTAATACAAATTGAGATAAATATCGTGTTTTTGCTCTGATGCGTACCTGGGGATGATGCAATTCCTTGTTTTTCTGTTGGATTAAAAGCTACCACTTCTATCAAAGAACCTGCAGCGCATTTAAAAACTATATTTTTGAATAGAAAAAAAATTGAATGGGTGAAAGCAGAATTCGCGGGTCAAAGTTCTAAGAAAGTGTGAATTGGTTATCGGCAATATAGAGCCCGACTGGCACATCTACATTTAGTATTTCATAGCAGAAAAGGAAAAAAGGAAGGAAAGAGAAGTTTGATGTAATAAACAAAATGAAAAGGTCTTCATTCCAGCTAGCTAACCTGCACTGAACACTGACTGGAAAAAGGAAGGTATTCATCACATTGTGCAAATGTGTAAGAGAGCCAGCAAGTATTATGTAGAAATTTTAACTTTAGTATTCATGTCTAGTCCTCCTCTTTACCAGAGCTTTGCTCACTTTTCAACAGTTATTGATTCTGGTCGATAACTGTCGATAATGGTCGATAATGCTGAGAACAATTTGCTCTCTAACTGCAAGTGAGCACAAAATGCATCATTTTAAAATTTCACTGTGCCAACATGTAATTTCATTTCAAGAGGCCGACTGACAAATAAAAGATCACTGCTTTCTAAGGTCTGAGTCTATAGATACTGGGTAATAAACTCCGGACTATAACAACAACTAGAGGGATTGAAATGAATAAATGAAAAAAAAAAAAAAATCTTGGGTTGCCTCTGTTCTAATTTCTCATTTTCGTACTGTTTTCGTAGCCTCTTATTAGTATTCCTTAGCTATTTGTACAAAACTTTACAGTTAAAAACAAAAGTTCTATAAAGAAAAGACCCACTGATTGTTGACACCGTCCAGCCAGTAGACAAACGTCACTAGTTGCCTTGAATTGAGCATTCAGAGCTTCACAATGTATCACAGTTAGCACTGCTTGCAATTTAATACGGACCACAATGTTCCAGGCATCAGGAATTTATGTTTTACATGCTAACAATATATCAAACCTATTTAATCTTGCTGCTGTGTGTACCCACATCTGACACAGATAATGATGCCCCCAAAGTGATGAAAGCAAAATAAAGATGAGAAAGAGGGAAAAATATGAATTAATACAACAGATATGGGCTTTGCAATTATAATGATAAAAAAAACTGTCAATTGATGATTTTCTAATATTTTTATCAGGATGTATTATTTCAGGAATATTGAAAATGACTGTAGGCAAATGTCTTTGAATTTATTGAGTAGCCAATATATATAAAAGACACTAATATCAACAACACAAAGTAAATATCTCAAATCTCGAGTTTCAAATGAACGTCCATGCTAGCAGTAAGTGCCTCCTCCAGCCTCCTGGGGCCATTAGAGGCTATCAGGTGTGAAAAAGCTGACCAGAGCCAATTAAACTTTAATGAGAACTTTGTCTGAGGAGGTCTTTGCTGATGGTTGTTCTGAACTCCCCCCCTGCCCCCCACTCTCGTCCCCCCAAATCCAGCGTTTTACTACATACTAAAAAAACAAGAACCCCATCCGTCAAACTGTTATATGGCCGCCCCTTCTCCAAATAAGGTGATTACAGGAGGGGGAAACCGGAAGACTCTCCATGGTAACTCCGTCTCTAACAGGAGGAGCAAAAACAATGGACTACTATAAAGATGATTGACAGCTCGTTGCGGCTAGAGCTCGTTCCAATTCACTGCATCCATTAGCAAGACAGGTCCAGGACTATCGCGACGAGCGATAATAATAATAATAGATATATTCCTCAGCCTATTTTGCGCAGCTAAGCCCTCATTAACACTAATATCCCCCTCAAGTCTCATTTTAACTAGATAACTGTAAACAAAGCCGATTCTTGCGTCCTATGCCGTCGTTACGTTTCATGAACTAATTCCTCTGTAAGGAAGCGTGCATCTTTCTCAGTGCTATCTGACCGCGTTACTACATGGCTGCTATTTAATTTTTTTGTCACACCCACCTCCTACTGAGCAGCAACGGCACGAGCCAAAAACTTGGCATTACAGCCACAGCACAGACAGGGGGAAGCGGTATTGCAACTGTACCTCAGTTTCTTCTCCTGGTCATCGTTGTCCTCGAAGGCGAAGTGACTCTGCCCCCTGTGAGGGAGCGGATCAGAACTGGAGCCTCAGATGAACGCCGTTATTTTGCATGCAACTTAGCTGCTGCAGAGACTACTCTTTTTTTTTTTTTTTTTTTTTTTTTTTACAAGCTCCAGAATCTCCGGTCGGACCTGCCAGCTTTGTGTGTCTCTCCGGTCGAGTGCCACATAGGAAAAACTAAAGCAACCCAACTGCTTGCAAAGTTGCATTCAAAGTCATTATTAATTATTATTATTAATAGTGAATTTAGCAACTGCGACGTTGAGCTGAATGAAAAGCAGGAGCACGCTTTATCCCTCTCATCAACAAAAAGTGCTGGATACTGTCGGTACGGCGAGTCTGTCTCCGCCCCACCGCCACTTGTGCAGTATTGGAGGAAATTTCAGTAAGAAATGTCCTCCAGTTATTAGAGTAAATATGTTATTTACTCTAATGACTTAAGTAAATCTATTGCGCAGATGTAAATACTTCATGTGCGAAAATTGTATCAAAAATATGTAATTTTTTAAATGACCATACTAAATTCCACAAAAAATAGTTAATGAGTATTTGTACCCCTTATTTGTTTTTATCTTATTTACCTATAGTCACACTGAATAAATTACAATATTAAAAAGTTTATTTATTTCAGTACTAAATTCACAAGTACATATAGATTCCTTTCACCGGACTTATGCTTGCAAGCTTTTATTTTCACTAATTATGGTGGTTTTCCGCTTATAGTTCATGAAAACACGACATAAGATTAAAATATTACATCAGAACAATAAAAGAAAACATTTTTAAGTGAGTTGAATTAAAAGTATATTTAATACCTGCTTAAAGGTTGTTATTTTCAAAAGGTACTTTTAATTTGACGTCGTATCGGAACACTTATTGTAAGTTACTGGATGTGATAATAATAATAATAATAATAATAATAATAATAATAATAACAGTAACAGTACAGGGTTTTTTTCTTACCTCTCCCTATTATACAACTTAATATAAAATAACATGGGAAAAATAAAGAAGCTTATTTAGCATAAACAACGAAATTATTATGGCATGGTAAGCTCATTGTTCCACCCTAATGTTTTTGTTATTATTTCTTGTCCATCAACGTATCGTCATTCGTAAATTCTTAATTGTGTATATTGTCTATTAAAAATTGCTTTTGACGTAAACATTGGTTTAATTAAAGTATCTAAGCATGCCTTTCGTTGTTTTCTGTAGGCTAACCTGACACTCACAATATGGCGGACGCACTAACGTGTCATTTCTAAAGGTCGACGAAGCCGATGCGTCGGTATTAATCCTTTTCCGTCAACCGGTGTGAGATTTAGGTGGAAGGGAGGCGTTTCAAGATTGAATGAATCGCAAAGTTATTGCTCTCAACCACGGACTGCGAGGCAAATCAATTATTAGGTCAATAAATATTGATAATTTAATTGGAAAATATTGGGGGGGGAAACCCGACCAAGTTCATATGCTCATTAACAGCCTATCTGGAATTAATGGTGTTAAGCATAGTCACTTTGACAAATACCAAGCTAAACCAAGCAATATATTGATGTGAACATCATCCTTTCTATGTAACTATCGGTTACTCAGTTATTGCACGTACATCTTTCTCCGCTTGCTACGGATATTATCAATGTTGTTTAAAATGGAGCGAAAACTCCCTCTTACCACGCAGACGGGTAAATGGTGCGGAGCCACGAATTACATCCAACCCCTGAGCCCCGTTTGACATGCGTTCGTTTTGTTCATTTTATAAAGCTCAGAAAGGCGGGGTCAATGGCGAATCAGACAAACGTTGGTGTAGCGAAGCCCGACTCAATCGACAGAACAAATCGAGGCAACTCTTTGGAAGCGCTTCCTTTTAGTTGTCAACAAGGAATGTGAATGGATACTGAATAGTAGCTCTTAGCAGTAAATGGTGTTCAAGACGATTGGGAAACCCTGCTGAACAAATAACCGCGTCTGTTCTGTAGTGTCACGTTGGTCAGGTAGGCAGCTGAACTTCACTTGCTGTGTTCTCGCTGTACCTGGTTAGTAGGCTAATGTTAGCTAGTTATTAACTAAGTTATGTTGAAAGTAGCCTTTATTATCGATTATTGTCGCAATTATTCTTGTTCATGTTGAAGAGCAACTCAGGCAAATGCATACCAATAGTCTGTGTCAATGCCATTCGCTAACCCAGTTGGACTTCCTTATATATTGTGGACAATAAAGTACAGTCAAGGTCTCAGCCTTTATCCTTTTAGCTTGTTAGGTGCAACGCTTTGCTAAAAGTATTCATACCGCTTAAACTTCCTGGAATTTGGCTATGGCAAACCTCAATGTGTTGTATTTGTCCAATTTGGCATAAAGGGTAGCCCCTTGTTGTTTAAAAGGCCTTCAGTGAAAGGTTGTTTTCCAAAACATATTATTTTTATTTTTATTTTCATGTCAAATTAATTTAATATGTGTTGATCTTGCTGACCTATTTAATAAAATTACAGCAAAATCCATTGATGTGTTGGTGTGGTTGTACTGTTTCAAAATGTGGGAAAGTTCAAACCATAAGAATACTTTTGCTTTCAACAGCTGGAGAAGCACGTATGGCATGCATCAAACAAAAATTTTGTCATGTGTGACTGTACTTTTTATTTGCACCATAAAAATGCCTTTATCTTTACTCAGAATGTCAGTGGTGGATATTAGTGCACTTTGAAATAGTCGTATATTACATCCTTTCAACACTAAACTGTTGATCTGATTCTCTCTTTTTGCCTCAGACATACCTTTTAAATAAAGACAGATGTGGATTGAGTGATACTCCTGTCACCAGGTCTCAGAATATCCATGTGTATAATCTTCTTAAAGTTTGATCCTCGGCCTGCGTCCAAAAATGCCTACAGGTAAGGCAAAATCATCCATGCTTTGATGTGAAAACCTCCTAAACAAACTTAAGGAAATAAGTGCTTTAAACTGATTTTTAGTTCGAAGACCAGGACATTCTAAGCTGTCTTTAGTAGTTAATCTAGAGGTTTTAGGGGTCTGCAACCTTTACAATCTAAAGAGCCATTTTTGCCCCCTCTCCAGTTCAGTAAAACTCATTTAGAGCCACAAACGTTACCAGACATGTTGAAAAACGGCATGCATTTTGACTAGTAATCTAGAAGTTTTGACATATTTCATTTCATTTCCATTTTTAGGTTTTTCAACTAAAGAAAAACTTCAGCAAAAAAAGAGAGTTGATGCATTTTCTTCTGGAGTGTTGATCTTTGTGGAAAATTTTCTTTAAAAATGCAAACCTACTGACAAGAAAAGTTGGTCCAAAAAGTGTTTGCTAGTACTTTTAGCGTGATTTTGTTGTAGAAATTCAATGTAATTATGCCGCAAAAAAAGAAAATGACAAAGCTTTAAGCTGCTAAAATATGTATTTGTCTGTATTTATCCATATTTTACAAACATTAGTTTGTTCTTTACCTTTTTTGGTGAGAGTCTTTAAGAGCCAAATGTGGAAGATCCTGCCTTGATATTTTTCACATGACCATTTACAGAGATTATAATGACCGATCAAGTTCAGAATGTGCCCTTTCATTTATAATGAAAGCTTTTCTACATTAACTATGAATAAGCACAAAGTAAGCCAGCTGAAGTTTTATGTTCTAATGCCCTGGGGTGCAGTTCTCGATCTATAACAGCCGGCCAGTTTTAGAAGATAAATAATAGAGCGTTTTGTTTATATCTGTTATTATGGAATAAGATCCATTTGAGTTTTACACAAACATCGTGGCGTAAAGTCTAACTGGGTCACATTTTTCACATGACCATTTACAGACATTAACTTTAAAATGTCCTCCATGATTTTTCTGCGTATTGGATCTGATTCGTCCTGCTGTGAAGTAGATGTGTAAGAGTTTCGTAAACACTGGCTGAATCGCCAGAAATATAGCTGAGGGAAGAATGTCACAACACAGGTCATGCATCAGACGTCTTACGAAATGGAGATTTTGCGTAAAATGTGTCATTATCACTTTTATAGTCGCAGCATGGATACATCAGAGTGGAGAACAGAAACTGACATATTTTGATAATTGTGACACAGATAAATTGGGATGCTGCTCGAACTCTTGGTAAATGGGCCGCTTGCGGGAACAACTCCAGAACAGGAAAGAAGAAAACAACAGTTGAAGATCAGCTGGGATACGCTTCGGCCGGCTTGCTCTTGTTTAGAAATGAGAGGCCCTGACGGCGTAAGAAGATCGAATGTGTTAGTTTCAAGTATCCCTGCCTCATAACCAGTCAAATGCAGTCGATGGAGCACAGCTGCTTGAACAGGACAAAAATGAGTGACAGTAAATAAGAGGCTCTTACAACATGTGTGTCATATGGCCTCAGAATTGCAACTTGTCGGAGGGTGCCGCTGCTTTTCCAGAAATAATGAGAAAGGATGTTCCTGTCAGTAGTAGCAGAGGTTGAGGGGGGAGACACAAACAACAGAGTTGGGGACAACAGGTATTGTCACAGAAAACAACCAGAAGGTTCCAGAGTGAGAACCAGCAAAATCACTAAAGGCAGACAAACCAAAAACAAGTGACAAGGTACTTTTTTTTCCGGCTTTTTGAGCTGTGTCTACCTGCTTTACTCCATTACCTGATGTGTTTTGAAGCCTCTTATCCCCCTGACATTCAATATAAAAATAAAAATACTTTGGTACTCTCCAGACAGTGGAACATTGGCACTTATAATACTGTAATCCTAACACTAAATTGTATGGGCATCTGAATTCGATACTAATATCGGAAATTTGCTTGACATCTGCCAAAAAAAACTCATATCTGATAAGATCGGCCTGCATTTAAAGCCGCTGTCGATAGAAGAACTGGACTCCAGCATTAAGTCCACCCCAATAGAAATTGAATCTGCACACAGACCCACTGGTTAATAATACATAGGTCAGCTATTCTCATGCCTACTGTTATTGGCTATTTTTCTCTGACTAACATCACTTGATCAACCCTTCGCTAATACTCCACTCTGCAAAATAAGTACCGGTAATACAAGAATGTTTAATTTTTGCCATTATCATATTGGGTCGATACTGGTATCGGCCAATGCTCAAAGCCGCAACATTGACATCGTATCAGAAGTGAAAAAGTTGTACTAATTGGTCTTACTTTAGTCTGGGTTGATGGTGTTGCTGACAGATCTCTGAAGTGAGAGCATTTTATTTATTTATACATCTTTAGTGTTCATTTCTTCATGCGCCGATTAAAATAGTTGATCACATGATTTATTAATAAATATAACCTCAGTACATTTAGTCTGTTTTCAGTCAATTCAGTGCTGTTTTCCCGTATCAGATATTTATTATCCGATACGAAATCTCAGATATTAGTATCTTATTGTAAGTGAAAAAGATGGATTGGTGCATTCCTGGTTTTCACTTCAGAGATAAGATAATCACTTCACAATAATTGTTAAAATGTAATCCCGACTTCCCCAGCAGTAGCCTTGTTTTACAGTCAGTTTTTAATCAATTCACCGTTTCGTTTTTTTATTTCCTGCGGTCTCCATGTCCCTTATCTGGCAGTAAATGGTAACTCCTTTCAGCTGGAAGTAGAGGCTGGCGCGCTACAAGCAGTCAGTGTGGGCTATGGCGCAATACGGAGGTGTACGTCATTATATTCCCCCAGAGGTTGAGGGCAAACTCTCTGCCTGGCCGTAGTCCTGCTCTGACCTTCTCCAGCCCTGACCTTGCCTAAGGAGAGGACAACAGAGGTGTGTTATGAGTACTAAGTGGTACCTGGGGAGAGTTGAAATGTATTGTGTGCTGCTATATTTATCTGAAGTCTATTATGTAAAGTTGAAACCAGAAGTTTACATACACAGAATGAAATGACACGTTTTTTTTCTCTCACTGTCAGAAGTTAAATCAGACCAAACTTTTCCTCTTTTGTGTCAGTTAGACTCATAAAAATTATTTGCTTAATGCCACAATAATAAAAGAATATATCAGAAAAGATTACATGCATTTTCTATGTGGGATCATGAAACTGTATGACTTATGGTCAAATGTTTTGGGTTTCCTTCCACCAGCTTCTCACAGTAGGTCGTTGCTGCCTCTCTGCTGCTCTGCAAGTAACACGCAGTGTGTGTTTGTGTTTTTCTGTTAGCCAACCGCATCAGTAAATATGGCAGAAAAAGGAAGAAATGACACCTGATCATTTTTCAGTGCAGCAAAAAGGCCAAGTAAGTAAGAAATGCTGCACTTTGAAAGGGAAGTTAATAATACCATTTTCTGAAAAAAATAAATAAATAAACAAATGGCTGAAGTTTTTATGAAATTGTTTCGTCATGGTGTTGTTAGGCAAAGCAACAGACAACAGAGCGGGACGTAGAGCGAGAGAGAGACAGAGAGGGAGGGGCAGTCAGTCAGGGTCAAAGAGTCACAGGTAAGTGCAAGTTTACGCTGGCGAAGGTCCTCAGTCATCCAGGACAGGGCAAAAACAAAAACTATTTAAAAATATAGCAAAGTAATTACATAAACTCAAGTCCAGCTGTTTTTTTTTTCTTTTAAAACTTTGGTTTTGTGCAAGTTAGATAAACTTGAGTTATTGTTGAGAAGAATCCTCTTTCACTTAAACATGTATTCAGGGTTATTTGATCAACTTGAGGCAGAGAAAAGTATTTTTCTGGTCTTTGTGCTGTAGTTAATACAGTTACTGTACGTGCCATTTACTTTCATTTTACGTATGCAAGTTATAATTTAAAGAACGCAAATTGCACAGAGAGACACCACAATAAATCGGTGTTAATGAGGAATTAATGAGGCGGGGTTACACTCTGAAGTATTTCTTCTGCTTGAACTTGAGATGAAATATTTGTAAAGATGTTGTAGCAGAGATTAGATCAGTGATATTGACCAAAGGCATCTACAAACACAAGGCAAACTCAAATTTAAATAACATTTAGATTTGAGTTTGGCTTCTCTGGGTCTCATCAGCTCTTTTATTGAGGACATCACCCATATTTGATGTGCAACTTGTCATTTTTGGTCCTGCAGACAGAAACCATTAAAGATCTTCCTCATAAGAGATATGAGACTAATAGGGGACATTATTGTAATAATTAATATTAGTACTCCATACATTTTAGGCAGCCATTTCAGCCTATTATTCAGTAAACTCCAAGCAGCACTGATAAGGTTCTATTTGTACATTTTCCAGCTTTATGTTTGCAGAACCCGCCTTTTGATTTGGTGTATGTAAACTTCTGGTTTCAGCAGTTTTAAAAACAAATTTCCAACTTCATCAGGTGTAATTATTAAATTCACAAAACAAAATGACTGAAATGTTTCTGCGGGAGTTAGATGGCTTCTTAATCAGCTTAGATGACTCAGTGATTACCCACATGCTGTTATTTCTCTATCTTGATGTATAATTTCTGGTTTATATTGTTCTCCTCTTTTTGTGAGTTTTTGTAGCAAAACTTATTCCCTAAGCAGCTGAAGGGCATTGTAATGTGATTATGGTTTATATGTAGACACAGTAGAGTCGTATTTACAATAATGATGTAATTATGGTGTGTCCTTGTTCGGCTTGCTTGTTGGTTTCAGGTACAAATATTGCAATTAGTTCTGAAAACTGGAAAACTACATATCAGACACTTATTTATTCAGCAAAGACTAGGCCAAAAAGCAGGGTAATTATGTAGTTTATTTCCCCTCTGCTATGACTGGAAGCCTGTAGCTCTCCTTGTAGTTTGTTCTTTTTTCTTCCACATTCCTTTGTACCGTTTTTTTTTAGTTAGTTTTTTTTTATCACAATAACTTTTTGTTCTTGATGCTTGAACCTTTACCATCATTTGGTGGCGACCAACCAAACTTATGAGACATTCTGAAATGGTAGCTAGCAAAATTTTGATCCCCCCCGTTTGTTGACTTGTGTCATTGAATAAACAAAAAATCAAAACGAGTGAAGCGCCAATCAGTCGGCCAGAGATTGGCATTGACCACTTTGATTTGCTGTGGTTAGTGATTCGTTGGCCAAATATTAGGGCCGTGACTTATGATTATTTTAGTAATTGAATATTCTCACGATTATTTGATCAAATAAAAAATGCCAATTCTGCAGAATTTTCTTTTAACTACTTCAGCCTTTTTTCATACAATGCTACAAATGCATTCAAAGATGCAAATGAGCAAATCATTTATCCATCCATTTTCCTTCACCCTTGTCCCTCAGTGGGGTCGGGAGGGGTGCTGGTGCCTATCTCCAGCTCACATTCCGGGCGAGAGGCGGGGTACACCCTGGACAGGTCGCCAGTCTGTCGCAGGGCAACACAGAGACACACAGGACAAACAACCATGCACACACACACTCACACCTAGGGGCAATTTGGAAAGGCCAATTAACCTGACAGTCATGTTTTTGGCCTGTGGGAGGAAACCGGAGAACCCGGAGAAAACCCACGCATGCACAGGGAGAACATGCAAACTCCATGCAGAAAGACTGGGGCCGGGAATCGAACCCAGAACCTTCTTGCTGCAAGGCGACAGCTCTACCAACCGCGCCACTGTGCAGCCTGCAAATCATTTAATTACTTAAAAAAAAAAAAAAAATGAAAATTTTATTGCCTAAAATGAAATAACATAGCATTAGTCTACTATCTATTTATGTCCCAACGGGCAGTTAATTTTACAGCAACACACCAGCAATTAATATTTAACTAGCGGGTCTCGGGATAAATTCCACAACTTCAACCAGTGGAGGTTAAAACCACAAAACCTTTCAATCATAAAAAGTGCCAGTAAGACCACAAAGGTGATCAATAAATAAACCAATAAATAGATAATACTTATTTGTATTCTGCATTGCTCTTCTAGTTGGACAGTAGAGTAAGGCAGAATTCCTCAGCAGTTTTTCCAGAAACACATAAATTGTTGCTTGAAACAATTAGCATAGCGATTAGTTTTAAATGGCAGTGGTATGAGCTTGATTCATAAATGGTAATGTTTTTCCCACCATATGACTGGAGGTCTGTTGTTGGGGTTCTGTTTTTTATCTTTTTACTCAGACCTTCAATAGTCTTGCTCATGTGAACACACAAACTACACAAAATTTGTTTTGCTGTACAATCACCAACATCGTTTTTTTTTTCTTCATGATCTAATTTTTTGTAAACATCTTTTATTCCCGGAACACGGCTCCAACTTTACTAACCCTTCACCCTAATACCACACCATCCCACCCTTTCAGATTTGCACAAAAGATCACCGAGGTGACCCTCTGAATTGTCTATCCATTCACTAAGATTTGCCATTAAACATTGAAATAATGTTTTTCCACGTTGCAAAAAAAAAAAAAAAAAAAACCCAACCAAACATTCAGGGTTATCTGTAAACACAAACACATTCTAGAGTTTATTTCATAGGATTCACACGTGAACCAGATGAATCATTAGGGCAGACAGAAATTGTGAGGAACATTTCACATGAGTTCACTGCCTCTGTTTGCTGAACAAAAAAGAAATAAATGTCAGCTGAGTTCTGGTTTTGCTTTGATCCTTCTCCGCTTCCCAGCATGCCTTCAACACGATACAGCCGGCTGCCTGACACTGGAGATCGAGACGCTTGCATGGGATCTCCCCCTTAGGATCCAGCAGCAGATGCTGGGCCCGGTGTAGCATCATTAGTGTTTGCTTTGTTTCCAGTTAACACTGGTGACTCACATAGTGCGGGTTGCAGGAGGCTGTCATTAGCCTTTGAAACACCCCAAGAGGACAGTTTAGTCTTGTGTTTTGGCGGCCATCTTGAAAGAATAATTGGTGGACCACGGCCAAGCTTGGGGGAAACATACAGATGGCGTTTAAATCAATACATTTTATTGTTAGTTTAAGTCCGTGTGCTTTGCAGAATTGTGATATTATGTTAATAAGATCCTATAAAATGCACTTTTGTACACAAATAAATGATGACAGAAATATAGCTTAAAGGTAAAATGTTCATTTCTGTAGAAGAAAATCACAGCAGATAGCACAGTTGTAATTAGTATAATTAGTTTTCAGCAACACCAGTGGTTCATGTATCACGTTAGTGTATACAAGTGTATAAAAACTTTAATGATAGCCATTTTTAAACAGCAGTCAGGAGTTGGAGTTTTGCTATTTTACGATTAATAAAATGTTTAAGACCTGCAAAAAATAAATGGCAAGATATCGTAAATTCTGAAGCAGAAGTGGCCAAATCTGCTGCCATAATATTTAAAATATTGCAAAAGCTTCAGTGATAAACTGTTTATTTGTCGCTTTGTTATGCTGAGCATGTTGTCGTATTGAATTTACAAAGCAGAGAGATGCTTTGTTATTGGCTTGTGTTGCTACTGGTACTTAGCCTGGCTGTTGAGCATGACAAGTAACAAAGCCGACAGAAGCTCTAACGTTGTTTCAGTTTACTAGTAGAGCTTAGCAGGTTTATATTTATAATGTTATGATAGTTCATAGGCTGTAGCAGCATCAGATAAAAAGTTAAAGACATTAACATAATGGCAACGTTTCTCTCTGAGAAACTGAGTAACCCAGGTCAAAGTTCAGTTCTGGGATTAACCTACAGACACACCCCGTCAGCCCCATTTGAGGTTATAATTGTGTTGCAGTCATGATGTGTCAGTAAAACCCAATTGACACACCAGATGGGGAAAGCATCAGGATTGGTTATTTACACAAGTGGAACTTTAAGTAATATGTCTGGTTATTTTTGTTTTCATCACTTTCACTCCCTTATTTTCGTGTTTCTCTATTTCAGTAGCTCTCTTTGTGTGCTGAGTCTTTGAATTTTGGAGAGTACATTTATGTGCATATAAAACTCTGACTTTCATATTTAAATGGTAAAATTTTTAATAAATATTATGACCACTTCTCCAAAAATCATTCTGGCTTTGTTTTAAACCTTGCCAAAAAAACGTAGGAAATTTTGAGTTTGGTTAAATTTTTTAGTTGTCTTAACAATGATAAATATTGCTGTTGGAAATCTTACTTATCTTTCCTTAAATGGTGTTGCATTCAAGCTTGAGAAATCTTCTCTTCCTGCGTGATGGTGTGGAGTGAAATCTATCTCAATGGGAAAATGAGGCTTATTGTCTTTACGAGTTGAAAATATGTCAAGGTCATATTCTGCAACCAGCAGCAATCCCATTTTTCCACTCTTAAGCCCTTTCTCCACAGGCTGACTGGGTTCTTTTCCAGTCAGCCCCGGCCAGATTTGTCTCTAATTGCAGATCCTGTGGTGTTCCTTCCTGTTTTTTGCAACCTGAGGGGTGGTGCAATCCAGACCTAGCCAGGTGTCGCTCTCAAGCGATTTGGTTTACAGCAGACTGCTTTCATCGGTGTAAACTCCTGGAACGACAACATCGCCACCAGCATTTTCAATCCCACAACAACACCATAGTAGGTGGCGAGATGGCAAGCTTCAAATCGATAATTCTGTGGTTTGAGGTCCAAATTGTTTTATCAATCATGGCAGGAGAGCATATGCAGCATCAACTGGATGGGTCACCAGACAGTCAAAAATGGGGCAGGATGTACCAAGCTCTAGTTCTAGTTCTTCCACGCAGTACTGACCTCCTTGTTGAAGGGAATAAATTGTTTCCCTGCTAATGTGTCTTGTGTCTTTGAACATTAATCATTCAATCCAATAAGAGACACCAAACACAAGTGAGTGGCAGAATAAGATGTTTGGCTTTGGCAGAGAGGATTTGGGCACAACAGATCCTCAATGCATAAAAGTGGCATCCCTACAAATGTGGCACCATTTTCACTCTTGTGTGGTCTCAAGAGTCGGGGTGATTTGGATCCCATAAGTTTTTTTACCCTCTGCACGGTCCAGCGAGGTCGCACTGACAACGTGTAAGTTTTCACAAGTTTCGGGAACTAATGGTCTGACATCTGCCACGCTCCTCCTGAGCACCGCACTAAGTACGCGGGAGGTTTAAGGGAAATCAATCGGTTTTTCATTGAAATAAGAAGCATTAATTACTCATTTTGCATAGTTGAAAACTTTCAGTGTGAAAATGAATTCTGTGATTTATTTCGGTGCCTTTACAAACCAGTTGGAAAAACTCACCTGTCACCCGAAGGCTCAGTGGCTTTGTGTTGTTTGACCAAATCTAAAAAAAGAACTTCTCTGGCCTCTCTGTCAATCTCCTCAGGCTAATTTTGGCTGCAAATAGAGATGAGTTTTACAACAGACCGTCCAAAGCTGCCGACTTCTGGGGCACCAACGGTGAAATCCTCAGTGGTAAGTTGACTTTTTAGAGATATATCACTGCCTGACTGCCTTTTACATTCTTTGCTAACTGGCTTTTCAGTAATCAAGGTAGAATTACTTCTTCACTTCCCAATTTAGACTTTCTAATAATCCGCCACAGAACAACTCGACCCACAGTCAGCTGAACTACCATATCCAATTTTACAGGTGCCCGGTGCACATTTTAGCCAAACAGAGGAAATCAATCATTTGCTGTTTTTTTTATTTTCTCGCTATTTTCTTCCCGCGTAAGAAGGAAACACAGACATAACCTCGTTGTTCATCAATCTCCTCTCGCCACTTTAATAGAGGGGTCAGGACTCCACCAGCGGGTCCGTAATTGATGGCTGTTTTTATGCGATGTGACAGGAATAAATGGCCCTGCCTTATATCTGTAAGCCTGGCGCGAGGGGAGGAGGGGGACGGCGCGGGGGGGAACAGCAAGACCCTGAAGGAGACAGACCATGAAGGGAAGTAAGCAATAGCTCCCCGAGGGATCTGTGCAGCTATCTACCCCCCCCACAGAGGAATCGGAGCATTTAGCTCTCGGTGGAGAGGACCTGTCCTAATTGATCACCGGGAAGCGCTGCTGACGTACTCACCTTTTAATAGGACAATGTGAGGGAGAGGAATCCAGAAAGAAAGCAGCTAATTAATGGATGGGCCGACTCTGTTTCATTTAACGCGACACAACACGTTGATTTTTTCCATCCTATGTCAAAAAAAAAAATTATGTCAATAATAATTTTTGATATTTAATGGTCCGTACTATACATACAAACATACAGTATATAAGACATAATTAAAATACTTTTGAAAATGTTATGTTACGCTGGATAATCCGTACTTCAGTACAACATTATTTATTAGTTCAGTAAAATAAAACAGAAAATTTATGGTATTGATTTTAATAAAAGGTATTTGTCAAAGTTTTTAACAGTTCACAGTCTATTTATATTTATATGTACTTTTTTCTGTCTAGCTCTCAGTGAAGGCAGACACTTTTTTCCTCTGCTCCTCTCCCTACCCATTCTCACCCTGCTTGCTCTGTTTCTGTGTTGCTTTCCTTGGAGCCTTTCTATGCACATCCTCCAAATCTACAAATTTTGGATCTGGTCAACCCGTCTCTCAAGGCAATAGATCAAATTTTCTCAACAAGAAGACTAGGGACAGGAGAGCCCTCCTGTCCTGCGGGGACTCACCCGACGGGATGGATTCACCCTGGATTTATTTGGATTCATGATAACAGGATTTCTGCTGTTTGGAGTTTGTGGATACCTGGCTTATCGAAAAATTTGTGACGGATTTGGCCACTCTCATGAACACTCAAACTGTGATGTGGCGCTTGCTGAGACTCGCAGCCCAGCTGAGGACTCAAAACCCACTAACAGGGTGAAATCGATCTTGGAGAAGTTGCTAGCTTTGGTTCAGTGGAACGGCCAAACTAATTTGGATGATTGGGATGAACTACAAGAGACAAACCAGTTAAAGATTCTGGGACAGACAGAAATTTGAAGTCTGCCCGATCTAAAGAGAATCTGTTATTCTGAATCTGGCTCCTTGTGGCCTTCTGGCTATCTCAAATCTCCTGGAGTTTATGTAGACAAACTGTTCCTTCCCATCTCCTCACCCTCCCGAAGTCACCCTGGGAATCTTGTGGCTGAACTCTCAAGGACTCGCTCTTGATTATTCCACCTTTATCAGAGACTTTATTTGGGAGAACAGGCTGTGAGAGACATGGACTGATCTGCAAACACCTCATAGTTCCAGACAAACACTCCTGATCTCAACGCCTTTCCCAGCATGTCTTTGTTTTTGTCTTGCCATATGTGGCATATCCTACCCAATGTAGTCTTTTCACCCTACTTATCAGTTAGTTTTTATATTATTACTTGTTAGAAACTGTGGAGTACTCACTTTTAACCCAGAAAATGAATTAGAACAAACTTGGAATCCAGAGACTCTAGTTTATTAGTCACTCTTTAGCTTATTTTTTTTAGAAACTGTAGCTTTCTCACTATCTAGATGAATATTACACTTCTTAGGTTACTTTTTAGATTATTATACAGAGAAACTCCTATTATTGAAATCCAGAAAAGGACTTAGAATGAACTTAGAATCCAGAAAAACAAAAATCATTGAGCCTTCAATGTTATTCTTAAACAAGCTAAATAAATGTAAAACTTCAACTGCAAATGCAAACCAAAAACCCAGAACTAAACTCAATTTTTAGTCAATGAAAGAAAACTATTTTTAATTCCCCAGTTCTCATAGCAAACACTGCAAATCTCAAGGCAGATTTCATGCTGCCCTCATGATCTACAGATATAAACAAATGAATCATTAAAACTGTGAGAGATTTTTCTGATAGACAGCAATAAAAGAAGATGAGTGTCCCTGCTGGTTGCTGAGAATGTGCTATATGAATAAAACTACCTTACCTTATAGTTACATTAAACTACATACCAACACTTAGTAAACAGAGTTCACCACTTACTCATTAGGTGACTTTCCAAAGACGGTTGCAGCAAATTTAATTTAGGGGAATCAGGGTAAAGTGGGATGAAAACAAATTCACCTCATTTTTTGTTTTTGTTTTAGATTTTCCTTCCACTTCACCGTTAGAGACTACATTGTTTTGGTCTAGCACATAAAGTACAAATATAATACATTGAAATTTGAGGTCATGACATCCCAGAATGCAAAATAATTTGAGGAATGCCTTTCTGGATCAGTACAGATCAGTCTCTCCAGTTTTTCGTAATTTTGCAGAAATTTACGTAAAATCAACATATCCCTGCATTTTTGTCCGCACAATTGTGAGATTATTGGAAATTTTCTGCAAAAATGATCAAAGACATTCGGCTTAAGTGACTGCTAACTCCCACCTGCAGGTGGCAGTATTTCTTCCTTCTACTATACTGCTGCCTAACTTCATGTCAAGTTATCATCCACGATCGAAATGGCAAGTCGCAAAAATTGAGCTGTTTAGTTATTACTTTGTTTCTCATTTTCTTTCTTCTACATGTAGATTTCGGGATGGGTTGAAAGTATCGCCAAACTCCTCGCAAATATTTCTCAAACTGCAGCACAAAATCAGTGATTTTGATTGCAAAAAAATCACACAAAATATATATATTTTTTGTTTTCTTGTTTTAATTCTGGAGGGACTGATAGATTAAGCATTACACCAATTTCTCTTTACCAGGTTTGGACCTAGAGTATGGCAAGGAAGGTGGATCATGGCTGGGAATCAGCAAGAGGGGCCACCTGGCCGCCATCACAAACTACATGGAAGGACATCCTAACCCTAATGCACAAGGAAGAGGTGAGCCTGCCACGTTCGGGTCACCACATCTGATCACATCTGGACCGCCACCTGTCCCACATGCCAGCGATGTTCACCGTTTCCCCGTTTACCGATCTACAGGGTTCCTTGTATCGAACTACCTGGTGGATAAGGATGTAGACAGCTACTCCTACCTGAAGAAGGTGTCTGCAGACGGCCACATGTACAACGGCTTCAATCTCATCACAGCTGAGTTCAAGTGAGTGAAAGGTGTTCTGACTTATGCCTTTGTTTTATTTGCCCTCCACCACTATGTGTTAGGAGGCCTCTCGTGATAAACTTTGCTGGACGATAAGTTATTGCGATTACATGATGATATTGATGTTTTGAGACCATTTTCAAGTAATATAATGGAAATGGCATAATAATGTAAGACCACATTCTGAAAGATCAATAAACCTTTAATTCTAACTTATCACTGGAACTGGAAGACATTTTGAATATCCAAAATAAATCAAACAAAACAACAGAAACGACAAATAAAATAATTAAAAAGTCTCTGTGAACAAAACTGTCCTTCAAAAAAAGGGCTAGTTGAAACCAAAACACCAGACTGAAGACTTTTGCCAATCAGTTTTTAGTAGAAAGAAAAATGATTGAATAAATCATTCAAATAGAAATTATTGAGTTTATTTTAATTTATCACGCAATTAATTGGTTTATTACTTATTGCGACAGGCCTATGTGTAAGCATGTTTAAAATTGGAAAATAGAACAGTTATCGTCTTCTACGCAATTATATGCATCTTCTATATTCATGAAGAACAAGAACTCTTTAAGTGCATTGTTACATTGTAATATCTAACTAAACAATCAGCTTTTTATTCTTAGGCCGTGTTTTGCTGGCACATCTAATAGTAGCTGTAAAAACTGCTTCTCGATATGAGCAATTTTAAGCACAAAGAAAAAGGAAGTGATGCTGAACTGCACTGAAAATATAGGGCTGTCTTATTTTGTCTTCACCAGCCTGAAGTTACTGAATCCCAGTGACCTTCTTAGGAAAGTGAATTCAAAATGGGTTCAGTGGAGGCTAAGATGCTAGCAAAGCAGGAAGTCCCTGAAGGCAGCTGACATGGAAACCTGCATCGCTGCCTGCCAGGGAGAGGTTGGAAGTTGGGTTCAAACACACCCAAATTAATTCCTGCAGGGGAAGAAAGGTGTGAGGGGAGGTATTTTTGGTGTCAGGAGGTGTGTATCCTGCTAACATGGCCTCTAGCTGGATCTTGAACCAGTGTAGTTTTCTTTTATTTATTTTTTTTTAGCTTGTGCTTCCCTTTCATTGCTTTGTTTTATCAACATTTCTGCGATTCCACCAGGCGGGATCGTCGCCTACTGTAACTCGTCTCTTTTCTGAAGCAAAAGCTCCGACGCAACAAAAAGCGTCCGATTGTTTCACATTTCCTATATTTTTTTTTACATATTTGCACAAATAGGAGCTAAGTTAAGAACACATTTCTCTTTTTGTTTAAAAAATGAAAAAAGAACACAATACCAAAAACTGCTTTCACTGCAGACAGAGAGGAAACACAGAGAAAGAAAGCCTTCATCTTCTAAATAAACACCGGCATTAGCAATTCATTTCCTCTCGGCTGCAGTGTGTCCCGCAGCGCTGAAGAAATAGGCTGCTTCTTCCCCAATCAATAACACATCGGGTGGATGGAGACGGCCACTGCTTTATATTGTAATTAGAGGATTTCTCACTCATTTGTCAGGAGCAGCTTTACTCCAAATGAAGCTGAGGATTAGGTCAAGGTGTTGCCTTCTTTTGTAATGGATTATTTATCTTTACTGATTTGTTTTGGCAATGTGATCTACTTATTAATGTTTTGAATAATAATTTCTAACCTTTAACTGGTTGATTTTGTGATTCATTTTAGCACTGGGTACCTTACAGTGGGTTTTAAACTCCACACTGTAGAGGCTGAAATATACAAGCTTGTCCTTACAGTACTCTATGTCCCATATATTTTTTAAATATAATTTTAGCACCTTTTGCTCCATCTATATGCCTCAATGTTGCTGTTGCACCTGAATTTCCCCCACAGCGAAACAATAAAGGATTATTCTATTCTATGTTCACCTACTGAGAAATGTACCTGCTTCCAGCTTGAGTGCAGCTGAGTCAGAATCATAACTTCAGAAATTAGCCAAACCTTTTTGCCTAAAAGCATGAGTTGTGATGCTTGGCAGGACTTTGCTTGAGCTTAGAAAGAAACATTGAGACGCTGCCAATAACACACATTACAAAGTAGCAGGGTTAGATAAACTCTAGTTGTTTTAATGGAACATCTACTATGATTATTTTTAAAATAATACATTAGTGGTTCTCAAATTTTTTTTTAGAGAAACAAAGAAAGCTTTGCTTTGTCCAGAATAAAAGTAGTCTTGGATCACAGAATATTTTTTACATCCTCTGAGTGACTTCAAATAAAAAGTAAATTAGTGGTGGGGGAAAAAAAAAAAAGCACGACGAATATGAAGAAGAGAAGATTTAGAAAATCAAACAGAAAATCTTAAAAGCTTATACTGAGGTCATTATTGGATGAAGAGAAATCAAAGTGGGCCTTTAATCTTCCTGTTTATCTTTCTGCAAAAGGGATTTTTTTTATCCAATCATTATGTTTCTTTAGATATTCTTATTCATAAGCTACCACAGAACAGAACCAGAGGGAAAATATGATTGGTTCATTTAATTGCTTTAGCCGTGGGCAACCGCTGCATTTCATACAGATTTATGGTACGTCAACAGATTCCAGAAATTACAGATTAAAAAACTTTCTAAACATAATTCTGAAAAGCCTGGCTGAATTACAGCAGTAGATGAAGTTAATGTGAAGCTGTAGTGGTTTGCAAACAGATAAATAAAAGGATGAAGATCATTTTTTTTTCATTTTTTAAAATAAAAACCTCAAAAGTGTGGCATGCATTTGTTTTCACCCCCCTCCACTTAATACTTGGCCAAAAATGTTTATTTACTTATTTATTTTTTTACCACAATTACAGCAGCAAGTCTTTCACACAGACTGGTATATTTACCGATTTGTCTTTGTAAAAGAAAGTCAGATTGAGCGGAGAACGTCTTTGGACATAATTTTTCAAGCCTAGACTCTCCACTAGATTTTGGTCTGGACTTTGATCGTCCAGAAGATTACTCATTGATGGATATGTTCCCCCTATCCGTGGCTTTTACTGTGCATCCATATTTATGGGTGCACTTAAAATTCTGGGCGATGAGTTTTCAGAGTGCTTGTTGTTGTTGCCTAAAAGCCTGACCCACCATCGCCTATGCTGGAAGCTCATCCAGGCATCTCCAGGCAACTGCACCACAGCTGGCGATGGGGAAGTTGCTCTACAGCGCCAACATAGAGGGCTCTTCATTTGAACCGCTCCCAGCCAGCATACTGATTACCTCTCTGCCTGAGATCTTAAAAAAAAGCTTCTTCTTCTATTTTTTTTTTTAAAGAAAAAAACCCTCTTTCCTCTTTGCCGTCTCTCTTTTTATGCCCAGTGGCTCTGATCTCCTGCTGTTCCCTCATCTCTGCCCAAATCAACCCACAGCCCTGCTGATGGGAACCTCAATATTCCAGCTACTTTCATAAAGCAGAAATGGCCACTCTCTCTATTCTTCTCATCTTTCTCCACAAAATCCTCCACCTGCTTCCTCCATGATCAATTTGATCCACATCACCGACATGAGGGTCTTTAGTTCAGGCCACAATACCAAGAACAAAACTAATATTTCATGCTCTGTGCTTGATTACTGTGCCTTACTAATTCTTTTATTTCCCTAAAGATTACACTACCATCTGCTTTCTTTCTTTCTTTTTTTTTTTTATTGAATGGCTAGCATCAGAGCTTGGTTGGAGCAGTGTCTGTTATCACTCCTGTCAACACCGTCTACTGCCGCTGTGCTGACTGTCACCATAGGGACGCAGACAGTGTTGTTGTTTATTTATGATGTTTAGCTGGCTCTGGGTACAAGAAACAATATTAAGGACGTGGAATTGCTGTTGTCGGAAGGATTTCGTAATGTCAGCTGGCAGCTTAGAGGATTGCTCTGTGTGTCTGGTGTTTCCTTCTTTAACACATATTTCCCTGCCTCTAGAACATGCTCTGCTCAAAAGTGTTAGATTTGTTTTTGTCAGACTACCCTTGTGTTTTTTTTTTATCCTCAGTGTAGTGTGGTTTTGCTGATATTAAAGCGTATGTCTGGGTCGGGTTTTTTTGTTGCTGTTTTTTTTTTTTTTTTTTTTTTTTTTTTTTTGCTCCCTTCTCAGTTTCGTACTTTTTAACAGTTTTGGTCTTATTTGTGCTCAGAGTTTTTGTGGTACAAAAAGGGAACTGTCTGCACCAGGACTTGTCTTACCTGGCATGTGTCAGTCCGTACCCTCCTTAAGCACGTTTGGATATTTGTTAATGATTTAGAGTATTCTATTAGAGTCTTATCTGACAATATTTAATGTAATTTATTGCTAATTTTCCATAGACACGTCATGGGTGAGATCGCGCCACCCAGCTCCCTGCTGGATGGCAAAAAACTGCTTCCTAACAATGACTACCAATGATTTTAGCTGTCAAGTTGTCAACGTAATGCTCTAAATCTTAAATGTATGCCTAATATATATTTAAGAAAAACAGACACAGTGCTTTGCTACTAATTGTTAATACTACGGCATCTAGACAATTCACAGGCGAGAACTAGTGGGGCTCTCGTCAGTCCGTAGATACAGCAACAGGTCTATGCATAACATAGCCGACAGAGGATGAGAAAATTGAAGATGTTCTTCACTGGGTTTTTTGTTGCGTTATTTTCCCTTTGCTGCGGCGCACTGCTCTAAATTAATAAAAGCTGGAATTGCCTGCTTTGTATCAGGGAGCTTGGCGCTGATTATGCAGGTCTCAGTTTTTTCCCCACATAATCAGCCTGTGTTTTGCTTGCATTACTGGAATTTAGCAGCATTTAACCACTAACAGCTAAACACTGCCATCTGCTGTAAAATCTTCTCTACTTCATTTGGCTCATACACAAAGAAAAAACCCAGTAATGCTACTAATTGTCACGGATACAAATACCGCACCTAAGAGTTTTTAAACTACTAAGTGCTGAATATGATTTACGTTTCATGGTTTCAATATTTGTAGGTTTCATGACTCTAAAACATGACGCTGTCCATTTTACGGCCACAAACCCGGCAAGAGTCTCCAGCTCTTCTCTGAACAGCGTCCGAGTTCGATGTTGGAGCAGTATTGCACCACATTTCAGATTGACTGATGCCACTGCTACGGCTGACATAAAACTGACATCAAAACGTTCACTGGCCTTCCAGTTCAAAGCATCTGGTCATAATTTATGATTCTCCCTGCTGTACTAAATCTGTGACAGATGCCCTTGATGTTGGATAGATTTCTCAGAATGAATTAACTCACCGCAACGAACCGGTTTGAAAGGAGATGTGGAACTATAGTTAAATGCTCTCTGCAGCTTGGATTATATAATGAAAGCCGTCGTTTTCCCCTGCGGTTCAGCACAATGTTCAATCCCGCAGTCCCTTCTGTGTCTTCTTTTTCTAGTTTCCAATACAAACAGTTTGCAGAAGTGATGTAAATGTATTAATTCCAATAATCTGAGACTGGTATGTAGTGAAACATGTGCCCTTTTTTCCCTATTGAGTCATATTTGCTGTACTTGTTTATTTACTACTCTTGCCACTGCATTTTGACCTGGGCATAGATGTATGTAATTGTCTGATGTCTAATTTTCTATGATGTTGTGTCCCATCTAGAGCCAAACAAGACACTGTGTGTTACTATGGAAACAGAGGCAGCTCTGAACCCATCCGTCTGAATCCAGGTCTGTGTTTTTATTATGGTTGCTGTAGAAACCGTTCATTCCCCATCCACCTTTCCTCCGGGCCTCTGGCCCGTCCGTGTTTGCCTGACATTTTCTGTCGGCGTTGCTCTCAGATTGCGTTGTTTGCTGAAGCTCAGGCCAAAAGGACACCCAGCAGAGATGGTGTAGACGCATCTTTGTATCGTTCACGTTGTCTCTCCTCAGCAGGGATCTACGGCTTAAGCAATTCGCTCCTGGATACTCCGTGGAAGAAACTTCTGAAAGGCAAGCAGCACTTTACCAACGTCGTCGGCGACCAGTCGCTGTCCGGCGATGGATTGGTCCAAGAGCTGCTCCACGTCCTTAACAACGAGGAGCTGTGAGAGACTAACACCCACGCGAAAACATGGAAAAACATGCTCTGTTGTGATTTTTTTTTTCTCAGACACTTAAAAAACAGGTTTCAGAGATTTTTTTTTTTTAAATGTCCCAACTTTTATAAATGTGGCAGAAAAAAATTTACCAATTGAATGCACATAAAGTATATTTACGAAGAGATTTTTCTTTTCTTTGTTCTTGCCTTCCTGTACAGGAACACACCTGACCCACTTCAAGAGCAGCTGGGTGAAGGATACAGCAAGTCCATGGTCCAGGCAATGTCAGCTGTATGCGTCCGCTCTCCTCATTATGGCACAAGGTCAGTGGCTCCCAACCTCGACAAATCTTTCCGTTTGTTCCTCCCGCCACCCTGCTGCGACAGGAAGACTACCAGAAGATTTTTCAGGTCAGGGGTGCTCAAATTGCGGCGCAGGGGCCGTTTCTGGCCTTCAGAGTAATTTTGGGCAGCTCACACCTGCAAGTCAAGAACAGTACAAATTTACCTGACCAGGACAAGCACTGAATTGGTCACAGGCAGCATTTATGAAGGAAAACTGACCCACATCCTGTTCTTGTGTAGAGAAAAGCAATTGTTCCAAATTTTTCAGACTCAGAATCAGATGAATCAGACGGTTTTGTGTTTTTGGTAACACTTTGTTTGAAGGGGTGAAGGCGTATAAAACTGACATGACACTGTCATGAACATGACATATCACCTGTTGTGAACATGAAGGAGTCTTTAATGAATGTTTTTGAGTCGTGAAGTGTCATTCGGTAAATAATGACACGTTTAATGGAAAGTTGGCACTTTTAATGAACTTTTCATGCAACATTTAGAGCACCTTTGCATTATCAGTGTCATTATTTGCTGAATGACACTTAATAATAACAGTCATAAACCCTTAAAAAAGCTTCTCTTGCTCTCAGTGAAGGCAGACGCTTTTTTCCTCTGCTCCCTCCCTGCCCATTTTTCCCTGTTTGCTCTGTTTTCATCCTGTCTTTTTCTGTATTTTTGTACAGGGCAGTAATTCTTTATCACTGCCCCTACTGTTATTTAGCAGGATAAGCAATCTACTTCTTCTCCCCCCATTCTTTGTACTTGGTCTAAAGGATGGTTGTCCTAGTGGTCTGAACGACTTGCTATCTTAGCTCCAATTGCTTGTACTCAGCCATAAAGACACCCATCTCCTGCTCTTTAGTGGTCTACCCAATCTGCGTCCTCTCCCCCCATTCTTTGTACGTGGTTTACAAGATAGCCTAGACTACTTGTCTCCTCAGCTCCCTTTGTCTGTACTGTCCTTGATGAGTCTGAAAGACATCCCCCTACTGTTATTTTGCAGGATAAACAATCTGCTTCTTCTCCCCCCATTCTTTGTACTTTATCTAAAATATGGCTCTCCTAGTGGATATGTTGTATTTTTATATATTTATTGAATGTTGGCCTGTGTAAATATTTATCAAATTGAATGGCTATTCAGGCTTTCATTTTTTTTGTTTTTGTTTTGTTGTTTGTTGCACAAATTCAAATATATGCTACATATCAACCAACAATTCAATCAGTGAATCTGTGTTTTTTTTCTGAAATACCCCTCTCACTATCAGGTGTTCTTCAAGATTTACCAATGTTGTTTCTGTTTTTTTTTTTTTTGTTTTTTTTTGTTTGTTTTTTTCCCCCATTCAGGACCAACACAATAATCCTGATAGATGCAGAGGGGAATGTCACCTTCACAGAGCGCACAATGCTCGACGTTGACACGAGCAAATGGAGCACCAATTCTTTCCAGTTCAACCTCCAGGCGTGAAGACAAGCTAGAGGAAACCCACTCTGTGCCTTTCTGCAACCCCTTTCCCCCTCCATCAGCCACTCTGCTGCAGCTGCTCTGCCCTCGTTGCATCACCAAGAGTAGAAAGACTTCTGTGCACTTTTTCTTCAGCTAGACGCCGTCTGTCTCATATACATCACCGACATGAATTCTCTGCCCTTGAGTTAAGTTCAAATGGCTTTTTTTTTTAATTGTGCTAAGTTAAATAAATCATCAAAGGACAAGTACATTTTTATGAATAAAAACGTTTTATCCACATGTCACAGAACACGCTTGCTGGGATGCTTGACAATGTCTAATCTGTTATTGTCCAGGCAACCATAAAGACCTCGTGATGCTGTCTAATCCATAAAGACCTCGTGATGCTGTCTAATCCATAAAGACCTCGTGATGCTGTCTAATCTTGTTGAAGTCAAACTTTCTACTTCTAAATTTATATTACCAACAAAAAATACACTCTTTCAGATTTCAGATTGGATCTTTTGAAGTCAAATTACCAAAGTTTGAGGACAGAACAGCATATTATAGATGAAGGTAACCCACTCCATTAGTGATTACTTTGACAGCACTTGGGTATTTCAGAAATGTTATGGTATTTATTGCATCCTGTGTTGTTGAATAATGAATTTACAGCTTAGTATACATGGAATACAGCTTATTCAATCACATTCTAAAAAAAATACATCATGGGAAAGTGAATATTTGAAGATTTTCTCTCTTTTTTGGACATTTTGAAACTACAGTTTCACGTCTACTCTAATTTTTATGATGATTTTATGTAAACTTCTGACTGCAACTGTAGGTGATTAAAGTCATTGGTGTTATTTGTGCCTAAATATGATAAAGTATGAAGGCTTAAGCATGATTTATTTGTTTAAAAACCCAAGACCTTTTTCATACAAATAACAGATTTCAGTATGTTTTAATTATACAATTCAGCAATGTAGCTCATCTTACATCAGCATGCAAACAGCGACATCTTCTGGCCAAGTGTACTGAAATAAAGCATTTGTTTCTTATTTCGTTGTCATAATCCTGGTTGAAGCAAAATTATCATGCCATGCAGTAGAGTAAATATTTAAATATAATAAAAAATAAACAATTGTGAAACCTAAAACTTCTGTAAGCTGTGAAGGTACCTACATTATTTTGAGACCGTAGTTTAACATGAAGAACTTGTTCATTGGCTGGATCCTGAATCTACGTAACAGCGGGAAAAGGCAGGGTTTGGCCCGACGACCAATCAATCATCAAAAAGCCGGTGCTAGTGGGCGGGGCGTGTAAAGATTGCCCGTTGTGTTTTCCCTCAAGATGGCGGGGCTGTTGCTGGAGCCGAATGGCAGCAGTTGGAAAATAAGATCATTTTAAAAGGCTGTGGAGCCCTGTGAAGAGATTCGTTTCGTATATCTCTCAGTGAGTACTTCCTCGGCGTCTTACTAAGCCGTTTACTGATTCGAAAGCAGTGTTTTCATGCGTCTGTGTTTGCTCGTTAGCTCTTTAGCATCGTGAATATCGCTATCGTATAGGCCTAATGTGCAACTCCAGACTGAAGGGATGCTCACTCTCCATTTTAGGCTTCCACGAGTTTGTGTCTTTTGCTCGTTTTTGTAATTTTGGTGGCCGTTGTGAAGTTGCCGTGCGAACAGACAACAAAGTTGGTCCTGAATGTATTTTAATCTGATACCTATTCTCTGTGGTCATTTTCCCCCTTTTATCTCCTAGATGTCCGCAGCGGAGAATGATCAGTGCCTCTGTTCCAAAATAAGCTGAATGCATTGTGATTTCCAATAATTGAGACAGTGATTCTGAAGGCTGTCTACATTAATGAAAAGAGCAATGTAGTCAGCTTAGCATATTCAGCATCTGATACGTGGCCTATACAGGGATGATCTTCTGCATTGGAAATTTGTAAAGATTTCTTCATAGTTGTCAGCTAACATTAGATTTAGGTTTTAACTTAACCACACACACAAAAAGAAAACGTAAAAATAATTTATTTATTTTTAAACAATGGATTCAGATGACGTTCTCCCCCCTCTCCCCTTGGAGCCACCTGATGATTTTAGCCTAGACCAGTGCAGAGCACCTCCACCACCTCCCCTGCAAACGTCCAGTGACGCAGAGGTAATGGACGTTAGCTCTGGTGGTGATGGACACACATACACCCCGGGGGATGGGGAAGCAAAGACGCAGGAGTGCATGAGCGAGAGCTCTCTGATTTTCTGTAGCCACCTTTCCAGTGAGGCCAGTCCCAACCCACGGTGCCCCAGAACGGCCCGCCACGCTCCTCAGGTCACCAAGTTTTTGCCGGACCTGAAGCAGCTCAGAAATGTTAAGATCAGGGTAAACTTCTCTGAAAACAGCAGCAGCAGTACCAGTAACGTTAGCAGTGGCAAAGACAGGAAGGTTTTATACACAGGTGAGGGTCAGGAGGCAGGAAGTGAAGATGGCTTAGCTTGTCTGAATGGTGAAGTGGAAAACATGACCAACTTGCTGGAGGACGCTGAGGGTAGCAGTGGAGCTGGGGACGCAGCAGGAGGGAAGTCGGAGGACAGCGAGGTAGACCTGGAGAATAAGGTAGAGTTTGCCGTCTTGGATGAGTTGGAGGACTACTACGAGAACCTCCTGGACCGGGGCGATGGGGAGCAGGGCGGCTTTAAATCTGACGCCATAGTTCAGCAGGAGGAGGTGCACGACGAGGCGTCGGCCTACGCCTATGAGGTACGTCTGAGCTCATTTTTGTTGCCTAGAGTTCAACCGCTTTTAAAAGATAGAAAAAAAAAGATAAATTCTTCTCACCATAATAACACCTTGCAAAATTGTGCTCAAGTTATTATTTAATTTAGAGAATGTCCTTTGGTGTTATCATCTTTTTTCATACACCCTCATGAGTCTTTGTGTCTGCTGTGGTTTGGTCTGTTCTTCAAGAGGAAGCATTCCTGACTGTATTTTTGAGCCGTTTCCGTTTGCCGATCCTAACCGCTTCCTCTTCCAGGAGGGCTTCGATAACGATGTGGATGCTCTTCTGGAAGAGGGCATGCCAGTCCCAAAAAAGATGCGCCTAGCAGAGGACAAGTATGCCGGGGACAGCGATCACCAGTCCGACGGAGACGGCGAAGGGGGAGTGCAGCCGATGGTGACCAAAATCAAGACTGTGCTGAAAAGTGAGTGGTGGACTCGTTCTGACTGGTTTCTGGTCTGTTGGGCTCTGTCTTTTATGTTTCAGTAACAGATATCATTATCTTTGCACCCCTACTAAAGATGTGTTTAGCAGTCATATTGTAGCTGGTATTAAGTAAATCAGTAACCAGACTGAAGATAGATGCATAAATTAGTTCCTCTAGATCTTGTTGGGACATTAGTCCTGGGCCTGTCCTAATAAATCAGTTAATCATATGGAAAACTGGAGGACAAAAGTCTTCTGTCTGGTGCTTTGATCTCAACCAGTCCCTTTTTTTGGAAGGACAATTTTGTTTCCAGAGACTTTATGATTCGTTCCATTTGTTGTTTCTGTTGTATTGTTTCTTTATTTTGGATTTTTAAAATGTCTTCCATTCCAGTGTTAAGTGTTGATTGGAATTGAAGTGTATCATATTACCTAAAAATGATCTCAAAACAACAATATCATCGCAATAACTTCTGGTACAATTTATTGTCCAGCAAAATTTGTTATTGTGACAATCCTTTAACACTCAAAATGTTCTTCAGGCTATCGCCTGCAGCATCAGGGTGAGCTGCAACAAAGGCTCATGTCTTAACAATAGCTGTGTTTCCATTACAAATGAGTGCAAAGCTTTGTTGACATTTCGCTAATTTTGGGGGAGGGGAGGGGGAAACACACAATTACAAAGAAGGCTGACTTTGTAATTGTCTTTATGTGACTCTGAATGATCAGGTCAGAGTTCATCTATGCAACCAGATTTCAGACCTGATCACTAGTTTTTTTATCTTTAATAACTCAAGCTGTGTGCTGACTCTGGATTGTTTCTCTTTAGGTATATTTAAAGATATTTTTTTCTGTCTTCAGCAGGGGTGCAAACAAATGCTGTAAATATATGTAAATATATGTGTATATACTGGTTGTCAAGAAAATGGCTGCTGTGAAGATGTATAAAGATTTTTATGACGTATGCATAAATAAAATCACATGCATGCACGTGAATAAAAAGTACTACACACAATAGTAAAGTATAGCATCATAAAAACCTAATTTTCTGTATCAGATCTTTTTACAAGTTTAATTTCTTTTAAGTGTCTTCAGCTCATGATCTGCTTATCATCTGGCACACAGCAGCATTAACCGTATATTAATGTTTTTTTTTTTGTTTTGTTTTTTCCGTTTGACAGGTCGAGGTCGCCCACCAACCGAGCCTCTTCCCGACGGTTGGATCATGACATTCCATAATTCAGGCATTCCAGTCTACCTGCACAGAGAGACCCGAGTGGTCACCTGGTCCAGGCCCTACTTCCTGGGAACGGGCAGCATCAGGGTGAGCTGCAGCAAAGGCTCATGTCTTAACAACAGCTGCATTTCCATTACGAATGAACGTAAAATTTGTTGATATTTCGCTAATTTTTGGGGGGTGGAAGGAAACACACAATTTGCCATATTTACAGTAAAAAGAGAAACAATTAAAATCACACATGGATAAGTTTGTTCACACAGTAACTAGTTAAAAAGCATGCCATACCGTCATCCTCCGTCCACTTCCTGTAGTCTTCTTCGTCTTTTCCGCAAGTAGTGATCGATTGATCTAAATGAGATGACGCGTAAAGAATGTACAGTGTTACCGAAAATATACCAGATTTAGAAAAGTGCTAATTTCCATCCACTGATACATTCATACATTTAAAAAATAAGAACTGTGTATAGCAGGAAAAAAGTTTACAAAATTACGTCTGCCTCTGAAATTAAACATGGAATTCTTCAAAGGTGCCCATAGCTTATTACTAACCAACCATCCTTTAAGCTGATTGGAGGAGCGGTCTCTGTTGGCGACAGGCAGTGTGTCCTGGCACATCCATCCTTAATGGGTAGAACATTCTGTGAAAACAACAACTTTCTAAATCGTGAGTTTCAATTTGGAGGTTGAATCAGATTGAAAATCGAATGTTCAGTTCTGTAACATCCAAATACGCCGATTTCCATAGAGCCAGAGAATAGCGCTACCTCGTCCAAGCACAGAAAAACTTTTTACTGAAAAACCCTGTCGAAATTTCCGGGTTTTCATCGGGCAGATTTATTTTAGTAACTTCAATTTGCGCAAATTTTTTTTTTTTTACGGTCAATAGAAACACAGCCAGTACACGTGTTGAAGGCGATCTTCTCGGTTGGAAGATTTAATTTACAAACCCGAGACGTAATCCGGGTGTCGAAGCACGCTTCTGAACACTCGTGGCTTCTCGTTCAGAAACACGACCCGCCGACTAGCAGCATCCCCTGCTTACACTACAAGAAAATGAAGGACCAGGAGGAGAGGGAGCTCAACGGGGAGGTAAACTCTAACGAGGCTGCTGCGAAGGCCAGCGACACGGGGAAGGAGGACAAGTCCGCGGGGGACCAGGAGGAACACCCTTCGTCCACCGTCGGCGAAAGTAGCCAAGACAGAGAGAGCGTGGACGAGAGCGGCACGCAGAGCAAAGAGGTGCAGGCGTACGACACGGCTCAAGGCGCCTTAGGGCAGGTCAAGGCCAAGGTGGAGGTGTGCAAGGATGAATCCGTAGGTAAGGAGTTTGGATGTTAAGCGGACGGGTCTCTGTTTTTGATATGAAACAGGATATCTCCTAAAAAAAAAAAAATCCCTCGCAGAACTTGAAGAATTCCGTCTGTACCTGGAAAAATGCTTCGACTTCGAACAAGTCACCGTCAAGAAGTTCCGCACCTGGGCCGAGCGGCGGCAGTTCAACAGAGACATGAAGAGGAAGCAGGCGGAGTCGGAGAGGCCGATCCTTCCCGCCAACCAGAAGCTCATCACCCTGTCGGTCCAGGACGCTCCCACTAAGAAGGGTAACGAGTCCGGAGTCACGCGACGCACGCCTGGAGGTTCTGTCACAGTCAGGAAGTTATCCTTGAAAATATTTACATATATATATATTTTTCCCCCCCAGAGTTTGTTATCAATCCTAATGGGAAGTCTGAAGTTTGCATCTTGCACGAATACATGCAGCGGGTCCTGAAGGTTCGGCCTGTTTACAACTTTTTTGATTGTGGTAAGTTGTTTTGTAGTGACTGAAGTTACTGGAGGAAGTTGAAGGCTTTATTGACCTGTAATATGAACCTTTTAGCAGCATCCAAGGTGGAATTTTCCTAGATTTACATGTGAGCTAATGCTAACACTAACATGTCTCCTCAATTTATTTGACTAATTCAATCTAAACACCCAAACTGAAAATGTATTGCCTTGTCACCACGGAAGTATTTAGTTCTGTTTTATTGTCTCTATTCTTTTTTTTTTTTTTCTTTTGTCCTTTTCCATGTTTTGAATGATTTTACAGCACTTGCTGTTGTCTTAAAATGCTTTATAAATAAAGTAGTAGTAGTCCAGTTTTTAGTTTTCTGGTGTTGTTGTTTTATATAACTTGTGTGAAAACTCACAGCAGACTGTTTTTGTTCCCTACAGAGAACTCAAGTGAACCCTTCGGTGCTTCGGTCATTATAGACGGAGTCACTTACGGCACAGGAACTGCGAGCAGTAAAAAACTTGCCAAAAACAAAGCTGGTAATTTTACATTTTCATTTGCAGCTTTTGCACATTTTATATGGATCTGCTGCTAGATGCCAGTCACATAAAAAAATACTATAATATTTATTGTATTGCTAAAATTCACACAGTACCTGCACTTTATCATATTTTCAAATTGATGTTTATTGACATTAACTATATTGAACGAACAGCGGAGAAAAATGATTAACGTACCGTAATCTGACAATACAGACAGTTTCAGATATTATCAATTGGAGTTTATTGTGACAGTAATGAATCAAAATCTTACTGTGATAAGAAATTTATCTCAATAAACGATACAATAAATGCTCAGCCCCAAATATAAATACTTTTATATTTAAATGATGTTTTTAATCTTTTATTTTGAAACAGTTTATCCGGACTGAGTGCATATGCGTTCAAGAATCATAAAAAAGGGACATTTTACAACTTTGGGACTAATTTTGTAGGATGAACTGGTGAACTTCAAATGAAATCAGGGGAATTGATAACACAAAAAGTGTTATCTGCTGCTGTTTCTTCCCTTTTTTTTATTTTGTTCAAAAATGTATTAAGCCTAGCAATCCTTATTCGTCAGACAAGTTTAAAAGATGCAAGGAAACAAAACAGAAATGTGAACCTGGAAAATATTTCTTCTTTGTTTTTGTTTTTTAAAAGAAACTGTGATGGAACCCTGTTTAATTTCTTAAATTTTTTCATTTCCATGTGTTTGCAAGTTAACGTTGCACAGTGGAACGAGGGCTTTTGCTAGCTAACATGTAACAGAACTGAACTCGCTTGTTACTCTCTTCAGCTCGAGCCACACTGGAAATCCTCATCCCTGACTTTGTGAAGCAGACCTCGGAGGAGAAACCCGTCGAGGGCGACGAGCTGGAGGTACGCCGCACCCACTTTAGGAACCTTTGAATCGTTAACACAGAAATAACTTTCTCTCCTCTGCTGTTCTGTCCTGCAGTATTTTAATCATATCAGTATAGAAGACTCACGAGTGTACGAGTTGACCAACAAAGCAGGTCTACTTTCGCCATATCAGATTCTTCATGAGTGCCTTAAAAGGTAAATTAGATTGGGTTGTTTTTTTTTTTTTTCCAGGTTACTGGGAGGAAAACAGTTTATATGGGGGTCTGTTACTGTCAAGAACAGCTATAAAGCTTGCGGCTAAAAAGAGTTCTTATCCTTGATTAGGAACTTTTTTCTGTAACACCAACAGTAGTATTCCAGTGTGACTGACAGGTTTCATATCACTTTCCTCCAAAAAATAATGGACTAATCTTTTCTTTTTTTTTTTTTTGACAAAAAAAATAGGTAAATGAAATCACCACCTCTTTCTTTCTAAAAGTTATTTAGGAAGGTGACAATATGTAACTGCGTCCGATTTTCATCCAACTATTGAAATATTTCTTGACTGCATACTTTAAAATGTTATGATTCAGTAGAGCTCAGAGTAGCACTGACAAAGCCTAGAGGTTTTTTTTTGTTTTTATTTTAATAAAGGTCAGGACAAATATTAGAAATAATTGTTAAACAAGTGCAGTAAGGTTTAATTATGTTGATTAGACTTGGCTGGAATTCCTTGGAGATGTTTTCAAAAATTGTACAGGAAACATCCAGCTATTTTGACTCTGACGGTGCTGTATGTATAAAAAGAAAAGGTGAAGGTATTATAAGTTATCCCTTTCTCGGTCTACACTTTGTGTTCTTGCCATTGACAGAAATGTAAATATTTATCTCTTTCTGTACTAGTGTGATCTCTTTGTTGCTTTTTTGTTATGTTTTTTTCAGCATTTTTTTTACTTGTGTGTGGCAAAGTTAAAAATGACCTCGATAAATAAATGATTTTTTTTTTGTCACAGAAACCATGGAATGGGGGACACCAGCATTAAATTTGAGGTGATCCCAGGAAAGAACCAGAAGAGCGAATATGTCATGACGTGTGGGAAACACACGGTGCGAGGCTGGTGTAAGTAGAACCAAATTCTAAGTCTCGTCAACCTACGACTTTTTTTTCCTTCCTTACCTTGCGGAATCACGCATGCAGAGTTTTCAAGAATAGTTTTGTTCCTTGGTTTTCTTTCCCAACCAGGCAAAAACAAGAGGGTCGGCAAACAGCTAGCGTCCCAGAAGATCCTCCAGATGCTTCACCCCCATGTTAAGAACTGGGGCTCGCTGCTGCGCATGTACGGCAGAGAAAGCAACAAGATGGTCAAAAAGGTGAAGATCTGCACGCCTCGCTGTTTCTGCCACTTTTTCCAGATTTGTAGAGCTGAATGCATGGCTCATGTAAGGCCCTGTGCATCAATTTGCACAAAACAATCTTTTCTCAGGAGAGTTCAGACAAGAGCGTGATAGAGCTGCAGCAGTATGCCAAAAAGAACAAGCCAAACCTTCACATCTTGAACAAACTACAGGAGGAGATGAAGAAACTGGCAGCTCAGCGGGTGAGTCGATGACGTCCCGTGTGTTGATACATGTTTGGTGTTTAGTTCTTCTGATCTGTATTTCTCTGTACAGAGCAGAAGAAAAATAATCGTAGCTTTGTTAGATCCTGAGTCTCAGACTCAAAAGGAAGGCAGTCTGAACACACACACACACACACACCCTTTTTCTCCAACGTGGCCATATTTTCTAGATCAGCTTCATAACTGGATGTAGAAACAAAGTGCAGAAACCTGGTAGTACAGGAGTCCTTGGATTTTTTTCATGCAATTGATCACAATATTGGTTGCATTTATTGAAATGTGTCTAAAAATATCTTTTTTTATTAGCAATTATTTTGACCATGAATCAAAGCCTGCTTCCTTTCTGAGCTCCAGAAACACAATTTTTCTATAAACAAAACAAATTTAAAACAAAAAGAAGTTCTAATCGAATGTATTTGGCCAATATTCTCCTAGTTAATGACAGAATTACTCATTCCTATCAGAATACATTTTATTCTCTGCTCACAGTGTACAATTGTTCCCCATTTTATCAGGGCCAGTAATTATTCTAATAATGGATTATTCTATCCATTATTATCTGATTTTTAAGTAAATAGGCAGATCTTTTATTTCACCACTTAAGCTTTTTAATGTAATATTAGAAATGCTTTAAGCTAATGAAAATAAACAAACTCCTTTATTAAACAAATTATTTTCTTACCCTAAATGCAATAACAGGATTCTTTTAGTGAATATGAACAAGGTTAAGCTAAAACTATGCCATGTGGAATTCTGGGTAAAACATGTTTTAAGACGAAAAATGCAAGATGTATATGCTTTTTTTCTCCTGCAAACGGCCTTTGTTGAGTCGGTGTACGCCAGTTAACGATTAATCGATTACTAAATTTGTTAACAATCATTTGAATAATCGATTTGTCACGATTAATCGATTCAGCCCTAACCTCTATATTTGAAGGCATATAGCTGCGATTCTATGACGTTGGTCCCGTTCTAAATGTGTTTAGTCATCCGTTGTGGTTGCTTGCTCTTCTTTCCACATCAGGAGGAAACCAGGAAGAAGCCCAAGATGACCATAATGGAGTCGGCCCAGCCGGGCAGCGAGCCCCTCTGCACTGTCGACGTTTAAGTCTCGGAATCACTGATGAACCACGGCACTGAAACCCCAGTCACTGTCAAACATCACACCGCATCATGGCGTCCACAACAGAACGCATCACTTGACATCCGGCGAGGAGCGTAGCGTCACACTGATCAGACCGGCGGAGCCGCCGCTCGCTTCCCACGGCTCCGTCTGAAAGGTTGAGCAAGAAAGAGTGTGAGGGTTAGGACTGAGCGCACTTCGCGGGGCCTAGAGATATGGGGGAAGAAAAGAAAAACAGTCTACCTCTCTAGATGCGTCCTAACCAACAAGAATATGAATTACATCAGAAGAGAAATGCATGCTTTTAACTGTTAAAAAAAAAAAAGCCAATACAAACATTGGTTTTATTGTCAGTGTTATTTTTAAAAGTCAATCTTTTAGTGCTCGCACTTGGTTTGTTTTTTTTTGCTTTTTGTTTTTTTTTTTGTTTCTTTTAAGTGCTTGAAGTTTTCAAAAGGGACTACTAATGCTTGTATTTATACCAGTCAATTAATTGGAAAAAAAACAGTTTATGGATCCTTAAAATGTATTTTTTAAGGATAGAGGAATAATAATAATAAAAAAAAAGCATACCATTTTTGTTAATCAATCTGAGAAGTCGTCGTGTTCGTTTGCATGACATGCATTATGAAGTGACCCTTTGGGGAAAAAACCGTCACCATGCACTCTCGTCTGATTGGATTTTACTTTTCGCTCATCATGCTGTTGTTCGGAGAATAACCGTTTGTGGGGACGTGATGTTTTGAGTAGGACACAGTTACAGTCACAGTAAACCCGATCCAGGGTTGGAAGTACCGCTAGCTTTGACATTTCTTTAACAATTAGCTTTTTAATCTACACTACTGCTTATTTCAGACCGTTTTCTTTCTTTCTTTTTTTTCCATTTTAAAAAAACAAAGTCAGCTACACGTTGCCTTAGTTAATTCATTTCATGAAGGGCTTAAACTCTAAAGAGGTCGGACCTAAAACGCCCTTCAACAGGAAGTGGAAAGACCAATCCCCATTTACTTGATAAGGCATTTACTCCTTAGGCATTTGGTACGTTTCGAGTTGAGACGGGCTTTCAGAGTTGTCTTAATTGGTGTGTACTTTGTACGTTTGCCATCATCCTTACAGTAGATCATGCTAGCTATATAGTAAAAATAAACTCTGAAGGCAGCCTTGTAAAAGTTGGGAGGAACAGTGTATACCAAAGCTTACATCCAGTCTTATGCATTTTCTAGAAAGCTACATGTTGCAGGAAAAAAAAAAAAGGCTTAACTGTGGCACGAGCTGGAGCAAAAATGAATACAAACTTCTGTGCTTTTTCTACAAAAAAAAACTATTTTAGGAGGCATATGTTTCAGCAGTGCTCTTGTGATTGTGTAGATTGCTTCAAGAATGTGTTTTTGTTGTTTTTTTCTTCCCCTCCCCCTCATCTGTACGCGTCTTGACTCACCAAGTCGTGGTGTGAGGAGAGAAATAATATACTGGTTTTATGTGGAGTTGTATCAATAAAATGTTTGAAAAAGTTGCTGCCTAGAAACTGTTGCAACCTGAACTCTTGACTTCAGTGATGTTTGTTATGCAAAATAAAAATGTCTTTACTGACATCTAGAGGCGCTTTGGTTTATTCAGCCACACAGAGAGGTAGAGAACGGTCTTTATTCTTCATGTACACAGTTTGTGCAAGTTCTTTACCAGAAATGGTGCGTATCAAACCAAAACTTTCAAGACTTTGTTTTGTTACCAAAAAAAAAAAAAAAAAAGGGAAAAAAATTACTAAGCTAGTTAAGTGTGTATACATTTAGAAAATAGAAAGCGCTAAAGTTCAGCTGATCTGTTTCTGGTCGATGCTAAGTCTGCTGGGAGTTGTAGTCCACTCTTTCAAACAGGAGAAGAATCTCCACATGCTTGGTCTGTGGAAACAGATCCACGGCCATCGCTCGCACCGGACGGAACGGGGCGCCGTGAACTCTGTTGGAGGGAGCTCTGCACAAGCTGAGGAAGACAAAAACATTGACCATTAATTTGAGAAATCATATGCTTTCCTTTTATGATAGTTTGAGCACCATCTAGACATGGGCTGGGTAAAAGAATGCCAAGGTCTAATCAAAGTGACCCAAGAAAAAACCCACTCCATCCAATACCCAGAGCAGATTTAACCTGTAAAAAGTAAGATACATTTGGTATCCATGGAAACGTCAAGCTCTTCTTGACTAGATGCCCAAAGGCAGTGGGACAAATGCCAGCAACCAGGAACCTTCATCAAAAAGGCATTGTAGGGAGCTCTGGTAGTGCCAAAAAGAATATATATTGGTGGTTTTTAATTTTTTTTTACTTTTTTTGTAAAATGTGACTACATTTTCTTTTACACTAGATAAAAAAATACATTTCAATTGGAGTGAAATATAGCAGTTTATTTTATTATAATTGAATTTTAAAAAATCTAACAATTTTAGACATTTAAAAGTAAGTTTAAGTTTAGTATGTAAAAACAGTAAATCCCCAGTTTTGTATTTTTTGTTTTACTAAAACCTTGAAATTTGCTTCATTTTACCAAGTCTGCATCTATGGTTTCTAAAAGTTTGCAGCCTTATTTATATTTCTAAAAAGTTCATATATTCTATAATGAAAAGGAAAAATGCTGGCAAGATATAAAAAAATCCAAATAATTTTATGTTGCATCTGTTTTGTGAAACTAAAGCAGCTGCTGTAGTTACACTTCTGATGGAGTCTCCCAAGTGTTAGCTTTAATTTTAATTTGAAATGGCTGATTTGATTTGGGTATGTTATTTTAAACACTTCAGAAAATCCTGTGAGGCTTCTATTTAAAATGGAAAAGAATTTTTCCCATGGGTGAACAAGCTAAAAGTCCTCACTCGATAAAGTTGGTCATGGCCGCCTTGGCGTTGCACGCCACGTAAACCAGCCTCTTCAGGTGTTCTGCTCTCCTGATGGCGAGGATGACCTTGGTGTCTAGTTAATTACAAAAAAAAAAAAAAAAACTCATCACTGCTCTTCAAAACAACCAGATCTCGCATTTCTCCGGATTATCTACTCACGCAGGCCCGCCCTCGGTGGATCCACGATGGCCGTGACGTTGGGGGACACCAGAGCGTTCAGGATGTTGGGGAACACGTCCTCGGCTTTTCCGCAGTGAAACTCGACATTACTGAGATCTTCACATGCAAAAAAATAAAAATAAAAACGTGACTTCATGTTCGTGTCCACGTGAGGAAACAGCTGTCGTACCGTTAAGCTTGGCGTTCATTTTGGCGTCCTCCACCGCTTCCTGACAGAGCTCGATGCCGATCACCTTTTTAACTCTCTAGAAAACAAAAAGGTTAGAAACTCCATGAACTTTCTTCAACATGCAGTTGCTGATATCTTCCACAACAGTAGGATGTGTTCAATATAGCCTGGACAAACTTTAGATATTTAAGCAATAATCCAGTTTATTCTGAAGACGTTTATACTGCCTACATGGTTGTTGTCATTACGTAAAAAACACAAAAATCACTTTAGCGAGTGAGAGGCCGATGGTTCCCGTCCCACAGCAAACGTCCAGCACTGTGCTGTCTTGGTCGAGCTGAGCCCATTCCCCCACGGCCGAGTACAGCACCTCGGCAGCCCCTGTGTTCACCTGAAAACAAACACACAGCACTCATCTTCAAGGACAAAGACTCAAAAAGAATGAATATGTGTACAGTCTCCTTGTGCACATCTGTTAAGTACGAGAATGATGCTAATTCTGCCATCACAAACATAAATGTGTTGGATCTAGAATGAGACTGAGCAAAACAACATCAGAGTCTGTAGGAATACCTGTGTTAAACAAAAGAGATTGATATCTGGGAAAAGACATTATGCATACGGTGGAGGATCTGTCATGCTGTGGACTTGCTTGGAGAATTAAAAAAAAATCTCTGATGTGCTACTGCAATAAAATAGATTATTTTGAGTCAAGTTTATTTGTATAGCACATCTCAGCAACAAGCCATATCAAAGAGTACAATACAGTACATTTTGTCAAACGCCATCATCAAAATATATCCATCAAATATATTGGATCAGTGTTCCAGTTATTATGAATCAAAGGGAACTCTAAAAAAGTGGAGGTTTTTGCCTTGGTTTAAAGGAACTCTGTTTCAGCAGTTTTGCAGTTTTCTGGAAGTTTGTTCCAGATTAGAGGAGCATAAAAACTCAACGCTGCTTCTCCGCGTTTGGTTCTGGGGATTTAAGGCGTTTAGCACACATTTGCCATGCATGACCATAAACATGGCCACCACTGTATCTGTCATTGATATTATTCCATAACACTAACCTAAATGAGGTTTTTACAAGATCAATTAGAATTTTTTTCTAGTGAGATTCTGTTAACAAGTGGCCATGTATCTCCTGCTTGCCTGAAAGAAGGAGTGCGGGGATATCCTGAACTTCAGGCCGAGCAGCTCCTCATGAATGCAGCTCTCTCCGGCCACGAGCTCGCAGGGCAGGTCCTCTAGGTTGGGAGATGTCCTTAAAATAAAGCCGAAAACGTGTAATTAACTCCAGATCATTCTGGGGACTGATTCAAGCTCATCTTCCTCACCTTTGACCCTCTCGGACAAAGTGCAGGGAGGTAATGCCACTCTCTTTACCCTCTCCTTCGAGAAAATACGTCTTCATGGAGTTTTTCAGGGCGCTGAGCTCCTCCTCTTCAAGTTTCTGTGAGAATATAGAGCGGGCTTCACAAGGGAAGAAATCAACAGTAAATGACATGCAGCTAAACTGACGATATGTCTTCACCTGCGGGTTGAAGAAGATGATCGCCATAGCTTGCTTGGTCCTCGTAGTGCGTACGGTTAGCTGCTTCCAGTGGCCTTCGTACGTCTCAGGACTGTACACAGAGTACTTGGTAGTCCTGTTTCCAAAGTTAGAGAGAAAAAATACATGAAACGACAAGCTACTGACATTTTCCAAGCTTGGAATAAGAACTCCTACAATAATTTTTTCCGAAAACTTGAAAAGACAGCATCCTGTGGAGATTGGTGGTATTCAGTGGTGGAAGCACCTGATAAACTTCTGGAACTCGTGGACCACCCTCTTGGCCTCGGCGGACACATGGCAGGTCTCCGCCGGTCCCACCACGGCGCACGAGCCTCCTTTGTACTTCCCCAGGCGGAAGCCGATGGTCTTATCCTCCCCGTCAGCCCCCACTGAGATGAGGAACTCACACTTGTTCCTGTACTCCGTCTAACCGAGACCCAGAAACACGAGCAGAAACATTTACATATTGTACAAGACTCTTTGAATGAAACTGGTTTAGACATTTCACCACCAACACTTAATTTCTAAAAGACCTGAAAGAAGTACAGACCCTCTTTTACAAACCTAAGCTACAAGCCTAGGTTTGTAGCTTAGGCTTACGCAGTCTTTTAAATAGTTAAATATTGGAATGTGGGTTAAATACCTGTGTTGGAGAAGGTCGAATTGCTTCGAGAGGGCAACACATTTTATTGAATTTTCCTTTCTGTGCAAAGAGCCACGGCAACATGGCCTTGTTGGTGCCACCTATCTCCCTGAAGACCAGAACATGAAGGGTTAGTCGCAGTGAATCGTACAGAGCATGAACGCAATAAACAATTCATCTGATATGGATCCAGATGAATGGGGCCACCTACTTGGCCAGTCTCTGCAGAATCTCCACCACCTCCTGCTCCTTGATCCTCAGCTGCTCCTCGTAAGGCACATTCCACAGAGGAGTCACGGCGTTGGCTATCTGAACGCTGAGCGGCTCCTCTTTCTCCTCATCACCCCTCTCTGTTCTCTTGGACGCTGGCTGCCCCTCTTCCTCCCCTTGCTTCCTTTTCCTCAGGATGGGGTCCGCTTTGGGTTTGGCCAGCCTGACGCTCAGGACCTGGCCCTTCCACTGCATGCCGTGCACCATCTTCATGGCCTTGTCACGCTCCTCCTCGTTCTTAAAAGTAACGAAGGCAAACGTCTGCTTGCCAAAGAGCTTGATCTTGTGTGGGTTTAGGCCGTGCTTGGCCAGGAACTTCTTCAGGTCGTTGAATCCGACGAACTTGGGCAGGTTCCTGATCTCCACTTTGTAGATCTCTGAGGTGAAGAGGTCTTCTTTGATGTAACGGTACATGTTGGTGTCGGAGGTGACCTCGCTGCCTTCAGCTGGAGGGTCAGGCTTGGAGGCATCAGTTTTGGAGAGTTGAGTGAGATCATCGCCAGGTTTCTCCTCCTTTGAGGATGCAGCCTCTAACGCTGCAACACCACTCAGATCCGCCATCACTCTTTTGGCTGTCATAACACAATCATAAGGCACATGAAACTTAAAAACAAACATTGTAAACAGTCTAGTGGTGCTTATCGGTATTAGCAAATGAAATTAATCACACCAACTTCAATGTAGCAGTAACCTTTTAGTTTTTCACAGTTGCCCAATGTTAATATAAGGATTTCTAATAGGAGTGTTGGTTGTCCGAGGCTCTTAAATACATATTCATCACTTGAGTTAGATTATAATGTTTAGATAAACACAGAAGTTACATATTGTTCAGAGGAGAGCATTTCTGAACATTCAGAACTTCCCAGCTCATGTTCACCGGCATCAACGTCAACAGAGACTTAGTCCCATTAATATTCAGTGGATATTTTCCACGCGCCTTACCTCCAGATGTAACGTCGATTTCTCTTCCACCTAAGCTGAACAGGGCGTCGCCATGTTGGTCCGACCACGTGCAGCGTCAACTGTGAGTTTCTTAAAGTGATAGTGTCGCTTTTGCATTCGTACAAAGATAGAGACAGACTGTGCAGAATGAGACCTGTGCGAAAGACGTAAGAGAACTGCAAAAACATGTGTATTTGACTTTTAACAAGACTAAAGAGGAACTTTTAAAGATGTAAATCTAGTAGCGGCAAAACTAAGCTTCAAGGGGAAAAATAATCTCATGGCAAGCACAACATTTTGAGCAGATCTCCCATCATTTTTGAAAGAAAATAGCACTTGTTAGATTCAATTTATTTCATACTTTATTGCTACTGGGTTTTTACCTTACAGCAAAGGATAGCACCCAAATTTGGTGTCATATAATTTACTCTTTTCATTTGACAGCACCCCAAGAGGAGCAAGAAACAAAGTCTTGAATGCACATGCTCAAATATGATTTGAGAAAAGATTTTAAGATTTAGGACAATGCTAAGTTATTTAAGTATTGTTTTTGAATCCAACAGTCTCCTGGTTCCACCCTTCACTTCATAGTACACAGTTCAATTATAAAATTCAGATTGAAGTGATTTTATAGCTTTTACTTTTTGTGTCCCATCCAAGTGTGTGAAACGTGCTTTGAATCCCAAACTCGGAATAGGTAAGAAGTTAGAGGTTCAACTAGAAAATGCAAATGGTTTGCTGTGAGTATTTAAACACATTTGAATTAATTTTCTTTTCTTTCTTTCTTTTTTTTTGTTAAAGGCAAAACTGACTCCTGCTTTGAATGGCTGCAGTCTCAAGAAATTATCCAACTTCTAGAAAAAAATTATTTAAGTCGTCCCACACAATTAGCTTTTGATTCGTTTAATTTCTGAAAGTAAAGTCAATTATTTGCAAAGTGTTGATGAGACGTTTTAATTATTCCTTCACCCTATAATGTTTTTGTGAAATAAAATCAGAGTTTCCTATGTCTGAGGAGAAAGAGGCTGCTCCCTCGCGCGCTGTCATGCTGGGCGCGCAGTCATGCGCAGAGAATTCGGCGCGCGAAGCTCCAGCAGGAAGTGGGAGCAGCTGAACGCAAAGGGCGGCCAGTTTGGGATTTGAACCTCTCACACAACTTCCATAATCTGTTAACATCTGCTTTACTATGGCAGACACGAAGGTAAGGACAGGCTTTTTAGGTTAGTTAATAAATACGCTTTAATTTAAAGCCAAAATTTTTTGATGGTAGTTAAATTTTGTTGCGGAAATTTGACAAACCTGGGCAAGGAAAAAGAGAAGCCGACAAGTATGCCATTTAACTGTAGAAAATATGTTTGGGAGGATTTTTCAGATATAATACATAAGGAGAATCTATTTAGTTTCATGTAGAATCGTAAGAAGTGCTAAGCAACACATGAGACGCTTGATTTTCTTTAACATGTCGCTTTAGAGTTGAGGTTTACGAGCTCGAAGAAGTCCTGTGAAGTGTGCAGCCAGTCAGCATGTTAGCCTCCTTACTCTACTCACGAGCATCATTAAGCAGTGAATACACTTTGCTATAATATATGAATATTATTATTTTTGCCAGCTAACTGAACCGAGTCAGTGTGCCGCACAAAAATAACGGGTTCAGTAGCGTTACATACCTTTGTCTGCTTATTATGGTAGCTAACGTTAGCTTGCTAGTGTTAGCGTCAATGGCTGGGCGCTGAAGAAAGAAACTCCGTTTGCTGTTGTATTTTAGCGTAACGTTATACGAGAGTCTGACTTTACTTAATGTTTATGTCATTATATGCAAGTTACCGCTTGCCTTAGATGTGATAGGGAGTGTCTAAATAGACTAATGGTTTTTAGCAATTAGCTGTTAGCCTGCTAAGGTGGAGGCCTCTTTAATAAGCCGGGTAACTTTACAAGTTGACAGAAAATTAAAGTGAAACAGCAATTTGTTGGTTGGCGTCAAATTTAAATGAGATCACAACAATCTCTAGCTCCATATTTATTACCCACTAGCTAAACCAACAGCTGTGTCTTCAAGCTGGGATAAAACCTTCATGTTATTTAAAAAAAATTCAGCTTTTAAAGTTGCAATAATTTGAAAATCTTTGTTTTGGGTACTTCATAAAGAGTTATGAGGTTATTTTCCTTAAAAAAATTTTAATCACATAAAGCCAAATGGTATTCAGTAAGCTGGGGTCAGCAGCAGCAGTCATGTACAAAGGGCTTTGTCTGCTCCCTCTGTCCCTCTGTTGCTAAAGCTACACATATAATCCCCCCCCCCTCCTCCATTGAACCATCGCCCGTTAGTGCCTTCACTGAAATCACTTTGTTTTAGATTATTTTAATCCATAATGCACACCCCAGATTATAGGAGGTTTGCTTAGACAGGGTGCTTCTTTTCATTGTTATTGGAGAAACTAATTTCACTTTTTTCCCTAAAGGACCAGGAAGACCATGAAACCCCTGGAGACGGAGCCGAGGACACTAATCATGATCCCCACTTTGAGCCCATTGTGTCTCTTCCTGAGCAGGATGTTAAAACATTAGAAGAGGACGAAGAGGTGCTCTTTAAAATGTAAGTTTTTGCCACCTAAGTTTTCACATCTCAGTTTATATCTTATTGGATGAAAATGCACAGCAATTTGTTGATTAAATATTTTAAAATCCAAGTTTTGTTTAGATTCCAGAAGGTAACACGTATCCTCTCAATATGTGGTTGATATTTAAGTGTAGCATAAGTCAAAGAAGCAGTTGTTCCAAAGACAAAAAAAAAACCAAACTCTTTACCAGACTGTCACTTCAATTGTGTCTGCATCTTTGAAACAAAGTGTTGCTGTCTACCCAGGCGAGCCAAACTGTATCGCTTTGCCTCTGAGAACGACCCTCCAGAGTGGAAAGAGAGGGGGACGGGGGACGTGAAGCTGCTGAAACACAAAGAGAAGGGCACGATCCGCCTCCTGATGAGGAGAGACCGAACTTTGAAGATCTGTGCCAATCATCAGAGTGAGTCAGCTTCCCGAATGCTGTCTAACTTGGTATCACTGGAATATTTCCCAGTTTAAAAAAAAAAAAAAAATGTTTCAGGTGCTACAACACACCATCATGATCTATTCAGGGTTTCCCCCAGAAAACCTGCTAAGCCTGGTGTTAGGGGCGATGTTGGGTGGTTCACCAGCGGCCCGCCGTGTTTCTGTGTTAAAGATGTTAGGTTACAAAATTTGGAGGTGCACGAGCAGGCATCATCATTTTAAAATAATATCACGTGAAGCCAACAGCCAGGTGCAGAGACGGTGCAATTGGTTCACACTCCCTCACGTCCACTTCAGTGTACCATCTATAAACCTGGTGTAATTTGTCATTACTGTTAGCAGGGGGGTTTTTTTATGCTCGTTTGTTCACCATTTGAGATAAAAAAAAAAAAACGACGCTTAGCCTGATGGGAGGTCACGTAAAGCCTGGCAGCCCGCCCGGCTTACAATACCCTGAAGGAAACCTGGCTGTTTTTTTGTTGTTTTTTTTAAGGTAACGTCTTTTTAGGTGTGACTGTGACCATGTGCCACAGCATTCAGAGCCCCACAAACACAGATCTCACTCTTGAAAACATTCCCATTTCCAATGCGCTTCCTTTGGACACCAGTCGCATAAAGAAGTGTGATTTGTATCACCAAGCTGCAAGTTGCTAACAGTGTTTTCAAATGTATTGATATTTATTGATGCTTTTATTGAACAAACAGTGGAGAAAATAGTAGAACTAACAATCCCAACAGTAAGGCCAGTAATGGGGGATTTTAAACACCATTAATTGGAATTTGTCATGACAAAGATAAATAAAAAATAATCGTGATACAAAATGTATCAAGATAATGCAATAAATTCTCACCCCCTACTTGTTAGCCAGAGAGAAAAGGTAAAGTAAATAATGTTCTAGCACATTTAGGCGGTTCTGCTGGACTGAACTAACATTTCGCATCGATGTTAAACTGCGAAGCGGTGTTGTCCTCAAGTAGACGCACATCCAGCCACTTCTCCCTTTGTAACAGTCTGACCTTCCTGTAACCTGCAGTCAGCCCGCTGATGGAGCTGAAGCCCAACTCCGGCAGCGACAGAGCATGGGTGTGGAACACACTAGCAGACTACGCTGACGAATGTCCCAAACCAGAACTCCTGGCGATCCGCTTCTTAAACGCAGAAAGTGAGTAGTGTCCAGTATTTAGAGAAGGCTGTTCCTGTTTGCTCCAGCTGACAAACTGCATTTTCCTTCAACAGACGCTCAGAAGTTCAAGGTGAAGTTTGACGAATGCAAAGAGGAAGTTAAAAAGCAAGTAGAGGGATCAGGTACATAATACATAAACCTTTTTCATTTTTAGATTTTCCTAGTCTATTTAGTACATTTCAGTGTGCTGGTTATTGTTGTAGACGCATTTGAATAAAACAACAAGCATTACGCATTAACCTTCAATTAATTTAGCTGGATGATGTTTGGTAGAATTTATTTCTAACAAAAAATAAATTCTACCAAATGAACTGACATAAATAATAAAAACGTTATAAAATGTAAATACAATGCAGACACACTCTGTTCTTTGCTGCTTACTCCAGCTTTGGACTTTTTCTGTCTGCTACATAAACATGCATAATGTAACATGACTAGCTTTGCTAAAAGGCTGCTGGTGTTGCATTTTGCTACATTGTGCCTTCTTTTTTAAATGGACTTCTACTCATTTTTGGTTAAGAGGCAACTTTTTTCTTTTCTTTTTTTTTCTTTAAATACCATCACATATTTCCATCAATTGAAATGTATGACGGCGTATTAGGGCCGTTGTAGATAAAAAAATAATAAAGAGGAGCAACTTTCCACCACAAAATCGCATTATTTTGAGTTTGAAAAGAAGCACATTTGCCAGGAAAAGAAACTGAATTTTTTAATTAAAATAAAAAAAGGAAACATTTCTGATGATGTCCAGAAATCAAACTTTTTCAAATATTTGCAATTTCTCAAATTTCTGAGATGAATCTGAACATTTCAGGAGGGGTTTTTCTAGCAAATTTTTGACTTTTCAATCTTGGACATTTCCTTGTTTCTGAGTTCTTTGTGCAGAAATTTATTCTTTGAATCTACAATGGCCTTAATATGCAGTCGTAGAAATCAGAATACATTTTAAGACAAGAAAATTGCTGAAAATGTTCATGGATCCTGTATCGTTTCGCCACAGGCAACACTGACAGTGCAAACAAGGTGGCAGAGAAGCTGGAGGAGCTTTCAGTAAAAGATAAGGCATCTGAGGGAAAGAAGGAAGAGGACAAAAAGGAAACTGAGAAGAATGAAGATGAGAAAAAGGAGGTGAAAGCTGACAAGAATTAAGAACCAAGAACTTGCTTTGCTGATCTTCAGTTTTTTTTCTTTTTTTTTTTTTCTTTTTTTTTTTTTTTTGTTTTTGTTTTTTTCAGTTTTCCTCTTTTTCTACAATAGACTCTATGAACTGAATTTGGACTCTTGCATATTAGTTTTTTGTTTTTTTAAATCTGTTTTGCCTCAAGATCACAAGTCCTTGAAGCCACTGGAGAAAATATCAGAAGCAAAGTTAATAACAAATATATATTTTTTCTCTGACCCTGTTCCCATTCTGTTCAGTGGAAGCCAACACTTTTCAACCCTTACTTTTGAGAGTTCAACATTACTATTAACAAACTGTGAAAAGAGGCTTGTGATAGCGATGATTCCCACATTGGGGTATTTTTTGTTTTGTTTTGCTTTTTGTTATTCTGAAGCAGAGGTCATTTGTAGGGTGAGAGGATAATGTAGCCTGCTCATTAGCAGCACCAGGTCAGGAACCAGGCATTATGGAGGCGCATTTTGAAGGTGAAACCCACTGATGACTCTCTATGGGCCTGTACGTCCTATCCACACTTCCACTATTAGACGGCAAGGAGTAGACGTCTCTTTGAGGTGATTTATCCCTCGGTTTAGTCCAGTCTGTGGCAGAAAAAGGAGGAATTCACTCTGGACATTGGGGAGCATCAGATGAGCGTTTCGAAGTCACAGTGTCCACCACGAATCAGATGCACTTAGTTAAGAATCTTTTTTTTTTCTCTCTCTCTTAAAAAGTCTTGAAAACTATTAAGTCCAAAGTGAAAACGGTTCATTAATTTGTGCAGCTTTTTCTCTCTCTTCCTCCCCGCCCCCCGACTCATGTTTCTCATCAGGAGATAAGTTTGTATGTTTTTAGCTCTTAACATTCCCAGACTTCAAAGCATGTAAAGTGTATGTAACGGAGTGCGCTCCATCTTGGTTCTGTGTTCGCACCGCCCGCTCCTTTTTCTTTCCACCGAATACGTTCTTTCTACCTTGACTCTTCAGTGCATCCAAGTGCCAGTGCATCTGTAAATACATGTATATGGATGAAATGTTGCTCTTCGTTTGCACTCAGATGACCTGAAATGTTTCCTCCTCCTTCAAATAAAAGCTGGTAAAGATCACACGCTTGTATCCATGTATAAAAAAAACGCATCTCAGTAAATGAAAATGTCATCGGAAACATTATTTCACTAATTCATTTTAACATTTGTAACTATATAGCTTTATTGTGGCTAGAATTAATGAAAACTCGCTTTTCTAGTAGGAAACTTGAATATTATAAGGAAAATAAAAAGGATTTTTAGTACTGAACTGTCTCCCTACTAAAAATTCTGTTCATGTGCTTTACAGCATGTTCACTCAATTCTTAGTGATTTGTCTTGCATGCTTTAGTAACCATTGGTCCGTTTAACAATGTGAGCCAATTTCAAATCCTGCTGGAAAACAAAAGCACCTCAATGAAGCTCGTCAGGAAACCCAATACAATTTACTCCTGTGGAAAAACTTCAGACCACTTGGCAACCATCCAGGTAAGAAACTTCTGATGTCTGGTTAATGCAACAACTGTAGCTCGTATAATGGATGGGATTTCTTTTTCTTCTGGTGGCTCTCGACTCTCGTCTCAGTGCAAACATTTTGAATATATAATACAATTTCACTATTTCTGTAAATTATTCTAAAACTATATAGGATATAAACTTTTATTAGAAAAATGTATATTTTTAAAACTTTAGATGTCAAACAGTGCCACGTTTATTTACGAGCTTAAGGCGGTTGGGCCACACGAGACAAGAAACCGGTGTTCTGATATTCATCAACTCTGGAGCCCGGTTTAAAACAATATCTACGCCCAGCCTAAATAACTAACTTTTGCGGCTTCACCTGAAATGGTCTCCAAGTTGACGGGGCCAAAATGCCTTAAACCACCTGCTGAGTGAGTCAGTAAGTTGCTGCAGCGCTATGTGTTGAAATCCCTGTATTTGTTTTACGTTAAGTGTTTTCTGAAACATTCTAAGTTTGACTTTTTTTTTTCGTCCCTGATGGCGTTTTGGAAGCCATTTTTGTGTCTAAACAAAGCAGCAGACACTGCCCAACCATGGCCTCTCAGCGGTGGGTTGTTTGGCTGCTGGCGTCCCTAAAACATTCGAGGAGAAAAAAATGTCATCTGGAACCATCAGCAGATCGACGATGGACACTGAAACGATCACTACAAGCAAGCTGAGGATCCACCTGACTCATCAAAGGTAGGTAAGGTCAAGCAACTGGCGGGTCCAGATGAAGTCTCAAAGTGAGAGCTGTTGCAGGTTTTGACAGTATTTACCATATTTTACTTTAACAGGTTACTTTAAAAATAATTGTTTACAACAGCCTGTGATGACGAATTTTGGTTGAGGTGTACAGTGATCATGATGCTGTCCAGAAGAGGGCAGTCGTGCTCAATTTGCTCCAATCACCACTAAAGTCTGTCTGACTGGTGATTGGAGCATATTGAGCTCTGGCGCCCTCTTCTGGACACAATTCATATAAAACATCAGTTCCTCTTGCAGGTGATTATCAAGAATGAAACAGATTCGCTCAGAGTTGGAAATTTTATTCTTTCAGGTCATGGGAATATTTCCTCTTCACAAAAATAGGAACACATATACAGCTATTGTGTATTCTCTATTATACATATATGTCTTTGAAACAAAATGGTTGGTCGTTGTCGACCGTCAGGAATGGGGCCCTGACCTGCAGTGATGTCCATCCTAGGAAAGGAACATTGGCGTAACGGCAGTCACCTTAAGGTGGAATGATGGTTGGTTGCATTCAGAGGCATGGTCAGACAGGGGTTTGAAAGTCATTACAAACAGGAGTTAAGTAAACAAAACAACCATTACATTTTATTGGTTCACCCAACCATCACATTTGCCAAAATAGCCCTGTTGACCACAGCCTCACAAGAACGTTTTGTTTAAGGCAGCTGGGTGAGACCTTAAAGAGCAGCCATGTTGGTCAAACTGTTAGTAAAGGTTCAACCTTGGCAAATGACTACCACAGCCTCTGGTTTTTCTGCTTTGAACTTCAGAGAAATTTAAACCAACCGGATGAGAGGAACTGGGGTTTCCTAACTTGCACGTTCGAGTCGCCCGTTTTTTTGTTTGTTTGTTTGTTTGTTATTCTTTTGCAGTTGAAAAGGTTCACCCAGCCCAAACTGCTCTCCAGAGTCACTTTCTGCTCAATCTGATTGACAGATTGCATTTCATTGTCTCTCAGCAGTGTTTCAGACACACTTAACTGTGTAGGAAACAGTTTCTCCATTAAAAAAAGGCAACGGTGGCTTTTCTTGTAGCGCAAACAAATCTGACATGTAGCTTGTATTAATTTCTGCCTTTCAGTTTTGAAAAGTCATCAAGATTTTACATCTCGACAGCAAAGAAAAACGTCGATGCGCTGTACCAGACAGCCTCTGCAAATAGTCCGATTATTTCCACTCTACTTAAGCGCAGATGTCACCCGTTTGCTGTGTTCGAGAAGTATGGCCACATTTGGCATTGATAACTGAAGGCAGCTATAATGACATGCACATTCCTTGACCTGTAATGTTTGACCATAAGGACCATGTGACCGCTCACTAGTCATGTCACTTTAACGTTACTTTCCACAACACAAATCTATCAGTTACGATTTACCATAGACTTATTCTTGCACAGCAACGTAAAACAAGCAATATTTCAGTTCACCCATTGTCCATGATCTGATTCATCTAGTGAATTCATGGCAATGTTATATTTACAGACCTGGACACATTTACCGGCAACTCTGGTAAAGATGTGTTAAAAATAAGCCTTAAAATAAGTAGATTTTTTTGCTACAGTAGCATAATTTGACAGTAATTTTTTGAGTACAGTTATCCAGATGAAGAATAAAAACATGTATTAAAGAAAATCCTAACGTGGCATATTTATTGGTACTCCTGTTATTAGTACTTTGCCTTCTACAGAACAACAAAGTTTGCATGTTTAATTTAAAATGTCCCTGGTATGTAAGGAAAAAAAACTACTAATACAAGTTCCAAAAAGCATTCCAGAAGAGAAAAAGGCCCCACGCCATCACAGATCCTGCACCGTATTTTAGTGGGTTTGAGTTGCTATTCCTCATATTCATTCTTTATTACACACCAAACCTACCTGAGGTATTGCTGGAAAGCTCAATCTTAGTCTCATCTCACTTTCCAGCTATTCTACCAGAAAGACAGCAAATTCCATGTTTTCTTTTGTGATGTTAGGAACAGAAAAGCATTTTTACTGGCATCCCTTCAACACAACCTGTTTTCAGTTGCTATGGGGACTTTGTGGCAGCAGGACGCCAGTCTTTGCGGTAGATCTCATCACAGTGAGCTTTGGAAATATTTTTACCATCTGCCTTGTCACCCTGCTCACTGTAGGGTGGCAAGATAAATATAGGTCCCCGTCAAGCCTGGGTCTTTTAATGTCATAAATTTACTCCAAGAAATCAGTGCCGTGTATTAATACTCAGCAGTTCCTAGAAACTTTGATCAGCTTTACAAAGTCTAAATAAAACTTTTCTTTTAAAGTGACTGGTAGGAGTAGCACTCCTTGTGCCACATGTTTAAAAACTTTTATTTCTTTAGATATATTTTTTTTTTACCCCCAACTGAATAAATATACTCAAGTTAAAGGTTACATTATTCAGAAAAATGAATCAGGTTTAGATTATGCTACTGCAAGCAAAGATGAAATCATTTCATAATTTTTAAGCATATCTACCAGGAGCACCTCACTTTAGACATTAAAATTCAACCAAAATGTAGGTATAAAAATATGTATCAAACATGGTTTTTAAGAGATTGGGCATGTTAAAGGAAAAAAAACTAAAATTGTATCAAAAAGACACCTTATTTGACTCTCATTTTTAAATCACATGTATATATTTTTTCCTTTATTTGATGAAACATGAGTTTTTTTTGGGGCTGTGCAAGTCTGAACTTATCAGGAGTCCGTGAGAAATATTGTGATGAGGTATACTAGGATTTCAGAATGCAAACATACCAGCCCAGCTCTTGTGTTGTAGGATAGTCTCTGAAACACAAGGGCACACAGCTCCATACCGCCCTTTGTGAAGGTAAGGGAGGGAAAGAAAGCCCTAAATAATCTGCAATAAACATCAAGGGAAAAAAACACATTCATAATATATGAATTCATGTCAACTAGCATGTCTGCTGGTTGCATTAATTCCTGAGAAAAAATATTTTTAACAAACACAAAGTTATCTTTTCCTTTCTTCCATCAAAAGCAACTGAATTTGGAATGCAACCATCAGACGAGATGAGAATAAAACCTTCTCTTTCCACTCCTGTTATGTTTCCTAAACTTCCTTGCTGACTCTCAAAGCCTTTAAGATGTCCATCACAACACCCCCGAAGACAATGTGGACGGTACGGGAGGAGAAAAAGTGAAGCACCATGAATTCTTGTCACGTCGGACCCGAGCAGCAGTCTTCTTGCCGAGGTCCAGATTTCCGGAGCAGCCGCCTCACGACAGGCTGCCGGACTTCCTGTTCCACCGACCAAGATGGTGAGTCAGAATTATTGACGACAAAAGCCTTCACGCTCACACACACATCACTTCTTTTTTTTTTTTCCCACTACTCTTCTCCATCAGCACAGATTCATACGGTATTGCTTTGACACCCTCACACAATGAGTTCCTTTGATTGGACAGTTAAATCATATCACCAGGTACTAACGAGCCCCGATTGGACAAAAGACAATTTCTCCCCTCCACGGCGATGTTGTTGTGAACAAGCTGAGGGTGCTTTCCTCGCTCACACAGATATTTCGTATGTGGTGCCTCCGACGCCCGTCACCTTTTTGACGTTACCGTGGCGACTGGGGCTCAGGTGGCAGTCCATCTGCCCGTTAACTTTCATGGTCTCTCTAAGTGGAAAGAGGAGACAAAAACAAAGACGATTCAGCACCAAAAGAAAAACGCTTCAACGCAGAACAAGGAGTGGAAACATGCAGGTTACCTGTTCGGATCTCAAAGAATGAAATCTCAACAGCAGCATGGAGGGTTATTTTGGTGTGTTTCATTAGCGGAGAGGAAAGGAGATGGAAGACAAGTGGTCAAAACGAAGGCATGCACGTGAAAACGAAACTGGGACTCAGATCATTTTATTAAACAGACAAATTGAGAAAGAAAAAAAATGGTATTTTCTAGAAGGCAATCATACAGGACATGTGCAAAGTCACACCGACAGAACGAATGAATAAATGGAGAACAGAATGCCATAAACAAGACCAAGATGCTACAAGTTGCCTCAGTTAGGCATAACACATTAGAGGTGATGAACTGTTGGCTGTGATCACCAGAACAAGCAGAGCTTCCAGTGGAAAGTCCAACAGTTCCCACTCGATCGCTACCATGCATGCAGCCCCCTGGGAGGGGGGCAATGTCAGGATTCATACCTCTGGCCCCCTAACCGAGGGGAGTCTGTCCTGTCGTGAGCGCTGATGTAGGAAAGTTTCTGGTGGGAGTAGGAGGGGGATCGGGGCATGGCTGGGGATCGGGGCTTGTGGGTGGGGGAGCGATAGGAGCCTTCATGGCTGGGGGCCCTGCCCTGGCTGCTGTTAGAGCTGCTGTGGTCTGTGTGTAAGGAGGTGGATGAAGTCCTGGGGGCCCGGCCAAGAGTGGTACCAGCGTGACGCAATACGGGGGTTCTTTGGCCGTAGTTTGCCAGCCCGACCCCCATCAGATTGTCCCTGGAGCCACCGTACGCTGGCGGTGTCGGGCCTCTAGACCCGTGTCCACGAGGTCCATCTAGGAAGCTGGCGTTGGCGGGTGGGCCATAACCTGCGTCGAACACGCCAGAGTCCTGGACGTAGATATGGGTCTGGGAGCGTCCGTGCAGCATCTGCCGCTTTTCCCTCTCCTCCTTCTCCTTCCTCTCCTGGATGGAGGCCATTATGGTTTGGGAGAGGTTATCATAGCGCACCGGAGATGGCTCTCTGTCCCTTAGGTGAGGGGATTGTCTGCCCAACCCTCTGGGAGGCATCACCGGACTGTAAGTTTGAGCAACCTGTTGTCTGTGGATCTCAGATTCCCGGATGTGGCACATTTTGGTGGGCAGGTAGGGTGAATGGAATCCCATGGATGGCATACCCCGGTGGGCCATGCACTCATTGGCACTGGCTGGAGAGATGCTGGGGTTGAGCAGGCTGTCGTAGGACAGGCTGCCGTTACGGTTGGAGAGAGTGTTCGGAGAGAAAACACCCTTGTATGCAGTGGAAGCGACTGTCTGGGGCGGCAGCACCTGCAGCTGGCCCTTCTCTGGCCGGTGGTGACCTTGCTTCAGGCTGAGCGTGCGGGAATTGGTGGAATCGGCATCCAGCTGGTGAGGTGAGGACTGGAAAGTGCGGTGGAGCGGAGCGTTGGCATACTCGGGCAGATCGAGGTTTGGCTCAGATCGGTAGTCGGATCGTACACCTTCTTCCAAGATGGCTGAATTTTTTCGACCATCTGGCATAACGATCTGAGAAGCAAAGGAGGGAACAAACAGCTCTCATAAACCTTGAAATAATAGTTCTGAGCCAAAAAAAGGAAAGATCTCTACTTACCTTCTCTCCAGCAGTGTGGTAGTGGACTTTTGGCATTGTGCCAAAGGATGGCTTGAATCTGTACATGGCTGGCGTGGAAGGGTGGGTTTTTCCAGAAAGAGAGCTTTCTATACAAACAAAACATACAAAGAAAACACTTCATAGTTGCTTTTTGTTTTTTTGTTTTTTTTATACAAGTGACATTCTCTGTGCTCTAATAATGAATAAAAGGAAGCATAAAAGGTAATAAAAAAACAAGTGTGCTTACACGACAATTTGAAATGGTTGACAGTGCTGTTGGTGTACCCCAAGGTCCTACACTGGGTACTCTGCTTTTTATTTTATTGAAATTTTACATTCAATGGAGTAAAGATAGGCTTTCAATTGCAATGGTTAAGATTTGACTGGCTCTGAAGTTCATTCTTGCATGTCATGTTGACAACTATCAAAGCATGGTAATAAACATCCAGACTCGGATGTTATAGTGGCAGGAAAAAAGATTGTTAGGATTGTTGGTAGTCCACTGTTAACACTGGATTTCCAACGTAGTTTTAAAACAAAGGAAGATGAGTATATTTTTAGCTATTTTATTAGTGTTTAAATTTTTGCATGGTTTGTCCTCTCCCCCACTGAATTATATTCTTTCAGCAAAGTCAAAATTTGTCCATGAGAGCTGTAGCCAGCAGGGACTGTAGAATCACCCCTTTAATGAAAAATTGACAAAATGATTAGACCCTTTTCAACAGATACGCTTCAGAAACACCTGCAGCACTTTCAAGCACCACCAGATGGCAGTAGTGCTCTGTGGATAATCAAAACGTGTTCCCTCCCTGACATAATGCAGCATGACGCTGTGGATCTTCAGTAGCTAACCTGCTGTTTACATTGCTTTATCCTTCTCTGACACTTCATGCTGATGAATGGGACTCTACCCAGTCAGTACCATTCACACCGATTTATGCAACCATTGAAGCTAAAGAAATCATTTTTGGACAACCCACAAAAGAAAGGGCAGTGATTCATTTAATTTCTTTCCATTTTTTTTCCGACAAATTTGGTGCTGATTCACTGTGCAGAGCTGGTCTCGTCAATACAGATCAAGCCAGTTCCTTGGCTCAGACACTAAAATGACCAAAGACTGTTGGAACAAATATGAACTATCCAGAGCCAACTCCAGTATCTAGGACACTTGTGATCTACGGATGGAGTTTGGGAACGTTGTCTTTTGGTGCAACTCTACCAGAAAAGACAAACCAGGATCGGATCACGAGTACCAGAAGTGCAAAGGAGCGTCGTACCTTCGCTGGACGTCAGCTGGCCTTTCAGCTGGTTGTACCTGTCAGCTTTGGGGGGCAGCGGCGGCTGGGTTTCTTTGCCGTCCAGGCCGTCGATGCTGCTTTTGGACTACGAGGAGGAGAGGGAGAGTTAAAGGCATCCAGAACAGGTGGGGGGGATTGGCACATATAACTGAGAGGACCATCTGTTGTTGCTAAGGATGCACTAATAATGCAACTCCCACAGACGGCTGCATGAAGCAATAACTCAACTTAAATGCATTCTTTTTTAAGTGGAAACTAATGAAGGATAAAAACATTTTCCATGCGTCTTACATGAGTATTTAGTTAGTCAACCTTTATGCCTACGTAGCTCTGTTAGGAGTGGAATCTACAGGGGTTACTGCTAGCCGCCAATGTAGCATCAAGCTGTTTGCCAGTCAGAGATGAAATGTAAAACTTCCAAATTTGTGATAAAAAAAAAACAAAACTATTTTATTAAATGAGTTACAACAACATTTAATTTCTTTTTGGGACCAGTAAAGTATTTTTGAATTTAAATGTGAATATTTAAACCCGAGTGATGCATCAGTCTGTTAGCACGATAGGCTATTAGCAGTCCGTTAGCAGCAGCCTGGTAAACGGTGGTTTGGTTCCTCTATGATTTACTGCTCTTCCTTAGGCAGCTAGCCGTGTTTGGATGGAGCAGTTTGTGGGTGCTACATGACAACATTTTAGAAAAAGTTCAAGGCGTACAAATATTTTTGCAAATCCCATAAAGCTGTGGAAAAGATTTTATTTAAGTATTTGTGTTATGAAACGACTTAAAAGCAGTGACATTTAAACAGTTTCTCGGAACATGTTGTCTTTAAGAGCTCCTTTAATTGGCATCATTATGTGTCAGTAAATCTCCCTCCATGCTGTCGACAAAGGCAAGATGTCTGACTGAGATACAAAACCATAAATTCAAAACGTTGCCCCTTTTCTCTTTTTTTTTTTTTTACTGTAACCATGCACTGAATCCAGACAAACAGAACAAAATTTCTGAGTTATTACTAATCAAATTCTTTGTCTCCTGTCTGAGTCACTTGTTTTTGAAGTCAAAGAGTCTAATAATGTCCTGAGGCAGCCACGTGGAAATGCTCTGATATAAAGGACTTGACTATTGTCTAAAAATGGGGAAGTATGACAACGATGGAGGATGTGGGTTTGACGATGAGGGTTTTTGGAGCGGGGAGTTCAGTGGTAACTGCAAGCTGCTCACCTTGGAGTTCGTTATCGTGCTGTGCATGCCGTTGTCGCTGACTTTGATGGTGATCTGCTGGTCAGAGAGGTCCGGTCGGATAAACGGGGGCTGAATTTTGACGTGGGGCCTCTTCCTGGGGTCCAACACGTACCTGTACAAGATGGCGGCACGTGAACACAAAAGCTCTTCATCCAGGACTCAGCTTTCCTGACATGTGCTGAACTTTAGACCCAACATGCTCAAACGCGGTACAGATGCTACCGGTCATACTGGAAATGTTGGTATCAAACATCTGGAAGGTAAATGTTTTTTTCTTCACTTTTCAAAAGAGAAAATAGAAAACAGGAGGGATTAGCTAAAGCGTATACTCAGTGACCAGGTTAACACCTGATATTTAAAAAAAATAATAATTAGATGATATTTTTAGATTGTTTTATTATCTTTGGAGAGAAACCTGTCTGACTTCCTGTCAGAAATAAATTTCTCTGTTGAATGAAAAAAACATTTTGATCCTAAATCTGCCAGGTGTATGAATAATTTTAGACTTAACTGTAAGTCGGGTTATGCTGTATTGCGAATATATCTGCTGGTACTCTTGGACAACCAAGAGTACCAAACAAACAAATTATTCCAAAATTGGAAATATTTTTTGGAAAAGATGGGATTTCTTTTTCTTTTTTCTATTGAATCTAACAAACTACAAATGCCTTTGTTGCTCTCTTTTGTATTTTTAAGCAAATACAAGATTACCAAATCATCATCCCTGACTGACTACCGGATTTGTAAAAAAAAAGAAAAAAAAAAAAGGTGTTTCCTGTAGCAATCAGACTAAACCTGACTTGAACCAGCGTTTGTGTAAATCCAAAAATTAGTTAAACAGCAGCTACAGATAACGGAGGGCATCTTAAGTGCCTTATCTCACTTGGATTTCAAATATCTGCTCACTTTAAGAACCTTCTGTTGGACGACAAATCATCCTGACTGCCTCTGCTTCCCATTAGCCATTTCTGTGCAGAGTGAGTGAAATCTCTCAGCCATCTGCCTTTCCCCCCACAGGGTTCTGCTGGCTGCTGTCAGACAGAACCACATACATGCAGGACACCGCTGCAACCGGCTCAGTCCATGCACAGCCTGTATTTGTCACTGCAGTGACTGGGTGGGGCTGATCAGTCTGTGCAAACAGCATGGATGTGCTTTTAATGAGCCACAGCACATGCATGCATCTGGATTCGTGTGCTGACTCATGCTGCACACGGGTGTCCATGGGGAAGAGGGGGAAAAAAAGTTAAAATGCATGCAAGTGTGTGTGTGTGTACGCTCACACATTGGAGCATAGCATGTTACCTGGGCGCCAGCGGACTGCATAAGACGTACTCCACGTTGCCACAGCAACCCTTGGTGAATGGATTTACTCCCCCACGAAACTTGCCCGTCACCTGAGGAGGCACGATGCGTCACAAGGTCGTACAAAACGCGCACGCGAATATATACAGACAGAGGAGAACAATCAGAAGAACGAACGTGTGTGATTTTTATTGCAGTCGTTCATCAGCGCCCCTCACCTGTTCATTAGTCGTTCGACCCCGAGCTACGAGCACCATGTGGAAGCCCGTGAGGCCCATAACCGGGATGAAGAACAGCCCCGCTATGCACATCACCACCATGCTGGTGCGCACAAGTCAAGGCGAAACGTAGAAATCCTGCTCAGCTGCCGTTATCGATTTATATAGGAGGGGATTTTTTAAAACTCTATATACTACAGTTTAGCACTGCGGCAGTAAAAGGATACGTGACGGTGGTGTGAAGACCTCCCAGCTTTTCTCTGTGGTGGAGGACAAATATGAGGCCGAAGGAGAAGACTCCCACCATGTGAACGCTCAACGACAGCAAGAAGAGGAAGAAGTAACGGTAGTTCCTCCGACCGATGCAGTTGTTCACCCAGGGACAGTGATGGTCGAAATCCTGAGGAGAGCAGAGGAAGGTACTGTAAGACGCTTGTAGAAACACACGCAAAATATGATACTCAAGCCAAAAGGCCACTCTACAAAAATACTAATGAAATTTATGAAAACGTCAGAATCTTAGAGCAGTAGGATGTATTTTTAATGCATATAGTGTTATTTTATAAGATCAAAGTAACTATTTTACCTCCAATTGTTCTAAAAATTTTGTATATATTGAACATGTTTCTTTAAACATCCTGTTCTCTCTGAAACTCCGCCTTCAGGAAGTCATCAAAGCACCGCTCCTCCATTAACCCTTTAATGTTTTTACCAGCATTTCACTGAGAAGTAGCTCCTATAATGAGCTCAGCAGATGCTCAGTTCCACCATTTGTTTGCTAATTATTGATGGCTAGTTTGAAGGAGCTGAGTGAGGAAATCACGAGGTAGAGCTGCTCTGTGAGGTGCTTGGAAACTGTAGCTCGGAGGAGGAGCTTGGTCCTTTAAGGCAGAGCTTGGTCCACCCAGGTGTTTTGCACTGCTGAATGGCTGCCAAGGGAGATGAAAGGATTTCTCAAACATGCATGTTCATCGGCCATCGAGGCAATGCTCCAGGTATGTTTTTGGCGAGAGAATAACATGTCGTGACATAATACTTCCCCTTTAACAGATAAAAGAAAAGCCTCTCAAATCAAACAATTTAGCCATTTACTTCAATGTGAGACAGTGAGGAAAAATTATGTGTCAATCTATATAGTGATTGTAAACATGTGGTTGTGACATTCCTTTGGCAAACATTCAAACATTTCTCTTAATTTAATGATAAGAAATTCCATCTACCAAACCCAAAAGAATGTGTGACGTTTTGATACGCTGTGAGTAGATGTGCATATCTCTCTGAATTTATTTATTTGGTGCAACAGCAAGATAGGATTTTAAAACCTGATGCTGATAGCACCGTTATGTGGATGAAATGGCCAAGAGCTTCTATTCATGCCGGCAGCTATGGTCACTTACCGCTGCTCTCTTGCCAATTTCTTTGTGTTCTTGCGAGATAAACCGATATCCAAACACATTTTAGGTGAAAACAAGCGTTATGTTTCACAGGGCTGCTGAATCAGTCATTTCTGATATTTGTGATATGCTGCTATTAGTCTAACTTCCAGTCTAACCTTGGCACACGTTTAGGCTGCACGTGCGCTGAGGTGGTGCGCGTTTGTGTCCCCACATACACACCTCCACACAGTTGTCGCAGACGCTGCAGTGTGAGCAGCGGGGCGGCCTGTAGAAGTGGCAGGTGGCGCACCACTTCATCCGGACCTGAATGCCTTTGATCTCCACGTTTTTGTAAAGCGGCGCCCGGAAATCGTCGTCCTTGTCCTCATCCTCGTCAGCTACGAGACACAAACAGACACACACACACACACACACACACACACACGCACGCACACAGTGACGTTATCAAGAGTGCAGAGATGCCCGTGACGGATCAGGAGTAAAATCATTTAGCTCACTCATGTGTGACGAATGCAGACGTACGGACAGACGCGCGGTTTTGATTTATGATTCCATCTGACGGGGACAACGGGGAAGCACCTTAAACGAAGCTAGTCCCTGCTGTCGACTGCCTCCGGCGAGCGCAAACACACTGAGAGAACGAACGTTTCTGTGGACGTGACCTATTCAGTCTGCTGCGAACATTAACACAGATTAATGGGAATGTTGTGACTCAGCAAATAACTTGGCTTTATTTTTCTGCGTGCGAGTTCTCCACAAATTCATTTCACTCTTTGCTGAGAATGGTAACTAAAACCGCAACCTTCAACCGTCTTTTATTGCATTTTTTTTTTTTTTGGTTCCGTTTATGTAAAACCTAACCTTGTGACTGAAAGCACAAAGTGTTTATTTTCTAGCTGCAGCAGAAAATGGGAAAAAAAGTCTTTCACCTGATCAAAGGGTACATTCAACTGGAGCCTGAACTTGAGAAAATAATTTCACAGTACAATAATAACTGCGGGGAGAGCTAGGTAGGTTCTGTGGCAGAAAGTGAACCAAGGCAAGTAAAATAAAAGCGAGAGAGAGAGAGAGGGGGGTGGGGGGAACGAAACAAAAGCAGAGCACAGAAATAAGCAGCTCCACAGAAAGAGATTAGCTGTGTTATAATGGCTCTCAAGTCGATTTAAATAGATTTTAACAGGGAGAGAGCATCTTCTCTCTCTGCTTCTCTTCTACAAATTTTAATGCAAATAGGCAAAAAATAATGGCCCATTTACTACATTTCCAAAGACTTTTGTTGAGATTAGTAAATTAGTTAAATCATTATGATTACTATTATGTGTTGAGATGCTTTACCAAGGCCGAGAAAGAGTCACACGCTGTTAGACAAAGGGCCCATAGTAAAGAGTTACATTTTTGATTCTGTTAGACACTAAAGCATATTTCTCACGAGAAAACAGAAACTTATCAGGCCACAGAGACATGGTGTGATTTCAGGGAGTGTCTTCAGTTCATATAATCAGCTGCCCTCCTCTTTCTCCTGAGACGCTGCACAGACTTTTTTAGAAACTCTTCTCGGATGTAATGGTAAAGCGTCTCCTTTCAGCGCTGAAAGTTAATAAAATAAGTAAAGTCTGAATGCTTTTCTTGGCTGATTTTATGCTCCGTGTGTCAATACAAATTATGATTCATCGATTGAGACTCTCGTTCTCAACAGTTGGTAGCAGAGGATGGTTTTGTGTTGACACATGAGCAGAGATTGGACTGGCCGTTAAGGCGCAGACTTTCCGGAACAGTACTCTGGTGTAGGGCCCAAATAAAAGGTAAGGACACTTGTTCCTTAAAATACACCATTGTACTGTTTCTCAGGTCTGTATAAATTTCAGTTATCAGCCGTTGTCTGTACTGCTTTTCCCAGGTTTGTCTAAATTTCATATTCCTTTTACATTTCTGTTCAAATTGTGTTTCACTGGCCTGTCTACATGTTTAACTGTTCATAGGAATAAGTGAAGAAACAGTAGTTTTTAGGTGTAAAGAAACAGTAGTTTTTAGGTGTGAAGAAACAGTAGTTTTTAGGTGTGAAGAAACAGTAGTTTTTAGGTGTGAAGAAACAGTAGTTTTTAGGTGTGAAGAAACAGTAGTTTTTAGGTGTGAAGAAACAGTAGTTTTTAGGTGTGAAGAAACAGTAGTTTTTAGGTGTGAAGAAACAGTAGTTTTTAGGTGTGAAGAATTAGGTGTAAAGGTCGATTGGCACTGCAGAGGGAGGTCGCTGTCCCCGGCTTTTCCCGGACGCGGGGAAGGTAAAGGCGAGGTTTTGTCGGTTTTATCCTTGGGGAGTTCTGCCCCCTAAAAAGAACGCGTTAGCCAATCTGTGACTTGCTCCAGAAACACAAAAGTGTTGAGAGGGGTCCACCATAGGACAAAAGATAAGAGAATAAGATAAAGGTTGATTGCGATCTGATCCTCTGTAGTGTAATAAGTGAAATAAGTGATAAAAGAGGACATCATAGGAGCTGTAAAGCGTGGATCCATTTCTGTGTGTCTGAAAGCTGTGTGTGTGTCTGTCAGTTGTGTGTGTAAGCCTCTGCCGCTGAGCAGACGTTATGTGTTTAAATGTACTCTTTTATGTTTATTGCAATGTGTTTTAAAACCATGGTCAACATTGGGAACTTATAATCTGTGGGAGGATTTTGACTTTGTCTGCTGTGTTTGATTTCCTCGCCGCCGTGCGAGCAAAACTAAAAAAAAAAACAGAGAAAAGAGAGAAGAGGTGATTTTTGAGCCTAAATTTTGAACCTAAACAGATGGAGGGTGAATCTGAAAAGGGAAAATATGATCCAAAGTGGGGCATCGGGCCATGGATTGGGCTCGGTGAGCAAATAGAAGCATTAATAACCTATTTGTCAAAGCATGACGAATATGAAAATAAGGGAGAAAGAGAAAAACTAAAAAAAAGGGCTAGAATACCTGGTGCAGAAAGGAGGCGACCTGTTAAACAGCCTTTGGGAAATATTGGCTGGAAGCAATAAATGTCACTAAGGGAAAACTTATTGAAACTAAACTAATCCTGCACAATTCACTATATTCACATGTGGTAAAATGAACTGTATGAAGGATGAATGAAATTACATAACAGGTAAAATTGTAAACAAAATAAAGTGACATCTAATGTGTTGAAATTCTAGAAATTTTTGCTTAGCTGTTGATGGGTTAAAATTTGAACTTAATGAAACTTTAAAAATGAGGTTTATACCAGACTTGAACTTTATCATGGACTAATCAATATTTCTCTCTCTCATTATCTTATCAAAAACAGGATTCCTTTTTATTTGAAACTTGGTCACCTTAAAATGTCTAAAGAGGGAACAGAATTGGTAAATAAATATGAGTATGTGTTTGATTTAAAAGGTGATTAAGAAACAGCTCCAGATTCAATTAAGGTTCATTACAAAATATTCTTGTCTCAAACACAATTTATGATTCTAAATCCAGATAATTCGGTTACCTTACTTCAAAATGGGAAGTAGTATGTTAGAAGAGGAATAATCACATTTTAGCTTTGGTTTAAAACCAGATATCATTTATTACAAGACTGCTTCATTTAGTTTGACTTTTTTTTTCTTTTCTTTTCATTTTTATTAATATTATTCTTTTTATTTTTTCTAACAACTAACCAACTAATCTACTAACTGAACTAACTGTTCTTTTCAAAACACATGCGTGTTTGGTAGAAAGGCACAAATTGGACATGAAACTTTTAAAGTGGATATGATAATAATTGATTATGTAAAAACAAACTGATTGGACAACAAATGGCTCACAACATTTGTGTGCCTTAAATTTTGATTGAATTGATACATGAATCCAAGTCCAACAAAACATTTGATTTGAAACGCAAAGACATCTTACAGTACTGCATAATTTTTGTCTACATCTTTTGCTCCTCTGCCTAAATTGATGAATTTTTCTTTTGTCGGTTCACACAGAACATTGACACTGCTTTTTAGGAAAGCAATCCAAATTCTGATCTGAACTCTTTAAAATAATGCACCTTTTGGCCTTTGCAGTACAGTTTCAGTTGGACATTTTAGACATATGTAAAAAAAGAAGAGTCTCTGAACAATATTTTGTTTGTTTTCTATTTACATAAGAAAACAAAAGGGGGAAATGATAAATTATAAACATAAAACATTTCTGATAAATCTTTACATTTAGAACATCTCATAGTTTACTTTCAATTCTAGACAGAAGATTTGGAAAACTTGTGACACCCTGGAATATTTTAGTTTTGGAGAATAGCAACATGCAAAATTGCTTTCAAATTTTTAAATTATATCAACAGGGGGTGGAGAAGAAATAGACTCTAATTCCTAGTCGGTTTATAGATATGGTTAATTATGAATTTATTCATTTGACATTATTTAATGAGCTCTTACAGTGCCTTCCTGCATGACTGAAGTACAGAATTATATAGAAGCTCTTACTACATTAAAATTGGTCATTTAAAATTGAATAGCTTCAATCAGTATCTATGCCATGTTTATTTAAATATTCATGAATTTCCTGCATCACCTCTAATTTTAATTGTATAAAGTTACAGTTGGATGTAATTGTTGTCAGTAAGAAAACTTTGGTTAAAAGTACTATAAACTTCTACGGAGCCCCTGAGGGGACACGGGGAAAAATTCAGATAAAATGTGAACAACTTTTTAAATTCTAAAAAGAAAACTATACATAAATACAACACTCAGCTGTTTTGAAAAATATCAGGATAATGGTAACATTTTCATTAAGCGTGGCATCACAAGGATGCTTTTGTGTAAAATTGGACACTATTGAATTAATTATTTACATATGCATTTGAATAACCAATTTCTGAAAAGTGTATGTAGCTGAAATACAAATTTTGTTTACATTTTTAATGATCTTTGAGAGTTTAATTTTTGAGAGGAGTTGATTCCATAATCGGTTAATTCTGAAACATCTGAGGGTGAATCATCTTAACGCATTTCTATTTTATCTTTCCTTGGAGCTCAGAGACTGAGGCAGTGGCCCTTATCTGAGCAGCTCCAGTGACCCTGAGCCTGGCTGAAACAAAAAAAAGGAAACAAAATAAAGAGCCAATTCTTCATCTACGTCACAAGCTAAAGAAAAGACATTTAATTTATAATTATGTGAGCAAAAGGTGGCATACACTTTTATTTTCCTAATTTACTTTGTGTTTTACTCTAGCAGTTCTGCTTCCTGTGGTCTGACGGACTGTAGGGGCCGGGTTTTTGTAGGGGCCTCCGCTGTTCTTAGCCACGCTGACTTGGACATTTGCACTTTCTACACATGAATTATGCCATCTTCTGCTGGACTGCTGTCTGAGAGCAAAGACCTACTGGACGATTCTTACACCTTCTACAGAGGTCAGTGAGGTTGGACTGATTTTTCCTGTCGTCACCTGAAGGCGGATTGCAGTTTACAGGATCTCGCATTGGATGTCTGACTCTGATCTCTGAGGAAACACCTGGCTGAAGGCCGAGACCCAGGCGTCATTTCTGAGGGTCTCCTATGGCAGAAAAGACCAACGGCTTCTGCCCGACGTGAGACGGAGGTTTGAAAACAATGATTCATCTGCTGCATCTCTCTCTCTCCCACACAAGGGGGGCCACATACTTTGTCCAGATTTTTCTGCACAGTGGGACTGAATGCTGCCCTGGACAGATTCTGATGGGGCAAATGGAACATCACATGTAAAGTTGAACTGAGACTCAGAGGCGGTCCTGTTTGTTGCCATGGTTGGTCCTGGGATTTCCCTCAGTCTACAGGTTGGAGACAAAATGGCTGCCAACAAAACCTTGTAGCTCTTAAAGGTTTTTCTAGAATTTTTGAATTGTGTGATGCCACTTTTTCTCACCTTAAGTTTATTTACAGCAAATTCATTATCTACTGCCTTTGCACTCTGACCTCTGCTCTTTGACCCCCAGGATAAGTTTAACGGTGCAGCAGGGTGTTAGAACTCTCTGCAGTTCGCAGAAATATTGTTTACCTGAATGATTATAACTCTGTTTGTCCAACATCTGGCTAATATGTTTCTCTCCTCCAGCATGACAACGATTGAAACAGGATAAAAGTCGGTAAAATTGTTAATTTCCTGATTTATAAAAGCACATCCAACCACAATTGGTCTAAGTTCTAGTTGGCTAAAATTACAGTGGCTACAAATATAAAGACTATTATTTCAAGTTATGACTTAAATTTATTTGGAATCCATTTCAAATCTTAGGAAAATCTACTCTTTGGAAAATTACTCAACAAAATTAAGGGTTTACTGCACATTTTTTCTATCAACTATTAACTTCTTTCACTGAGGTGTAAACACCCTGGTTAAATTACATCCAACTGTTACAGTTAGCAATGAAAGCAAATTTGGGCTAAATGATTTTTGTGGGTTTCTTAGGAGTTTCTGTACCGAAACACTAAACAGTGTTCCGATACAGAAACAGGGGGAGATGAATGGAATTACTCTATTCAAGCAAATTCTGAGTTAATCTAATATATTGAGAATTTTTTCACAAACACAAATGTTTTAATTACTCGAATGAGTTTCTAAAGTAATACTGAATATTCTGAATTGAATACATTCAAATTAACAATGTCATGTGTCAAATAGATTTCTACAAAATAGTTTAAATTGTTTGATTGCTGCTTCTCTCTTGCTATAATTCAAAATAATTTGTTTAACCAAGTCATGCAGAAAGGTCTAACCTGAACATCATATCAGTTAATAAATCTAGTTGTATCAAATTTCTCCCCAAAACTGCCAAAAACATTGATGAATATGATAAACACTACAAAGGAGTGTAATTCAGTTAAATACATATTTCACAGATGGGTTTTCAAAAGAACCAGTTGTTCAAAGGTTAAAATTGTTGAACTTATGGGATTTAAAATCATGATGAGAATAAAATAAGTCAGTTAAATATGGAGTGACAGGGTTAACTTTATCCTTGTAAAAAAAAACAGGCTAATCATTCTATGATGCTTAAAATGGGAAGAAAATATGAGGATTCAAATTAAATTGGTCTAAATTGGGATTTACAAATGAGCAATTATGGAACTGCTTAAAGGGGGTCAAAAGGATTGACAGAATAAAAAAGAATCAAGTTCTATGTGTAATTGTTGATCCAATGCCTAAACATTTCTCATAATCTTAATTTACAGTTTTTGGTCTGAGACAAAATAAGGTTGTCTTTTATTACATGAATACAATATATTACAAGGGATCTTAATTTAACACGGATCATTAACTTTTCACACTATTGATGATACTTTACAGGCCTTTACTATAGCAGGTTACTTCTTGTTAAATGAGGACTATTTGATTGAATCTAATTAAAAAACAAAAGCAAAAGATTTATATATGGTTTAAGATTTCTGGTAAAGTTTCTATTAGGGATGATTCCTATATACATTTCAAATGATATTTCTTTGATAAAACATGACTGTGGGCAGTTTTGCACATTTATTTCATAATCTGATCTTTTACTTGATTTTTTGTTTGGTTTCTGATTTTGTCTGATCCTATGAATATGCCAACACTTAAAACAAGCAAAGTTATTTTTGAAGGTTGAAATGTGCTACTTAATTTAAGCATTTCTTTAGCTATTATTAAGAGGAGAACTGGAATAACAAATGTTACTGATATATTGATGCTCTATTGGCTTAGTATGAAAAAAAAAAAAAAAAAAAAAACCAACAAAAAACAACGGCAACTTGATCTTCAGCTTCAAAGAGAAGCCTTTAAATAAAGAAAAAGGAACATTATATTTACTAATTAGATGATGCAGAATCTTAAAGAACCTTCCTTGCTCTCCTCATCACCTGTGGATGCTGCTGTTCCCTGCCTGAGGTCCTCGGCTGTTCAGTGCATCACTTCCAACACAGAGAAGGGCAGCGGTACCAATAGAACCCCACCTGCCTATCAGATGTTTTCCCAGAACCGAAAGACGAACGTTGACCTCCAGCTTTCTATAGTATAAGGGCAGTACTAGTATCTAGTGACAAAACAAGATTTTTTCCTTCACTTTAATGTTCTTTATATAATCCATTGATTTTGCCTTTTGTTGTGTTTTTTCTGTTGCAGAATGAAGTCCAATCCTTTCTGGGTGTGCCGGGATGTGAGACTGTGGGCGCCTTCCACGATTGGTGGACCGAGTTAAAGCTGAAACGCCACACTGAAGCCTCCTGGGCACTGTCGGGGTTTCCTATCGAGCTGCGCCGGCTCTACATCTGGACACACGCAGAAACTGATTTGACGTAGACAGGTCTCGCTATAGAGAGACTGACATGATTAGATTCTATTACTATTATTGTATTTTACTTAGAGAGCATTTTTACTTGTTTCCTCATCACAGTTAATTCATATCAGTATATTTTGACTGTGCTGCCCTTGAAACTGATTTATTGCATTGGTTTGCTGTTTTATGAATGTGTTCATTGTTCTGTGCCTTTCAATACTCAGACTTCTAAGCTTTTCTTACCATTTCATTTCGTTTAACATTGCATCCTTTCTGTAGGTCATTAACCTTTAAATATTACATAGAAATTTCAGTAAGTTTGGTTTCTAAAACTAACACATTGTTTTACGCATTACTCATTATTGCTTCATTGACTTTAAAGGATAGTAGCTTAACATTTCTAATTTTACTTTTTAAGTTTTAAGTAATATCTACTTTTTATTCATGTTACATTTTATTCATTTTAAATATTAACCTAACACTTTATTCATTTTTGCATTTTATTAAGTTTGAAATATCATCCTAACATTCTATTCAATTTACATTTTGGTTAACTCTAACAACTTAGTGAATATAATTTTAATACTTTTTTACTTTAAAGATGACAATTAGATCCTCCTAACACTTCACCCATTTTATATTTTCATAAAATTTAACATTTATTCTTTAAAAAAAAAAAAAAAAAATTCAGACTTTATTTAATAGGTCATCACCCTTCTATGGCATGACGTTGACCTGAGGTAACAAAAAGAAATAATAAATAACAAGCAACATAAAGGTAATAATATTTGGTTCCAGAAAATGTCATGGTTCGACTTTATGATTGATGTGTAATTACAGATGATGAAGCTCTGACAAAACTGCAAAAATATTTTCTTCTACAAAAAACAAAAAACAAAACAGTCATGCCATGGAGGGTTGACTTATGTTCCTCCAAATTTAACACTCTAACATCCTTTAACAATTTTATTTCTTTACATGTTCTTTATTAGAATTGTAAGAGGGACATTGTGGTTTCGATCCACCGCCTAAGAGGCATAGGGGTGCCCTGTCCGTTTTTACCCCCAAAATTGAAATGAAATGAAATGAGATGAAATGACATGAATGAAAGACAACATCAATGACTGAAATGATCAAATGTATATCAAGATCTGTAAAAGCCTCGGGGGATGTTTTCCGGAAGGGACAGTGTCTACTCTAGGGTTTGTCTTCTCCTTTTTGGGCTCTTTTAGAGCCCAACAGGGGGTGTTGAGATTAGTAAATTAGTTAAATCATTATGATTACTATTATGTGTTGAGATGCTTTACCAAGGCCGAGAAAGAGTCACACGCTGTTAGACAAAGGGCCCATAGTAAAGAGTTACATTTTTGATTCTGTTAGACACTAAAGCATATTTCTCACGAGAAAACAGAAACTTATCAGGCCACAGAGACATGGTGTGATTTCAGGGAGTGTCTTCAGTTCATATAATCAGCTGCCCTCCTCTTTCTCCTGAGACGCTGCACAGACTTTTTTAGAAACTCTTCTCGGATGTAATGGTAAAGCGTCTCCTTTCAGCGCTGAAAGTTAATAAAATAAGTAAAGTCTGAATGCTTTTCTTGGCTGATTTTATGCTCCGTGTGTCAATACAAATTATGATTCATCGATTGAGACTCTCGTTCTCAACACTTTACAGCGTTTATTCAGTCAAACACAATATTTGGGGTTTCATAGTGCTTCGTTTTTTCCACCCTGTTACACAAAATGTGTATATTTGTATAACTAAATTTTAAATATCACGAGTAACTGTCTTAATTTATCTAAACTGCATTCGCATACATATAAAGTCTGAGCCTAACAACTACGAATTAGGCTCAGTGTATGGTTTAGGTTGTGTGTTTTTGAGGATTTTTAAGCAGCGGTCGATGAAATATTGCTCATGTGAATCTCAGCTAAAGCAGCAGCTTCAGTTGATTATCTCTGGAAAACATGAGTCAACTGACATGAAATGAGGGAAATTCATCCTCTTTAAAGACGACAAACCTATTAGCTCAAATAACATCCTGCATGCATAAACGCTGTAACTGTCCTCTTCACCGCATGTGTTGCACATTTGTTTGCAGTAGTTGGCTCGCAACTAGCTAGCCAACTAGCTAGCTGCTTACTGACAGAGCCTTTTCTATTTATCCATACCTCAGGGAGTTTATTAACAGTATCATTCATATTCCAATTATTCTGTCTCATTATTAAGCTTGTTACGTTGTTTTAATTTTTATTACATGTAGTAATTGTTTCTTCCCTAAGGTCTATGGTAGTTTTATTAGAAACTGCTTTGATAACAGAGAAGCTAGAAACACAAAATAGATTTCTGTTTTAAAAGCTAATTTTAGTAAAGAGTTAATTAATTCTTTCAGCTGATACCCATTCACAAACCTGAACCCCTATTTTGTACTCAACTGTTCATTTTGTCTCTTTGTACTTCCATTTAAAATCTGTAAACAAATGTCGCTGGCAACTTCACTTTATTTATTTTTCTGGTTAGCTGTTTATTTTTACAATTTATGTTAATTTTCCCAAATACCAAGTAGAATTTAGTTTGAATGTATATTATTTGTTGGAAACTTCATATTACATCTTATCTCAAATTAATGCTGGTCTGATTCTGGTGTGGGCCAGATGACTCAAATCCAGAAACATTGGTCTAACTAAAATAAGCAACTTCCTGTTAGTTTATTTACTGGATACAACTACACTTCCACAGGAGCAAACTGCGAACAAATTATAGGAAAAAAAAAATCTAAATCACTGGTTATCAAAAAAGGTACAAAATATCTCCCCGTGTACGAAATGAGGTGTGGCTGGTAGTAAATGTCCTGCGGGAGACATTTAAAAAAAAAAAAGTCAAATTAAAATATATATTTGTGATTTGCCAGGGCTTTTTGAGTGAAACACTAAATATTTCTGCTGTCACAGATGTACAACGAACTAGTTAATCAGCTATGCTATAGCTAGGTAGCCTGCAGTTAGCTGTTTTACCGACATGTGACTCATTGCTCATAACTCTGGCCTTGAGACAGTGTTACACTTTCACCAAAATGATTCACCGTTTTTCAGAAGCGGAAAAATGTAGAAGCAGATGGATTTATCTGTTTTGTAAGCCAGACCTGCAGCTCACCAGCAGTAGGTGGGAATGAGGGAGCATGACGGTAAACTACGTGCTCTGCTCAGAGGAAGAATGAACAATCTTTTCTCTGGTGTCTGATTGAAAACATTAAAACAACAAGAATGGAAGCAGGGAACATTTGAGCTTTTTTGAAGCTGTGACTTTTCAAAACCTCGCTTTACCTTGATACCTATAACTGGCCGATGCTTAAGTAAAACAGAGTTTTTACTTGATCTTTATTTTATGAGCTATTTTGTATAAAAATTTGCAAACGCTCTCTTGCCATTTACTGACTGGTAACTGACTTTGCTGTTTTTGCTGGGAGGACGCTGTGAGTGTAGCAGAGACATAAGGTTTAAAAAAAAATGGATTGAATTCATACACAGAGGAAAGTTGTTGCTTTAACAACTGTTAGTAAACATCTTTATATATACAATTTTACATTTTATTGCAACTTTACTTGAAACATTACCTTGAATTAGGTAGAAATGCTTTTTCTTTATCACTACAGGGTGTAATAGAAACGGTCTGCACTTGTTTTGACTATTTAAATGAGAAAAGCCAGCCTTCATCTGAACGATTAATAAGAGTAGAAATAAATCTTTTCACACTGAAGCTATTTAAAGTCCTGGAAACCATTTTCAATCCAAATGATGCATTTCCCCCCAAAGGCAATAAAAATGCAAAAAACAAAAAAGAAAGTAGAACATTTGGAAGATGCACATGCTATCAAGCTTTCACACACACTTTGACAATGTAGACTAGAATTTTTTTTTCTTTTTTGAGAGTTTTATGTGCCAGCGTTTTAATTATTATGATTTCATTTGGGCTGCCAACAGAATGTGACAGGAAGAGACGGGAACAGTCTTTACAACCTGCTGATTATTCCCCCTTTGTGAAGAGGAAAATGATAACCTCCTCCTGACAGGTCCTTATCATTTCTGAGCACATTGCAGTGAAACACCGTGTACCGCGGCTCAGCGCTTTGATAAATGTGGCCCCCGATAAACTTTTCTCCTCAAGGACTAATGGGGATGGAAATGCTCGTTTTCATCTGCAGCAGTGCAGGTGGCTATCGGAGATTTGAATGATGAATGTGGGAAGGAAGTCAGGTCAGGTGTGTGAGTTAAACACAAACCTCGGGGGTAAATACCAGGGTCCATGAAGGTTGCCATGCTGAAGTTGGCCAAGACGAAGAGGAAGACCAGGCCATTGTAGAGAGGCACAGCGGGAGAGATTACCTTCATCAACCAGGGACACCTGAAAACAAATAAAACGACAATGTTGAACAAGAAGGCTCATAAACGCTTTGAACTCAACATGTATTTAAATGTCCACGGGGTACATGTGTATCATCTGTTTTTCACTGATTCATGTGAATTAATATTCTTTAGCCAGGCTAAAGAAAAAAGAAATGTTGTAACCACCAGATTTTGCCAAAAGTTAAATTTCCTGCACAAAGTTTTATTAATGTCAAACTTGTAAAAAAATAAAATAAAAAATTCATTTCAGTTTGTTTATTGCTAATTCACAACAAATGTTATTTCAATGTACTTTGTGAGATGCACAAAGTACAAATCAAATTTAGTTCCATACTCCAGTTTACTTCTTATCCTGGTAGAGAGGCTTCACAGATATAAATTACAAGGGAAACATGCAACAGAATCGTTCTCTTCTGAAATAAATAACAAAACTTGGTAAATAGTAACAGCAAACTATTATTGGTAGACTTGTTTTGCCACGGTTGAGAGATTAACAAATCCTCCTGTAACTGTGCCATCCAAACTTCACACTGTGAGGACTTGCAGTGAATTTGTCATCTTCTTTACTGAGAACATTCTGGTTTTTTACAGTCCGGTACCAAGTCCAACGTCAATGCTGGTCTCAATCAATATACCAACCTAGAGAAAATTACCCAGTTCTACAAACCCGTTGATATGAAAACATGTTGCATCAACCTTCCAGACCACTCTGGTCTCCCAGAGTCTGAACTAAACATGGAGAAGCAGCATTCAGCTTTTATGCTCTTCTAATCTGGAACAAACTTCCAGAAAGCTGCAAAAGTGCTGGAACGCTGAGTTCCTTTAAATCAAGGCTAAAAACCCATTTGTTTAGCAGTACCTTTGATCAATAATAACTGAAACATCATTAATTGAAGTCTTTATTGCAACCTTTAATTTAGTTCCTTTATTTTACCAGTGTTATGTAATGTTCTTGGCTTTTTTTTAAAAATTGTTTTATGATTTCATCATGCTAAGCATTTTGAATCGCATTGTTGCTCAACTCGTCTTGCCTTCCCTAGTCATAATGCAACACTGTCAGGGTCGGCTTACTATCCCTGTTGGTAAAATGAAAAATCTCAAGTTAAATCCACCCAACTGCATTGTGTCAGACTCTGCATCTTATAGCCTCAGCGAACGATAAACTGCATTGAGTTGTTGACTTTATAGCAATTGCTCTTAATGAGCAAACAAATATCACCTGAAATCAAATAATAACACAGCCGGTGCCAAATGGGCTCGGTAAAGTTAAATATTTGTGCTGTCATTCTAGACATATTAAACTAGACTAAAGCCAGAGGCTCATGAAGACGTTGGTGTCGATAAAGGAAAAGGGGGCAGTATTCCACAAACAGACCCTCCTGCTTATTCTGCCATATGTTTCAACACAGTGACTCCAACCCTTATAGCACAAATCTTCGCCATAAGCTCACTCGACCCTTTGAACATGCCACTCGAGGCAATTCTGATGTAAAAAAAAGTGCATTTTCTGGTACTTGAGCCTTGAGTTTCATCTTTACCCCATAACTCCTCTGCTGCCCCAATAGTCCTCTTCTGCTTCGTTGAATTATTCAGAGCTCTGGCTCCAGAAAAGCCGCTAAAGCAGAATATAGAGAGCTGCTAAGAAGAGCTGGCCTCTCTCTGGTCATCAACTGTGTGGCACCTGGTGGGAGGTTTCATTTGGCCGTATCACTGGCAGCAGTCACGGCTGACCTCCCTCAGGTGTCTCGGGACTGTTAATTTTCTTCCTGTCGCTGTTTGTGAGTTATCATACCCGAGACAGCCGGCAGTCACTGCGGTGTAGCTGTTCTGAGCATAATCTAAGCTAGCTTAATTGCATATCTAAGCTAACAAACAAAACTCTCTGAAGAACACATACAGATGAAGCCTGTAGTTCCATTAATGCCACAACCCTGCTGACCGCACATTTAATATGCTACAAAGAAAAAAAGTAAACTCTGCACTTATTTGGTTACACACAAGTTGCCACAACGCATATGGCAGGAAAACTGATTACAACATAGTCTTACAATGTAGGCTATTTTTAGTTGGCTGTTCTAAAAGACAATTCTGATTCATCCAAAATTAGTATTTACAGATCAAACATTTACAAAAACTAGGAACTGGAAATCAGACAACAAAATTCAGATGGATCTCTGCATTAAAGAGTTGTAAGACCTGTTGGTCATAAGGTTGTAAAAAGATTGAGAATTGCTTCTACATCCCATTATAAACATCGGTAACACCTGTCATGAAGATGAAGGAGTTTTCATGAATGTTTACAACCGTTGTCGCAACGTGTCATTCGGTAAATAATGACACTTTTAATGCAAAATTGACAATTTTAATAGACTTTTAATGTAATTTTGCAAAAAAAGAGTCATCATTTACCGCATGAGACTTCATGACTACAGTCGTAAACATTTATGAAAACTCCCTCATCTTTAGGACAGGTGCTATATCACGTTTATGACAGCGTCATGTCAGTCTTATGTACACCCCGTCAAATAAAGTGTTGCCCAAACGTCAACATATGTCAAGAGCACATTGTTACGTACATAAGTAGGTCAGAGAGAAAAAGAAATTATTACAATAAAGATATTTCAAAATCTGTGTCCTTCAGAACAACTTATTGTAATAAATGGCTTCTTAGGTTATTTTGCTACAGTGATGGATTCCAGGTTATTATAGCTAAATGAAACAAATAAAATAACTGAAATGGGAATGTTTGTTAAATGAAATTTTTTTTTTAACTTGAACTATATAAACAAACATACTGGAATTATAGTTATAATATCCGCTGTTTTTGCGTTTATGAATCTATTTATTAGCCTTTCGAACTGATTAGAAATTGACTACCCCCCCCCCCCGCCCCACACACACACACACACACACACGTGCAGTTTACGTCAACTGGTCAACTGTTGTCAAATTACGGCACTCCATGCTCCTGCTGGTGGTGCTTAGCTAGTCCACAAAATGGCGACAGTGAAAATTGGGAGAAAACCAGCGATGATTGGGAGAAAACAAATTTATAACAGTGTTATAAATTTGTTATAAAAGTATTACTGATTGCACTTTAAAAATTAGATAACTTTATGTTATTAAAGGTAAAGTTTAAACAGTAATGATTTATTGGTTAATGTCAAGTTGTCATAATAAAGACATTTTGAATAATGTCAACTTTGTATTAAAAGTGTCATAATTTACCGAATCACGCTTTATGACAACAGTCATAAATATTCATGAAGGCTTATTCGTGTTCATGACAGGTGTTATGTCATGTTTATGAAAGAGTCATGACAGTCTTATTCACCCCCCTTCAAATAAAGTGTTACCCAAAAAGTTACGACAAAGATAAAGATAACAAATATATATATATATATTTTTTATTATTATTATTATTATTATTATTTTTTAACCCCGGTTGAATTTAGACTATTCTGCATCCACTGCAATAAATGACAGCAGCAAGTAAGATTTATAAAGTCGTAGGCTGCCTCTGAAATCAAGTCGCGCTTTCCCTCATTTAAGTCAGTCAAAGCGAACTGGCACAAACACGAAACCACCCGACTCCTTGGCTGGAGTGTTTCAAAAGTCATCTTTACGTGCTCGCTCTCTCTAAACACGGCTTCAGTGGCTCGTTTTGTGACAGATATCGCATTTACTTTAACAAGAAGCGAGATCAAAGCGGCTCTCTGTGGAGTTGCCTTCACTCGGCGGGCTCTCGTCATCGCAGCTTTGGCAACAAAGCAAGGCTTGTACAAATCTTTCAAAGCGTCTTCACAGAAACGCAACAGCAAGCGGTTCCACTTACAGAAACGACTTACAGAAACGATGTATTTACCTTCCAAAGGCTCATGTATTTTTACCCACAGTGGGATGCTGCTGCAAAAAAAAAAAAAAAAATGGAGTGCAATTAATGGCCGCCAGTTCAGTCTCCAGGCAGTTGACGGTGTGGGCGGAAATGTCTAATTAAGGGCACGCACTCGCTGGTTAATAGCGTAGGAGCAACAAGTAAATACTGAGTTCTTATAAACATTGTTTACTAGTCTATTTTACTCTGTGATAATTAAACAGAGGGAGAAACCCAATCAGCTGTCCAATTTGCGGGCAGTCATTCATTCAGTAGCGCTCGCTGCCAAAAGTGCAGGAATAACGACTTTGACCGAGTTGGGCTGTATATTCTTGATGACAATCGAAATGCCCGAAGACAGAAATCGGAGATCTGAGCGAGCAGGCGCCCCTTCCAACCAAACAGCATCTAAAAGTGCCGGTGTGCAGCCTCTGAACATCAAACACAAAGTCACAACAGAGGCACGAAAACAGCCTTCAAAAGAATAGGAGGTGACAATATTCATTCCACCACCTGACTGAGACTGAGAGGAAATCTAAAAACCACATCCATGGTGGCAGCAGGTTGACGTAGCGCTGTTATGTGACTTCTGATTTGTTCTTTTTGTAGACTTTAGTTCTTTTTTTTATATTTGTTTCAGGCATGGCATGTCTGGATAATTACTCCCTCTGGTTTTGGATGCTCTGCAGCGTGGAAAACGTTTTCTCTTACTCTTTTTTTTTTAACCTTTGGACAGTTGTTCTGATGTGTAACTGTGGCAACAGCAGCTGGTTAGTTTGAATAATGCCTGAACTACGACCCCAAATCCCAGGAGAGTTGGAAATGAGGCTTCAGCATCTCTAACCACCCGGCCAGACAGATTTAAAGAGGAGCGGGAAAAGCAAATGAGCTGGATTAGCAGTTCGACCAACAACTGATGGTATCATCCAGGACAAGTTGCTGTAAAAATATTGCTAGTGCGACATGAGAGTCATGAGAATGCAGAGGCTTCAGTCAGAAGCCTCTTCAGATTTGTTGAAACGTTGACTGCTACCAGAGATCCGTCCTGCCCAGTGCGTCACCATCCAAGACTCTTTGAAGAAATGTGAATAATGTGAGTCATGACAACATTTCATTTCCCTTATTGGGGATAAAGTATTTTTGAAATTAATTGAATTACTTATACTCAAAAACAAACTTTAGTGCAAACAAATCTGCTATTAATTAATTAAACTTCTTTTGTCAAAATGGCGCAGAGGCTAACGGGCCCGTCTTTGGTACACCAAATAGCTAAATGACCGACAGCAAAGTTGTTGTTTTTTTTATCATTTTGAACTTCAGCTTTATGGAACATTCTGGATTGGGACTTTTGTCAGTGCCAATGATAAAGTAAAGAGTCTACATTCTGGAGGGTATACACACAAATACTGATAGTGACTGTTGGTTATGCTAACCAGGCTAATCGCTAGTGTAACAGGCTAACATCCTTTCAGAACTTCAGGCCATTTCTCGGGCGAGATCGAAAATAAGCTGTTAATTTTGGATCACTGAATCCCAGCAATACAACTTTTGATTTTTAAAACCGTAGAAAATATCATAAGATTATGATACAAACACTAAAATAACATGGAGGACCCACAGTTACCCGACCCTTACGCAGAGTTAGCTGATAACCTCTGAAGCAGCTTAGTGTTCAGTTACCAACCTTACGGGAGTCAGAAAATGAGTTCAACACCAAAATCACTAAAGAAGACAGCTTAAGCTAAAACCACAAAACTCACACAGGTGACATAATCTCAGAGACATGACCGAAAGGTTCTAAAAGAGTTAAACATATGCTTTGGCAAACTTTTCACTTTAAAAATCATTCGCAATGTTTTTTTTTCCCTGTTGACTTCAAGTCATATAACATTAATATAAAAGAAAATAATTTCTGTGACTCATTAATGAACAAACCTGTATGCTATTAAAATAATTAACATTTTATAGATGTTTCCTTAAGGAAAAAGTGCTTCATATGTGGATTAGAGCCAAAAGCTGAACCTGATAGGCACCTGTACCACCGAGCAATGCCACCAGGCCATTGGGAACAATTACAGTAATGTATTCAGCTCCCGGTGAGCCATCCTATTGATTAGTTCATTAAGTCTCAACCCAGAAAGCATCGCAGGGGAGGCCTATTCTCACACAGGTCACCCACTGACACTCACTGATCCAGAATCTGTTGCTAGGTCAGATTGGTTCGACCCATCAGAAAGGAGATTTTAATCATGACCAGGGCCTTTAGGGAAATCACAAAAAAAATATGATTTATACACGTCAACTCCGAGGCCTAAGTAGAAGTATTTTTCATATTTATATCAGCGTCCTCACGAGTCCTTCACAGAATTTATCTACATTGGTCTCCGATGGACGTTTTTCCCCCCCTCTCAAAAATCATCCCCGCTCTCCAATTAGGATACAGAAATGTCAGCATCGCTTATTCCATATTATCTCGGGACGTGCCGCTCTCCTGAATCTCTGTGTCCCAGCACACAATATTCAGTGTTTCTCACATACATAAACAAACACACACACACACGCACGCACACACACACACACACACACACACACACACACACACACACACACACTAGCGCAGAGACTGTTGTCAGAGGCGATAGAGGGGATGTTTTCTGATGGCGTGGAGCCGAGCAGTTCCAGGAAGGTCAGGCGAGGAGCAGACCTTTACATCCTGAGAAGGCAAAATGAAATTCAGCTCCCAGTGTCATTCATAAAGGATATGTTTTTCCTGGACACCACAAAAGGTGGAGCAGATTTCAGAGTGAGCTCTAAACACAGAACATGTAACTGGATAACATTTAAAAAAGGTAAATAATGTCTTTATACAGTTTTACTCTAAATTTCAGTCTTACTCACATGGTGGGATGTTTACAGATACTTGTCCCAGCATCTGAACCATGGGGTGTCCCAATACAACTTTTTCACTTCCAATATGATACAGATATCGCAGTTTTGAATACTGGCCGATACTGATACTTACCTGATACGATAACAGCACGAATCACTTGCGTTTGTATTACTTATTTTGTAGTGTGGAACATTCGAAAAGGCTTCATCAAACATAGAACAACAACAACAATACAACAATAGGTATGAGAACATCTAACCCTTGTATTCTGGGTATATATGTGGTCATCTGCCTTGGAGATAAATTTTCCATAAATAATTCATGCATTATTAGCTATTTCTAGCCTGTTGTGTTATTCCAAAGCAGGTTTTGATGCATCTTTGAGAGCCAGAAGGTGATGAAAAGTTCATCTCTGTGGGCTAAGATGGCGGCAAACAAGAAAAGTAATACACTTTCAAGCACGACAGCTACCAATGTGGACAAACCAAACACCTTGGCTTCTGGAAAAAAAGTTTTACACCTAAATACCTGAACTAAAGAGGGCAAGAAAAGCTGTGTCTGGATATGTCAAGGTATGAACTATCAAGTAAGTTTTAACAACTGAGCTGTTAAAAACTGGGCAGTCCAACAGGATATTTATCACAGCCACAATGACTCCAGATGAACACATAGACTGGGTTTGGAAAGGCTAAAGCAAGATTACATCATTTCCTGGAGTGGCACCAAACGGAACCCCGTTAAAAATGTATGTTTGGAATCTGGGCCGACTCCATCAAACCAACCAATTTAATCGAGCTCTATTGTTTCTGTTCAGTCAGAACTTTGCTGCCAACTGGCTGATGTGTCGACCCAAGTCAAAGTCCAACTTAAGGAGAAAATTAAGGAATTAAACAGGGTCTTAATGTAACACAAGAGGTCCTTTGACTCATTTTTATGAACCCTGCAGGTGAATCATTGTTATTTTATATTAATAGTTTTTGGCATCGTTGTCTTTTTGAGTTTGATTTATTGACCATGGCTGCCTCCCACACACCAAGAAACCTGAGAAGCTGAAGGGCGCACGCTCATCTCCATGCGCATTTTTGCTCACAGCCATTTGCATTTTAATAAGGAGGCCACATGAAAAGCAATGAAGTACTCTGCCCCCAAAGTCTGCCTTCACATATATTTACATATTTATCGACCCGCTGCCTGGTGAAGAAAACTTATTTTTCTCTTCCAGAAAAGCAGCTCGCACTCTAAGTTTAAAACATGCGAGATGTTCGCTGCAAATTTCATTCGCAGTTTGTAATTTACCACCAAAAAGGATTATGTTGAGTGTTTTTGGGCTGTTGCCATGAAATCTAAGGGGTCATTAATAATTTGGTATATTGGATTTTTCATCAATATTATCTGGAACATTTTGTTCTCCCTGAATCTTTGATTTTACCAGATCCTTCAGTTGCCTGTGTTTATTTTGTTGCCTACAAGATTTTCACAACTTTGAATATATAATACAAGTAAGAATTAAAATACACGTAATACTGCCTCCCAGTTTATTAAATCCCAGCTTTAATGGTGGGATTATGTGAAATTGTTTGCAAACACAATAATTAAACTCCTCTTGAGTATGGCTGCTGTGATCTGAGGAAAAGAATTGCAGCACACTTAAATAAATCCAGAATGTGAGTCAAAAAAAAAATAAAAAGTCAAAATCAAAAAATATTGATTCAAACTCTGTGGAAATGTGCAACTTCAAATAAATTGCTCCATATGGATATTTTATTGAGATAATTGGTGTTAGAAAACAACAACAAAAAAAAAATCTGTGGGGAAAAAATTCCCATAATTTTAATCAGCAGAACTAAAAACTAAGATTCTGTCACAGCGATTACACTGAATGTCTTACATAAAGTCACACAAAGCTCCAGGGAAAGGTAAAACTTTGACAACATTTCGGTGAGTTTCACCTTGTTTAGTCGATCGGAGTAGAAAAGAGAGAAAGAGTTCTGGTCGGGATTACAACCTAAATAATAAACCTACAGTGATTATTTAGCAAAGAATACTCTGTGAAACAAAACTAAATTCATATCTAAGCCTGAAGAAGTTTAGAATATTTATTATATATATATATATATATATATAAAACCTGCATGATTGTGATCAGAAGGATAGCATCACTTCCTTTAAAACTGGTCAATGATTATTTTATTCCAGGAAGGTTTGGGAATATAAATGCTGCGAAATATTCTAATAGCATATATTGAAATGTTGTCATTTGTGTACCACTCACTTACACCTGTGGAATAATTTTAGATTAGTACAAAATAAAACATCGAGTGTAGTGTAGCGTACAACGCAAGACGACGGAAACATCCAGTAAGAAACTGAGCTGGAGTGGGAAAATACGAGGTTAAAGAAATATCAGTATTGGAAATTTTTAACATTGACCGACGAGTTCAGCTCAACATGGTTCTTTTCTAACTTAAGACATTTAGAAACACAGTTTTTTTTTTCTCTCACTATGCTGGTAGGAGAGGCAGAATCAGGATGCATAGAATAATAGACACAGATGTGACTGACAGACTAGAGGGCATGGAAATTCATTACAGAATGATTTATATTCCATTCAACATCTGATTGCCAGATGAATGGGACCTGCCCTGATGCCGAGCGCGCCGTTCGGTCGTAAATATGAATTAGAAATCCCTTCTAAATCAATGACCATAAAAAAATTATGCTCCATACATAATCCCTTGAAAGCTTTTTTTTTTTTTTTTGTCAATGTAGATAAACATTTGGAATGAGCAGATGGCTCTAACTGATCCCGAAATGTTTTCTTTGAGTGAGAGGAGTGAGTTGGCACATTAGCTCCCATTTTATTTGTCTAACAAGACAATATCTGCCTAATCTCTCATTATCTTACTAGCAGTTTTAAACTGTATAAGAGGACGGACGTCCACAGGATTCGGTCATCTTTGCTAACCACGACTCAATGAGAAATGCCTCTGACGTGGGGCGGGGGGCTCAACAAATCACCATTCCCTGCTCTCGTAATCCAATAAAATAAACGTCAATTACTTTTCCTAATGAAAGACAGCTTAGGGAAACATTTGCCACCACAGAGGCACAGCAAACACACACTCTGAGCCACTGTGTGTTGTGCAAGGCAAGGGCAGAACCTCCCCCAAGGGGCAGAGGACATGTGTGTTGGCTCTTTTTCTTCCACACAGACCCCGTGGGAAACTGAAAACCAGTACAGTACCATGGGTCAGCTGGTATAAATGAGGCTCAACGAGCTAAAGCACACTGCGGCTTAGCGAGACAAGCGTAGTAAATATTTGTGGGTATTTGGACTGAAGCAGTTTTGGCTAGCACAACTGTTGTCCTTGTGTGTGTGAGTCTGCGTGAGTGTGTGAGTTTATGTGTTTGTGTCAAGTTCTTTGATAATCTCAATTATGAAACTACATGTCCCCACGATGTGGACAGTGGCTTTCAGTGGATTTAGCTAGCATGCCACCGCTAGCCTGCTACACCTCCAGTTGCTAGGCTAGCACGTACAGAGGAGAAAGAAAGTTGGCTTTCCCTCTGTCACATTCCTCGGCCATCTTATTCTAGGCTCCAACCACCACAACCCACATGTGCAGCCACTGTCAGGAGCGCCGAGAGTTACGACCGCTCGGGAGGCAACGGAGTCATTCGTTTTGGTCTGCTAGCTGTTTTTAGGTAGCGGCGTGCTAGACGGTAGCTGTTCACAGTAGTTAAGTATAGTCATCATGGCAACAGGGAGGATGAATGGTGTTTACCTTATAAAACCTGTTGTAAAAGTGCCATAAAAAGCTGTTGGATTCTATCACAGATCTTTTTTTTAAGAAACAAATGTTTTAAACTTAATCGACAGTGAAAGCAGTCACACCAAAAAAAGTGCTCCAGTAGAATTTGTTGTGTTAAAATATGCTCAGCTGGGTGCTGTGGTGGCGCAGGGGCAAAGCACGACCCACATATCAAGGCCTTAGTCCTCGGAGCCGGTGGTTGCAGGTTTGAGTCCCGGCCTGGCAACATTTGCTGCATGTCTTCCCCCTCTCCCTGTCAAACTACCTTCAAATAAAGGCCACTAGAGCCAACAAAACCTTTAAATACGCTCAGCTGTGAGTTCCTCATTTCGGACCTCTTCACTCCTCTATCTGAAATTCACCTTCAGTTCAATTCATGTGTTTATATAGCACAGATTCAGAGCAAATGTCGCGTTAAGAAACGTAAAATAAAATGGTTGAATTTTGGAGTTTCTAATCAGCAAAAATATATATAGGCTATCCTTGAAATTGAAGTTCAAAGTTTCAATTTTCTAAATCGGAATGCTTTGGGGAATCCCAAAGCCTCTTTAAATATGGCTGCTTCACATTTAAAACGGTTATTGTGGCAGGAATAAACTATTATTATCTGTCATAATCGAACAGTTTGTATCTATTGAGAACAATGCCTACTTTCAAAGTATTATAGCACCGCTATATTTTAAAAGATTTAGAAGTGCAATGTACTTTTCTTTGTAACTTTCTTTTTTATCAACAGCTACGATACCTAAGTTGTATATCCATGGCAAACAAATTTGATTTTGAGGTTGCAGTGGGTTAAAAAAAACTTTGAACTTTTGATACCCTGTCAATTTGGGATGTTTATTTTATTTTCCCACCTCTAACTTGGAAATTTTACCTTTTGAGTAATATTGGGACGCAGAACTCAACCATATACATAACTGAACAGAAATAATGGAAAAAACTTTATTCTTTCTTTGTTTTTTTCCCTACAGCACAACACAACAAACATGAGAATTTCAAGTTCTGGTGTACTGCTATTCTAAGGTTGCTTTCAGCATGGTGTGATTTGAACATTTGGTATACACACTACCTGACAGCTGTAGACAAACATAATACTAGGTCTGATACATGCATTTTTTATTTAGATTTAACCAGCTGGCGACAAAACAAAGCTATGATCCATCACCAGGCTTCCAAAGCTATTCCAAGAAAAAGCAAGGAGCACATAAGTGGAACTGAGCTGAAACCCGAGGAGGTAGTCCAAAATTACAGCAGCCGGCACAGAGACACACAGGCTGAGGAATAAATAGAGAGCAAAAGACACATGGAGACTGAAGGCGCTTGGATCAACCCAACACAGAGTTTTAGGAAGCAAGTCAAGAAGCTGTTGACCTAAATAGTTGTGTGCTGAATGCACAATGACCCTTCACTCTCTGGAACTGAGCCGCCCGCGCTGCCACCTTGTCCAGCACAGCTGCCTCTATTACAGCAATCCATCTGTAAACCCAATCCAAAAGCTGCTCCATCCAATTCTCCTTTTGCTTTCTGAGGGAAACCGAGATTGGCTTTAGAGAGGTCGAGCCCCAAACCGACACACAAACACAAGCAGCTCTCCATAACACAGAACAGCCCTCGTAGTCTGCAGCACTTCCCAAAAAGCCTGGCAGATCGAGTCCTCAAAGCTTATACTTGTCTGCAATAAAGGCAAAACTTTGTCTCGCCGCACAGCCAACTTAAGCCGTGCTTCCACTGACCTGAAAATTGCGTAAATTAATTAGGAAATTAGAATGGAAGCACAGCAATTAAAAAACAAAAAACAAAAAAAACATTTCTTGATAAAAAGTGTTTCCGCTAGGATGAAGTGGTTGTATCAGAATTAGTATATTTGGCAAAACTGCAAAGGAAACAATTATTTTGTATCACACAAGTCACGTGATCAACAAGAATTAGAGCCAGCCTTTAAAATGTGTTTCACTACAGTCCATTGAAAGAACAAAATAAGACAAACAAACAAAATAGAATATGGGTAGAGCAGGGCCTGACGTTATCGGATGTTACTGACGGAAAAGACGAAGAAGACAACAGGAAGTGGTAGAAGAAGATGACACAGCATGTTATTTAATGATTTATTACATGAATAAACTTGTTAATGTGTGATTTTAATTGCATTTCTTTATTAATGGACTCATCACAATTGTGAAATTTAGTGGAATATCGACAATGTTGCGCACATTTGCAATGGAAAAGCAGCTTTAGTTATTATGAAAGGTTTGTTTTTTTTTTCCATAAAATCTTTGGGGGATAAATGTACAAATTATCTCAATTGCAAAAAAGAAATAGAGCAACTAAATTGCATGCACAAATGTGTGTCATATTGTGTCTGTGCAGGCAGAAATGCTGATTACTTATCCACACTCTATTACTGGGGACATTTGAAGCAGAATATTCTTTCACAAGTCTAAAAAAACTGATTAAATCAGAAGCACAAACACAGCTCATCAACGTAAGAACATAGACATACCACCAATAAAATTTAAACTATGCAGGATGGGTGCCACTGTATGAAAATAACAGCATTAGTCATATTGGCGATAATGCAATTCCCATTCGGGTAATTGGACAAGCTAAACCGGCAAAGTGGCCGGTGCCAAGCCTCAGCAAATTGTGCTTGGATGTTAATTCCAGCTTATTAGCCAATGTGGGGTTTTTTCTTCTGCCCCTGCAGAGCCCATCAGCCTAATAAGCTGTTTATCAATCAGTTTGATTCAAGCACAGGCTGATATGGAGGATGGCAGAGATGGACGACACCAGACTGGGTCAGTTCTTTGAGTCTTTTATTTTTCACAGTTTAAAAAGTTTCATACCGCTTTAGACTACAGGTCTGATTTGAGCCTCCTACCAAAGACAAAGTCCACTTTTGCTTTTACAAAAACCATAAGGTTTGCAGTCATTAGAGGACAAACTAACAAAACAACCTAAACCACCAGAAAAGTGGCCTGAGTATTAGGCTGGCAAAAAACAACAACAACAAAAAAGCCCAACTGCAACTGTACGTATTAGCAGATTGCTGAAAATCGTGGCCCAGCGACCAGCTGACTCTGAAAGTCAGGTGTTGTCAGATTGACCTGAACAACAATTAATGACTGTATAATATAAACACGTGCTTTAAAATGCTTACTCAAATATTTACTAGTTATATTAATTAAATATTTCCTTTACCGTTAGTTGCTCAGACTTCTTCCCACTTCACCCCTGCTTTTTCACATGCAAACTATAAATGAGACCTGCACGATATCGGCAAATATTGCAAAGACAGCTTCAGCTGCAATCTCTGCCTCTTTTCTTCTTTCTCATCTGTGCGTCCCTCACTCAAAAGGCCGTCAGCATTCTGAAGAATCTCATTTGTGTCCAAGCTGCCATCAGACTGTCCAAATTGCTAAATATTACATTGCATTTGATTGGACTTATGTAAGTCAACAATCGTTGCAGTCCTGTGTAAATATGAATATTTCGATGATGTTTCTGCAGCTTCACAGATTGGAAGCTGCAGAAACACAGTTTCTGTGTGTCACAGTTCAATAAACACATTGCTCGTTTCCTACACTCAAGGAATATTCTGCTTTGTCTTTCAGAGGTGTTGACTGTTTCATATGAACTCAGATGTTTTTGCAACCCTCCCTACACACAGTGTGTTTGATAAACGTATTGCATTGGCTGTAATAGTGGGTAGAGAAGCCAAAAATGATATGAAACTAAAAACACAGCCACGTCTCCATAGTTAATCAACCAGCAGTGAAAAGATAACCCATGCAAGAGTAAAAAGAGATTGCTTAATCATAATGTTTAGCTTAACTAATTTTGCGAAATTGTGTGCCACAACATAAAATTAGAGGTACATTTGTGTTATTTTTCAAATAATAATTCAAATAAAGTGTAAAATTTCAGCATTTTTTCAAAGTTGAAATAAAAAAAAACACATCAACGGATGAGATTTTCTGTCTGCTGTATATTTACTTGACCTCCAAATGGCACAACAGTGTCAGCACATGAAAAACAAGTTTAGAAAAGGGCAGCTCGTATATATAAGAAGTCACTTTAATGTAAACTGTTTGGCTTTGTGTCTGTGAGTGTGTTTGGCTGGTTAAGCTGTTCCTGTTATGCACTCAGTGAAACGACCCGCTGTGAGCAGCACAGAAACTGTGTTCAGCTAAGAGCAGCTTTTCTTCAAAACGGTTAAAAGAAGAAACCGCGGTGTAGTAAAACCATTGTTAGAAGTACATTTTCTTCAAAAACGTTAACTCAAGTAAGTTGAAGTCACTACCACCCACCTCAGCTTGGCTCAATTTTTGCCTTATAAAAGCAGGAAAAAAAAGACGTAACTTGTTCTTTCAAAAAAGAAAAACCAAAATCAGAACATTCCTCCTCTTCATAATCCTGAAATACCCTTTTATCAGGCATCAACAATGTAAGGTCTCTGCTCAACACAAGGGGCTCTTTGTTCAGTAAGCTAACACACCAGTATTTTTAAAGGTGTGTGTTTTTAAAGCCCCAAATGGAGTGTATGTGCTCCGTATGAAGTGCACCACCTTCATACTGAAGGGAGGTTTTTGTGGCGTGGTGGCGGGTGCCGGAACAGCCCCGCCTGCGTTGGGTGCTTACATGGCTGGGTGCATTATGACAGAGTAGGCCCAGACCTGCCCTCCCACCACAGCTGTCCAGATGTGTCTCCCTGTGCATCTTCATCTCATGAATTGTCGATGTCATGCATGAGCATTTAGACATGCTATGTAAAAATGTTTGTATTTGTGAGGATAATTTTCACTGAGGATAAAAACTGAATCAAAGTAAGATAACACAAGTAGCAGAAGTAACAGAATTTGCCTGTGGCGCACTGTTGCCTTGCAACAAGAAAGTCCTAGGTTTAAATCCCGGCATGGTCAGCCTGTGGGTGTGTGGTTTCTCTCAGAGTACGCTGGCTTCTTCCAAAAGTCTAAAAACAAGACTATAAGGTCATTTGTTCATAGCTTGTGTCTCTGCAATGGATTGGTGACCTATCCAAAGTGTACCCTGTGTCCCAGCTGATAACTGTAGATAGGCACCAGCCCCTCTGCAACACACAATGCTATAGATGATGGATGAGTTGTTCCATGATACAGATCGATCCAAATTATTAATTCCGTGAACAAACAATAGATTCGACACATTTTTGTCAAAGATTTTAGATGTTTGACTAGCTAATTACAGACAATATTGCGTTACCCATGACCTACAACACACAAGTTAACAGAACTGATACATCAGATATTTCTTGTGAATAAAAGGCATAACAATTTATATCTGCTGTTTCTGAGCCGTGTTGGTGCCCCGTAGTTCCAAGGTGGAAACGCTTCCCATTGTTTCGTCTGCATATTTTGAAACAGAAAAAAATTGCGAGAGATTCTGGTCCTTCTGGCCACTTTATTCAGTCTTTTCCTGTCTTTCCGACAGAGAATAACACAAAGAGCTTCTGAACCTTCAAAGACATCAGAAACTGTCCTCTTTAAATACATAGACACAAAACAAACATCCTCACTCTTCCCAGCAGACGAGACCTTTCACACTTTTTTTAGTTTGCTGTTGGTGTAAGCACCAAGGTACCTACAAAATGACCAAGCATGTTAGAGTAAAGTGATTTGTCTGGGAATCCTCGTCTTTGTATGACACTGAGGTTTGGCTGTTAGGGCAACATCACTCATTAAAACTGGGACTGATTTTCATGTACCATAACTTGCTCCGTCTTGGCCTATTCAACGATTGGGACACAATTTGGTTATGGGCCCATGTACAACAACAATTGACCAACTGATCAACCAACCAACCACATTTGTCCAGAGGATCCATTTCATGGGTGGGATGGGATTCGGAAGACACAAACAAGACGCTTGATACAAAAGGCAATAAATGTTGGTGTGACACTTGGAAATGTATTTCATGATTGGATGAAGATGATCAAGAAAAAGGTATAAAATCCCCGTAATGCACTCCAAGACATCACAGACCTGTAATGAAGCCACATGTTCAGGTCTGTTTTAGTTTTGCCTGTGAACATCTAAAAGATTCGGACAAGGTTTAACAGAAAGTTATTTGGCATGTGGTGTCCTTGGGGACAAAGAGTTGAAGACTCTAAAGACACCAATCCACAGAGATGGAAACTTCCTGCTATGCAAGAGTTTACGTAATGACATTATGGCATGAAGTAGCCAATGAACAAGATTACGTAGAATTGATGGAGAACCTATCCCATGCCACTCACAACAATGAAGACAACATATCCAAATAAAGGAAGAAGATTAGGGTTAGAAAGTAGCACTGCTGGTCTCTAGGCTTGGATCCTGAAGAAAATCAGTGGATGGATCTGAAGCTTTGATTTGCCAGGTTCCAAGGTTTGATTTTTTTCCATTAAAGAACAAGTAACACAAAAATCTGAGAGACTGCTCCTTTTTTATGCAAGCGAGAAAATTGTAAAGGATTCCCACACTGTGCACTCCACACCAATGCTTTCTGTAAAGCCATGCACTCTGCTGTCAGCTGGAGAGGTACTTAATGACATAGGCAGCAGACGATGATCAACTCCAGCTCCTTCCAGCTAAGCAGTGCTGGTTAGATAGTTCTGGAAGCCCAGAGGAAGTCTAAAGACCCGGTCCTCAGAGCATTCAGCAGATGTTGAAGCATTCAGTGCTGCAGGTAGACGACTGCATCCTGCACACTCACGCCTCAATGATCTGTGAACTGGTGTGAGTCAGTTCTCTGCTCGCCAGTGGTCAGAGGTAGCAGCTCAGTATAATCTCCTCTGTGTTTTTGCTTATGAAGGGTATTCTTTCATGTTCAAACAGAATATATACAGTATGTTCCTATTTAGATGTTGGAACAAGCAATAACTCAACTAAATGCATGATAAATTAGAATGAGTTCAATAACTTCTATTTGCATGATTTATTGTTTTTCTCTTTTTTTTCTTTCTACTAAAAACTGGATGACAGGCCTTTTATTTATTTTTTTAGAGACAATTTTCTTTACAGAGACTTCATAATTCATTTAATGTTGTTTCTGGGGGTTTTTTTGTTAGTTTTTTTTTTGTTTGTTTGTTTATGCAAAATGTTTTCCAGTTCCAGTGTTAAATGTAAAGTAGAATTTAAAGTTGATTAATCTTTGAGAATGTTTTGTTGCCATTTCCATTATATTACTTGAAAATGGTCTCAAAACAACAGTATTTTCATGTACCGCAATGACTTCTGGGACAATTTATTGTCCAGCAAAGTTTATCATGACAGACCTGTTCTGATGACTAGACAGGGTTTAATTTAAAAAAATGCAATCCTGTGATGTTTTCACCAAACACGACTTCCTGACTTTGTACAGTGATCTGCTGAGCACCAATCAAAGGCAAATGGCACGCAAAGTAAAAATCTGGTGGAGACTCAGTGCAACCAGTCAATTTGGTTGCTCTTTTGGAAAAATGTAGCAATGATTTAACCATGCAAAAAAAAAAAAAAAAAAAATGCAAGAACCAATCTTGAAATTACGCTGGCAAATTTGGTCAGGCTACAGAGGTTTAGAAGACTTTAATGAGAGCTACTTTAGAGTTTCACAAAGCAATAAGCATTTAGCCTCAGGTGCTTTCAAAATAATCAATTCTCGAACACAACTGAACCCTATGTTTAGCGTGGCCCTGTTATTTGCTCAGCCTAAAGGGAACCTTTTAGGACAAAATGTTCTTTGCTTTAGAATCAAGACCGCCTCCCTCTCTCCTCCCCTGCTCAGTTGCTTCACTTCATCCATCACAAGTCCCAGAACCGAGGCAGGTGCTTTTGCTGAACCTCCCCAAAGATCGCCAGTTTCCACCCGTTCTTTCCTCCTCCCTCCATTTCTGCCTGCACAACTTCCCACACGCACAGCTCTCTCCGGCAGAAGGAACTCATCTGCGATTGCCTCACATCTGTAGGAATCTTAATTGTGAATTGTCAAACAAGGATTTATCTTCCTCTCCATCCTGCAAAGGGAGCGTCGTTAAATCAACCGGAGGCACGGAAGGCCAGGCCGCTAAGCATGCAGATGGAAACACATCCACCAATGAACTGTTGGCTAAGACTTCATTCCAGTGTGGCTGAGAAAAAGAAAAAGAAAGAAAAAGCGTGGTGGGAATCCAATGGCAACTCTGATATAATTCCTGTATTTCTACTCTGGCTGGACTGTGACAAAGTGCTAGTTCTAAAATGACACCCAAAAATAAAATAAAATAAAAAAATCTCCCCAAAGTGCTGAGTCTATACAATCAGCAAGCCGCAATCATGACACGTCTGTACGGGCCGGGCCTCGTCGTCCCGCATGCTGCACGGAGAACAAAGGGTCCCATTGATTTAACAGGCAGCAACAAAAAACACAATGATTCCATTTAGTAAAAAAAAAAAAAAAGTGGCTGGCAGCGCTGGGCAGAATCCTATCTGTGTTCTCTGAGAACTTGGGAACAAAGAAAGGAACAGAAAGTGGGCGGCAAGGGTCAGGAAACTCTACTGACCCGCTTTCTGAACATGCAGCACGTTGTGGAGTAGAGCTACATGACTGGACACACTCACCCCAAAAAGCAGTCTTTAAAAATAAAAATAAAAAGGGGAAGGGGGGGGAAATGTGTTAGCCTGTTACATCAACAAGTGCCAGTCTACACACTATTTCCCAGAGAGCTCTGCTTAGCTGGCAAGCAGGTTGCCAGAGAACAGCAGTAAATATAGGCCACTGACATTAAACCCACACAGCCTCTGTTACAGCATCCTGGCCCCACCAGCAACAAAATAAGCTTCTGCAGTAATGAAGAGTAGATAGAGTGTCCATGTCTGCCAGCATGAGGCTTTCATAAACCTGCACATCAAAGACATGATAGCGATTGGCGGCTGTGGCTTGGAAAAAAGCTGCCATTACCAAAGAATTTTGTAGCAGATTTTCGATTATCATGTTTTGTTTTGTTTTGGGGTTTGTAAATAACAACAAGAAACAAGAACAGCATTCAGAATAATCTTTTGCTCCAGCCCTCACTGCCGTGTGCATTCATAAATTCTTTCGATGAGTAGAGTGTAAAATACAGTTTTACCGTTATTTTAGATAGCGATTTAAAATGTCTTTCATTTGATATTATGTGGCTGGAATGTAACAGATTCCTCAGACGACCAAGTTAAGCTGCACCAATTGCAGTTTTCTGGCTGATATCTGATTACCGACCTTTTAAAAAGATTGACCTGCCGATTACGATTTTGGTCCATACCAAATTTTTCTGTCTGAAATGTCACTAAATACAGCAAGAAAATTGCTGAGTAGGCAACAGTGGGTTGACTATTGCTAACTGCAAACGTGCAGTGTCAGCCAAACACCGATCTCCCAAAAATGACAAAATTGGCTCTGATAAATCGGCTGGCCGGTAAATCGGTGCACCCCTAATTATGGGATTCATTATTTTAAACGTAATGGTTGAACATCTATCGTAAGTCAGAAAGATTAAAGCTGCAGTATTTAACTTTTATTTAAAAAAAAAAAAGTTTTTTACATATTTGCTAAAACTACCACTATGTTGTGACGGTATAATATGAGACAGTTAATCTGTGAAAAGATTGATTTCCCTGAGCTATTATTGCTATCTGAAGAAATGCATCGCTCCCGATCAAAAACAACCAATCAGAGGCAGGAGGTGGGTTTAAAAGCTGCCAATCACCCTCATGTACTCGCTGTACCAATGTGCTAATGGTGGAGAAACAACATGCTGTCCCAGGAAAACCTTTTATCGGTGGCTGTGCTAACTAGCCTTAGCATTCATAACAGGCTCTGCTATCAGAAACAAGCTGTAGCAGTATCAGAGAGCAAGGAGGAAATGAGCAGCATCACACGAGGGGTGACTGACAGTGCGGAGACCCGCCTCCTGGCTCTAATTGGTTGTTTATAGTTAGAACTGAAAGAAGGCAGAGGTGATCGATTTTTTTCTCACATTATGTCAAGACATGGTGATGATTTCAATAAATATGTTGGAATTTTAATTTATTTTTTAAATAGAATTACAAACTTCAGCTTTAAGCCACACACATAGTTAAATTGCGGATGTTACCTTGCGATATTGTGTGTGGATAAATGGCGACACTTCCATGTAAAACGTACAGACGCTGAAAAGGAAAGCAGCGTCCGATGGAGCAACACTATAATTTACAACTTTGCTGGTCTTCACAGGCTCAGCAAAGGATGCTGTGGACATCGCATACGGAAAAAGGAACTTTTAAATCGCCTGCCGCGGCTCACCTCCCTTATTACAGGAGTTCTGGCGGACGGCTCTTCCCCCGATCGCTTGGGTCTCACCATCTGCTCCGGAGTTTATTACACCGCTGACAGCCCTGCGATTGTGGCCTCCCCACCGCCCCGCCCCTCCCCACCCCTGCCTCCACCCTAATGAAATTGTGAAGCAATATGTGAGGCCTGATCCGCTTAGAGGGGTTGTTGAGATCCTTCTCTGGAGCTGCTCCGCTGGGCTTTTTACAGTAACAACACATTCGCAGGAAGAAGAGTGTGGGATTTAATAACCGCATTGTGATTTCAAGCCATTTAACTTCGCATGGATCACTACAGCACAGGCGTGGGGGTGGAGGGGAGGGGGATGTCGTTTGTGCAATATTACACAAAAACAAACACAGTCTGCATCTCCTTTGCATGTCCATGTTGCAGATTTGTCGAACTGCATTTTACTCTGGGTGAGGTTGACGCTAACGAGGGCGAGTGATAATGGCTGCTTACTGTGAGCGCTATTTGGGCCATTTAGCCGAACCAAGCTCAGTTTTTGCTTTATGGTCTTGGAAAAGAAAAAAAAGGAGAAAAGAACTCGGTCTATAAATACACACACTGACCTAATTATAGGTGGAGTAGAGTCATCTGTGATTTAGTTTGTTTGAAGTCAGCTAAAGGGAAAAAAAAAATCCTCATGAGTTGGCTGGGTGGGACTGGGAGATCTTCTGAAAACAATTAGAGCTCGATATAAAAAGATAAAAAGATAGAAGATAAAAGATAAACTACAACAGCTTGATTTTATTTTATTTTTTTAGCTGAGATTTGTGAGTGGATACATCTACGTGAATCAGAATGATTTAGTAAATTTAGCAGAATGTTGAGACATACATGCCTAACTATAAAAACAAAGGGTCACTAAAACCACCTCTGCCTTTTCTAAACCTGAACCAGCATTCAGCTTCTACGCACCACAAATCTGGAACAAACTCCCAGAAAACTGCAAAACAGCCGAAACACTGAGTTCCTTTAAATCTCGACTAAAACCCCACCTGTTTAGAGTTGAATTTGATTCACAATAACTGGAACATTAATAAACATATTTGATGTGTGTTTGCTGACAAAGTTTAACTTTTATGGCTTGTTTCATAACTGGTGACTGTATGATATTTTTATGGTGTAAAGCACTTTGAACTGCCTTGTTACTAATTAGTTAATACTAATAAACTTCACTTTAATATTCTAAACCTTCCCATCCACAAACAATGTGGAGTCATCTGAGAAAGCAACAAATTGTTCCTGTGAAACAATTAATATGTTTGCATTATTCGAAAACTAACTGAGATTTTATGTCTAAGGCATCTACCCCCCCAGACTATCAGCTTCTCTCTCCCTGATGAAGAGCAGGATTCCCACAGCATGATGATGCACATTATGTTTCATATTTAAGGTCAATTGTTGTTTATTTTTTGTTGTTGTTTATCACTTCACAATTATGCAGTATACTCCGTGTCGGTCTTTCATATAAATATCATTCATAAAATAGTCATTGTAATGTGACAAAATGTAAAAAAAGAAAAAGTTCTGGAGGTATGATTACTTTTGCACTGTGATTTCAAGGATTCTGTTCATTTTAATGTCATACCAGCTCATATTTACGTTTACGGTGTGAAATTGGAACTCAGGTCTCAGTTTAAGAGTCCTAATAATAAAGAAATAAATTATTTGCTCTCTAACACTTACGGTAGAAAGAGGACAGCTTCCTCCAACCCGTGCAAACATCTGCACCAGTAACTTTCTGGTGTCGTGCCAGGACAGCGTGATTCAAACTCACCACAACCTCAAATTGGAGCGCCGCGGCTCGGCTTCGCACCCAGGCAGCCGTCAGGTCATGGAGCGGGATTAGGAAACATCCATAGTGAACCAAAATAGAGCTCTGCTTTGTACTAATCCAAACCAAACAGGTGCTTCTATTTAAAGGACCAAATCCTCTCCAATCCACCCCATCGGTATCCCGGCCCTGTGCTTCCCCTTTCACATGGTCTGTTTTCCAGTTACGTTTTGATTCCAATATTTTCTTAATTAAGGAAGAAAAACCAAAGCCGTTCGGTCTTGTATGCGCCATGGAAATGTGCATGAGGAAAAGAACTTAAGAAACTGAAGCTTTCATCACTTTTACTCCTGAGAGGATGTCCTGCTGAAGTGGTACATGATTTATTTTCTGCTTGCTAGTTGCTAGGCAAAAATACGCTTCTAATCAATAACGCACCAACACATTGGAGCCATTGAAACACAGATTTTGACTTCTATTTTGGACGTTTTCTAACTTTTTTGATCAACTCCACCAGTTTAAATCCAGCACAAACAATGTGGAGTAAAAACTAAATACAGAACTTTAGAGGTCAAGGCAGCCGACTCTGAATGAATACTAAAGTTTGGATGAATTCACTGGAGAAAGTTACATTCAGACATATTAAGTGAAGGCCATACTGAAACTCAGAGCATACATCTTACTCTTAAGTGTTGGCAGAAACATCCACACACGTTCTAGTTTTTGCATTGTTTATTTTATCAGGACTACAGTGGAAAGAAATATATACTTTTTTATTTTATTTTTTTTTATTCACATTTTTCAGGTTTGTATTTATGGTGCATATTTACACACAGCCCCTCTAATATTCTACAGTACCGCTACTCACAGAACGACCGGATAGATACAAAGATTAACTTACACACAGAGGAACCAAACTATTAATTAAGTGAGCCAATTAAATTCAAGAGATTTTTATTTAGGGGCCTCAAACTAATGCAAATGCACACCCCACTTTTTAAATTCATGTATTTATTTAATTCCTCTTTACAATTATGTGCTACTTTGTGCTAATCTATCACATAAAACTCTAAATAAATAAATAGCTATGAGTTTGAGTGTTGTTCGGGGTGCACTTAAAGTTTTATTTTGTGGTTCTATTGTGATAATTAGAAAAGTGATGAAACTACATATTACCTCTTTTTCAGGTGACTGTATAACAATAACAGCTGCATCCATGTGAAATATGGCTCTTTAGGATAGCAGTCAAATAAAGAAGTGTGATTTGTATCACTAAACTGCACACAGTAACAGCATTTAACCATATTTTCAAATTTATTGACATTTATTGATTCTCTCATTTAACAAGTGAAGAAATTGTTCAAAATGACGCCAACAATACAGACAGTTCTGGAGGCTTTAAATATTAATTTGAATTTATCGTGACAACGATAAGTCAAAAATCATGTCATGATAAGAAATGTATCACGATAACTGATAAATGATACGATAAATGCAGCTGTAATGTCAAAATGTAAAAAGAATGGCTGCTTTCGAAAGCCATTGTAGGACCGAAGATGAATAAGTCAAAACCGATGACAAAAAAACGTTGTATAAACTCGAACAGTTAATACAACCTCTTACTTTTACACAATTTAGCTCCTGACTGCAAAGAAGAGAGTTTGTGTTTCCAGACAGATGACAAACCATCGAAGCAGAAGAAATAAAGGAGAAGGGGGAAAGAGGGAGGAGGTGTTGCTTCACACTTTGCTGTGTTTCCTCCAACGCTTAGGGACGAGTTGGGAGGCACAACACTTGCTGGACATCAAGTGACGGGTCAACATGGTGCGAGTCCGGCTTCAGCAGCAGCCACCAGACGGACTGATCACACCCTTCTGGTGCAGAGTTATCATCGCACTGCTGGAGCGCCATTAATCAAAAGCTCCCACTAAACAGGAGTGGAGCTCAAGGGCTGCTAATTTAACCCCCTCATCCCCCACCGGGTCAGAAACCACATTGTCTCAGTTTTCAATCCCACCAAGCCTTCTCCATCAGCCCGACAGAACACCTCAGGGTGGTGTTTGGAAAACTAACAAAAGCGTTTCCTCCAAGATCTACATTCAGCCTCAAAAAGCGCAGAAATCACAATCCCTCCTCTCATATCTGTACAAATGCTGGGAGGAGGCAACGAGCGAGCAGATGAGGATTTTATTGCAGCAGTCTGACTCTGTTACGATCCAAGGAGCGGAATATGGTTGACAGGCCCCGGGGCCAGTCTTTGGAGCCACGCTATTCACACAAGCACAATCGCGACCTTTCTAAATATGAATTTGGTTGCAGCCGGGGCAGTCTTGGCTTTTGTTGCGAACACAATGTGACATCCACGGGCCGCAACAGCTCAGCGGCAAACAAAGGGAGGTAAAAGGCCGGGGGTGTCGTGGAGTGGGACGGCGTTGCTTACTTCAAAAACCTCCTTTACTTCTGTTTTTAAAAATGTGGGTGAGATGAGTTCAGCAATAAAAAAAACCCCTGAAACAAATCAGTCTTATACAAATAATTGTATTTATTCCATTGCGACGTCTAGCCCTGTCACGGTAGCAAATTCTGCTGGACGATAAATCGTCCCTGAAGTTATTGCGATAAACGATAATATTGTTGTTATGAGACCATTTTCAAGCAGTTTAATGGTAATGGCATAATTATACAAGAAGACATTCTCAAAGATCAACAGACTTTAAATTATAAGGAAAATTTAGCACTTCAAATATATTTTAAAAAATCAACAAAACAACAGAAACAACAAATTAAATGTATTATGAAGTCTCTGTAAACAAAACTGTCCTTTGAAGAAAGGGTCTTATTGAGACCAAAGTACCAGACTGAAGACTTTAGTCGTTCGGTTCTTGATAAAAAGAGAGAGAAAAAAGAAAAAACAATAAATCATGTAAATGAAAATTATTGAGTTTGTTTTAATTTATCATGTGATTAATTGATTTATTGCTTATTGCGACAGGGCTAGCAATGTCTTTACATTTACTTCTCAAGTTGAACCCTGCTATATCGCAATTTTTTTTTTTTTTCAAATTTTCATTTTTTATTGTGGTTAAGCATCCACAGACATATTTACACTGTGCGGCTTGCTAAACTGAAAACCTGCTCACACAAAACGAACAAAGATATTCACAAAGTCACCACAGTTTGTCTAACCGGCTGCGTTTCCGTTACATATGTTTGCAAAACTTTGTTGATATTCCGCTAATGTCGAAAAAACTAATTTTTGTTTTTTTCCACTAAATAAGAACTGCATCTAAACCCACACATGAATACGTTTGTTCACACGATAAATCATTAAAAAACATGCCACGCCATCATCGTACAGCTACTTCCTGTTGTTTTCTCCACGGTTTGTGCCAGTAGCAGCATCTGTTTGTTGGTGATGTGTGATTTGAAAAAAGTGTTTCCATTGCAGTTTTGCACAACAAACCAGCTGATCTTCTTATCAAAGGAACAAGTTCCAACAGAGATGAACAATGATCAAATGTTTTACTGATGCAGAACGTTTCTTCCCTCAGGTCTGAGTTACCCAACACATTTCTGTACACAATGCATTTTTTTAGCCATAAAAGTTGATTTTACAAAGTTCCTCTTATTCATAATCTTCAAGAGTAAAAAAAAATAGTTTGCTAAACTTACAACAGAGGACAGAAGCAGCCATCAAAAGTTTTAGCCGTGTTGAGCTTAAAAGTGTTCACGGTTCAATAAGGAGGAGGAAGAATATCTATTTAAAAATGTCTGAAAGTTTAAAGGAACATCTGTGGAGTGGAAAATTGGACCTTACCCAAAAGAAAAACCCATCCCTCGGGTTGAAGATTCACTCTAAGATTTAGAAGAAAAAAAAAAAATCTGCCTCTCATCTGCAAGACTGAGTGGCCTGCTGGCGGAAAACCATTTAACCCTCCGAGTCGCAGCAATGAATCTGAGTCACACGGAGGACGGCGAAACGTCCACTGAGAGAAGACAGAAAGAAAGACCGAATGAAATGGACAAAGCTCTGACCTCGTTGACTCGGTGTTCTAGGTGGGGATATGGAAGAATGGAAACTCTGTCAACCACTATCGAGGGGTGCGGTGACTCTTCTCCCACTGGAGCGAGGAACAGAAACGGTGGACTGGCTCAGACTCTGCCTTCGAGTTGAACCAGTCTGCAGTTCTTCATTCTTCTCACAACTGACTCAATTGTTGCATTTTTTAATGGAGTTACCGACACACAAAGGCGTTAAGTTTCCAGTGATGTAAAAAATTCTGGAGTTTCAAGAATTTTTGCACCAAAATTGGGGCTGACTGACTTTTGTGTTTGGGAGCAGCTGGAAAAGAAATCAGGTCCACAACAGGATTGCTACGATTCGTCTTCGTTTGTTTCACATGACTTCATGGTTTTCAACTCCCTGACGTTTTTTTTCCCTCCCTGTGTGGTCACATGTTCCTCAGGGCGCAACCTGCCTCTGTTTACATTTACAGGGTTTGAGACTGGAGACAATGAGTGGCAAACTGAGGAAAAGACTCAAGACTTCATCAGGTTTTAACACTGCCTTAAAGAGGCCATGTTACATAAAATCAACTTTTTCTGAGCTTTATATTACATTGTAATGATATTCTTTAATCAAAAACACACCTGGAGTGTTGCTTTGATTCTTTCACGCATGTTTGAAAAGTCCTTTAATCTCCCACGGCAACCACTCAGCTGTGCAAACGCATGGGTGCACAAAGCCCCGCCCTTGATGCAAAGCTCCTCCTTGGAGCTGCAGTTTCCAAGTTTCCACCTCCGCCACTCCCCCACTCAGCTCCTTCAGACTAGCCAGCAGCAATTAGCAAACACCTGGTGAAACTACATACCTGCTGAGCCCATTGTACAAGATACTTCTCAGTGCAATGCTGCTAAAACATTGTTAAAGGGTTAATAGAAGAGCCATATTGCGATGACTTCCTGAAAGCAGATTTTAAAGAGACAGAGGCCCAATTTTAAGGCTTTCAGTTTTTATATGTGATATATATATAAAATTTCATAACATTTCATAACAATTGAAGTTAACTTGATTGTGTTATAACATGGCATTATACACAATACTGCCCCTTTAAAGGTATTTCTACACATTTAGGCATCAAACAATATTCTATCTAACTGAAAATTACAAAAAAAAATGATGTACGCACTTTTCCTCCAATCAAAATTTTGCATTTTTCTGGAGCCGTTTCATTACACATCTCAGCTAATGGGCATAAATGAACCTTCTGCTCTGCACCGCCCCCTTTTTTTTTAATCAACATGAACCTAAGCGCTGCCCTTTTTCAACTTCACTGTCGTACGATGAGCCAGACTCACACACAGTTCTGCCCACCAGGCCTCTGTCTGAACAGCTTTTCCATTGTGATTCCAGCATATAGCCTGACACCATCGGTAGAACTCATGACACACGATGAGGGGGGCAAAACATCCCACATGAAATGATTACCACAGGAACATCCCGTGGTGCACATGAGTGTGGAGGGGATTAGGTAGTCAGGAAGCCCGGCGTTTCACTGAGACAATTCTCATTATTGAGTCGGGTCGAGTTCTGCTTCCTGCAGCAGCAGAATACACACGAAACACGTCTAAAGAAATCTTCTTCTGCTGTTTAGATTTCATTTAGTGATGGCAGACATAAGGGCAGGCAAAGTGAATGTGACTTAGCGCAAGTTTTACAAAATGAAGAAAAGACACAACTCTGCTGCTGTGATCTATCTGCTCCTCCTCAGCAAAACATCAAATCCAGCTTTTAAAAACTCCCTCATCTCGCTCATTTTTTTACTACGTCGTTATTTTCCCTTGCCACTTTTCAAACTCGAAACGCTGAGCACTCGTCGTCTTTACCTCTCAGGAAGGACAACCGGCTCGTTGCTGAGAATCAGGAGCTGAACGGAGCGCCCTCCTTGGAGGAAAATACGGGAGTTTGGCTCGTTTGAAGCAGATCGCCTGTGTTGCGAGGTCGGACTTAATAATACTTGATAATTTATTTGGATGTCAATGACGTTGGAGGCAAGCATGAACTGAGAACGAGATCCGATAAAACCGCCCTGGCCTCCATTTTACAGTCAGAAAAGGAGTTTGTCTTGTATTACTTCTCAGCGGTGGCTCGGGAGAGAGTGGAGCGCAGTCTCATAATATTAAACAGAGAAAAGCACCAGAGAGGTATATTAATTACTTAACGGATAACAACAGACACTCGTCTCATGTGCATCCCATTAGTCACAGAGGCAGGTGAAGGGCGCGGGGTAAAACCTGCATTATGCACGCAGGATATCGGTGCAATGGAAACAAACAAAAGATTATTTTAGTTCTTTGTAAAATCATCACTATCGTCTGATGAGGACATGGATAGAAACGTTCGACCTTCACGTAAAAACATCCTGAGTGAGTCATACCAAACACGGCGCATCACTTTAAACTGGAGGAGCACCGATTGGCAGAACATACAGCTCTACAATCGAGTGGTTTTAGGCCAAAGGAGGTTTCAGGAGTTTAAAGTGGCCCAGTCAAAGTTTAAATCTGAATCAAATTCACAATGTGTGGCAGCAATGGACGTTTGGTTTTTACAGATGTCATTCAGTGCATTTGACTAAAATGTCCGTCTCTAGATGCTCAAAGACTCCTTCTGTAAAATATGAGCAGCAATAATTCGGGTTATTTAGCCTGTCACAGGAGAAAAAAGTGAGGGTTCATTTTTCAAAGTCGTATATTCACCGTGTTATTCATTCATTTAGAAGTGTCACAGTTCCAAAATACGATTTTAGTAAGCAAGATAAATATGTAGCTTCATTTAGTTTGAACCTAAATATTTGTGTAATATGAAAATTCACTTGACGATAACCGGAAGTGGATTATCAAAATAAAAGCTCGGTCTGCGAACCTTTTTATAAAGTGCTCCTTACTAATCCTCCTTATCACTGTTTGTTTCTCTCTTTTGTAGCGCAATAGTTCAGCTCAATCATGAGACATTTTCAAGACCTTTACCACTGGATTTACAGCAACAGAAGAGTCAGTTTCACCAGCAGGCGTTCACATCGAAGTTCTCAAGACCCAGATTTCATTGCAATAGAGCATTTCCACTTATTTTCATGTAAATTTGCATATTAGCTAACTACTCAGCTCTTAGCTAGCTCAACCATTTAGTTTGTAAATAATAGTTAGTTAGCTCAGAGCTAAATATTTCATTTGGAGCTAAATAGCAAGCTTGCTAACAAAATATTTTGGTTAGCGCTAAACAATTAGCTTGTTAACATAATAATGTAGGTCAGAGCTGCTAAATAGTTAGCTACTCAGATATTTAGGTTGGAGCTAAACAGTTAGCTTTCTATTGAAATATTTATATTCAAACTGAATATTTAACTTGCTAAGTATTTAGCTTATAAATTAATAAATAACATGGTGAAAATACGAATTAGACAAATGAAGCCTTAATTTTTCTCCCTCTTATGACAGGCTAAATGGCAGCCCATAAAGACATACCCCAAATATTTATACCTGCAGGAAAAAGTGATTCTGCACATTATTGAATCAGGGAACCCAAATGCACGTCTGCCACATTTTTTAAGATTTTTATTTGCAAAAATGTGGAAAATATTACACAGTTTTCTTTCTGCTACACAATCATGCACTAATTTGTGTAGAAAAACAAACAAGCTCCATTTAATTACAAACGTCGCCTTAAATTCTAATTATGACTACAGCTCTTTCTCTCTCCATGCATCAAATATGTTGTAAGTAGCCATTACTTTGTGCAGCCTCCAGCTTCCTCCCTCACTCTCGTGAATGAATGAGGGCTCTATTGGGCCTGGAGGTTCTGCTGCTCCAGCCCACAGTGGAAAATACGACAGCCAGCAGCAGGTAGGGTGAAAGAGCCTTCTGACACGGCAGAACGATTTCATCCACATCAAATACTACAGAAGTTCAGCTTTACAGTATGTGCTTGTGTAGAGTGTGTGTGCGTGTATGTGTGTTTAAAGTGAGAGCTACACATGCAGAGCCTTTTAAGTGTAGAAGTTCAGTTAAGTGTCAAGTTTGTGTGCAGCCTTATTTGATCACACTTTAAATTTGATTACAGAGTTAAGATCATTTTTGCAGCTAAAAAAAAGAACGATGGAATAATCCCATATTTTATTTCTAGTAGTAAGGTAAAACAACTGTACCTTCATTTTTATATATTTTCACACAACTCCACACTAACAGTGACACAAAAGAAGAAGGAAAAAAGCACTTTATTTTTTACAAAGAGGTTTCTGAGGTTTCTGAGCAGTCAATATCTTATCTGGTGTTCGATAACTTTCTTTATGCTCTGCATCTTGAAAGAAGGACCTTAAAGTTAAAAATACACACCACAAAAAGGAATGTGCTCAGCTTAAAGCTTCACTAAGCTAGCCATTAGAATACCAAAAAGTGACAACTACAGCTTGGATTCCCATAAACTTGGGAGAATACTTTATGCTCATCTAGATGAGAATACTTTATGCTCATCTAGATGAGAATACTTTATGCTCAGCTAGAAGCTTCTCCTTCCTCTGTTCTGGCCGCTCTGAGCAGATTTAACGTCTCCAGCTTCTGTTCTCTAATCAACACCCATTCATTTAGAGTCATTGCCTCTGGCTACATTATTAATTAGAGTCCGATAGCTGCTCTCTTTCTGCTTTGTGTTAGGGTCTCTGCAGTCGTTGCACCACTTCAGCAGCAAATTCTTCCATATTCTGAAACTATACTTACAGGTAAAAAAAAAAAAAAAAAAAAAAAAAAAAAAAAGGTAATTTAGGTCCAGTAAAAGTTAGAAAAGTCAGGAAGCCATCTTGAAAGTCCTCGGCAAAGTCAGACCATTATCTATTACAAACCCATAAATTGTTGGAAAGCCTTTATTGTTAAAATATAAATGTATATAGAAAAGCACAAACAATTTATTTTTTGTTAAACTTCCAGATTCTGCTTTTTGGTGCTGCAATGGTACTCTTGACATCATTTTAATCTAATATGTAGTCCTTCGTTTGTGGCTTGTGGTGAAAATGATAATTACTTTGGTAATCGACGATTCTATCAATATTTTTGGCAGTTAATTGAATAATCAGAAACGACTTTAGTCCATGTCTGCTTTCTGTTGCCACACCTTCTTGTTCTCGCTGCTAGCAGACAATGAAGACAATACCAATCCCACAACTTCCTGTTGCGCATCGCAGCTATCAAAGTTTGACATGGACATTTCTTTGTTCATTTCTTTTTTTTGGCTGCCTGGAAATTGAGCTGGTAAGCAGCCCTCTTCAGTCAGAAGCCTCTTCAAGATTCATTGCAAGACTGACTGCTACTGGAAATCCTTCCTACCCACAGCATCACCGTCCACAATGACATTTTTATGATTATTTGGACGAGTTTTGACATGAATAAACTGAATTCCCTCTGAATCACAACCTCTATGTTAAAGTCTTGATGTGCCAAAACCTCTTAATAATGAGACACAACTTTAAAGTCACAGATGTGAAAACACAAAGTGATTGCAGAAACTCACACAACCCGGCACAGCACATCCTCTTTTTCCACAAAAAAAAAGAAAAAGAAAAAAACCCTCGTCAATGAAAATGTTACTTGTTGCCAAACTAATACATCTAACTGCTGGCTTTGTTTCGACAACGTGATTTGATTTGAGCAGCGGCTCACAGAACCGTTCTCATTAGCTGAACCAGGCCATTCCTCCCATGCCGTCTGTCACAAGTTCAGGGCAGCCTGCTCCTCTCAGGGTCTTGAACTCATCAGAGATGCGGCAGCCAAAATTAAACAAACTTGACATTTATGAATTCATGAGCCGAGGCTGTTCGTTTAACCGTGCGATCGGAGAGATCCTCTTTATTACTCGGAGGAGGGAGTTTAAAAGTCCCAAACCTGCTAAGATGGTGACCTGAAGTGTGGTCATTTCATGGCGGCAACAAAAAGTCTTTGCAAAAGTATGTCTAAACAGTTACAGCAAAAATGCTTTTCTAGAACTACAGAGAGCAGAGGGAAGTGGCTTTCGGCATAATGCGTCTGGAAATAATTGTTCTAAAACAGCTGCAGTACAATGCTTTATAGAAAACAGTATTCTGATAACCAAAAGCTTTTTTTTTTATGAAAAGCTCGTATTGTCCCATTTCTCTCCCTCCTCAACCTACATTCTCTGCGGTTCATCCACCCACACATTCTTGCATTAACACCACACAGAAACAGTGACAGTTCCACCTAAGCGTCCCCCTTCCTCTACTGAATAAAATAATAATAATAATAATAATAATAATACAAAAACAGAATTTTGGAAACTCAGTTTATGACACAATGCACAAATTTAATGTTTTTTGCGTTTTGTCCCAATCATTTTAGATAATCAAAGTAATTTTAATACATAACCAGAGTAAACACAACAAGCGGCTTTCGAATCGTTTAAGTTTGACTTATTTTTCTGAAATGCTATATTGGTTAGATGACAGAAAATAATGTGGTTAATCATAGTTAATTCATGATTTAACAAGGGGAAATGTATATTTTCACGTAGTTTGGAAAGCTTTATCCTCCTCATTGAAACAAAACATACTCTGAAAGATGCTTTTTATATTTACGTATTTTTTATTAAGCTTCATATTAGAAACGATTTGATAATCCAAAAACATTTAAGTGTGGCAAAAAAAAAAAAAAGAAAAAAAGATGAAAATACAAATTATCTGTAGGTTGGTCAAATACTGTTTTCCCACCATTGCATACAGTGCTTTAAAGTTTCCCTGAAACTGCCAACAGGGTAGAGCTGTACATTTTAATGATAACAGCTGCCTGTAAATGAATTATTTCCCAGGAGTGGCTATGAGTTTTTCTTTATATGCTTCTCTCTTAGACTTCTAGCTGCAACATCAGTCTTAATTATCATGTCAGCTGAAAGCCTAAAACTTTAGACACGGATGGTTAATGCCACCCTCTTCTACGGCTATCCGTTTCCTGACCGTCGAAGCGTGCCAAGTCAAAGCAAAGCAAGCCGGCGTTTTGGAGAATGATGGAGGAAGAGACGTGACAGGCTTCAGATCCCACACTCACTGTCTCCCACTACCAGGCCAACATTAAAGTGACCTGTCACACTGATGTTTTTAGAAAAAAAAAAAAAAAAACATTCATATAAATCTCCTTGTGTTGCTGGCATGTCTGACAGTCGTGGCAATTTACATTTATTCTTGACACCAAATGTAATAAATGACTTCAGTATTAACAGAGTTAATTATTTATTTACCATCCAGACTTCAAGCTGTTGCAATGCAGAGCAGGAACAAGATGAAGTCAAGCGGCAACATGCTGTTTGAAGAAGTCCCAAACTTGAGGACTGAGAGAGTTGAAACTTGGAACATATAAGCTCCACTGCTGTGAAATGTACCTATAAGCTATTCAAGCATCACAGCAATGACCTGGCAATAACACCGTCTTGTCTCATGCTGCGCCACGCAGACGCTCTGTCTGCACCGTTGAAGATCTGCTCACCTCAGCTTGCTAAACACTCGCCAATACGATTTATCTTAGCTGATAAATTCAGCTAAGAATGAATAAATCACTTGAGGGCACTCATACACTATAAAGAGAATTATTGAACATTCAGTCCAAAATGGCTGAGTAATAATTTCAGATGAGGAAACCCCCTCCAACAAAGAACGAACAACACGGTGAGGTCACGGCAAAAAGTTACTTTCCCTCTAACTTTCCCTGTCCTTCCAAGAAAAACACTGTGAACTCAGCAATCCTCCTTCCAACACACAATATGTCTACAAAACGGGCTGCATTACACGGCAACCCATCCAACAAAGACATTAAGACACTTGTCGCACTTGTTAGTGTTGCAATGAAATGAGTATTTATAAAGTTTACTTTGTGTTCTAATTTGACATGAGAGGAGATAGATTTAGATTTAAGTTGCAGTAATAAAACTTTTTCTCCAGTCTGCTTAGCAACAAGGTATAACTGCAGCTCCGACAGACTCCCAGTTTAAAAGCAGACACTAACTTTAGACCAGTTTTTTTTTTATGCACTCCTCTCTCCGCTTCCATAGGTAGAGTTTCCATTATTCCTGGAGCCAGCAACCAGCTACTACATTTATAATCCATCTAATGAAGGTACTTTGGATAAAAGCAGGACATTACAGCACCACAGTGTGTGCACACTGCGTACTTATTGTTCGTGTGTCTCAACAAATGTGCTTTAGATAAAAACATTCATTGAATAGCTGTTATAAAGCTGCAGATGTGCTGATCCACCAAACGGGGGGGGGGGGGGAAGCAGAGGGAACAATGTGCTATGATTATGTGGAGCTAATAATCTCATCCAGGAGGGATAATTAGTCAGGAAAAACCAGACGCTGCTTCTGCGGTCGCCTTACCATGACCTCACACCTCTTCACAGCTAGACCAAATCATTAAAAAAAAATAAAAAAAAAGAGCAGATGAAAAGATCTACACCCTCAGCTGAGTATGCTCTTGGGTTGTTTGTGCGTAGCCTGTTTAGTCTTTTCATGCTGTCAGATCTCATGGTGAGACACAGCTCCCTCCACCTTTTGTGTTTAAGCACCTACGTGCTTAAGCTCAGCACAAATCGAACATTGCGCTTTGTTTCTTCTAACTGCTGATTTGACTTTTCCGTTCACCTTAAAGCTTACCTCTGCCCTGACGGGGTCACTCAAAACAAATATTGCCATACAAAGAGAGTGTCCACTCGCTCTGGCCCGCTGACACTTTTAACAACAGTTGTGACAATTGCGCTGCAGAAACCCTGTCGCCGCATGAAGTGGCGAGGAGGTGTCTCTCTCTGTCTCTGTGCGGCGTCCAATCAAATGTAATGGACTGAAGAGGCCGGAGCCACAAAGCCACAATCTCACTGAAATCACACAACTGCTCAAGTAGCAATAACCACTACTATGTTTTCTGTAAAACTGGTCATTTATTTATGAATATGATGGTTTCAAGCTAAATGTTTAGCAAGCAAACTAGCAAGCTAAGTGTAGCCTGGAGTTAAATATTTTGTTTGGACTAAATATTTAGTTTATAAGCTTAATCTTTAACTACATATTTTTGTTTGGAGCTAATTATTTAGCTTGGTATATTAAATTTTTAGCTTCACAGCTAAATGGTCAAAGCTTGGAGCTAAATATTTAGCTAGCATGCTTTTGCTAACTAACTATTTAGCTTGCTAGGCAAATATTTAGCTTAACAGATAAATGTTCAGATTGGAGATAAATATTTAGTTAGCATGCTTTTGCTAAGTAATTATTTAGCATGCTATCTAAATATTTAGCTGCCCTGCTTTTGCTAGCAACATATTTATATTGCTAGATAAATACTTAATTAGCAAGCTAAATATTTAGTTTGTAAACTACTTTTCTGTTCTCTTTCCTGAGTCACTTAATACAAATATTGACATACAAACATTAAGAATATTTAAGCTAAATAATTAGCTGGCTAATTAAATATTTAGTTTTAAACTTACATTGTGAACATTTTGAAAAGATGACTTTAAATGAACCCAAATATTTAAATTTCAACCGCGTAATAATTTTGTCTCTTATTAATTGATTGATATCTCTAAAAGGTGACATGACATCACCTGTGATCCAAATAATAAATGACTGTTCACAACGGGAGGATAGGAACAAAAATATTGAACGCTGCTCTATAGTCATTACAATTCTTAAATTGACGCCGTAGTCAGTTAAGATCGATTTTTTCTTATGGGAGATTTCCAAAACCTAGATATAGCAAACCTGTCACAAAACTGTGATCTGAATCATAATTACCAGCATAATAAGTTTTCACTTTGGGGTTTTTTCTGACAGTAGGAAAGAACAACTGAAAACAGAGAGTGAACTTCATTTCCCCGTGATCAAACAAATAACCTGACACTCTATCCCAACTAAAAGGGATAAAATTACAAAGTGCCTGCCTCGGATGTGCTATATTCCACTCTTCATGTGAAGAAGGGGGGAACAAAACGTTACAAGAACGAGCCTCGTTCCACTATTCAAAGCTCTGCTCTCACCAGCTGTCTGTGTTTTTTTCCCCCTCCAATCTGCTTAAATATGGTAACGAGCCGTCGGCGTAGACGATAAATGTATGAGCGCGGCGCAGGGCAGGGTTGAGCGTGTGCATGTATGAGCCGCAGTGTGGCAAAACATGGTTGTTTAATTCACATATGGAGACATGTGCTCAGCTTGTTTGTTAGCATGTAGGTGGCAATTATGCAAACATATGTCTTTTTTTTTTTCCCCCCCCCAAGCTGCAAAGTGCTGACATCATGGCCAACATTAGAGCGCGGGCTCTAATGTTGCGAGGTGCACAGAGACAGGTGTGTGTGGGTGTGTGTGGAACACAGAGTGCAGTAGTAGCCTGGGCAGGACCCTGATCCTGACCGGCTGGGCCAATGTCTGATGCTGGGAAAATGCAGCTAAATCTGTTGTAGTAAGCAGTAAATCAATTAATCGCATTATAAATTAAAATGAGTATAATTTCTCTTTGCGTGATTGTTTGTTTTTCTTGCCTCTCTCTCTCTTTTTCCAATGTTTGCAATCTGGTGCTTTGGTCTCAACTAGGCTCTTTTTTGAAGGGCAATTTAGTTTTAAAGGGTCTTCAATTAGCATGTTTATTTCTTTTGGATATTTAAAATGCCTTCCACGTCCAGTGTTACATGTTCATTAGAAATTAAAGTTCAATGATTTTTGAGAGGGCTTATTGCATTATTATGCCATTACCATCATATTACTTGAAAACTGTATTAATCCAACAATTTTATCATTTATCGCAATGACTTCTGGGACAATTTATTGTCCAGCAAAATTTTTTTGCCTACATTCAAGACCGGAAATGAAATGCAACCGAGATGCTTCAGGTGGAAGTGGAGAACTCTGTAAGCATTGAAATAATTTCAGTTCACGGCAAAAAAAGGTGTGCTAAAATAAATGGGCAAACACTGCAAATTGAAATCTCCTTAAGAGGTTTTTAAAGGGTTGCTTGACATTGACAGCAATCGTTGATCTCTGAAAAGTCTCAGTAATACCGAATGAATTCAAGAAGTGTTTTAGCTTGCTACATTTACTGCTGCATGTGTCTTATCTTACCATTCCCCCTCCTAATTTAACAACTCACATGAAAAGTTACAAACTGCTTCCTTTGACATTGGCTGTGTCATCGAGGCTTAATATAGATCGTGCCTCTGTGTTGCAGAGCTCCACTGAGCCCAAAACCCATTAAAAGCACATCAGCGAGCCACGCTGTCACTCTAAGTGATGCGTTAATTTATTCACAGTCGCTTAGTTTCAGTCAATAAGTAATACGCAATCCTAGAGCTGCAAAAATTAGCTCTTTTATGTGATCGACAACAAATGCGCTGTTTGCTCGGTTTGAACTAAAGATTGTTGTTGCCTTGGTTTCTTTTTCTTTTGCCGTTTCAGCTCCTTTCTGTCACGGAACATGATGGATCTGGGAGTAAACGGCAGTCTTTCCTGGGGAATACTGACAAAGAATGATACTTATAGTTAGTGATGGTATCCACGCAAATTGTGCTTGACCAATAAAAGCTACTGAGCTCATAAATAATGCTGAAGACAGCTTTTGCTTTGTTTTCAATCAGTAAAGCCCCATGTCACTGCATGATAAACACCGTACCCACATTGTGACGTTGACTCTTGACACTTTGGTGGAATTTTTCAAAATTTGTTAAAAATGTTCACACTGCAAAATGAACTTTTTCTGAGCTTTACATCGTGTTATGATGTTATTCTCTCATCAAAAATGTACCCGGAGTGTTGCCTTGATTCTTTCATGCATGTTTGAGAAATCCTTCAATCTCCATAACAACCATTCAGCTGCGCAAACCTAGGCGCAGCTCCTCGTCTGAGCGGCTCCCCTACTCGGCTCCTTCAGACTAGCCAGCAGCAATTAGCAAACACTTGATGGAACTGCGTATCAGCTGGAGTCATTATAGGAGCTACTTCTCAGTGCAACGCTGGTAAAAAACAAACAAACAAACAAAAAAACATTGTTAAAGGTTTAATAGAGAAACCATGTTTTGATGACTTCCTGAAGGCGGCGTTTCAAAAAAAGTCGTTTTTAAAGAAACAGAGGCCAAATTTCAAGGCGCTAAATGACAAAGGCATATTTCAAATATATAGCATTTTTAAAATATGCTATATATAACTCAGGTTATATATAGTTAACATAGTTACTTGATTGTGCTACCTTTTAGAGAAAAATTGGCTAAATATTGGTATCTCATTTTATATTGTATAAAATGTTCGGTGCATTTTTAACCCATTTTCTACTTTGATCAAAATGAACAATCTGCAGACACAGCAGCCTTTTGAAGCCTTTCTTTTGGAGTAACAAAATGGATCCGGTCTGATACGCAAAATAAATAAATAAATAAATAATAATAATAAAAAAATTTTAAAAAATCAACTCATTATGGCCATCTGCTGGAGTGTGATCTGACCGCAGCCTCCTCCAGCACCAGGAGATCAACGTGCGCACGCAGACACATGCTAAAGTGACTCCACCAGGAACACTTGTGGCGAACAGGTGTGATGGACAGAACCGCAGAGAGACCTATAATCCCCAGGCCCATCTGTTTCTGCCATACACCCCCACCTCTGCCCCAGCAGACGGATCACAGCCACAGACGGGCGTTACAGGTCAGCTGGTGAACAAGGAGCGATTAAACGTCAAGCACTGGGCGTAAAAGTATCTCTGCCAAGTTTACTAACTCCTGAAAATGCTTCAGATCAACATAACTCAACGTAAAAACCTATATCATTATTATCCATTTAAAACAGTGTACTCTGTAAATTGCCAACTTGTTCATTTTTGCACAAGCAGGGAGGATAAAGACCTCTTCCGGGTCTGGTTTGATGAACAGTCTGAGCCCCAGAACATGCAGCTAATATTCTTAAATTAAATGCAAAGACCTACAGGCTCCCTGCAGCAACAGTTGCATTAACAGAGAACAAGATCCAAGGGCCGTTTGACTGCTAATTTATTCTTTATTTCTCAGTCTGTTTAAATGCTTTTTTTTTTTTTAAAAGAAGCCTGAGGCAAGTTAAAATAAGCAATAACTGTCGTAGCCGCTGATTGACAACTACCTGCCTCATGGTCTTGTTACCCATTTCAATGAGAGATCGCTGTGCTCCAGTTACAGGAGGAGGGGGAGATAAAAATAGGCTTCGCTCAGTCACCACTTAGCCTGGAAACATGGAGAACAGATTGTAAATGAGCAGACTGAAGTGCCTTGAATGGCAGCCCTTGTTGCTGGCTTTCTGAGCTGCAGCACACGCTGACTGCAAAGCAGCAACGCACTGAGCAGAAAACGCTTACCGTGCGTTAAAGGTCCGAACGCACGGAGGACGGGGATGAGGGCGGGCCCTGTTGCTCTGTGTGGGACCGTTCAGTCCAAAACGAGGACCTGACGATGTTTCAAGGATGAAGAGTGGCAAAAAGTGGCCGTGGTGATGAGCCGAGTGAGGCAGAGTCTGACACCGAGGGGAGAAGTGATTCTTCTTGGTGACAGGGAGGCTGATAGATGGTCTTCACAGGCAGACGCATGTTGGTCACACTAACATGCTGAGACGCCGACACGTTCAGCCGTCAAAATACAAACCTAAAAATCTGTTGGTGTTATTTAATGAGCATGATAAATGTAATATATGTTTAGGATCTGAAAGGATTAATCGGATTAATCGTGACCAAACAGTCGGATTAATCGTGCTGAATTGATTATAGAAATAATTTTTAGCTAATTTAGTAATCGATTAATCACTAAGTGGAATGAAGAAACCCAACAAAATGGCCATTTGCTGAAAAAAAACATGCCCCTCTGGGTAGTTATTAAGCCAAAATATTAAAAAGTTAAGATAAAAAAAAATCTAAAAATGTTCTATACAGAAGTATTAAAGTGGCATAGTTTTAGCTTCACCTAGCTAAAATTCTGTAAAAGTATCTCATATTTTGCACCTTAACCCAAAAATTTGTCAACAGGTAATCTATATTGATGTTACTAAGTTCAGCAGAAAGGACTGAGATTTCCACATGTTGATATTAAAAGGTTTTTTTTAGCTGCAGATGCATCCTTTTTAACAAATGATCAAGTGTAGTCTACAGGAATGCTGTTATTGCATTTTAGGCAATTACACATTTGTTTTCTTATCTAATAAAAGGAACTGAATTATTTGTTCATTTGCATCTCTTAATGTAGTTACGATACTGAATGAAAAACTTAAGTGGGTAAATGAAAAATCTGTAGAATGTCCTAAAATGTTTAAATCCGATTAATCGTCACAATAATCATCAGAATAATCGATTACCAAATAACACATCCCTAATATTTTTACTGACGTTTCCCACTGTGTGGTTTGTAGAGTGTAAATAACGGAGCCCGACACGTTAGAAGATTGATACCCTTCCTCATTCTGTGGCTCATTAAGCCACAGCATGGGCATCGCCTCAACGTGGCTCCGTTCTGGAGGGACCCGCGGGTCGGAGGCCTTGTCGGGTGGAATCACATGACTGCTTCACAGCGGTGCTCCGCCTCAGGGTCGAGCTGGAACAAATACCCTCTGTGCAGGGGGGAAAACACGCTAAACACTGATGTCCAAACAACTAAATCTAGTAGGTGTTCATTATAGATTTTTATTGAAGGTTTTTGTCAAAATAACATTGTAATAGATATGTTTATTTCTTTTTTATCATATTGAAGAAGTAGAATTCAAAGCTCCTAAAATTTTCCATCGTACCATCGCAGTGGTTTAAAAAAAACATCTGCTCAGAGTTGCCTCTGATTTATAATATCTGGAACATTGATCAATGTATAATTTTGCTCGTTTCATAATTAGTCACTGTTTTGTGTTATTATCCTGTAAAGCACTTTGAACTCAAGGTTATCATACCATAGAAATCTACTTATGCACACAGACAGGATTAAATGTTATTATTCAAAGCTGGCATAATGGCATCCCATTGCCCCTTAACCACAGCTTATCTTGCTTTGTGCACACCTCACAGATGAAGTGTGAAGTCGACTAGGCGATGGACGCTCCACCCCCCGTAGTGTGACCCCACAGACTGTATTATCCCCTACTGGCTTCTCCACGGCCGTTTCTCCTGGAGTCACCCAGATTACGCTGGAGAGCGCAAGCCGAGCCGCCGTAACCTCACTCTGAGGTCCAGATTCTGCAATGAGATCCGTACTGAGACTTGAGGCCACAAATCAAATTAGGCCCTGAAAATGTAACAGAAATCCATTTCTAAATATTTTTTGTTTCTGTTTAAAATGTGCTCGTGACTTAACACATAAAGTTCCTCAGAGGTAACAAAAATATTATTCAAGTCGTCATTGTTGTTACTACAGCGTTGTAGAATATTCTGCTGTGGCGGCGCAGGGGTTAAGCACAACCCACATATGGAGGCCTCAGTCCTCGACGTGTCTGTCGCAGGTTCAATTCCCGGCCTGGTGACCTTTGCCACATGTCTTCCTCCTTTCTCTCATTACCCACTTTCCTGTCAATTCACTGTCAAACAAAGGCCATTAGAGCCAATAAAACTTAAAAAAAAAAATAATATTCTGCTTAATTCTAGACTTCGAACAGGAAAAAATAACTAAATTCAACATGACAGGCTGCTTATGCAAAATGGTGGAGAAATGTTATCTGGCAAGAATCTACAGGTTAATGATTTTTCCTCACATGTTTATTTCTGCTCATTTCTGAGTGTTTTTCCAACCCAGCTGTCACTGCGCCTCAACCCAGGCCACAACAAGGCAAAGGCGTCCCGGCCAGCTGCTGTCACATTCCCCGTCACCCCGTCCTGGGAGGAGGACAACGACTAGGAATCTACAGGCATTAAGAAATTAAAACTCTTTTAAAAAATAAATACATTTATTTGTTTTTTTTATGAATTTATCAGATTTCTAGATATTTTCCTCCATAAGAGGCTGTGTGCCTCCAATGATCGTCCTGTGTGAAACAGAGAACGGAGGTACAAAGAACAAAACATCTTTTGGCCAGAGGAACCGTCTAACACATAATGAATGTGGTACAAAAATGAACCGTCTTAAGCACCTAGCAGTGGTTGTGTTTCACATAGGAAGATAATCGGAGGTGCACCGCCTCCACCATCCACTTCCTGCTTATGTAATAATTAGCTGTTGCATAAATAACCACACAAAGTAAAAGCGATTATGATTTATGGTTTTATAAAGCAGTGCTGGCATAAATAGCTGTGATGTATTTTTGGTTGGATTTGGTGTTGGTGTTAATGTAACTCTTTAAGTTTAAGTTAATTCTGCATAGTTACAAACATGTTATTTCTGCCACGGCTGCAGCTTTACCTCTATTGCTCCTGAATATCATTTGGTTGCGACTTATAAATGAACAACTTTTCATTGCTTTGTTGAAAAAAATAGCTTTTTTTAGGGCATATTTTCATCTTATCCCACTTTACTTTCTGCTCTTTAGCTGAGAAGGTAAAAGAAAGTTAGTCAGGGTAAAATGTGACAAAACCTCTCTAGGGAAGACCTGATATGAGCTAATAACATTCTGTACACATTCTCAGGGGAAACTTCTCAATTTGCATCACACCAGATTATAGAAACTAGAAACATCAAGACTCGCCAGAAAATAAGCTCCACCACCCTGAACGATGCCATTAACACGAAGCGAGATAGATTGCGTGTGGCGAGGCTACGCCCACAGAAGGATCTTTAATCTTCCTCAGGGAGACGTCAAAAACGAGTGCGTTTCCTTGACCTAAGCAGAACACATTTGACATACGATGTTTGGAGCTGCTGCAAACACACCCAAAGCCTAAATGTCAATCATCTGCAGTGTCCCAAGGCTGGCTTTAAGATCATGAAGATTTTAGGCAGGTCAAAGCCTAAAGTAGGAGCAAAATGTAAAGTGACACAAGCTGACATGTAACGAAACTCGAGGTGAAGGAGGATGAATGAATTAAGGAGCATAGCAGGTGTAAAGCTTGACAGAGTCAATGAAATAGCAGTGAAACTAGCCAATATTCAGTGGTTATTCTCCCCGATGTTCAGTGATGCTAAACGCAAGAATGCTAGTGGGAATCTTGCTAAAGGGTTACATTAGCTCTGCTGCATTATTGAAATTACGTGAGCAAAGTGGAAATGGCTGTTTCAACTGAGAGCAAAACTAAGCCGACTTGACCTCTAAAACAACTTCCATAAATTTATCAAAGGCAAAACAGAAATCAAACTCGGCGTTTGAGCGGGGCTCTCCAGACGCCCATTACGTTGTTTGACATGTCTGAAGTAAAACTGGCTGCGGGTTTATGTCTTGACTTAATGCTCGTGCCTTTAGCCCCCACAGCGGCACTCGTATCAGCAGGAACAACAATTAAAACAGTTTAAAGGATCAGCCAGTATTTGGCCGGGAGCCCAATAGCTCCATGGCAGTTTAATAAGGACTTTAGCGGTCGTTCTTTGTGGCAGGAGGAACGGGGACGGTGAGACATCCTTGAACGAAATCTGCGGTCCACTTTAGTTTTCGACAAAAGGCTTTAGGCTGCTGACCATATTAGGTGGAACCAGGTCACTGAATTAGATCACAAACTCTGGTCGGATTAAGGCTCCGACTAAGAACCTAATTTGGAGTAAAGTGGCTCTCAGCACGAGACCTAATGACTTGTTTTAGGTTGCCATCTCATTTGGCTTGTTGCTATAAAGTTTTACCGAAAAGGGCAGACAAAAAGCTCTGAGCTCTGTAAGAAAAAAAGGAAAAGCAATTGTAGAGTGTACTCATCCTGAAACAGGGCGAAGCTTTTGCCCTGGGGCAGATTCGACGCCTAATTCCAACTCCACTACATGACTATCGCTACAGCTAAGATTCATTAACAACTAGTAGCTACAATGTCGGGAGAATAGGTTGGAACAACCTAGAAAGATTTTGTGAATTATACATGTAAGACTTTCACATACTCAGACATACTGTGCGTAGCCTGTTGTGCTAGCCATGTGGATTCTGCATGTGATTGAGATTTCATAGTCAAGGATGCCAATTTAATACATTTCTCGTGACGATTTCCTTCATTTTCCTCTTAGCTTGACCCAGTGCCTCATCCTCACTCAATGTCTGAGCTAGTTCCTAGCATATTTTGTATTCTGTGAAAGTCCTAAGTCAAATAACTTAAACTCCAATTATACCCATATTTCAGGCCCACTAAGCTAATGCAGTACTACCTTCCACAGACATAAGCAGGACATGCCAGCCTTGAACTAGACTTCATCAAGCTAATGTCTCAAGGTCAAAATAAATCTTACCTTGTCAGAAAGTGTTTGGCCTAGCTGCTAAAAGTTACTTCAGTGGTATGAGTCATTAGCTGCGCCTGCTAACCATGCTAAACTTGATTCTGTCCCTTGCCCTTGTGGACTTTTTATAAATTCAGTTTTACATTGTTATAAATAAATGTAAAGAGTGAGAAATGACGAACACTAGAATCTCCTGAAGAAAAAGAGAAAAACAAAACTAAGATATCCTCTTCCCAGGAAAGATAAGACATGATGATGTCAAGGAAACTACATTCCACAGTGTTCACTGAAATCTTCCAGATGGCCCAGCTATCACGACTGATTTCTGAAAAGGTGTTTTAGCTCACAGATCCAAATTCGAACCTCTTACCCCGGGTTTTCAAAGACAGAACTGGAACTTTAGCATAATCTAAAAGTCTTGTTTCTGTCAGAGGTGTGGTGAAAAAAAAAACACCTTCCATTTGAATGAGGTATTTCTCAATAGTTTAATGAAATGCTACAAACCTCTTTTTAACCTTCAATGGTTAGTATTGAAGGTTTCGACAGCCTTACGTCAGAGGTTCAAACTTTTTTCAATCTCTTCAGCTAATAATCAGACTTCCAAGTACAGTGACATTGACAGAGCCTTTCAAATGACAGTTCAACAGGACAGGGCAAGAAAAATAAGGTCATGTATTATGGACTATGTGCTTTTTAAGGACGAGGCTGGACTATGCAGTTCGCTTTTTAATCTGAAGTTGAAAGTTACAAGTTCCAGGTTGTAAAAATGAACAAAGCCATCTGTGTGAGGTTTTATTTCCCAGCTGGAAAGTTGGAGGTTTCTCAGCAGCTTACACCTTCAAATCCTATATGGTCTATATTTGCCTTATAAAGACCGCTCTGAGTAACATTAAAGTCAGCCCGGTTCCCACTAGCGGTACTCGTGCCATAATTGCCAGGCTATAACCTCGCATTTTTAGCACACCCAGTTAACACATTCAAATAAAACCAACAAAGCATACGGCCTCGTCCTTTCCAAACACAATGAGATCCAAAACAAAGTTGAAGGACAACAAAGCAAGCTTCAATCTTCAGATCAAATGTATGAGTGTGGAGCAGATGCTTGATCTTCAACTGCTTGGAGAGACGTGCTAAAATAGTACTCGACAGAGGCTGTGGGATAAGGTCACCTTTAAAAACCTAAAAGGGAACAAGCCAAAGCTACAGAGGTAAGACTGACTGGAGCCCCCTGGATTCATGACTTCAAAGAGTCAGCTTGTATTTATAGGGTGTCGCTTTATGCACACACGTTTGATGGATATGGTAGAGCTACATCAGCTTACAATAAAAGCTACATGTATTGAGATATTTTTGTTACACAAACTTGTGTTATTTTACACTGATTTTGATTTATACTATTGTTAGTAAGTGACTCAAAGCTAATACAATGCCATTTTAGTTGTCTTTTCTCTTTACCAGCACTCCTCAGCAGCCAGTTATTAGTACATGGCTGCTTTGTTCTGGGTTGGAATTCCAATTACAGTTGTTACAACTACAGTATGAGCGATGATCATGAGCTGTGGAGTGGTTAAGTCTGTGACACATTACCTGTGGATTTAAAACAAACCGCCTCATAGACATTTAATTTGGATTTTAAACGCAAAACCCTGATGACAGAAGCTATAAGATGTACTTATGAATTATATGTCGAAAATGGGTAATATCATATGTTGAGTAGCAGGATAAAAAATGTTATTGTGATTGAAAGGCTCCTCTGGACTTCATCCGAAGCGCCGAAATCGTCTCTCATTGACATAATCACGTGACAAAAATAGCGTAATCTTGTTCGCATCCAGGTCTGTACGATTTGTCAGAAACCCGTAGCTGTCTTTTATGCAGAAATGCGCTCAGACAGCAGTTTTGACTTTTTTTGCTTTGATATTTCTTTGGCCATGCATCCGAAAAAAATAGAAAACTGGATCCATTCTGTTCTTCCTCCACATAAATGGTCCAACAAAAACATTTTGAAATCACAGGAGTTTGAAACCTCGATGTGCAGTAACTGATCTAACATGTGCTAGCACGTTTATAACTAAAAAGACCAATGGATATTAGTTTATAGTATTTAATGTCACTTTCATTGTCACAAAAATAAATACTACAGAATGTAGTGTTAAAATGTTAGGTGTATGTCTCCTATTGTAATACTCAAATTCGGACAAATGCATTTGAAGAAATCTGCCACAATTTTACTTATTTAAAATTAAACATCTACTTCCAAAAATCAATATATAAAATATCTGATAGAATATTCAATATTCAATGTATAAAATATTCACTGAACTCTGACCCACCACTGCATAGCATTCTGGGAGATGTAGGCAAAGGAAAGGCTTTGGCTGCCCAACCTCTCACAGTGAGCTAAGCTAGGTTGGTGGCATCGACTAACTCACTCCCTCTTTGGTTACCTAGCAACAACCAGTTGAGTAACGTGAGCAGCAGCAGTTTAAGTTTACCCCACTGTGCCTCATAACTGCTTAAATAGAAAAATATATTGCGGAGTGAAACCCGTGGATAAAACGGAAAAGATCACGCCGTCTGGCACTATTTAAGATATTTAACACACACACACAAAAAAAATCATTATATCTTATAGTGTGATACGCTTCTCAGTCTTCTAAGTAAGATCCCTCCTAATGTCAAGAGTGTCCTGTCTTTCACTGCGTCTCCTCGTAAGCCCCCAAAGCCTCGTGTCTACAGCCTCCTTGATCTGTTAAGAGGGCCACTCCGGCTGAGACTGTTAAGACTCGGAGCTCTGTTTCTCCTTATTACCAGTCGCAGTCTCCCTCTGGCAAAACAACACGAGGAACAGGGTGGAGACACCCGAGGAGGGAGAGGCTGCAGGTCTAAATTAATCCCACATGTTCCCCAGGAGGAGACTCTGCAGACGGCCAGGGCTCTCGCTCGGCCAGTGGGGGGGCGGCGGAGCGCAGCAAAACTCTGAGAGCTCTTTGGTGCACTTTCCCGCACTTTTCGCCCACACACTGCTGTGCACTCAACCCACATGGATCTATTTAGCTCAACTATGGCATCACAAGGCACAATTTATTTTTTGGCAAGCGCCGGAGATCCAGAAATTTACTGCTCTGCAACGACTGAAATGGGTTTAAGCTGACTTTGAACAAAAACGACAACCAGAACCTGCAGTGACAAAGGAAATCAGCGTAAATGTCCCCCCTCCCAAAAAAAGGCTTTTGATCAAGAACCCAGGTTCCACATCTCCACCGTTTTTTTCCCCAGACGCGTTAAATTTCTTCAAAGCACAATTCGCAGCTTGGAATAAAGAAAAGCTAATTACAAAAAAAAAAGCTCAATTCTCTATTAAATGTGCTGGAAAAATATCAAGCTCAGGCCATTAAGCACATAAATTACATTCTTAATCACCCGCTGCTTCAGATTAGGATGTTCTTGATTTGATTCATTTTTGAACAAATCGTGATAATCACCAAACAATGATCTCACCCTGTTCACATTTTGAAAACGCTCATCACGCCGAGCAAAAAAAAAAAAAAACATCAGTCACCAACCCGGCCTCGCTTGCTGCTGATCGCATGTAATCGTAATTGAAACAAATCGGTGTTACAAGCCACTAAATGTGCCCAGAACGTCTAAAGAATTATGCAACATGTGTGTTCAGCACAGAGCGCTGTCAGAGGCCTGGCTCCGGGACGCAGAGCCAGAGCGCCGTGGACGAGGATCAATCAGCATTATCTTAACCTGGTTGTCGACTGGTGACAGGCAGACTGAGAAGGAATGAGATTAAAAGAGCTGCCCTTCTATTCTCTGGGATCTGTTTGACTCAATAACCCTGATGGTCGCACACTGTTTTCACTGCATGAATGCTCTGCCAGCAGGTCAAGTCAAGTTTATTTGTGCAGCCCGTTTACGAAACAGGGCAATTCAAAGTGCTTTACAAGATGAAGACGGAACACAATAAGCAATCCAAGACCCCGGGAAGGTTGATACAGCAACAGTAGATCTTTAATGTATTTTTTGTGCTAAGCTGTTCAGTGATTTATAAACTAACATCAGCATTTTAAAGTCTGTTCTCTGAGCTGCAGGGTATCAGTGTAGAGCCACATGAGCCGGTCTGTCTCAATGTCAAGTGATTTCTGATGATTTATATTCCAATATGTCACATTTATCTTATTAATCACTGACCGTTATTGCATAATAATCTAGGATTGCTCTGACAGGTCATCCCTGAGTTACAGTGACATGTAAAACTCAGTAAACCATTGCTATGACTTCTTTACCATAACTTTTACCCAGATCATTCACCGGCTGACTGCTATAGGCCTGATGAGTGAGTGAGGATAGTACGTGGCTCTATTAAATCTACTTAATAAAAGAAAAAAAAACATGTTGGGAGCTGGTTACTGGCCAATATAATATCCTCTTGCAGCTGTGAAACAAGGTACTGAGGACTAAAAGTAGAGCATGTTGAAGTGAACGTGCAGGATATAATCAAACAGAAGTTTAGAGGAATTTCTACCTTCCTTAATATCATCATATCATCTGTTACTACTTGTGTGAGTAAACGAATCCAAAAGTCAATTACTTGATTCACCGGCGATCATTTAAAAGAGAAATATGATATTTTCATAGAAGTGCTATGCAAAGTCATCCTTGAACTTTTTGTCTGTTATGACATCAAGCTTCAGGGTATGAATATGATATTTTACCATGTGTGGGAGACCAACACACACACACACAAAAAAAACATAATTGTGAAGCAGTAAGACAATTGTGGTGGCAATGATCTGAATTTGTGTTTGTAGTTTGCCACAAGCAATATGGGGATGAAAGAAGATTCACTAGTCAGATTAAAAACTATTTTTCTGACTAACATCACCCTGGACACACTGAGTCCCTCTGAAACATGGTAGTTAAAGAATCATGCTGTGGGGATGCTGCCAGAAAGAGGAGAGCTTGTCAGATGAAAAGATAATAGTACAGGACAGTCCTGAATTAAAATCTGTCAAGAGGTTACAAAAGACTTGAGGCTGGGTCAGAAGGTCATCCTCCAGCTGGATGATGACCCTAAACATGCAGCCTGATCGTCTGAGGATGTGTGGGAAGACTTAAGAAGTGACGCTCACACACACTCCATCCAATCTATCCAAGCTTGCTACTATTTCGCAGATCAATGATCTATTTCGCATACCGAGGAGGTAACGCAATCATTGGAATCAACTGTTAGAGAGTAGAGACATTTAATCATGAAGGACAATGAGTCTTGATAATCAGATAACCACTGCAGTAAAGTGACCAGATATTTCACTCTCTAGATGTGCAGGGTTAGGGTTAGGGCGCTGTGGCCACATAGAAATCCCCTCACACCACCAGTCTTCAAAGTACTCTGAAGTTTGTGATTGCAATGGGACAAAAACACAAAGTTGTAGGGGGTGTGAATACTTTTGCAAGGCGGTGTATATCACTATGTAGCTGCTGCAGCTGGAAGTAAAGCTGCAGAAGCAGAGACATCGGTCAACTTCACTAAAATTACAGGGCGGAAATGTGCCTTGTGGTGAGCCACACAACCCACAATTAGAGTGAAAATTAACAATAAACTGCTGCACAGACTGAAGATCTACCATTAGCTGCCATTAGGAGTGCAATGTTAAACAACAAGCCTTCAGACTACGGTTACACTGTCTTCCTTTTGTGAATGAAGACCTATTTCTTCTGTTATCGCAGCCCGGTCCCACAGGTGACACAGTGCTGCAGCGCTGCTGTCAACCTCCGGGGCCCCTCACTCCAGGCTGCTGACGAACGAGGACCTGCAGAGGATATTACATCCTTATCTAATCTGTCAAAGCTAGCCCCCTCTGCTACAACCTGCTGCCGCTCTTATCTACAGTTAATAAGCTACATGAGCTATCTCAGCAAATCTGTGAACTGCACTGCATGGGTATTATGAATGATCCAAAAGGGACCTTTTGGCTCTGGTGCACTTGTATGCTCATGAACGCATTGTCCAAAATTGTTTCTCGGATAAATAATGAGACCAGGATTGTCACAAATCTTCCACAACCAAGAGACTGAAACCCTAATGTGTGCGTGTGGCTCTAACAATGTTTTGGGGAATACCTTATACACCTGATACGTTGGGACAGGGGGAAGTTGAATCATGACCTAGAACTCTCATGGTAACGTTTTGTGCTTCTTGCAGATAAGATCCAGCGGTGGGTTTATTTTCTGTCTAATACTTCTCTGTAATGGGGTCGATGAATTCAGAAGAGGCACAAGACCAGAGCTCACTGGCAGGCACTAGTCATTTGTATGGTAGTCGAGCGACTTTTGATAGATTTTGGCATAGATTCTGCAGCATTTGCAAGTAGTTCAAACCGCATGTTTGACCCTGGTGAGGCCCAGGCCATGAAGTTGAAGGAACAACAACGATTGCCTTAAAAACTTGACGTAATGAATGTGGTTGTATTTCTGCTTGCCTTCCATGCATACCTTTGTAAAATGAGCAGATGCTGTGTTCTGCCTATACCGGCGTAAATATTTGAGTGGCGTGTATGTACAGTGGCACTGCAACCAGTGGGACTGGGATTGTTACCATCGGATTACCACTGATGGTTGGTAAATCTACTGGAAATCCATCCCATGGTTTCCGTGTGCCTCAAATGTTGCCTACCTTTTGAAGGAGGAATTTGTGTAACCACACTAATACAGAATAAATATGAGAAATACAAATAGACACGTCAAAATTAACTCTGACCACTTGCGAAGTCATCAGAGAAATGTGCATTACTACAAGGCAAATTTGATCTTGACTACGTAATAAAATAGCAAAGCTAATAGAAGCACTCATCATGACATGTTCTATATCAAAGAGTTTGGTTGATTTTACAGAGAAGACTGGGCAGTAGCTCTAATTATTCCTGGGCATTGGCATTACATCCGGAGGCTGAGTTTCACTGGCATCCTCACATGATAAATCCTCCTTTTAGAGTCGACTGTTAATTGCCTTGCTATGGGAAATGCTTCACTCTTGTCACAACTTCAGTCTCAGCAGCGCACAGTGACACGGTCGCACATTTAAATAAACAAAATAAACTCAAATCAGCGTCCCCATCATGTGAGCAGTATTTAAAGCAGGCTGAGACGTTCTGGCTCCCACCATGCTGGGCTTAAAACAGGATTAGCTAACGCAACAATTCATTTAACTGCAGACAAACGCAAAGAAACAACGTCCCACAGGACGGACACCACAGCTAAGGACTGGAGCAGCAATAATTATAAAGGCTGTACTCCTTTGGCAAAAAAAAAAAAAAAAAAAAAGACAACAGAGATTAGGATCAATAAACAACAAAAACAAAATGCATTACATTTTCAACTATTGTCCCCCTCCAAAACAATCTGCACTCTGTAGCCAGAGGAGACACTTTGAATTGAGAAAGAGAACGGGGGCCTCATTTGGTGAATGAAAATGACGCTTTGACGGCAGCTCCACATCTCAGCACTGTTCTGTTCTCACTTAACCAACATGCCAGGAAATACCTTTCAAAATTCTCTACAACAGCCCCCGAGATTGGAGGACAAAACGCGAAACAACAGGCCGAGATGGATGTGAATGACGTCTAGTTCGCTGGCTCTGCAGTGAAAAGGAGGAAACAGCTGCGGAAGGTGAAGATTAGATTCCTGACGGACGGGGCCTGTTCTCGCGTGCAGCTCGGCTCTGCTCCTCTCAGGCCGGTGGCTCTACGTCGGCTCCGGGCTGCTGCCACCGCCGACAACCTCCCTCATAACTCACCTCTGCACAGCACAAAAAGCCCAAAAAAAAAAAAAAAGAAAAAGAAAAAGCGCTGAACACTAGCCCTGTCCAGATGATCTACTGATTGTTTCCACACACCGCCTTGCGGACTTTAAAATGTGTAGCGTGAGGCTTGGCAGCACAGGCCAAGCTGGCAGGTTGGTTTCCTGGATAATTTATCCATGTGACATATGGTTTAAAGGCAGCGATTAAGCCTTTGTGAGGAATCGCTAAAAGGTTTTGAGGGGGGGAAAAAAAGCTTATTTACTACAAGAATGGTCATTTGGAGCGAATTTAGACACAGAGACTGTGAATGTCTGCATAAGGTGGCGATGAGGTTGAAATCATAGTCTTTGTTGTGATCAAGCTGTGCTAATGTGCAAGGACTAGCTCTCATTCTCTGTTTACCATTTGACACCAATTAGCCAGCTGGCAACACTGGGATTCAATCTACTATGCAGTGCCTTCCCATGTAACAACTACAGGCCTGTAGGTATTTTATTTGTTATTTTTGGAACAGTACTGAAGAAGATTACATGTGTTCATTTTTTTTTCTTTTACAAATGAATAAAAAAATTAAGCAAGACTTTTTGTTTTGGTTTGGCTTAAAACACCATCTGTATGGTGGGAGATGGCGGCTGCAGCAACATGCTGAGGGGGAGCAATTCCAGGTGGGTCAAATGTAAATTTTATTTATTTATTTATTTATTTCACAAATGAAAAGATTTCTAAGTCAGAGTTTTTTTTGTTTGTTTAGGTTAACACACAATCCGCATGGTGAAACATTGTGGTTGCAGCGTCATGCCGTGTGGACGCAATTCCAGTTTGGCCGAATTCAGAAAACGTGTATGCTAACTAAGCGTACAAAATTCACATGGACCTGCAGCAAAGTGACAGGCAAAATGGAAGAGCGCAGATTTACACAACTGTAAAAAATATAAAAAAGAAACGGTATAAAAAGGGGCAAAGCTGCAACATACGTGAAAAATACTGTACAGTTCTTAAAAAATAGCATACTCAGATTAAAAGAAATGTGCAATTGAGTAGCAGAGTATACCCCAGTGTACTATAAGCCTGGCGGGCCACCAGGTCTTACTTATGCCCCTACCAGGCTAAGCATTGCTTATTTTTTTTTAAAGTTTTTTATTAAATGATTGCATTTTCAATACTTTATAATTAGTGCTCAGGTATTAATCTTCCAATCTTTCAACAACACATAATTATCAAGTGATATTTTCACATTTCCTGTCAACTGTAAACATTTTTTAACTCAAAAACATGACGGGATGCTGGATGAGTGACTGCCCTAGCGCCCTACCACCGGGCTTAGCAGGTTTTCTGGGGGAAACCTTGGAAAAGAAAAAAAAAAAAAAAAAAACACTACATGAATGTATGTTTGTGTTTACAGAACAACGGCAGCATCATGCTGTGAGGATGCTGGTTAGAGCTGATGGGAAGAAACATGGAAGGAAAATAATCCCAGAAAAATCCCTAATGAAGTCTGCCGAAGGCTGAGACATCCAGTCCAAGTAATTATGTCAATGTTTGTGGTGGAAAAAGTCCTCGGGATACAAATACTTAGGCAAGGTGTCGTTCTTAAACAAAAAGTATATGTTTGCATGTCTCGGTGTCCTCCATGTATCCGTCCATGTATTCGTCCATGTGTACACGACGGACTAGTGCGTCTGAAATTTGGTCATGTGACATGCCACGCTCCCGGTTTTACCCTGGACTCGTGCTATTTTGGTTCAGAGATTTTAGATAAAGGCATGTCGCTCTCAAGCTCGCACTGTAATTGCAGAGCTTTCTGCTCCTGCAGGAGACGAGGCCTCACTGGGTTCAGTGAGGCCGCCGTGTGACATAATGGAACCGTCCTGGATGTCTGCTGCTGGAAGCACGGGGTCTTTTTTTTTTTTTTTTTTTTTACCAGGAGATGAAAGAGCAAACTAGTGGTGGTCTTAATCCTGAACCTGGAACCATCTGCTCCAGGATGCATCTTTAAAACGCCAAACCCAACCAGACAAAGAATAATGATCCTACGAGGAGCAAATGCTTGCTAGCTAGTGTGGCTCCTATGGGCGATTAAACGAAGGATCCATTCATTTTTTATAAAGACTTGTACAACAAACCATTTGTTTATGCAAAGTCACACCAAGGAGAGCATGTTTTTTTTTTAAAGACAGTCCCACCTGGAAACAAAGCATGAAAACAACATATGCTTCCTTCAGCCTCGTCCGCTGAACTGAGTGAGAGAGAGCACCGAAGCACTCAGGGAGCAGCAGAGGCTTTTTCTGGGTTTTACGGTTTCGGTGATCGTCTTGGTGGGACGAATCCCGAACATGTTGCATTTCAGCTTCCCTGGTGCCAGGAATCCCAAACAGCAGTTTCACTTCTCCTGAATACAGATGTAACAGATAGAAGCTGAGACATTTCCAGAATCCCTTTAGGCTACGCAGCAGATGTAGAGTAGAGCAGGACATGGATTTCATTGATAAACTGTCGGGTTTTCTCTGCATGCAGAAATATATAGGAGTGAGATCATTCAGACCGATGGCTTCACTCGCTTAGCATCCCGCTCACATCGCTGATCTCCACATTACTCAGGTGGAGGAGTGTGCAAAGGCCCAGCAACTGTGTGACCCACATTCACAATGTAAAAGGAGTTTCAAATTTAGTTTGATCCCAGTTATGGTTTATAATCTGGGTTTATAATCTGGGTGGTAGACCAGGGAGTTCTTCCATTAAGGGGTGGAACTTAATTAACTTGTTTGTTTTTTTTTTGTTCAATCAAGTTTTCTACAACTTATTTGCATCTCCAGTCCATAGAAATTTGACTCGGTTCTCCCCATGTGTTCTGCACAGTGCATGAAAATATATATTGGTGGGAGATGATGACACCTGGATAGCTACGGTGCTAAGCTAGATGCTTACTTTAATAAGCATTTAGCTTATTAAAGTAATAAGTAATGATCTCAAGATCAAATTCTAAAGAAAATAAAATAAAATAACAAATTTTGAACTGGAATATTTACACTAAACATTGAGTATTCAAAACACAGTTTGAGATTGACGACGTCTATATTTTTAAAATAAATATAGAAAAAAAATACAAAAATCCCAAAATATGAACTTGTCAAACTCAGAAAAAGAGTAAACTGAGTACTGATTATTTGAAACACACCTCTGAAAATTGATTCTAATTGCACCTTTCTTCTATCTACAACAAATCTATCTTCTATCTTTCTATCTACAATAACTCTTTGAAGAATTTGAATTAATAAGAGTTACACCATTTAATTTCCCTTTGAGATCAATAAAGTATTCTGAATTGAACTGAATTTGAATTGAATTCCCTTCACTGTTGCTAACACTCTTGTAAACACTCTAGACGAGTCGGTGGCGATAATGCCCCTAATATAAACTGGATATATTGAATACTGCAGCAGTTCAGGCTTACATTATCATCTCAATATAAAACATATCGCTCCAGATGTGGCCAATGGAGCAAATCGTAGCTACAACAGTCCTGGTACAGGGTCAGAGGTCTCTATGACTGCTGAAGTTTATATGTAATCCATATGTTGTTATTGAGACACAAATCCATCGAACACATTTGAATTGAAAAACACGTTACAGCACTATTTGTGCCACTGGTTTAACGATACACGTTAGAAGTGCTAACAAGTAGCTAACGGTGGATTCACAGTTCAGTATTTGCATTTTTCTTTTCTTTTTTTTTTTCTTTTTTTTCTTCTGTGGAACAAAACTCTAAATTATTTGTGTAAAACATGTCTGCGGACTTTTCCGTGGACCATAATTTTTGTTTGGGAAGCTCAAACAACTCAGCGCTATGCTACTTGACATGCTACTGGCTGGCTTTTGCAAAAGCAGCCAATCCAGGAGCATCTGTCATTTTCCTTAACACTAAATGGCTGTAACCCCAAGAGCAAAAATAAGCAAGACTGTCCATTTTAGCTTCTGCAGTAATGCTAAGACAGTTTCCACTGTGTGTATTAATGTGTTTGACCTACGGAAACAGGAAGTTATAAGCAAAATAATTGAGGGCATCTCAAGTATTTGTGGACGTTAGTTATTTGCAAGAGGCCGCTAGCTAACCCTCGCTAACACAGCCAAAACTTTCCTTATCTTTTACATGAATAGTAGCCATGTTAACGTTCCAACTTTTTCCAATCGGAACTCCCACTTCATTGGTCGTTTGTGAATTTTATTTTTTTTTTAACTCAAAGAGAAAGAGGGGCGGGCCATCTTACCCAAGGCCGCATTTGGGTCAGGATCGCCCCTGCGGACCCCAACTTTGACCAAAAACCTCAACTCCTAGGAGGACGCTGTAACTGAACCAAATGACTGGAATAATACGAAGTTACAGGAAAAGAGCTTTTCGCATGTGTCATGGGAAGTTTCCCTGGAAAGCATCCTAGCTCCATAATCTCTCTAGAGATGCACTGATATAAAGGCACTAAAGCTGCTTCTCGGATCACGGTTGCAGATCTGCAGCTGACCGACGGTCAGCCGGTAAAGATGTTCTCCCCTATTGCCACTTCTCTCCCACCTCAGCGGCTCGATCCAGCCGCTCGAACTTGCAGCCACAATGGTCCCAGGGACGCACACAGTTTTTGGGGTGGGGGGGGGGGTTAAAAAAAAATCTAGACATGCACAGATCGAGTAAAAGAAAAAAAAAAAAGGAGCGGTGCAAACTTACGTGAAGACGAAAAATAAAGTAGTCGATCCCACCAGGAGCGTGGCAGCAGTGGACACCGGGATGTATTTGGTGGGTTTAAATCTCTTTCCAGCGCTGTTGGGCATTCTGTATTCTCCACATTCCTCAATTATTTATTCCGGTCGGAGGCGCATGTAGAAAAAGAAGAAAGCGTCCAGCGTGCAGCGGGGTGTGTGTATATGCGGGGTGCGGGGGAGCCCTTTCTGTGGCTGTGAATGGCACAAGCGGTCCGTCTCTGCTCGGTGGTTGAAGCCGCATAGGTCCAAGACGTTAACAGGCAGCAATACGCGGAGCTCTGCGAGAGCCTGGAAATCCCACCCTTTCCAATCCAGCCCACTGCTGAGGTCACCGAGCCGCTCGAAAAGGTGGAGCTTCGCTTGGAAAAACTGAAAGCGTCAGAACATGTTTGGAGAAATTGTTTTATTGGGTTTTTACACATTTTTTTTCTCCACCCAGGTCGAAGCTAATATAATAATGTCTGATTTTACAGGCAACTATAGCCGCCTCCCGCCCACAATTCAATTCATATTGAAATTATTTTTCCATCAAATTTCTTAAAATCTGTTATTTAGCTCAGATCCGTTATTTGGTCTCTCCACTAAGACTGTGCCATCTTGATGTTGCTTTTTCCCCGACCCCATTTTGCAGTTTTACAAACTTTCAATGTTGTCTTCCACTCTTAAATTTTGTGGGTACGCACCATTTGTAACCCGGGGCGACGCCGGCAGGCGTGGTCTCTGCAAATCATTACCAACGATGCATCAATCGGGAAATTATTAGGATAAATCTGGGATCAGAAATATCAAGTTAATACATTTATCCAATAGAATATGTAATTGTTGGTCTCTTTTTGATAACATTTTATCAAACCCTTATTCAAGTTCCCACAAAATATCATATAATCCCACCAACATTAATAAAAATAAAGTAATAAAGGAAGAAAACAAAAGATAAATATTTATTGTGTAAGAATTTTTTCCAGCAATAAAGTTAAAACATTTGCTTGACAAAACTTAGAAAAGTTTTATAATTTTTTTTTTAATTTCTCACAATTTTTTTTTGTCAAAAACAATATTTTTTTTAATTCTGAGTTTAGTCAGACACATTTTTGACTTCTCAAACTTAGAAATATATTTTGTCAAATACTTTGTTTTTTAAAAAGCATAAGTATTTTTAAGAACATTTTTAGACTTTTCAAACTAAAATTTTTATTTGTCAAAAATTATTTTTAAAAGGTTTCAGTTTTTTAGCAAACATTTTTTTGATTTTTCAAACTTAAAAACTTTTTGAACAAAATATTATTTTTCTAAGAAATTTGTCTGTTTTTTTTAGCAGATTTTTGCTATTTTACACTTTTCTTTCTTCAAACATTTCTGAGTTTTGTCGAGAAGATTTTGTTCTTTTAAAGCTGAACATTTATTTGTCAAAGTAATATTTTTTAACAAGCAAATTTTTGACTTCTCAAACTGAAATTCTTCTTATCGAAGAAAATATTTTTTTCTAATAGATACCTGAATTTTGTCGAGCAAATTTTCAACTTCTAAAACATATTTTTGGGCTCAAAACAATATTTTTTCAAAAGAAGATATTTCTAAGTTTTAGTAATCAAAAACCTCAAAACATTTTGTAAAAAAAAACAAAAAAAAACTTCATTTTTGTTTGATGCCACTCGTAAAGCAGTAAACCACCGTCGAAGAAGGTCGTATATTTGTTCCAGAGTAAATTTACTCCCTGCCAATGTGTTTCTACTGCTTAAACAAGTACAAGAGCGCCCTCTTGTGACAAGGAATAATATTAAATGATAAAAATAACGGAAATTCAACCTTTGTGTCTCACACTGGCCACCGTATTATTTGAAGGCACCGCTCTGATTAGCTTGCATTCATGTTTTCTGACTTTCTCAGTTGACTGAATCCGCCCATATCTTATCTTTCGCACAGCGGCTGTTTTTGTCTACATCGCTAGAGTTTAAATTAACAGCTAAACGAGTTCCAGCTAAAGTAACCCAGAGGATAAACAGCGTCGTGTTGTATTTACCCGATAAGTCCAGCTAATTAGCCCACATTATTCGGCCTGTTCGGCGGCGGCATGTCGTACCGTAAAACTTTAAAACTGATTTGCGGCTTCGCTGGAGGCTCTGCTGCCGTCGTGTTCGCGGTTGCTGCCGCCGACTCCCGCGGATACTTCGGGGAGCACCGCGGAGAGGGAGCGAGCCGGTGGTCGAGATTTGCCGTCCTGCATGCGGCGCAGCCCGCTCGGACCCCTGTAAACCACACACCAGCCGCGACCGGACCTGGCTGGGACTTCAACTGGGACAAGTAGGTTCTTGTACTCCTTCACGACAGTCTGGTTCTCCTAATTAGACATGGACAGTTCCGCTGTGATATTTACACTAAAATGGTAAACAGAGATGCATAACGTGTTTTCTTTAAAACTACAAAGTTGATTAAGACAATTGCAGACAAAACACCTAAGAAATTTAGTACTAATTTCCTAGTTAATATGTTTACTGATCAGTTCATCTGTTTTGCGAGTAATAATGCATAAATGCAAAAGGTTTAATAACGTGTGCTACTTGTTGCTTACCAGCTGTAGTTTTAAAGCACTCGCCTTAATAAGAGTGGTCAGTTTTCACATCTTGTTTATTTTCCAACCTGAATTATTTATTGTTAGTTTAGTTTAACAGGCTTTATTCAGCCAGCTGACCTGCAGTGTGTTGAAATATGTGGGATGGACATCTACTCTGATACCATTATGTGCCACACTATTTTTATTTAATTCAATTTCAGTTCAGTCTATTTGTCACTTGTCAAACTTGATGCCCCAGGGGCCAAATCCGGTCTGCAATAGCTTTTTATGTGACCCTCTGAACAACTACATAAATAGCTTATCAATTAAATCAAAGCAGTTTTTTATCTGTATACGGTCAAATTTTAAAATGTATAAGAAGATATACATATACTAAAAAGAATTGGTCCAAGCACGGAGCCCTGTGGTACTCCATAAGTAACCCTGGAGTGTTAAGATGATTGACCGTTCACATGAACAAACTGGAATCTAAGAGACACTATTTAAACCAGCTTGGTGCTGCTCCTTTAATACATACAACATGTTCAATGTTGACATGGTTTATACCTGAGCTTTAAAAGGCTGGTAATAATGAGAGCCTAGATGAGTGATATTGGAAATTGTCAAATGCCAGGTGGGGCATTTGTGATGTGATTTTTGTTTTGATTCATCTTTAAAACTGTAGTATAATTCTTTTAACGGGTAGTGACGATGTAAAACGAATTATGAGACGACCTCATTGACTCCAACTGTTGAGTTTCAGTTGTTTCATCAGAAAAGACCTGATTAAGGAGCAAAACTAAACTAGAAAAACAAGTTTAGGAGTAACAGTGCAGAAAAAACCTAGACAAGTCAGTGTTAAGAAGCAATGTGTTTTTCTCTAACCTTAGTTTTAGAGTAAGCATTATGAACCTTTTGTGTGTGGTTGAAATGTCTTGTGTGTTTAGTGGCAGCCGTCTTGGGAGAGACCCGCCTCAAACCTGGCTCTTTAATGGAAAGAGCAGTGGCAAGAGCCGGAGTTTGATTGGCTAAAGCTTAAAGTAGTTAAAAGAAATAAAATTATATATTTTGCATACATTAAATGTACAAAATATTTAGTACAGGGAGCCTTAGGACTGGAATTGAGAAACACTGTCTTAGGGGAAGATTTACCATTCTTCAACAGTTCAAGAAAACTGATGCATATTTCTGTGCTGTCGTCACTCTCCTGTCTACATCAATGTAGACAGGAGCAAAAGCAGTTCAGAACTTGCTGAACCTGCCTTGCCATTAATTCCACCTATTGATCTCCCTAATAGCTTTAAAGAGAATTGGGATAATGATCCCTATCTGTAACGTCTTTTTAACGAAGCACACAAAGAAAGTACCGCAGAGTTAAAAAGTTTAGCTGGAGAACCTTTCATTATAAAGGATAAACTTTTGTATCTAGCAGACATTGATGAAACAAGATTTGTTGTGCCAAAAGAATCCTGTTCAGTAATCCTGCGTTTTTATTGGCCAGGATTATATAAAGATGTTGTTGAATACTGCAAAACATACCATGACTGTCATTTAGTAGCCACTAAAGTTTCAGACCGTGCCCAGTTACAGACGTTACCACGGCTATCCTTGAAATATTTGTCAAAACGCCATATCTGTTTAAACTCTGTGTCGCCTGCGTAAAGGCATTCAGTTCTTCAAATGCAAACAAGGTAGCAGTGCGTCATTCTGTACATGTTAGTTTATCAATCCATACATTTTTGGCATATCAGATGGACACTTCTGGAGAACTTCTAGTCATGATCACAAGAATTGGGTTAGATGTGTTTGTTAATCCGCGAGATGGATTGTCAGTGACATGTAAGTCAATTTAAAGGGCGACAGTTTAAGTCCAGTTTAGTGTAGGGATTTGTCAGGCCATATTAAGAGATTCTCCTCATGATCTTCGACGATTGTTGGGTCAATGGTGTTTTCTTTCCCTTTACGCTAAGCTTCCCCTAATCTCAAAATCACCTCTTTGTCAGGAGAGACCCGTCTGTGCTGTCTAACGGGAGGAAGAGGGAGAGTGTAACCGAAGACCCCAGCTCTGAGCAGGACAACAGCAAGCCCAAAGCAACGCGCCACATTCTCCTCATTAGGCATTCCCAGTATAACCTGAGTGGAAACGGCGACACGGAGAGGGTCCTCACCCCACTAGGTCTTAACAGTCACCTAACGTCTTGATTTAGCGTGCTGCACTCTGTTCATTTCTCCGGCCGGCTTCACGTCTCCCTTCCTTTTTCTCAGGCCGTGAGCAGGCTGAGTTGACGGGTCAGAGGTTGGCAGCGTTGGGTTTAAAATATGACGTTCTGATCCACTCCAGCATGACCAGGGCGACCGAGACTGCACACATCATCAGCAAATACATCCCAGGTAGTTCAGAGATCAACCAGACCACAGAAGCTTCACGCTGTCATTCGTAGACAGAATGAAATGCAAATGCTTTGCAATTTAGTTGTTTTGCTTTTTGTTTCATTATCCAAATGTAGGTGTGGATCTGGTGAGCTGTGATCTGCTGAGAGAGGGCGCACCTGTGGAACCAGTTCCTCCAGTCACCCACTGGAAGCCTGACGCTGTGGTGAGTGAAAACTCTCAAACTCTGGCCGTAGAATCGACCGTCAGCTCAATGTTGCCGTTTTCTCTTGTTAAATTCACTCTTTGCTGCCTGTTTGTGAGCAGATGTCACTTGTTTAGGCTTCTAGCGATTTATCGGTGCACTGCTGCAGGGAAGGGGTGGTATAAGAGTTAACTTCCAAAGGCCTGATGTTGGATAAGAGATGATCCACTCATTGGTGTTTGTGCATTTAAAATGCACTCATACTTCCTGGAGCTTTCACATTTTGTCACTTTGCACTGTGAGTTAATGCTTTGCAGAACACTGCCAGCATTAAGGGAATGTCAAGTACACAGCTTACGCAGAGTAAGCTGTGTTGCTTACTCTTTGCAACACAGCTCATAGTGAGTTAGATTAAATAAAGTCTGAATGTCAGATCATTTTCATAGCCTTGTCACAAATACGGTTGGATTTATGATTGGACTTTGTCACTCCTCAGTGTGCTTTGATCTGACTGTGTTTATGGCTGTTTTATTGCTTTAACTATTTTAAAGTCAGGTTTTCTTCCAGAATCGTCTCGTATTCTGCCTGATTCATCTTCGAATCAACTGAGCAAGTGATGTGCATGTAGCCCCTAAAAGTGCTAGTTTGGTCTCATGCCATCACTGCTTCTTCCACACTGTGCCGGGTTTGTTTGAAACCACAAACAAGACTTCCTTTAGCTTTCCTTGTCATAAAGGCAAGCTCATCATTTATCCGTAAAGGTCAGATTTGTAGAGCGCTCGTTAACAGATTCTCCTACCTGAACTGTGGATCTCTGATCTGGGCCTTTTTCATTGATGGAGATGGGAAATGGTGTATAGCTCAGGCCTGGCCTTGACTCACCACTTTACCCAGATAAGTGACTGTTGCCTTAACGAACTCACACTCGAATTCACAGTAAGCGGCGCCTGTTCCACACGTCCTCTAGAACTGCTAGAGGGCCCAGAACAAAATGACCAAAACCAAGTTAATAAGACTGATCTAGAGGTAACGTTTCGTATCAGGCAAGCACCTGGATTGCTTTATTTTAAGGATTCCTTGAGTAATCTCAAGAAATCCTTAAAATAAATTTGACCACATTTTATTTCCTAGACACACAGTGAGCAGCTTCTATAGCCTTTTCTCCCCCAAAGGCTTTTTCAGGATGATTTGACTTTGGAAGGAAACCTTTCATCCAGTCCTGGCAGTGCGCAGCAGCTGGCACCGTGTAGTGATTTTAGTCCAGAACAATGGGGTTCAGACTGACCCCTCTCATGTGACAAAGCTGGCTCTCAACCTCTTTACCGTCCTCCAGCAGTACCACGAAGACGGAGCTCGCATTGAGGCAGCCTTCCGCCGCTACATCCACCGGGCTGACCCCAAGCAGAAAGAGGACAGCTATGAGATCATCGTGTGTCATGCCAATGTCATCCGTTATTTTGTCTGCAGGTTTGTGGCGGCGGCAGCTCAACTCAAACCACAGTTTGGTTTTGCAGCTTTTTGCTTGGCTAACCACTGTCCAACACACTACACTGCTGTTTTGTTGTGTTTTTTCCCCCCCCCAAATAATTTTTTTTTCATCAGTTGCATACATTTTCATGTTTTCCAAATGTTTAATCATTACTCAGAGAAAACAAGGAGGGAGATTTTGTAACATAAAACCATGGGGGACGTCATAACCTACCCTACTGCATGTTGGCAAGAGCCAGTGAAAAACGGGCTGGGATGTGGCACCAGCTGGGAACCAACTTTTAGAAAGCTATTTTTAACGATAGTTATACATCATTTACTGTAACGATACTACATTAGCTATTATACTACATTATTTAGTATTATGATTATGCTATATTAGATACTGTAATTACACTACGTTTACTACAACTATTCTATATTAATTATACTATAATACTACAGTATTAACACATTTTAATGGTAGTGTCAACATGCTCGTGATAGCCCTCACACTACAGGTAGCATTTAAGCTAACATTAGTATTTTAGCTCATTTTTATGTAACTTCTAGACTTTACTAAGTGGAGTACGTTACTGTTGGTCAATATGCTGGTGAGAACCCCCATGCTACTGGTAGCGGTAGCCCTCATGCTAATGTTAGCCCTACAGCCTAAATAAGCATTTTAGCTAATTTTTGCTATATTAGCTATGTTTAGCATACTGAATGGAGTAAGTCCATGTTGGTCAACATGCTATTGATACCTCATGATATTTGCTACCTTTTAGCTAACCTTAGCGTTGTTGCTAATTTTCACCATCAGAACCCCTGGTTTGATGCGCACACTTTTGGCAGACCACATTTAAATTTTTTCAGACATTTTTTAGTTACTAGATGCCAAACAAAAGATTTTTTTAGAAACAAAATAAATGTATTGTAGATTACAAACCATGTTTCAGAGAATCTGCTAAGTGTGGGATAATCAGTCCAGATTTATAAATATAGCCGATCTGAATTGATTGGTGTCTCAAAAGGCAGTGGAGTTAAAAACACACATGACCATGTTATAAACAGTCTTGATTTGTTGAACTTACAGATCAGAACTTTACTAAATGTTTTGTACTCAAATGCCCAGAAAGCTTCTGGAAAAATCTAGAACATTTGAAGGAAAAATGTGCAGGGACTAGATTTCTATCTTAAGTGAATATCCAATTAAAAAAAAAAAAAAAAAATCGTCTGGAAAAACTTTCAGTACAGGCAACTTTATCACACTGGTAGAGATCTAGTTCATATTTCGCTTAGTTTGCTGAAAAATCTTTAAGTCAGAATCAGTTAAATGTTTCTTACAAGCAGATGAAACTCAAAGCAGTGTAAATTTCCCGGTGTAATCGCTTATCTTTCTCCCCACTCAGGGCTCTGCAGTTCCCCCCTGAGGGCTGGCTGCGCATGGGCCTGAACAACGGCAGCATCACCTGGCTCACCATCCGCCCGAGCGGCAGGGTGGCCCTCAGGACCCTGGGAGACGCGGGATTTATGCCTCCAGACAAACTGACACGGACCTAAAATCTCAGCACAAAGCAGCTTTAAGAGAAAAAAAAAAAAAGATGAAAATGTTTCAGGGTTAAATCTCAGTTTTTATTATTTTTCCTCAAGTGTCTTGAAAATAAACTTTTGAAGAATTCATTTTATAATCAACCTAGCATCATGATTCAAGACTGTGCTGCTGCGATTACTTCAAAGCCATCGCCAAGAGAAGTGAGAAACGGCTGCATAGCAACTCCTGCTGAATGTAATTAACTTTTACAGAAGGAACAAATTTTTACACCAAAAAAGCTCTATTTATCTAGCGGTCAATGCATTTCGAGTCATCAGCTTAACATATTGCATTTAATTAAGTTTGAAAGTATATTTGTTGTATTGTGGTAAATAAAGCGTTTAAAACGTCTCTGGGTTCTTGCTGCGTTTTATTTTCCCGGGCCAAAACTGAAACATTCGCCAGAAAAAGAGAAAAAAAAAAAAAAAAAAAGCATTGAACACACAACAGCAGGGAAGGTGTGAGTGAAGGTTTATTGGTTAGATAAAAGCAAATTAAGTCTATACATAAAGAAAAAAAAGTCATGAAAGTCTTTTAATAAAAATACAGAATGCTAAAAGCACAAGAAGCATGTTCAAATCTTTTTTTTTTTTTTTAGGTGCACTTTTGCAAAGTTCCACATTCATAACATTCAGAGACCAGAACTCGATCTCGTCACCTAAGAGCACGAGAATGATGATACAATCTTCTTGGTGAAGTGGATTGTGCTCTTAGACAAAAGGTTAGAAAAATACATTCAGAACATTTGTTGCTCAACTCGAGTGAGGATGGTATCAATTTGGAAATAATTTTTGTTTTTCCAACCTTCATCTAAATATAACTGACTCAGTTCTGAAAAACCTCAACATGTAACATGAATACGCGGTAAGCCACTTGTAGTCAGAACGAGACTCCTGGCACACAACTTGGTTGACTAAAGTTGTTTGGGTTTTTCCCCCCCCAAGGAGTCAAATTATTATTATGTTTTGCATCATTAGAAGGGATATAAATACTGGATGCAACTCATCTAGTCACATAAGGCAGCTTCTGCTTAGTTGACATGTTATCTCAAATGGGATCCTCAAGATATTAAACAGGTGTGGATGGTGGTGTTGGGTCACACCGCCCTCTAGTGCTCAAAACAAAAAACAACAAAAAACCCCATCCTGTTAAATCAGCTTTAAATCTGATCTCCGGTTAGGAAAAACCAAATTAAACCTGACTTATGGTTGGTTAGTGCCATTATGCACTGAAGGACATGCTTCTGACATGGAAAAACAAACAAACAAACAGGAAATGGCACTGTTTAAGGCTGCCTTTAATGGGATGCAGAATGTCAAAACATATTAGAGCCATCTGGTAGACATGAAAAAAATGCTAATTTTTACTACAGATCAACATAAAAATATGGAAGATCTCCGTTTTTTTTCTCTCCTTTTGTCTCCTCGTACATTTCATGTACGAGCTAAAGTGAGTCTAAACCGACAGAACGGATCCATCACTTCAGAAAATTAAGGCGATTCCTGAACTGAGGAACAACACAGGAAATGGCAGTTTTAAACACCATTAATAAAAACATTTATTAGTTTTTGTGCTACTGACCAACGTACAAAAAAATATTTAAAATATTGACAATTTTTTACTCGTTTCAGTATTTTCCACAACATTGTTCGGTGACAGAATCCTGACGGCTGGTTTGTTTTTTTTTTGTGACCGGCTGAACTTTTTTTTTTTTTTTGAAAGGGGGGAGAAGTGTGGCATGTGTTCACAATATTCCCAAAAAAAATTACATTGAAAGAAAAAGTGGACTCCGGCTATGATCAGAGGTGTATTCACAGTTGCCACGAACACGTTTTCATGAATTTCGACATAGTTCCACATCCGTACAGTACGTCAACAAACATTTCAGATGCTCCATTTTTTCTTTTTTACAGTCTACTGTTGATGAGAATTCCTGTTTTACATTAGTAGTACCATACATCCATTGATACAAATCTTCCAGACACTTGTGCATATTTCAGTCAGGTTTGGTGGTTTCTGAGCTCTGGGTGTTGTGACCTGGGTGTAGCTGGGGTGGAGGGGTGTGTGTGTGTGTGCGTGTGTGTGTGTGTGTGTGTGTGTGTGTGTGTGTGTGTGTGTGTGTGTGCGTGTGTGTGTGTGTGTGCGTGTGTGTGTGTGTGTGTGTATTGGTAGAAGTGAGGAAGAGAGAGGGGGGCAGTTTAGAATAGTGGCTCACTCAGGTGCTTGAAGCGGAGGCGTTGGATGTAGCTGACGTTGGCAGGGCTGTACCGGCTGGGGCTAAAGTCTGGTGAGGCAGCGTGGCGGATTGGACTGAAGCGACCGGTGGGAGACATCAGGCCGCTGCCAGGAGAACCGGGGGTCTGCTGCTGCTGCTGCATCCTGAGTCGGGGTTTCACGACAGGGCTTGGCCAGCTAAGCAACACACACACAACATGAGTTAGGCTGTCCTGTATCGCCTGTTCAAAAGTACCGTATTTTCCGCACTATAAGGTGCACATAAAAACCTTCAATTTCCTCAAAAGCCGACAGTGCGCCTTATAATCCGGTGGACCTTATATATGGACCAATATTGAGCCACAACAGGTCTAGCAACTACGGTAAGCAGCCGCCGACCTCATTTTCGCCTGTAGAAGAAGAAGCGCGCGGTGCATGCTGGGATAGTTGTCAGAACGCTGGTTTGTAATCTATCAATAAAATTTGACTGACCTATCTACCTACCGACCTGATAATCAGGTCGTCTGCAGGTCATTTAGCAGCACGTTCTCCACGAACATGCTGTGCGCGAACGGAGAAGGGTGACCATTGTCCAGCCACGCCCCGGCCCAGTAGTGGAAGGCTCTCCTCGCCAACCGGAGTCGGACTGTTTTGTTGACATTCCCTCCATCTAGTGGATGCATAACGTAACTCTAGCCTCTACTGTAGCGTCTATTCTATGCGCCTTATAGTGCGGAAAAAACGGTAAGTAATGTGGCATGCATCTGCATCTAAAACAGTCTCCTACAGTTTCAAAAATCACAGAGTACTGTTCAGTCCAGCGCCTGAACATTAAACGGGTTTGGGCCAAACTCCTGTTGGTAGAAAAACGATTAATTGTGCACTCTATAAATCTGGCTTTATGTATATAAAAAAAACAAAGCAAGAAGAGAGCCACAGCTTAAAAAAAAATAATAAAAAATTTCCTGAACACTATCCTTATTAATCGGTTCCATCCTTCAACAGGAACTGGTATTTTAGTAATTAAGCGTTCTATTGATTATTCTGACGATTAATCGACGAACCAGACAAAAAAAGAGAGAATATGCTCCAGATTTCCAATTATCAACTTAAGCCTCTTTTGTATATTAAAAATACATAAAATCATGCAAATAAAAAAATTCAACTGAGAAATTTTATTGCCTACAAAGCAATAGCAGTGTCCCTTTGGTGAACACTTGATCATTTATAGCGTACTCTACATCTGAAGCTAAAAAAAATAAATAAAATCTATCAATACGTGAATTAATTTATCAATACAGCGTGGAGCCGATCTGTTGATTATCTTTTTGCTTAAAATCATAAATGCACAGCAAAATATGCTTAATAGAAAATTTGCATTTATTTATTCATTTGTTTACAGAATTTAAACCAGGTGAATCTAAAAATGCCACTAAACATTCGGGGTAGAACATATTTATAAACAAAAGTTTATCTAACATGCTAGATGTTTATATATATTTTAGTTTTATCTTAATTACTACTCCGAGTATGTTGTTCTTTCAGCAAATGGCCTTTTTTAAGTCTGTATACTCCAGTTAACGATTAATCAATTACTAAATTAGTCAATTATTTCACCAATCGATTAATCACGATTAATCCTTTCAGTGCATCATTTTTTTTCCCTTCTACTTCCCAACATCCTGGTCTATAAAATGAAATACCAATAAAACATGTTGAACTTTATGCTTGCTGAACAACAACTTGTGAAAAAAATTCACGGGGAGTGAATAGTTTCACAAGACACTGAAGACGACATAGTCCTGCAGACATTCAGTCAGTGGCTTTGGGTGTTGGAACGAGTCCAACTGGTGTGACTGGAAATATTCACAGATTAAGATTGTGAAAACATTACACTTCACTAGAGGTTAGGATAATATTATATACTATAATCTGAAGTCATCAGATACTGAAAGCTTAAAAAAAAAAAAAAAAAAAAAAGACTGCTGACCCACTAACCTCTGCATGTCCGATGGAGAGTATGACTTCATCGTGCTCTTCCATTTATGCACACTGGGATACTTCTGTGGATCGATATCAGCGTCCCGCAACGCTGACATGACCTCGCTGTCCAGCTTGGTGGGCGAGTCCCTGTTAAAGCACGCAGGATTCATCAGCTGCATTATTATCAAAACACTCAGTCCTCACCTGTCATGACCCACTGTGGAAGGAAAGCTGGAGCAGAAGCTGGAATTTCACAGAACCAAATAAAAAACAACAACCCAAAAGTAAATAAATAAAACTACTAATAAAATTAATTATGAAGTCTCTGTTAAATATTAATCATCATAATGGAAGCGATCGCGCTCATTTTAATTTATCATGCAATTCATTGATTTACTGGGACTGACATATTTGTGGATCATTTTCAACTTGATGGTTTCGGCCAACGTGGTGAAAAGTTTGGACACCCCTGCTTTAGAGTTTTACTCGAACAACAACCTACAGTTTGAACTGACTAACTTCCTCCTGACGTTGCTAAAGATGCAAAAACAGCAAAAGAAAGCGACGCGACTCACCCCTCGATAAAAAGTCCTCTTCTAAAGTGCGGCGGGGTCCTGGGTAGGAACTCATGGGAGTTATCTAGAGACTTATACGAGGACCCCGAGGAGCTGGAGCTGCTCAGGTCCCGGCCTCCGTGGTCCCACGACTTGGATCTCGCACAGAAGTTGCGCACCCCAGACGCTGACCCTCTAGTCCTCCCCAGCGACTCCAGACTCTCCTCTGCGGTTAAGTATTCGTCCGAGCTCCCGCTGCTGCTGCTCTCCGCCCGGTCCCTGCCATCCTGCCGGAGCGACAGGCGGTTCAGGCCCGAGCTGAGGTCCGTGGCCGAGAAGGAGCTGCATGAGTTGCGGCCGTCCTTGTGCCGGTTCCTGCTGCCGCTCCGCCGCTCGCGGTAGCCGGCGGGGCTGTCCGCGGGCTCATGGAGCGACATGCGCTCGAACTCCGCCATCAGGTTGGAGATGGGCGACAGCATGCAGGAGGAGGACGGAGAGCCACGCGGGGATGCCTTTTCTCCATTGTGAGTTCTATCCCTGGACGAGGAAGAGGAGGAGCACGCTCCAGTTTTGCAGACGACGCCGGGCGACAGGAGGCCGTCGTCGCAGCAGCACAGCAGGTCCCGCTCGGCGGCGTTCTCGATCAGGTCGGCGCCACGGTGGCGCAGCGCGATGTGAAACTCCCGGCCGCCCACGGCGCCCTTCAAGGTGTCTTTGGACGCGGCGGAGGAGGTGATGCTGGAAAGCGCCGCGTTTTGACGGTTCTTTATCTCCTCCAGGCTGATGTCGTCGCCCTCGTCCAGGAAGGCACCGACTGAAATGGAGTTGCAGAATTTTTTGGGCTTGCCTAGGACCACAACGAATAATCGAGATGGATTTATTTAGAAAGCAGCCAATTACAAAAGAAACATGCAAATCCATGGTTTCCTGTGGCGATTTCTAGGAATGGGCCGTATGGACTTAAAAGTTTTATCACAATATTTTCTGGCGCTGTTGTGATAACGATAAAAGAACTATTTACTACTTCTTTTTTAGGTAAATGTATGGCTGACAGGCAAAAACAAATACTGTTATGGAAAAACATTTCCATTTGTAAAATGCTTCTTTAGGACAACAGTAACAAAAAATGTGATTTCAATCACTAAACTGCACATTTAATCACACCTTAAAATACATTGATATTCATTGAACAAACAGTGAAGAAGTTCTTCAAACATCATTAATTAAAATTGACAACGATAAATTCATCATGACAAGTACAATAAATCACAATTCTTAAAATATTATAGAGGTGGGCATTTATCATATTATTTAATGCTTATTGTGATGACTTTATCGTGATAACATCATTACAATAAGTAGTTTTAAAACAACACGATTATTCGTGTAAATACAAGAGGTGCACCGATCACCGATCTTTAAAAAGCCTGATCTGCTGATTCAGGTTTTGGCCAGTACAGATTTTTATTTGTCTGAAAAGTTGCAAAATATAGGGACAAAAATCACTTAAATTGACAACAGTGGGGCGACTAGCACCACTCACACACACGTGAAGACGTGACTTGGTGGGCTGATTTTCAGATCGTTGCCGAGGTACATATTACTGGTGGATGAGTTTGGTTTGTGTAAATATCGGTCTGCCGCGATCTCCCAAAATGAAGGAAATCGATGCCGATTCATCGGTGCACCTCTAGTTCATTTATTTTCTGTTCCACTAACTAAGGCTTTGCAGCTTCTCAGAATAAACGGATGGCACCTGGTGAGGGAGTTTTGAACCTGTTGCTGGTCTCGTTTGGCCCCGCCCCTTCATGAGCCCTGTGATTAAAATCCTTCTTGCTCAGATACTCCTCCAGCTTACGGAGCCCCTCGGTGGAGGACAGATCCACAAAACAGTCCAGGAAGCCCCAATACTCAGCCCAGGGGTGCCCCAGCTCATGAGCCAGGTCTCTGAATTCGAAGAATTTGCCGATTAGTTACTCAGTGGTTAGACAGCAGAAACCTTCTACTCACTATTGTCAGGACTGCGAGGCTTAGGACGTACCTGCCCACTCTCTCAGCCCCTCTGTCCGGGTCGGACTTAAGAATGTGGTGGAAGAACTCAGCCCGTTCTCTCGGTGGCGTCTTCCAGGACCGACGAAAATCATCCGCCTGCAGGATATGACAATATGTTGCCGTCAACAACTGGTGACAGTGGTTTATTTTGGGAATAGAGCATCCAAGCTACAGAGTAGTGGACTTGCTTTAGAGGGGCTAAGTGGGCCGGCGAAGGCTGTGACTGTCATCCAAGGATCCGTGGGGCTCCTTGTGTGTCGCTGGATCAGAGAGAGGCTCTCCGAGGACTCTGGCGACCAGGAAGCACCGATGATGGGCTGAGAGGTGTTGTCGGTCGCCCTCAGTAAGGGAATATAGCAGCGGTCTGCGAGGCAACGCAACAGAAACTTTACACAGGTTTTTGTGGCCATGCGTCCAAGTTGGATAACATTTTCACTCCAGACAAACAGCTCAAGCTCTGACCGAGTGCCGCCACGTTATGGATGACCACAAGAATGTCAGTTGGTGTATTTAGCTGGTGGCCATTTAGGAAATGCAATGTCCAAGTTCTGAAATCATGACAGTACCGGTCTAAAGCAGCATCTGTCATTTCGAAAACCCAGAATAATAAAAAAAAAAAAACTCCAGAGGATTCTTATTTTAAAGGGGCGGTATTATGCATTTTCCAGGCACATCAAGTAAAAATATTTATAGGAAAACAGATCAATGATTTCTCTATAAAAATGTCAAAAGTCATAGTCATCGAGAAATGTAAAATATGATGAAATGTTTACGGTTTTGGGAAGATTTTACCAATAAAACCTTGAGTGAAAATAATTGCAGAATGTCTAATTTACACTTTCACAAGAGAGACTATAGCTAGGTTTTTTTGTAAATATTGAGAGCATGATTGATTATTAATTATTAATATCAAGATCAGAGTTAGCATCACATTATGTCTTCTAGAAAGAGCGTCTGGGTTACCCATCTTTGCTGTTGAACTGGATTTGATTTATCTGAAATTGGTCTCCAGCATCGCATGTTGGTGCTGTTAGCATAAATAACAGCACTATCTGTGTTTATTACCCGTACCTTAACTATGAGATAACCAAGACTGGAAACATTCCCTAATAAACAGTGATCTGTGTGGGTCTCCTCACTGATACCACAACTAGCTAACTTTTAGCCTTCCATCAGTTCCATCTTCCACACCAAACAGCGAGCGTTAGCTCGACCTTTTGGGGCTCATGTACAGATTGCGTCTTTAGCTTCCGACCAGCCAATCATCAATCAGCTGATCCCCATGAGCTTTGAACACATATATATTTAGTCCTTAACATAACTTAAAAAGTACAAATCAAATTCAAAACTCCCTGATGTAACATTGCTCATTAGCTCGCTCCTTCCAGGTACATGCGACTCCATGTTAGGCAGAAGGAAGAACAAACAGAGGTCATCCTTACCCTCCAAGTAGTCACTTATTCTCTGTTTCACCTCTGCGGTTTTATTTTTCCTGCTACAAATAAGCTGTGGAAGGAAAGGAAAACAAATGAGCGACGCCAAGTCTGCACAAGCCACTGTTGTCAGAACAATTTGCCCATCTATAATTAGCCCATTATTTAGTCAGTGACTGCCAACATATTTTAAAAAGGTCACACCCTCTGCAGCTACTCACACACTTATAAAAATAAGAATGCTTTTTCTCTAGCTAGCTGACGGCTCCAAATGTGTGCTTTCACATGTTAATGAAGCCTTTCTCTGTGACAACTCGGTAAATATTGACTAGGAGTTTGTCAATATGAGGAAGTGTTTATAACTCCTTACGTCAGAGGGCTTCTGGCCGTCCCGGTTCTTGCAGTTCTTATCGATGTCGGGGTGCGAGCAGAGGACATTGACCACATCCGGACATCCGAACTTACAGGCAAAGTGGAGCGGCGTTTCAAAGCTCTGAAGCAGAAACGAAAACTCTCCTTATGCATCTCGAAACGATGTACAAGCCAGCGGGGTCGAGGTTATGGAGCTAAAACTGACAGCCTTATCTGGAGTGTTGAGGTAAAGATCTACAATGTAGCGGATTCGTTTCTGCAGCATGACTTCCTGGTCATCTGGGTACATGAGGTGCATGAACTCGGGGTTTTCCAGGGTGTCCAGTAGCAGCTGAGCGATCCCCGCCTGGTTCTCCTTGGCCGCCACGTGCATCACGTTGTACCGGCAGCCCTCCTGAAGGTAGAAAAAATATAACATGTAGAAATGACACTCAGAAATCAACTTGGCCAGCTGAAGTTACAAATTTTGTCACCGTCCGCTTATTTTTAAAGAACGAAGGCTCAAAACTGGCACTATTATTAATATTATGCTAAAATACCTCATGCTGAGACACCATGTGGTGAATTTATGAAATCAAGAGACAAAGGCAACAATTCATCAGATTAATCAATTATTGAGATAGTTGTTAATTTATATATTACAGTAGTTTTGGGTATATGGACTTTAAAAAGCCATTTGCGGAAAAAAAAATGTAGAAAAAACAAAACATGTACAGTAGTAATTAAGCCAAAACTATACAAAAATATACCCTATGCATTTTGCATTAAAGATAAAAACACCTTTGTCTATAAATATGTTTTAGGCAAAACGCCTCAATTGAGTTTATTTTTAAGAGACGAGACCGATATTAATATCTTAATCAGTATTGAAACAATATCTAGATTGGGCACATTGTGACCTTTGCCCAGTCTATTGAGTCCAAATTTATGATTTGTGCTTTGAGCAATGTCATGATTCATTATTTATGTTGCATTATATTTAGAATTATTAATTGCACCCTTTGAAAGATGTTGGATTACAGTAAATTTTTACATCTTTGACCAATGTAACCCATTGTTTTTGTCAGTTTCTTTATTATTTGTTTTGCATTGGCTGTTTTACTCCTAATTATACTGACTGAACAAACTGAAGTTGTGTTGTTTTTATATGTCAAACACCAACAGTTTGTGACACTGTTGGTGTATTTAAGTGCTCTACACTGGTGCACAGTAATCAAATATATTTTTCATTCAGTACATTTATAATTGTGCTTTTTTTTTTTTTTTTTTTTATTAAAGAAACATTTCAAGTCAATTCAACAGTGTTTTTCTGTATCGGATCATATCAGCCGATACTAAATCTCAGATAACAGTATCTGAAGTGAAATAGTGGATCATACATCCCTATTGGTTTCAGCTTCATTAGGGTCAGATTTACTGAAGGCATCTTATTTTAGGGAAGAAAATGTGTATTTTCTATTTCTCCAACAAGAAATAATGTTCTTCTTGATGCTAGCTGAAAGCAAGTCTCTCCTGCAGGCTGGCGCCGACAATGGAAAAGATGTTTATGCATCAACACACGTCACGGTTCCAGGTCGGACTGGGTTCCTCTATTAATAGAAGAGACGTTCCAGAGTTTGTGGAACTCTGGCTTCAAAATTACAACCAAAGAGTCATCAGGTTTAGTAGCAATGGATACCCTTTCACTCTGGAAGTCGGGCGTTTAATTCAGATTTATTCTAATGTGGATTCATCCCCTTCGCCTGTCTTGCAAAAAAAAAAAAAAAAAAAAAAAAAAAAAGCTTCATACTCTTGGATCTTTTTTCATGTTACAACCGCAAACGCCTGGATTTCTTTGAGTTCATAGGTGTGAAGTAAAAGGACAGGGATAGTTTCTAATTTTTAGTAAGAACATCCATCTGTATTTAGCCTCTCTCCCACAGCCCCACCCAATGAGTAGTTACTTTATAGAACCTCCTTTAGCTGAAATTACAGCTGCATGTCATTTATGGGACGTCCTCATTAACTTCAAACAACTACAGCCTGAAAGTTTTGCTCATATTTTTTTTTTTTTTTTTTTGCAAAATAGCTCAAGATTTTAACTTTGACTGGGTCTCAAACAGATGAACATGTTTTGATCTAAACCTCTGCAGCTGTTTTTTTTTTTGGGACATACAACAATTTGTTTTTGCTATTATTTTGCATCTTGAATTAAAAATAAAAAAATAAATGGGTTGCTTTGTAACTCTGGACCTATGTTTAAGGTTGTTCTGCTGAAAGGGAAACATAACCCAAGGTTTCAAGTGTTTTGGAGGCTCCATCTGGTTTTCTCCTTTTCCAGGATTGCCCTGTATTTAGGTCAAGCCTATCCATCAGCTTTGACCAGTTTCCTCATCAACATAAACCTGCCACAATTATATTTCACAATGTGGATAGTGTGTTAAAAAAACCTATTGGGTGTGAAAAATCTTAAGGTGTTGATAAAAACAACTCGAATACGTTTAAGTAAAACAGAAAAAAAAAACAGAGACGAGATTGGCCTTTGAATGTTCAGCAGATATTATTGCAAACTTTGATTTCTCAGCTAAATCCAACACCTCTTCTGACTAATGGCCCCTCCTGCATAAGGGGGAAAGCTTGTTCCAACAGAAAGCTGACACATTTGGTCTTGCATGTTTTTGCCTTGGTTTAGGAGGCTGGCTAAAAGCTTTTGTTATCAATGCAAGTGTGACCTTTTCAAACACGGTTGGATTCTTCCTCTTTTATCTAATGCTCTTCACAGACAATAGGGGAATTTCTGGAGTCATGTTTGCCTAAATTAAACTGAATTCAGTCATGCTGTATGCATAATACTGACACCAGAATTGATCAAAGTTCAGATCTGGGCAAAGAACATAAGGAAACCTCAGCAGCAAACTGGCTGCAAGTGTCTGAGAGGTTGGCAGCAACTCAATGGTTCTGCCATTGGAGTTGACTTTGAAAGCAATGACCATGAATGCACCACAGACCCTGTCACACCATTATGTTAGAGCGATCGGCTAAACGTTCTGCAGACTGATGCTGAATTTAAAAAATTACCAAAAAACACAAACAAATGTAGACAAAAATCTAAATCTGATAAAATGGAGGCTGAAATATCTGACCACAAATCCCAACAGCGTTGTTTTTAGCATCTACTAAAGAATTAGGGAAACTTCCAAACGCGACCCAGATGTACTTTTTTCCCCCTCCAAATGAGACACACATCCGACTTTTCCACCGCAGGCTAAGTGACCCACTTCCCATCTTTTTGTCCCCTCAAACATCTATTTTGATTAGTGATAGTTTGATAGTTTTCGAAGCATCGTGCCGCGTTCTGACTTTTGTGTCACTGATTGTGAGACATGCATCAAAATTCTTCCATCGGAAAAGTCTAAATACCGTAAATCCGGACAAAAACAAAGGCTGGAGATTATGATTATGAAAATATGAAAGTGTGGAGCGCATCACATCACAATCCCATCACTGTTAACTCTGACTATCCAAACAGACTTCTCTACAGGAGTTGCAGTCAATGCTCCACAAAAGGCCATCACTATTAGTTGAGCTTTCTTATTATTATGATGATCCAACAATATTATGTGCTTCTATTGCTGATCAACTCTAAACTCCATCCATAAATGGCTCAATCCAATACTACTTCCATAAACGGTGCGCTGCTGTGCGCTTGTAATTTAGCCTCAAGTCCTGCTGTGTGAACATAGCCAAACGCCAAGTAACATCAAAATATTAACTTCCTGCTCTCACCTGGACAACAGTGGGATTATCCCCCGAGCCGATCAGGTAGCGCGGGTTGTTCCAGACGAGCTCGCTGAAGGCTTGCTCGTCCCCCTTCTCCACGGCTTTCCGGAGCTTGGCTGTCAGGTCCTGACTCCTCGGGCTTTTAAAACTGTTGGCCTTTTCCCTGTTGATGGTGTCCACCTCCACGTGTTCTGTCATGCCAAAAAGAATAAAAATTAAACATAAAATAGCGCTCAAAGATCAGGCAAAAAAAAAAATAAAAAATTGTGATTTTATTCCAGTCTACCAAATAATGCGACGGGTCTGATCGCCACACATACAATCCCACCTTTCCCGACGACTAGTCCGGGTTTGATGGGCGAGATGCAGGGTGTGGACTTGCTGGGAGATGGGCAGTAGTCACAGAGTCCCTTGGAGAACCTCTCTGCGTCTTCCCGGCTGGTAAAGGCTTTGAAGCGTGCGCCCTTCATGGTCTTTACCGCTTGAAGTGCGTCTTTCTTATCCGTGTAAACATGTGCTCCCTCTGCGGTACACACACAAAGTTACTCAACCCTGTTGGGTGAGAACTACATTGCTGAGTGCTTCTAGGCCCACCTGTTTCCATCATGTTTTCTTAATGTCATCATTACAATATTTACCAAAACTGTCGCCAGATTTTCTAATTCTGTAACTTTCATCTTCCTGATTTATAAAGCCGAAAGATACATTTCCTAAATTTCTGCTGATCTGTCACATAAAATCCCAATGAAATAAAATGAAAATGAAGTTTGCCAATGCAACATGACAAAATGCATCCACTCCAAAGTCCCTGGTGCGTAGTTGACATCAAAAGTCACGAAGGGTGACAGGAAGAACAGGAGCCAAATGTCCCGATCGGCCTCACACTTTCTGTTCTGTTGCTTCCTGAAAGCTTCTCTGCTCTCCCCGCGCCCCCCCAATCATCTGTAATGTGAGCCTGTTCAGGCAATTTTGGACTAAAATGCTCCACAAGAAGCTGCTAATGTAAAAGTACAACGTGATGAGTTAATATAAAGTAAAATGATTTAGTTAAAGCAAAAAAAGAGAAGAAAAAAATTTACCCACGTAATGCTCAAAATGGACAGAAAGTTGCACAGGTTGGGGAGAAAAACAACAAACAGAGGAGTTGACAACAGTGACTGGTAAACAGTCAGGATAAACTTTAGAAGGACTTTAGCCTCAGTTAAAAATAGATGGATTCAAACTGCTATTTGCACACCAAGAAGAATCCATCAGTAAACAATGTGTTGTTTCTCATCAAAGAGAAACAGTTAAGAACATTTACATGAACCCCAGCGGAGCAGGTTCTCCATCTTACCGGTTCGTGCCAACACGTCCTCCCACAGCGGACAGACTCCATAATAAAACGTCGGAGACGCTTGTGCTGGCTTTGAAGGGGTTTCTGCTTTGAACTGAGAGCTGCTACAGTCGGCCGAGCTGTTAAAATCAGACTTTCCTGAGATCTCCTCTTCATCGGGAGGGTTTAGACCCACACCATATCCAAAGTCTAAATCTTCACCATTTCTCTGAGAGGTGCTGCTGCTGCTGGTTGCAACGGACTCGAGTGAAACTGCTGAGGTGGCACCTGCCGCAGGTTTGGAGAAATTGGCGGCGCCGTCTGTGACCTGGTATGAACAGCTGCTGTCTGTTTCAGCAGCAACAGCTCCCTCTTGTCCGGCCAGAACTCGGGCTAGCTTCCTCTCGTAGGTGGCTCGGGTCGTTGATGTGATGGGGCCACACTTCAGGTCTGCTCTGACGAACTCCTCAGACAGCTCGGCGGCGCTCAGCCCCTTCAGCCTGGTCAGAACCGCCTCCATTCTTCAGCTCCCTGGAACACAACACACACTCTAACCAATTATGATCACTACGATTCATAATTTTAATAAACACTGTGTAAAGAAGTGAATTAAGAGATGCACCAATCAGGCTTTTCCCAGCTGTCATAGATTTCCAGTTTTTTCCTCCCAAAATATATTCAGAAGCGTTATCTGATTTTTATTAAGCTCAAAAAGTGCATCAAAGTTGGTTTGATGAGCTGATATACTGACAAAATGTTGCAGTTCTTGGTTATAATTCAATAAATACAACTGAGTTCAGTCTATTTATATATAGTGCCAGTTCACAACAAATCTCAAGGCACTTTACAAAATAAAATAATTTCCATCCAAATGTATGTATGTTCCAGTTGATCCTTGTTATCACACAGTACAGTATGTGCAATTAATTATTCAAAGTAGATTAAAACGTTTCTACATAAGGAAATCCAGCAGATTCCATCGAGTCATTTGACTTTTTTTATATATATCTGACTTGATAATCACAGATTGCATCAATAATGCAAAATCAGCCAATTCCACATTCTTGTCGACTGATTGGAGAATCTCTACACATAAAGAAATATAAAACCTTAGTAGCACAGTGAGAAAAAAAATATGGCACCGTCTTATTATACAAAAACAAATACAAAAATATAGAATTGAAAATTTTTGTATAAATTAAATTATAAGGCTATAAATAACTTAATTTATTTATCTTTGAAGGTGCACAACATCTAGGAAATTAACTAAAACGTGACATAGGGATTGATATCTGTAACTTATTTTCGAATGTTGCCCAAGTTTAAATGCGAATTTCATCATTTTTCTAACATTAAGGAGCTTTTTAAAAGATAAAATATGCTGGCCAACGACAAAAAGGTGTTTCCTTTTCATTGTGTAGGATGCATTTAATATTTATAATAGCTTTCTATCATTCAAATTAATTTCAATGCAAGGTTATTAATAGAGTACTTAAAAAAACACTCGTAAAACGTGTACTACTAGCAGAAGTTTCACTCCGAACATAATTTTAGAAGGACAGACGACACTAAAGTTAGGCTAGCCTCAGCTGGCTAGCTGCTAACCAAGAAGGCTCGAGCTTAAGAAGCCGGGGAGTGAGAGCGTATGAAAGCTAACACACGGCTCACATCAAACTGCTTTGCTTTGTTATGGCGGAAATAATTAATGCTGAATAAAAGGACGAATGCAACTGCACAGCGAGCTGAACACGGGGAGTCAATATTGGACTGTTCTTTCGCATGCTGTCACGCCCAAGTATGTCATTCGAGACGGGTTTTTCGTGCTGTACCGTGACAAATCTGATACGTGGTAATGATGCTGATAAACATCCACGTGTAAGCGATGGCATCCATCTGCAATAATGTCACTGTACTCACCGAGGAACATCTCGCTACAAAGGTTCACAGGTATGGAGTACCGTTTAGTTTTGCACAGATAAACTTAGACACAAAGCTCAAGACGGTCTGGAATAGTCTCATTGTTTACAACATGTCATGCGCATGCTCACTTTAAAGGGAGGGCGCGCGATGCATTCGTGGTCCGTAGGAAAATCCTAACCCTACGCCTTGAAAGCGATAACCACCGAGCCACAAAACACTTAGAAAACAACAACGTTTCAGTGTTAAATACAAAACACTAGAGATGGGTTTCAACATCAGATGGGTCTCGCTGATTAACTTCTACAGCATTGTACTAGTTTTATAAGCATCCTAACCTTTTGTAAACAAATACAAAAAAAAATCATATGCATGCACCAGCTACGCACAGCATTCTAAAAAGCTGACAGGTAAAGGAAATAACACTGATGGTCTCATCCTTATGGTACATACCAGTGGGTGGAACCAATTTGACAGCAAGTACAATTTTGTGTTTAATTGCAGGATCGTTATCCTGCTTAAATGAGCCTGAGGCGATGATCAAGCCTTCAAATTCCCAAGCTCTAAATCAAGTCGAGCATCTGTGAGATATGACAAAAAAAAAAAGTCCGATCCAGGGAGACTCCACCTTGCAACTTACAGAACTTACAGGATCTGCAGCTAACACCACAGCTCCTCTCAGATACTGAGTGACCCTATGCCTGTGTGTCAAGACTGATTTGGCAACAAATAGGGAACAAACACACAGATGGTCAAGTTATTATGCCTGATCGGTGTATGTACATATTTTCCGTGCGGCGTGAACGCAGCACCTTGCACTAAAACGCAAGACGTGAACACTTGATAAACTTGATATCACGTTTCTCTTGCCAGCATGAGATATAACAGCTTATGACGAAACGTTTGAACATGCAGAAACGTAAACATAGCTACAAAATATATAGCTGATATGTATGTGAGTCAACATATGCTTAACACGTTTAAGGCATAACTAATTGCTCTACAAGGGTATGCCTGTGAAACAGTGTGTGAGATGTGGACTCGGAAAAAACTTTACAGTGACACCAGCTTAATGATTTGACGTAAGGAACAGTTTGTTCAGTGTCATTAGCCGTTTAGCATGACAAGCTAGTGGTTACACACTACAAACACTCGAAACTAACCAGGATATTAATCAGTGACTTTACTACAGATATAGTTCTAAAAATATTTGCAACTAAAACATAATTCTTTGCTGGCTAGAAATAAATATTTTAAGTGAAGCACGCCAACCTCCTCCTCCTCTCTCCCCGGCTGCTAATGCTAGGTGTCTTCTCACCGCGACGCTTTCAAAATGCTGAGCGTCAGGACCCGCTTTCGTCCAACATACTGCCTGAACAAAATTAAGCCTTTGACGTTGAATTGTAAGGGACAATACCTAAAAAACACACAGAGAAGGACGACAGGAGATGGAATATGAATAGTGCAATTTTCTTTATCATGAATGCGATGACATTTTCCAAAACAAACATTTCATCGGGAACAATTCCAGTCTTTGGGGAAAAAAAGAACAAAACAGCCAGAGTAAGTATGCAGACAACCCAAAATAAATTTATAGTGTAGTCTGAGTACATTTGTTATTAATGCCGCAAACTGGCATTTATTTAATATTTGTGTCCCTTTTATAGTTTACAAGAATACGTATAGGACTAATAATTACAATCCAGGAGCAAAAGGGCTGCAGCACAACTGCATGCAAAAAGAAACAATCCATTACAACCCTAACATTGAAATCCTGGTTGATTTGTCATTAGATCTCTTTTTGCATTTCGATATCAAGTTTTTTAAAATTGTTATTCCAACATAAATCTGATCAGTCAACATTACAAAAAGGACACATATTTATAATTATCACTGAAAAACAGTGAACCTTCCCATAACCCCAGGAACAGAGTTCACCAATATCATTTGGTGAATCCAAGTTTTTCTTTTGTAAATACAGTAAGTACCAAATGTAACAATCAAAAATAAACAAGCAATAGTACCTGCTGTTAGTAGATGTAACTTTTCATTTCATTTTAACAGCTTATTTTGTCAGTTCACTCTTGATCATTTAGTGTGCAATATCACTTCATGTGTTTTACTTACAATAAACAGCTCTTCAGTAAGGATTAGTTCACCTGTACAATAACATCTCATTTTGCACACACCCTGACCAGAAAAGACACTCATTCCAAACAACTTCGCCCTGTACAGCATTTTAAACATTGCTTAAGGCTTTTTTTTTTTTTGCATACAAATTACTGAAGTTCATGTTAGACTAACATAACAGAAATATTTTTACAGATTGGAAATGAAAGTTGATATGATTACCTGACAAACACTGCATTTTAACAAGAGGCAAGCAAAATAAAAATAAAAATAAAAATCTGAGCCCAACTGTACATGTCATCTAACTTTACGAATAGGAGTGATAACAGTTTCATTACAAACTGAATAACTGTATAAGCAAAACAGCAGATGGGAAAAGTCACAAGAAAACAGGCACAAATATATGGAAGAACAGGATGTAGTTTCTGTCAAAAAACTCTTCTTAAGATGACGATTCATCGCTGAGCAGCATCGATGCAACCGATTTTGCAAGGAGGGAGGATTTACTGGAATCTAGTGGAGAAAACTAGCTAATTTGTGAGGGAAAGGATTCATCTTTACCCCATTTCTGAAACTTTTACAGGGGGGATCCTCATAAGGAAATTATTTTCAAACATTCTAATTTCTTAAATCTTAATAAATAAGTGTGACAAATGCATAATATAAATTTAACCCATAAAATAAACTCAAAAGAATAAAGCTATGGTATAGAAAGTATCACTCTGCAAAAGCACTTCAGTGCTGAAGGGAGGAATGCCAAATGTTGGCAGCAATTTCTTTTTAGAGAAAGCGAGTATGGGGGCTCAAAAGTGCCTTTGTGGATAATACCCCCCACCTCGTCCCGCTTCCTCTGAGAAAGGGCTGTGTAGTTATGATTGCTGCTGTTCTGCTTCATTATTATTTTCCACAACACGTTTTACCGCGCTTGGTGAGTTGGAGATATCGTTGTCAAATCCCAGCTGAGCCAATCCCTCTTCAGCATTTGTCCATGAGTTCATTGATTCATTTACAGTCACTGTGTGTTCCTCCATCTGCTTCTGGAGGCTGTCCATCTCCTCCCTAAGAGCAAAAAGGAAAAGACTTTTTAATCCCAAAGTGCCATGTGATAACAGTTAATACAGTGCCTTGAAAATCTTTCCACATTTCACCATGTTACAGTCACTAAAATTTGCATGTTATTGACATTTTATGTGACAGAACCACGTAATAAAGCCACAGTAATGAAAAGGTAATACAGGGTTTCTCCAGGTTTCACCAACTCAAATTGAATGCTTTTTAAGACAATTACGAAGGAAAGTTAACGCCTGTATCACAACAGAAATGGCCAAAAGAAAACTGCATATTTTATGTTGTAAAATATAACATTTTTTCAAGTAGTAGTACCAAGTTTTTGGTTTTTTTTGCACAGAATGCATAAACCCTGCATAGGTTGGAAACAGAAGGGAGCAGGTGGCAAAGACGAACGTCGTCCAGTCAACTGGCGATGACAGATGCAAAACAGTTAGCCAGCTAGCTACAGCAAGGGTTTATTAGTAGCTAGTAAGCGCTAGCCTCAAACACCGAAATGAAGATGTCTGCATGCATCTCAAATATTTGCTCGACAGAAAATTTCCACAAGAAAAATAAACTAGAAAGATAAAACGAGACTAGTAGTCCTGTCGCGAGAAAATTTAAGACCTCAGATTAACGTACTCAAGGCCAACTGGGGTTGTTTTAGTACACTTTAATGCCTCAATTTTATATACAAGAATATAAAACTTTGTAAGGCTGTGTCGACACCCTGTAGTAAATGATTTTCAATTTATTTTTAATGCTAAGAGGAAATAATGGAAGAAAAGTGAAACACATGGTTAGCCCCGCCCTGATTTGATACTTTGTACCTGATTTGATACGTGTTATTTTTATTTCATCTTTATTTATACAGGTTCTCTCACTGAGATTCCAGATCTCATTTACAAGAGAGACTTGTTTTAATAAAACAATAATGTTGCTGAAATTCCTACTGTAAGTTGTTCAGGGCATGTATCCAGTACTTTTCCACACCTAATGTAAAGTTTACACCACTTTTTCTTTACTAAATGGTTTTACGCTCAGTGAAATTGGATGGAGAGTAGCTCTGAACATCAATTGTTCAGAAGCATTTAAGTCTGGATTTTGACTTAGTTGTTCTACTACGTCTATTTCCTCTGCTTGTCTAAACATTGTTAGCTTTAGTTACCTTCTGGTCTCATTTGATCATCCACATGTTTGCCATGTTCCCCATATAGATTTTAGCAACAGCAAACATGATTTCCTGCGACATTCCTTCACCAATTGCTTTCTTCTTGCCATTTTTACATAAAACGGTCAGATTTATGGATTGCCTAACAGATAGTTGTCCTGTAAAAAAAGACTTCTCCCACTTGAGCTGTGAATCTCTACAGCCCATCCAGAGTTACTTAGTCTCTAACCATTACATCAAGTTTTGTGTTGGCACAACATAAACTCCCAATAAATCACATCGAAGTTTGACAATTACTTTCAGCTCGATCGCTTACTTTAGCTGTCGTAGACAGTTGTGCAGGTTGTTCAGAGGTTCCTTGTTTACAGAAGTTGACGGTTTCAGTAATTCATCGAGCAGCGAGGCGGGCACTGGGCAGTCTGGGATCTTAACTGGGGTTACTGGGTTTGATGGGTTCCCGTCATTCTTCAGCTCCATCCGCTGCTGCTCCAACGATGACATCATCACAGGGACACGTTTAGTCACATCAGCACTCAACTCTTACACAGCCTCTCGTATAAAGGGAGCTGAAAGATGTCTTACCTTCCTGAGACGAGTCTGTTTGAGGTCTTGTTTGAGCTGCTGGTTCTGCAGCAGGAGGGTCTTCATGCTGTTTCTCAACTCGCCCACTTTGGCTTGAAGCATGAACTTGTCCTTTCTGGTGCTGCTCAGCTCTTCCTGGACGGTGTCCAGCTCCACCTTTATGTTCTGAAACAAGACAGCTGCGCTTTAATTTTAAACAACAAAAAGAGCAGAAACCACAGCATCCTGCCAAACGAACAGGCAGCTTAGTTCAAAGCAATTCCACGGTTTAAACATTCATTACACTATTCCATATAGTTTTGTGTGTATACTCTAAAGGTGGAATTTCAAGCTAGGTTGTCCGTGATGTTTGGTAAATGGGATAAGATTGAGAAACAGTGCTGTAGAAACAAAGTGGGGGCTTGCCTGCAGGGCGATCTGCAAGTTGTCCAGCTCTCTGTGGTGGCACTGTTCCATCATCTCCAGCTGCTGCTTCTGCGCTTCAATCTCCCTCTGCCTCTGCTCCACCTCCCACTTCAGGTCCTCAACCTGAATCAGCAGAAAATATTAGACATCCATGCAACGCAAAGATATTTGATCTACGACGAGTGATGGGTCAGAAAGAAAACAAAAAAGAACTGAATCAGTCTTTCTAAAACTGAAAGGCTACACATCCAGAGTGCCTCGGCTACAAGAGGAACTGCAGAAGAAAAGCAACAACAGGAATATTGTGGCTTTTCTGTGATTTAGCTATAAACTTTTGGGGGAGTTTATACCTCTTGGTTGGTGAGGGGCTGCTTAGCGAGTTCCTCATCGAGTTGTTTTCGCAGGATCTGGAGCTGGGAATGAGCCTCAGCGAGCTCCTGCTGGAACCTGGAAACATCCTGAGCGTGCTGGTCGTCCTGAGCCCTGCGGAGCGCGACACGTTCCACATGGATTATGCACGCGGCTATAGATTAAAATGTGTATTTTCTATTTCTGCAGTCGTCAAGGCAACGTGCACATACTGTAGTTTCTGAGCTTCGCTCTGCAGAGCTTTCACCAGGTCCTCTTTGGCCTGCAGATCCTTCTTGATCTCTGACAGCTCAAGCATGGCCGCCCTGTAGTGCCGTCTGTTATGGGCTGCCTCTGCCTTTGCTGCTGCCACCTAGAGGACACATGGTAGAATTACAACCTGAAAAGACCAAAGTTTTACAGAATCTCCAAATTCTAACGCAGAATTAAAGAATGCAACAAAGATCTACAATAAAAATCCTTTTTAGTTTCTAACTGTGCTATGAGATATAATTGTATCTGTATTTTTTATAATAGTCGATCTGAAATGCACAACATTTTGTTATTCATTGGTGCCTTTCTTGTTATATTTTGCATGAAATCTGTAAAGATACAAACTTTTCTCCCCCATTTACACCTTTCATAATTAGCTGCAGCTCCCAATTATTTCTATTTTTAGAATCTGATTCATGTAAAACGTGCTCATTTATCCTGTATGACATCAGGGGAGCATGTAATCACACTGTTATTGCAATGTAAATATATTGATTATAATTAACTCACATTTTTTTGACTCTTTACTTTCCTTCCTTTAATCACAATGTTGCCAAAAACTAAAGTGTCAACACTGAGGACAACAAATGTCCATTAAACAGGCCAAACCATTGTGTACATGCAAATTCAATATAATATCTAAACACATATTAAAGTTGAAAAATTTCTTTTGATTGCCATAATGTTCATATTGGTACTGCAATGGCAATTTGTTATATTCTGCAACTCTAATTTGGTCCATTGGTATTCTCTAATTATTCAAAGTTCCTCTTTAGTTTTAAATCAATCGTTATTCCAATACAATAAGCTGACAAAATTAGCTGTAGCATGACTGGGAGTCCAGCTATTCAGCAGAAATTAAAGATTATAAACATTCGTAAATGCTACACTTTTTTTTATTATTTTGGAGAAAGAAGAGGTATTTTCTCTACTCCAGTCCATTATTTAAAAAAAAAAAGTTTTATTTTTAAATTATTTAAAGGCACATTTGGAAAAAAAAAATTGTTAGAAAACCATGCAGACCTTAAATTTAGATACCAATCATGAAAAAGTTGAATTCCTTTTATGGAAGTATAACAAATTCAAATCTTAAGGAGTTTAGTCCCTGCTATGCTACAGTGTGATTTTTAGTTGCTTCCTTTCACACTTCACCTTGCTATTCTTCATACCTGTTCCTTCAAGTCTTTCACTTTGGTTTTCTCTTTCTCCAGAGCAAGCTGTAAAGTCTCAACCAACTGCTTCATTTGTTGGTCCTCCTCTTCTTTTCTCTGAAGAACAGCTTGGACCTAGAGAGGGACGGTAAGAAAAAAATGTAGCCAACTCCTCACATCCGTTTTTTTTTCCTTTTGACATTTCAGGCATACCATAGAGAAGCTTGTTGCCTAAAATGAGATGCAAACGTGATTTTTTTTTTTTTTCACCTGCAAGTTTAGCTGGACAAGATCCGCCTCCCTCTTTGCTAAGGCAGACTCCAAAATGTTGGCGTGCTCCCGCAATGCATTATGGGACTGTGACAAACCGGCGAGTTTCCCTTTTTCGTGCTCCAGCTCGAGCGCCAACTTCTTGTTGGCCTCTTCCAACTTCCGGATCCGCTTCTTGAAACAGCGCGACTCCTGGAGCTGTAGGGGGAAAAAAACAACCCAGAACATGAACTCTGAGAAATTCTGAAAGATCAAAATAAAAAAAGCTTTCTTTATTTTTTAATTTTTTTTATTTTAACCTCATCCTCCAGCTCCAGAACCTTCTCCTGGTAATCCTCCAGCTCCGTGGAGGTGAGAGTGATCACTTCCTGTAACTCCTTTTCCAACATGGTCTTGCTCTTTGTGACAGTCTGCAGTTCGGCTTGCAGAGCCTCAATTTTTTCCTGAATAAAATAAAATATATAATTTTAACAGCTTTTTGACAATTAGATTTTTCTGCCAAAAAAAAACAAAATGAAGATTCAAAGTTTTAGCTGTGTATAAAATATTCACTTAAAGATTTTTAAAGCTCCGTCAACTTTACCTGTAAGGCCTGGCTGTTCCCACCATCCGACAGCTGGGCGCGGAGCTTGGCTAGCTCTGCCTCTGCCGTCTCCTTGTCGGTCAGAGCCTCTTGGAGCCTCCTGCTCAGAATGCCCACAGCGTTCTCGTAGGCTTTGTGTTTGGCCTTCATGTCCTTCTGAGCGCTGGTCAGATCCGTTCCCAGCCTCTTCATGCGCACCTTCTGCTCCGAGATGGCTCTGTTTGGACACACGTAGCAGTTAAAACCAGGCCGCTCAGAACATAAAGGGCAGGCTTCTTCACACACATACACACACCGCACGACTCGGATATGTTAATCCTCAGACAAAATAGACACAGAAGCGTGCCGTTTGTGTTTCTGAGATGTATATAAATCATTTGTGTCGGATTGTTTCAAACTGCTGAAACCTCCAAGCAGAACATGACTCACTTTTTGGCTTCCGCCTCCATCTGCTCCACCTGTTTCCTCAAGCTCTCGTTTTCTTGAGTCGCGGCGGTGAGCTGGCTCTGATCGAACTGCAGGGACTGAGTAAGGAAGGCATGGAAGATATTTTTCCTTCACCACAAAATATACTTTGAATAAACTGAAAATCTGCTTTAAAAAAAAAAAACTGATTTAAACAACGGTACCTGAATTTGGGTTTCAAGCTGATCCCTTTCCGTCTGGATGGCCGTCAGATGGGCCTCCATGTTGTTCATCTGCTCCTGAACTCTGGCCACCTCCGTCTGCAAGCGGGCCTGCTCCAGCTCGGCCTTTTGCTTCTCGCCCTGGGCGCTCAGCAGCTCCTGCTTCAGGTCCTTCACTTCAGCCAGCAGCCGCTTCTTGGTGGACTTCAGCTCGCTGATGAGCTGGTCCTTGGAGCTGGCGTCCCGGCGGTACGCTTCCACCATCACCTGTCCATTCAGCAACATTGTTTTGTTTTTTAGTCTTATTAAATGTTCAGGAAGAACTTTTTTAAGACATGTCTTGCTTATATTTGCTTTGACCGACAAGGTTGTTTTAGTCCTATTGCATCATTTGGGAATAATTTTCTTCATTGTCTGAATTAAATAATAATAATAAAAAACTTTACAGGTCAAAACCAGTTTTCTTCTCCTTACTGACTACTAGGAAATGTAGAAAACCTGCATTAGGAACTTTAGCATGTCTAGATAGTAACAATTGTGCTATTAAAAAAAACAAAACTTTAAATAATAAAAAAATAACAAATGAGACAAAAATTCAACTAATTTTTCAGAATTTTTCCCCACTGTGGGAGAATAAATATTTCTCATCTATCAACTCCCCAAAGTGCACAAAGCTCACTGGCTAATAAACACACCTATTCGCCTGTGGGCTGTGTAATTAGTGTTAAAAAAATATACATATATATTTTTGTTGTGACGTAACAAAAAGAAATATTTAGCTTTTTGTTCTTTTCAGCAGAAAGCACATTTGACAACTTCATGCTTTTGCTGCTGCTCTCACACTGATACGAAGAACCGGACACACACCGCATTTTCCACAAAACCCGTCGGCGTCAGCGGCGAACCGCTTTCATAGATTTGATGAACACGAGCGCTGACACTTCGACAAAAAGCTCCGGCTTTTAAAGATGCAGTAAAGTGAACTTTTTTTTTTGTTGCTCTGTCAATCAGCTCCACCCTCTGTGTGACAGCCTGTCAAAGTGATAAAGCAGCTGTTGCTCCGCGCAGCGCGGCATGCCAACCAGCACTTCAGGCATTCGTCAGAGAAGCTGACTGCCATTTGGCTTCCTCCCACAACACCGTCACCATCAGCCAGCTGGGACTTTCAGGACAGATTTCTACATTTATGTCCTGTCTTCAATAAAGACGACTAAAATAATAATAATAATTTTTAAAAAAAGAATAAAAGAAGTAGATGCGTTACCTTTTGTTGCTGGAACTGCTCCTTTAATTTCTGCGCTTGTTTCTTCAGGGAATTATTCTCTTGTTGCAGAGATTCAATCTACAAAATTTGAAACATTTTTAAATAGGTGATCCTCAAGAAAGTGTTCAAACTGTGACAAACCGTTTCCACTCTTGTCTTCTACCTGGCTGGCTTTGATTTGGACTTCCTGTCTGAGCTGGTCCAGGACGTCCGAGGCCACCAGGACGTTCTCGCCCAGCCGCTCGGCCCCCTCGTCCAGCTGACTCTTATCGGCCCGGGCGGCCTGCAGCGCCACCTCCAGGACGATCTTCTCGTTCTGGAGGAACTGGATGGTGTCGTCCTTGGCGGCGCTCTCTGTCTGCAGCTCAGCCAGCTGGGCCTCCAGCTCCTGGTACCTGGCCTCCAGCTGGTTGATGGACTGCTCTTTGGTTTGTAGCGTCTCCTGAGTCATCGTCAGCTGGCGCATCAGCTCCAGGTGTTCCTTCTGAAGCGACTGCAGCTGCAAGTCCTTTTGGGCAAGTGTCAACTTGACCTACCGCGGGACAAATGAAAGACATACGTCAGAGGAGGTCACAAAGTTTACCACCCAAGTTTACCAGCTTTTCTCTGGTTTTTGCAGAAACTACCTGCTCCAGTTCCCTCTCCAGCGTCGTGGCTGTGTTGGCCAGCTTCACCAGGCGCTCTCGCTCTTCCTCAAACTCCTCCAGTTTGTGCTGCAGGTCGTCTTCCACCATGGTTTTTGCATCCTGGATCTGCTTGTAGGCGGCCTCTTGGGTCAGCATGTCGGCCTGCATCACAGACGAAAAAAATACAAACAATGAACCCGGCGGCTTTTTAGTTTAGGGTTTTATTTTCCAAGTACTTCTCAAGCAATTTCAATGCAAGTTTTCAAACTTTTCCCACACCGCACTTTGGAGATGAAAACTGAACTAAAAAAACCCTGACTGTTTGTATTACTCACTGTTATTCAATACTGTTTATTATTGTTATTAATAATGTCTTAGAAAGTATTCTAATTTCTACAGCTGGGACAAGGATAACTAAAATACACCAAAATGTTATGTTTTACAATTTCTCTCTCTACACACCTGACTGGTTTGAGAACAAAACTAATTTAACAAGAAGAAAAAAATATTTAATTAATATTATTTATTATTTAATATTTATTAATAATTAATATTTAATAACAGTTAATGTGTAAAGTATAAGTCAATTACAACAGATCAATAAATCACTGACACATTAAGAATAAGAAATAGTGTGTGTGGATTTTATTAGATGTATGAAAATATCTGGTATGAATTGTAAAAGTTTTTCGTGTTTGAATGTTTGTTATTATATTTCGGATTTACTCATTATGGTTTTTATTACTGTTTTTGTTTGTTTTGTAAAAATCCCCTGGAAAATGAGATGATGAATCTCTAGGTTTTATAGTTAAAACAAATAAAAATAAAATCAAACATTAGATTGCATTTCTTATAAAACTGTGCAGTTTGAATATCAAGCACATTCCACATCTGATTGAAAGTCAAGCATTTCCAAGGATTTCAAACACTCATATGAACCCCTGAATGTACCTCAATGCTTTGCAGCTGCACAGCGATGCGCTCCTTCTCTTTAATGGAGCGGTGTTGGGTCTCGGTCAGCTGATGAGAAAGTGTCACGTTCTCCAGCTTCAGGTGCTCCATGGCGCCGAACTGAGTCATCTGCCCCGCCTTCGAGAGAGACAGGTTGACGTAACAGGGGGCCGACTGCAACGTCCTGCGTTGCTAGTTCACTGCCACCGCGGCTGATTCCTACCTGCATGTTGGCCATTTCGCTTTGCAGTCGCACCCTGGCCTCCTGGGCCAGCGCCAGCTGCTGCTGGTACCACTGCCTGACCTGCTGCAGCGAGTCGATCTCAGCCTGGGAGGTCTTCAGTCGGCTCTGGAGGGTGCTGCGCTCCAGCTGGACCTGCTGCAGCTGACCCTGAAGGCCCGCCATCTGCTGACGCAGGTCATGAACTGTGGAAAAAAAAAAAAAAGTTTTCTAATCGTGCTAGGTTTTCTAAATATGCTTATCTCTACAGGTCCAGGGTTTCCTCAAGGATAGATTTTTTTTAAAGTCCTGATGGTGGACTGTTGTGTCTGAAACGTACATTACTGCTGTTCAAATGCAACATCTGTTAACTTTAGGGTCGTTTTCACAGCATGCATTCAACTTGATTTTCCTCAGATAACGTTGTTTCATCATTTCTCCCCTTCTACTTTGAACTGTCTGTCTTTTTATTCACCCCTGAAAGCAGCGCAGCACACAGTAGCTCGCTTCTCTGCTGGACAGGAAGGAGTCGGCGGTGCTGGTTTTTCAAATAAAGTAAATTTCAACATTTCACTTCAAACTCGGATTATGGTTTGTATAAATATAGGTTATATATTTATTAGGGCTGAAACGATTCCTCGAATGATTCGAGTACCTCGATTACTAAAATTCCTCGAGGAAAATTTACCTGCCTCGAAGCTTCGTTAATTTATGTTTTATTAGTTAGCGCACCGTGTTCCGGCCGGGACTTCATTTGCGTTGCGCGGAGCTCTCACTTCCGCCTCTGAGTTGTTGACAAAAGCTAAGTCTCAGCGGCATAAAGTCCAATCTTCAAGATTGTCCCGTGGGGATTTTATTGATTGATGATAATGCCCGACTTTTTATCGTTTTTGGGGAACCAATAAGCATCCTTAAAATGACTGGGGGATGCCTGGAGTACGGCAGCATTTCTCCTCCGGGGCTGCTGGTTGAAAGCGAACGGCGGGAAGAGCGCTGAGGTGAGCGGATAGACTGAACAGGGCGGGCGGCTGAGTAGCTGATGCTTACCGTGTAAATGTAGCTTTACCGACGAACCGCACAATAAATTTCATATCCCGGTCTGAAGAAACGGGTGGCGGAGCGCATCGTACATAGCTGGTAGATGAGTTTCTGAGTGTGACCAGTGAAGGTGTCGTAAATATCCCGTATTGCTTCCCCCGTGTTCGTCCCCCGGTCTAACGGTTCGTCAGTCCGCTGGTCTATTTCCTCCCCTCCATCCCATCTTACGTTCGTTCATTCGCCCTCTCCTCCCACTCCAGGCGGTATTTCCCGTATTTTCAAACCCAAAGCGTGACAGGTTAGGTGGCAAGGTGAGTTTAATTAATCTATTAAACTCACTGAAGATGAATACATAAACTAAAAGCTGGATTGTAGACATTTTTTATATGCATATTTGTGAGCCTGCCTCTTTGTTATTAAATTCAATATAATTTCAGATTTTTCTATAACTTTTCTTCTGGTTAACTTAGAAAGTGAGCTATTATTGTTACAGGTTAGTTTTCTAAACTACAAAAAAGCAACTGTTAGGGATGCTCAAATATGAAAAATTGGACCGATATTGATATCTGATAGTAACACCGGTATTATGCCAGATTTACCAATATTTCATTTTATAATTTTTTTTATCCGATTACTCGATTAATCGTAAGAATAATCGATAGATTACTCGATTACTAAAATATTCGTTTACAACAGCCCTAATATTTATATATATAAATAACTGATGTGAATCTTTCAGCGTGTAGCGAATCGATTCCCATTTTAAGGGCTACGATTCTATTCAGAAACTATTTTTCATTCAGAAAATAATTTTTCTTCTCAAATGGTCCAGAGATTCTGTTTAAATTGACTAATTCATTTTGTAACATAAATTACTAGTATAAAGTTAGCTTAGCTGCCTGGATTTTTCTTAGATGAAAAAATATATATCAAAGAAGTATCCAAAATACACACGAGACGACCAAGTGAACGCGTAATGCGATAAGCAAAAGAAAAGATTTTGAGCATTTTGAATCGATTCAGAAGTCCCAGAACTAACAATTGTGATCTTTGATAGATTCAATAAATATATATATTTTAAAAACTTCATTCTTAAGGTGTGGTGGCGCAACGATCAATTACATGCAGAGGAAACCCTTCTGTCTCTGTTAAGTCACCTGTGTTGTCCCTTGAAGTCATCGTGTTCTGCAGCTCCTCCACCTTCGCCATCAGCCGGTTGTATTGGTCTTCAGAAACTTTCAGGTCGTTGCTTAGAGAGGTCAAGCTGGCGTTCTTGCTCTCTAAGCTGCCCTGGAGCTCCACCATGGCCTTCTCTAGCTGGCTGCAGTTTTGGCGCAGCGTGCCGACTTCTGAGCTGAGAGCACTTTGCCTCTCCTGGCTGACCTGAGCCTCTTCTCTCTTGGCCTGCAGCTGAGCGTTCACTGTAGCAAGCTGGGCCTGGAGCTCCGTCTTCTCTTTGAGAGCCTAGAGGGAAGAGGCAGTAGTGAGAGAAGTTCAGCCAAGTCTTCCAGGAGTTTCCAGAGTCACAACAGTTTATGGGTGGCATGAATGTATATGTTCATTTGTGTTGCATCTGTGGCTTTCCAATATACTCTTAATATTCAGCTTTTTTTGATGGCATTTAAAGATGTTTACATATTTAGTTCTTGGCTTGTGATTTGTCTCGTTTTTGTCCACTCCGTACCGGGGGAAATGATCTCAAACGTCAATATTAAAAACTTCTTCTGGTCAGTTATTCCCACAATAACTAAGCAATACCACCTTGTGCTGACTATAGCACTATCTCAGCAAACAAAAAAAATCATTATCCATCAAAAAGATGCATCAAATAGTCTGGTCTCAAAATACACAAACAATTTTGAAAAAACATATCCTACTCAGATGCACATTCCTTGGATCAGAGCAATTATTTCCAATAATTGCACAGTTTGCTTAAGCTATATTCTTGTCTTTAATGTACAGCAGGCTATTCTTCATTTTGTTAATTTGTTTTTATATATTACCCTACCATATGACAATAAAAGGATATTTCTATACTATTCTGTGTGATTTTTAAAATTCTCTACATTAATTTTGTCAGAACTGTTTAAAGTCTATTTTAATGTCAACTGATTATTGCTAAACAAGGAATCAAAATTAAATTCCTGACTAAAAACTAAAAGACCTCACATAACAATAAATAAGAAGAAATGGTAATAAGAAAAGTTTCCCATAATCCATAAAAAAACACAATTATATTAAAAAATTCTCATAAACCACTTAGTATTTTAAAAACACAAACTCTTACATAGTTAACATCTTAGATGGGATTCAGCTTCCTCTCTGCCTTTCTCCCAGGATCTCTAAACTGTTGATTTAATGAATAAATATTTTATGTGAAAGGAGCAACAAAATGACATTAGTGGCTTATTACCTGACTGGCTTCAGATGACAAGGATTCCAGTTGCCCCTCGAGCCTCATTTTCTCTTTTAGCACCTGGAGCATCTCATCATGACCCATCACTGAACTTTCCAATGAAACGCTGAAATTTAAAAATGCAGAAGAGTTAGCAAAAGCAAAATAAAAAAGGATAACACAATATTCAATACCTGCTGGAGAAACTGTCCCTCCGGCTGCGCGGCTCTTCCATCCCCTCCCTCTCCATCTCCAGCAGATGCTGCTCATCGCTCGCCGCCTGCAGCACCTCCTGCAGCGACGGGAACTGACCCACGGCCTCGGGGGCGATCTCCCTCCCCTCCACCGTGTACGGCCCATGCTGCCGTTCCACGGCGGCTGAGAGCATCCCGTAGGTTCCCCTCGTGGACACGCTGCTGTAGGAGGAGCTGTCACTGTCGTTGCCGTCGTTGCCGGGCTTCGCTGCGGCTTCGCTGCCGTCCATCTCCGGGCCGCTGTCGTTGAGCTGGAGCGAAGTGCTGGCCTTCGAGTCCGTCTCGCATGCGCTGCTCTCTGACAACATGCTGACTTCTGACAGCGTGGACACGGAGCTGATGGAGGACCGGCTGACATCTGCTGTGGTCATGCCCCCGCCTCCAGCACCCCCGCCACCGCCTCCCCCTCCGCCGTCGCTCTCAGGAGACTTGTAGTCAGCTAAGGAATGAATCTTACTGGGACGTGGAGATCTGGATTTCTTCTCCTTGCTGGGAGGAATTCCAAGGCTGCCCAGTTTGGGGCCACGTGGAACACTGGTCCGGAGGAAAGAATACTCCTTGGTCATGGCAACAGCGTTAGCGCGCGGTAGCGCCTCAGGATGGAGCATTAGTTCAGGATCTAGAGTACTGAAGGGCCGATTTTTAGGGGTGCGATGAGCCTGGGAAGAGGAAAGAGTCATAAAAACTATCAATAACAATATCTGTTCCAATAAGCAATAAATCAATTAATTGCATGATACATTAAAACAAGCTCAATAATTTCCACTTGCATCATTTATTGTTTTTCTCTCTCTGGTTTTTCTACCAAAAACTGACAAAAGTTTTCCATCTGGTGTTTTGGTCTCCACGAGCCCCTTATTTTAAGGATTTCATAATACACTTTGTTTTTTTCTCTATTTGTTTACTTATTTTTAATATTTAAAATGTCTTCCAGTTCCAGTGCACCTGACTGCCTTCAGAGTCGCCTAACTAGCCAATGAGCTGTTCTGTGTAAAATTTTATCCCAGCTTTGATCCATCTGAATAAGTGAACAAACTGCATCATGAAGGCAGAGGAACACAACAAATGGATTAGAGCACAGGTTGTAAAAAAGAGGAATCATTTTCCTTTGGTTGAGCTCATAAAATCCAAATTGGGGCAATAATTTGATTTATATCCAGTTTTGGCAGAAGCTCTGCTCGAGCGTGGCTGATTTTAAGAGCAAACTTGGATTCATCAAAGATGGCGTAAGTATAGGAATAAAAGCAGAGCAGTGGCAGCACTCACTCACCCTCTCCTTTTGCCGCTGAACCCTGTACTGTTTGAGTTGCTCCTCCAGACGCCGGCGAGCTTCCAGGCGAATCTTTTCCTCGTTTTCCATCTCCAGACACGGTTTCTGGTTGGCTGCAGTGAGAGAAGGTAGGCCAAACTGAAGACTCTTCCTCACCGCACAAATTGCAGTAGAATTAGTGAAGTCACAACAACGTCTCTCGATTCCAAGGAAGATGTTGTTCATGGGTAAAGCTTCCCGCAATGCCACTTTGAAAAGCAAGTATTTAAAAAAAAAAAGGAGCTACACAACATCCCCATGGAATAGTAGAGACTTGCACAGGGTTCCTACACTTTTCAAAATTTTAGTTTTCCGACAATTTCTTTTTATTTATTTATTTACGTGCAACTTCAAATATTAGAGGTGCACCGATTGCAGTTTTCTGGCCGATCACCAACCTGTAAAAAGCTGCTGATTCCAATTCTTTTTTTTTTTAACTGCCAGTCAGTTATAAAATCTAAATATACAGATTTGTAATTTTTGAGGCTTTTAAGACAGATAAGATCAGTTTCTAATGTAACTATCACCCATCACCCAAAATTAAGAAAATTGTGGCCGATCAATCAGCGTACCCCTAACAATAATGTATTGTAAACTGAAAGTGCAGAACAAGTAGCAGCTTTTATGGAAGTTCATTGCTCTTTTCTGGATTTCCTGTCAGTTGATCTTCTTATAAACATCCTCTTCAATACATGATAATATTAATTTTACAAAACTAGGTTTTACAACAAGCGTAAAATAGAGAAAGCTATTTAAACTTTAGGACTGCACCGAGTTGAGAGTTACAAGAATATCCTAACATCCACAATCATAAACTAAGTTGGGTCTTTTTTATGTTTACTGAAGGTAATATATGAATGCAGTATAAAAAGAACATATTTTCCAAGCAAATTCAAGCTTCATTTACTTTTTTTAGTCTTTTAGAGAAGCTAACATACAGAATTAACTCTGCAAACGTGGTTTTCTAGAGGTGCACAATATCTGAAAAATGCGCATTAGATTGCAAATTCAACGTGTGCAATTTTAAAATGGCCTGGATACAATATTTGCAATTCCTATAATAATATAAAAAATATAGCAATACAGTATGCAAGACAGTGTAGGAACCCTGCATGTCGCACACTAAGCAGATTCATGCCGTTATGATGCTGTTATTTTCCAGTTAGAAGTTAATAAGGAGCCAAACTAAATAACCAGCTTTTTCATGCGTACAAACAGCATTTATCATAACAAAAAAAAAAAAACATCACCAAACTGAAACATCACCAAAGAAAAGTTAACATAACACGGGGATTAGTTCCAAAGCAGCCATTAGTCCACACAATGTTCCAAATGAAGCACCCACACCAATCAAGATATCCGTCAACTCCAGATTAGAAATGCAAACAATCAAAACACTTATAAAGAGACTTCCAATGAAACCTTCTCACAAGTGAAAAATCACAGCATTCCACAGCAAAAAGGGATTAAAAATAGAGAGGGAAACGGACAGAAAGGGGCATTCACTCTTGATATTTTGTTGATTTGTTTTTGTTTGTTTTTTGTTGCTTACACAGTTCAGTCTCCTGCATAGGCATACTGAGTTTGAGGGACTGCAAAGCGTCACCCTTGTGAACCTTGACCTCAGCACTAGAGCCCTCAGCCTTCTCTACCGTCATGGGTGGATAAGCAGCCACACCTGGGGGGGACTGTTGGCTCGGCGGGTTGATGGGAGAGCTGCTGCTCTGCGGGGGGGATCCGTTTGGAAGGGTGCCTCCAGCGGCACCAAGGCCGTCTGCCGGTCCATTCCCGTTTGGCAGCGCGTCTGAAGAGAGAGGACCTAAAATAGACGGGGAAGGGAAAACGTCATGGTGCTTTCCGGCGGTTTTTGAATTGTTGGGAGCAATACGTTTCTATGGCGATTTAACAATTCAGAGTCTCCCCAGTGGATTCTCAGAACAAAGTCAAACCTCTAAAATGGATCGAAACACTTCATTTTTACTAGCTCCTTCCAGACCACTCAGGTCTTCTGGTTCTGGTCGGCTCTGCATCCCCAGAACCAAACATGGAGAAGCAGAATTCAGTTTCTGGAACAAACTTCCAGAAAACTGCAAAGACGCAGAAACACAGAGTTCCTGTAAAATCAGTGCTAAAACCCACCTGTTTACAGCTGCCTTTGATTCGTAGTAAGTGGGACATTGATCAGCATATTTGATTGGTATTTCTTTCATGATTTTGATGACGGTATTTGACTAAATGTAATGTATACTGCACGTTTCAAAATTGGTTACTGTATTGTTTTCATGGTGTAAAGCACTTTGAACTGCCTTGTTGCTGAAATGTGCTATACTAATGAACTTGACAAATCTATAGAAAGCAGTTATGTTATTTTATATACAACTTCCTCCCTTTGTCTGATTTGTTTTTCTTATTTGGTGATTTAAGACAACTTGCAGTTTCTCTAAACACCTTCTGCTTCCCAGTTATTTATGATCTTGCGCTTCTGAATCAGTCACCAGTTTTCTGGTAAACAATCTTCTCTTCACCAAGCTCTCCGTCCTGTTCATTGGATTCATTTTTTTCTCCCACGTCTCATCACTTGTACTGTTATTGTCTAGAGCTTTTAGCTGTGACATCTCGCACAACAACTCTTCCCCCGCCAAGTCCCTCAAAATATGCCACAGCAGACATTTCTTTGGAGAATGGGAGGCATCTACGTGCCTCGTGGATAATATTCGAGCACATTTAGGTGTTTTTCGCTTCATTTGTGAACATGATTTGAAAATTCCTTAAGCGAGTATGCCTCTCCAGAAGGTGAAACATAGCCATGAACCAGCTGTAGTAGATGCAATTGTCCTGACAAACCGGATGATCAGCTTTGTCGAGCAACTATGTTGTGATTTTAAAGCAACACTTGGTTGCTAAGACCTCCCTGCGGCTGCATTTACTTTTGCACAACTGCGTATGGTTCAAGAATCTATTTGCTTCATCGTTAGTAGCAGTTACATCATAAACAAACCCTGGCTTATGGATGGTAAGAGGTTGTCGCAATATTAACAGACGCATATTTCATCTGTTGCTTTCAGAGATTCTTAGGATTTTTTTTAAATTATCTGCTAAGCAGAAAACAATTTAAACTGATGAAACCCACAAAGTATTGTGACAGCCCAGATATCTGCAGGTTTGAGCAATCCAAATGTAAAACTTAAGACGTTTTTATTGCCAGCTGGAATGAAAATTATCGGGAATGATTGGGGGATCTTTCTGGCTCTGAGGCAGTGGTAAAATGGACGTCGTCCAGCCAACTGGTCAGAAATTTGCACTTATCCAGGACGGACGGACACACATAGAGAAAAACTAGCTGCCAGGGTTCTTACCTATGATAAGTCGCAGCAAGCTACCGACCACCTTGAGTTACAAAACATAACGTACTCAAGACCAACTTGCATTTCTTTAAAAATAAATTTAAGGCATTTTAAGGCCTTGACTTTAGATACAGTCAGTTTTAAGCCTTTTTTAAGACCGTCCGACTTATGTTTTTAAAGTAACGAAGCTATTAGTCCCTATCAAGTCAAAAAATTAAAAAAATATAGACTTTTTAAAAATATTTCTATTAATCTGTGCACATCACTTGGCATCCACAGAAGAAATTGGTACATACATAGTAATTGCAATATCCATGAGAACAATATTAATTTCGCAAAGGACATTTGGAATACACTGGCAGTCGGATGGAGCTTCACTGACGTCAACATCCACAACCTGACACATTACATTAAAGCAACCAAAGAATGGTAGAAATACACATGAGAAAAGTGCTGGAAAAATTGGGATTTATCACAACTTGCCATATTTGCCAAAACTGCTACTCATCCTATAGTTTACACATGATTTCAAATGGTGTATTGACTTGGGGAATGAGTGGATGCCCAAAGCATACGCACTAGTGGGAGATATTGATACCCACGTCAATATGCATTTTAAATGTGTGTGTGTGTGTGTCAATAAAACTTCAAAATATATTAACTACCACCAAAGCTGTGTGTGAAACTGGGTTTTTGCAACATTTTCTTAGGTTTCCAGAGGTCTACAGAGTCACACACCAAATCACTATGACATGTTGCCTCTGATCCTCAGCATCAAAATTAAATTATTTGTTACATGCTAAAAAACTTTGAGCTGAAGGTTCCTTAAATGTAAATGCTGTTGATATTAAAAAGCCAAAATCAGAAACAAAGGTTGCAAAAATTACAGCTTGTCGTGTGTAAAGCTGTTTATGGTTTTTTACTGTATTTCTTTCCCCTATTGTTTACAAATCCAAGGCTAAAACAGTCATTTTTTCCACCTCCTAAATCTTCCTATGAGCAGAACACAAACATAGCTGATGACTAATGAGACCTCTGTTCGGTTATTTAGCACGTTAGTTCAAAGAGCGGTGAGACATGGAGCAGTAAGAAGCTCATCCTTTGGTGGTAATAACCAAAAACAGGTCAGGCCTGCCAAAAAAAACTAAACTGTGGAGAAACAAACTAGCAGTAATATGCATAGAGAAAAGGACATTTGCAGAACAAAGTGCAAAGGTGAAACTAAACAAGGTATGTGTGATACTATGGAGGAATGAAGAGGAGGCCCGAGGGGTTTAGTGCCCATTTCTTCATAACTGCTCCAGTTATCCAGCGACCTTCTTTACATCACTGACACGCAGTGTAGGGTGGTGGCTAACGTTAACACACGCCGTTCACTCAGAACCTCACGATTTAAATAATCCTTATCCGTCCAGAAAGAGCACTCACCGTTAAGAAACTCGTTTGTTTTTTGGATGCTCTCCAGCCCTTTTTTGAGTGTGTTGACTTGCAGAGTGGAGTCCCCCTCTTCCTCGCACCTCATTACTTGGTCTTCTCTACTGGCCTCCATCTCAACAGCCTCTGATCTACCACCACGATCCACTTCCACCGAGAAGAGTAACAGTCACGGCGCAGCAGGCGCTTTATTGTAAATGACGTCTTACTTAAAGCATTTTCTGGGGACGGAGGCTCCCCAGGAACGTGTCTGAGCCAAGGAACACCTTACAGTCTGATCACTGAGGAGAGAAAAGGATGACAATTAATACATCAGTTATCTTGCAACTCCTCACCAGCGTCCGCTTGTGTTATGTAACAGCACAGCCTACTTTAAACATAAGCCAGAGTCGAGCACTGTAACAAGCCGCTACAACAGCTAAGTAGATTGAGAACCCTTAAAATAAGCTTAAATTGTAAACAGGGCTGTCTTGCCTAGTCAAAATATAAATAGTTTCATCATTTATTTTTACTTTAGCTTTTACATTTCTGACATCTATAAACAAACTTCAGAAATTAAAGAAATTACCAAGCCAATCAAATCTATTTTACTGTCACATCCAACTGTGTGTAAATGATGCTGATGTCTGAATAAACAAGAAATATGCAAGACAAACTCATAACTAACACAAACAAATACAACTTGTCTCTAGGTTACATGAAAATGTTACAGTCTCTGTTATTACAATAAACATAGGCAGTCTACTCTTTGTTTATGATGCAATTCAATCTCATCACATTTGACATGAATAGTGGCCATGAATACATAATGACATTTTTAATGTCATGTGTCACTTCACACGTTTACTTCAAACTTTGTTTACATTTTATCTTATGGTATGAAATTTATAACGAAGTTTATTCTAAAAGCACAGAAACAAAATGAATCTGCTTTTAGTTTCTGGAGGAAACAAATTGTCATGAGACCGTCATACAGCAAATCTTCAGTCAGAGGGCGCGGATTTACAATAAATGCAAAATTCAGTGGAAACAAGCAGTGACATTCTGTCAGTTACTGGGCAAATATTTCACTTTTGAACTGAGGGGGACTGTCACCGTATAATCACCCAAACCTCCTTTGTGTTTTGCATCATGTTATTTAGTGTGTAGACTATGATAACCTTTGACTTGGACAGCAGACAGGTTACGTACTGCAGTTCATGTGTAGAGGCGGTCAGTGGCACGATTCAAACCCATAACTGATAAACAGAATCTATACGTTTCGTAAATATTGGTTAGCTCGGTTGTTTTGGTTCACCCACACTAGGCAGAAGCAGATGACAGACCAGGTTGTATGTGGCTAAAGCTAGTTAGCATGCTAACAAAATAGCTAGGTGTGTACCCAAAGGGAAGCTAAAGCTGCTAAGTTGCCAGCAACAAAAATCAACGACGCCAACTGAAAAGCGTTTTCTGGAAAAATGTAAGGAGGCAAACCAATTACTCAACATCATGTTAGTATATTACAGCACCAAAGTGCAAATGATAAGATGACAAATTCCCTAAAGGACAATAATAACTCACCCTTTCGGTGAGCTTCGCCGTTTACTACGTGGCTGTTTAGTTTCCGTTCCTTTACCCGTCCGACGAGAAACAGACAACGACTGTGCAAAATGGAAAATGAAATAAAGTTGTCCTCTTAGAGAGTTTACTAAATGATATATAAATTATTCGGATGTTATCCTTCAAATGCTAATAACACTGGTATATTAATTACACGAATCATAACATGGCGAGAACAATTTCTAGTGTGTCGTATGTGGTAAAATGTATAGAAATAGAAGCGCGTAGACTGCAGTGGTTTCGTTGCCCAGTGAAAACGGTCCTCCATAGTGTGTGTGGCAAATTCGATTTATTAACCGACACACTGGAAATTAGATATATATTGCAGATATTAATTATATACAAAATTAATATCTGCAAGACTATATTTAAAACAAGTTAAACTCTACCTCTAAAAATATAATGTAGTTTTATAGTTGTAGTAACAAAACTGGAGCAGATAGATAGATAGATAGATAGATAGATAGACAGACAGACAGACAGACAGACAGACAGACAGACAGACAGACAGACAGACAGACAGATAGATAGATAGATAGATAGATAGCAAAAAATGAAAGATGAAGGATTTTTAATGGAATATTTGCATTGAATTTCCACAATAGGATGACACTAGAACACTAGTAACAATTTGTTGTCTAATTTTTGTTGTCAGCAAAAGATATATGGGTTTTTTTTATTTTATAACTTCCAAAATGTTATAAAACTGTATTTCTTTAAAAATGACAGTAAATTTCTTATGGTAGATATTTATAAAGAGACTACTCTTTTTTACAGTAATTTTTGCCTGGACTGAAGGCAAAAATGACTTTTTGAATTATAAAGTTTGCAGACCCCTGATCTAGAGTGGTAAAATAATATCTGTAGTTACCTGTGAGCACTGTAAAAAAAAAAAAAAACGACAAATAAAACCACAAATGTGAGGCTAAGCTATTGGCAAAAATCCCAAGCAAATTCCCATCATTAAAAGAAAAGAGGCTGATCAACAAAGACAAATCAACAAAATGGCAACGAAAATTAAAAATATGTATGTGAAAGAGAAACACAACAAGAAACAAACAATATATTATGTTATGTTGTGGCCAGCCTAATGCAAGCACCATTATTCAATAGTTAAATTGTGGGGTTGACATCAAATGTGTTTTTTGAGACAAAACTAGGAAATGCAGAGAAATTGCAAGCTGTCCAAACATCCTGAAAATTCTCACAATAACTGGTTATATTCCTAAGTATTAGTTCAGAAATTCCCATGTATTGTTTTTCTGTTTTTTCAATGTATGTTTATAAAAAGAAATTTAATTTTGTGATGGTTTCTCCCAGAGGATCCCTGTGCTGCTAAATCCTCACAGTTTCACGTTTGTCTCAAAGATGCCACTCACAAAATGGCAGCAACATTGACGCAAGAGTCATGCAGCGTCTACTCTTGAATCTCTAGTCTGCATTCTTGCGCTTTGCAGCTGATCGCCGCATTCCAGCTGTGTAAATCTCATGTGAGATGGGCTTTAAACCTCAGGTGTCAGTTCATGAACCTGACCCCAGATGATCCACTGAGTGCGTGAAGTGCACTAATAAGTACCCCTGTTATATCATATACGCTTTATGTAATAAGATTAAACCAGATTCTGCTACGAGGACTGGAGTTAAGCCACATCCACCCTTCTGTTTAAGCATGTCCCATCAACAGTAAACATGGTTTGAGCTAATTATCATTTACACTACCCTGATTGTGCTTTGACTTCGCGTGAATAATTTTAAATAGCCTACAAATATGCACCAAACATAAACTGTGATTTTATCCGATTTTAGGTTGCCTGCATATCTTCCCGCCTTTCTTTTCTCCTTTTGGGAACTGAATAAATATTATCGCTACAAAATTTTCAAAAACGGACTTCTTTGATTTTTTTTTTTGTCAACAAAACTCACAAACCATGTCCACTGAAAAAAAAGAGCGACACCGTTTCAAACTACTTAATAATAACAGTCACTGGCTGAAACCCCGGGGTAGTTGTACAGGAACCCGTTTCCTATAGATCACAAAGGCATATTTAACATTAATAGGAAAACCATACTCAAGTCTCTGAAAGTAGCGCTGTACTGTTCTGTAATATATTTCATGTAATCTTATTAAAATATTAGCAAACATTTATACAACTATCGCGCAGATATGAAGTTTATAAATGTAAACAAAATCGCAAAATTGATTCGAGGCACACATACACAATAAATTCATTCATGCTGTTCTGGTTACTTTGTCGCCATCTAGCGGTAATATGAGGAATTACAAATACAAAATCTAAAAGCCACCCTGTAATTTACTGCTATGACGAAAGTAAAAAAAAAAAAAAAAAAAAATATATATATATATATATATATATATATATATATATATATATATATATATATATATATATATATATATATATATATATATATATATTTCGATTGATAAAAATTAGATGAGAGTAATTGACAAGATGATGCCTTGCAACTAATTCACGTCAACTACACATGATGTCGAGTAGATTTTTATCTTTCTGATCTAATGATTAGATAGGGTTTATTTTTTTCTGGACGAAATAAATCATATCTTTTACAATTAGACCTAGCAATTTTTTTTCCTTCTCTCACAAACAGCTTTTTCCCACAAATATTTTTTTTTCTTATTGGTGAATTTTTTTATTTTATTTTTTTTAATATGGCTGACATGGCTCTGTGCCAGTTGTACCGCAGTTGAAGTGTATATTGGTATTGAATGCGTTGTGTTGTAAGCGCCACAAGAAGATATTGCTCTACATTGCTGGTGGCTGACGATGCTGAAGAAGCTAGCATGAGACTGGTTTCTAACCTCACAATTCAGTGGCAAATTAAAAGCTTATTTCAGTGGTCTTAAAGGAGTCTAGATTGAATTTGCACCCCTCCCCACTCACCCATTCCTCCCCATTAATTTTATTGCAATAATCCCACCGCAATGACACAAATGCATGCAAATAATTGTTTCCAGATCAGCGGAAGAGACCATAAGTCGCAGCTTAGAAATGCTTTCTAAGTGAAAGAAACAGGAACGAGACAGAGATTTTACATGAGAGTTGAAACTCTGAGAAGAATCAGAAAGCACACACAGAGAGATATAAATATAAATAGGTAGAGCTGTGATCATGATCTCAGTCTTGATGCTGTTTAAAAAGAAAGAAAAAAAAGGTAACTGCTGGAGAGCCAAACACTAATTTGGGTGAAAAATTAAAATAAAATAAAAGAAAAACTACTCACAGTCAGTCCAGCTGAATTTTAGCTTTGAATTGATCACAATCTGCCTTTTCGTTGACTTTATTCAATAGTTAAGAAAAGATTTGATCTCTGAACTCAAAACAGCTCAACATCGGACACTCACGGTTGAAGTTGACATCTGCCTTGACGTCCCCTAAGCGACTTTGGAAAAGGTGTGTGCATACGGCCAGACAGAGATTTAAAGAGAAGTGACAAAAACAAATGAGGCAGAGTAGCAGTGCTGGCCGACAACTGACGGTGTCATCTATGACATGTTATTGAGGAATATCCTGCCCAGATAATGAGCTGATAGGGTGTCATGACAGACTTCAGTCAGAGGCCTCTTCAGTGTTGTTCCAACACTGACTGCTACCGGTCATCATCCTTGTAACCTCTTTAAACACCTTTAGGGGCGCCCCTGAGTTGAAGCATGTGTGTGGGAGACTTGAGTTATTGTATGAGATATCAGTTAATGCAAAGCCTTCGCATAAGAGACAGATTACACTCAAATCTTTAACCGTGTGCCCACTCGTTTGCCTTTAGCATAAATTAGCTAATTAATACTCTGAATGAGCCTTCGGGAATAACAATAGCAATAATTTAGTAACGTAAGCAGACAGGCGAGGAGGGGGCGGAGGCGTATTATTTGACAGTAGAAGTGTGTGGAGAGGCAGGGAGCTCCGGGGGTCTCCGGTTGGTCCATGAGCGATGGAAGCGCGTCCCCGACACTTCAGGTGATCGAGAGGGAAGCAGAGAGGAGCGGGACGCTGGCCGCTGCTGCGTCGCGTTAGAGAAACAGCCAAGAGTCAGAGGAAAATGACTTGTGTTACGTCGCCCGGAGCGCCAGCTTCACTGACAGCATGTCTGCTCTTCGTTGCGGGATGTTTCGCACAGAAAGTAAGTTAGCATTTGTTTGCTGCATTTATTAAAAAATTAGAAGAAGAAGGAAAGGGGAAAAAAAAGTCATTCACCACCTTACTCCAGCGTGTCTTTCTCCTGGATATACTCAAACCACGAGCTTCATCTGAGTAACTTAATCAGCTGTTTACTTCAAAGTTTTGCGATGTTGTTTTTGACTCTGTGAGAACTTAAAGTAATTTTTCTTAAAAAAGACAAACTGTGTTTCATTTTGGGATAAATATGATACATGATGAACCTATTGCGTCATCTGCGTGTTCGTTATAAACGCACTGCTTTAACTAACCACATGCGAACTGCTGGAAACAAGCTAACACATTGTGAAATTTGACATTTCAAAGTGTTTTTGTGTTTGTGTGTGTTAAAATAATTTAGCCTGCGTTACTTTGTGTCGACGACGCAGATAACCTCGTGTTGCCTCCTGACTTTTGTTGATTGTTGAGCAGGAACTCGCATGTGCCTGTTTGACAGTTTTAAAAAAAAATCCGCCGTCACGACTTGTTTACTCTCGATTCGAGCAGATCTGCCTTACTTCACCATCCATCCAATCTTTATGTTTTTTATTTAAGTAATTTAATTTTTAAAAATTATTTCTAAGCTGAACTTCAACATTGCTCATTGCATGCAGCTCGGCTTTCAGGGCTTGTTTTGATGGCACAGGCGTGTTTTGGTGTTTCTGCACAGCTCAGGGTTGGAGAATGGCATGCAGAGTCCAAACTACTGAAATGAGAACCACATTGAGAGTATGTTCACCTCATGTTTTATGTTTTCACTCAGTATATAATCCCACGCTTTGCCCCTGACATTATATAATGTGTATACAGGCAAGCGCAGACTGTCGAATTTTGTTGAACATATTTTGTTTGGATTCTGTCAAGGCTCTTCTATTCAGGTCTGGCTGATTGGGGTGTGAGTTCAGTGAAATCCCGGTACCCCGGTAAAAGGTGTCGAGGTGCAACAAAAGCAAACTTAAATGCATTTTATGTGGTAGACTGATGCAAATTACTGCACAGTTGCAAAGTGGAAGGAAAATGATGAGTAGATTTCTAAGATAAGTGAATTCTGATGACAGCAGGGTTGCACTGGGTTTGATTTGAGGGTAGCAGAGTAAGAATGTCCCAAAATAAGCCTCACTTTTCAGATTTTAAATAGCAAAAAAAAAAAAAAAATCGGTGTAAGTTTCCTCTTTCTTCACAATAATACATTGCGGTGTCCCAATCTGATATTGATGTTGGAGAGAATCATATTATATTGGTCTGCATCTAAAATCTCTGATTTAGGCACAGCAATTCTCTCCAATATTTAGTCCGCCCCATCATTTCTACCCAGAGATGTTTGTATCCCACACGCTGACCCACTGGTCAACAATAAATGGGTCAGTTGTTCTCATACTTTCTCATACTTATTGTTGATGACTGTTGTTCTCTGAGTAATATTGCTTGATCTAGCCTTTTTTAGCATTCCACACTACAATAAAAGTAATAAAAGTATGTTTGATTCGTGCCTTTAATATCAGTATCGGCCAATATGCAAAGCTGCAAAATGGGTATCGTATTGAAAGTGAAAAAGTTGTATTGGAACACTCCTAATTATGCCTTGTGTTGGTCTTACTCATAAAAACCCTGATGAGATACCGAACAGGGTTTTCTCCAGTGTATAATAAGTCTGGCGGCCACCATGCTTTACTTGCACCCCCACCAGGCCGAATGTTGTTTGTTTAATTTTAGTTTTTTTTTCCAGCGTTTGCCTTTTTTTAAAAGACTTTATTGGTGTATAGGTGTTGCTTATACTGTCTTCCAATAACACAACAGCCTGTTCAAATGTAAAAATTTCCTTTCAACTCAAACCATTTCTTAACTCAGAAACACGGTGAGCTGCTGGAAGACTGCCCTAGTGCCCTGCCATTGGGCTAAGTAGGTTTTCTGGGGGGGGAAACCTCACTGGTGTTTGTGCAAGTGACATGCGTCAAAAGTATGAATACTTTTTTTTTTCTTTTTTCACTCTTTTTGTTCTTCAAGCGTAATCCCTACATACGTGTAAACACCGATTGAAGTGCAGCCCTTAAAAGTGCTTTTTGAACTTCCTCAGCTGACTCTTTTTCTTTATAGATGACTGAATCCTGTGACTGATGTCTAAATTTAAGGAGCTTTACCTTTGACACACATATTTTGAGGTCATCAGGAGCGAAGGAAGACCCGTGGCTTCCATCTGTCAGGAATCATCCTCTTCCGCTTATGGAGCTGGTCGGCTCTGCAGCAGAGTTCTTAGAACTGGCCTGCAATAAACCGTCGATGTATCAAATTGTTTGCATCTACCGCTTTAGTTCCCGTGCGCATAGGGTGCACACTATCTTTGCAATTATCTGCCTGAGGGGGCATGGTAAATGATGGCTTTGTCCTCTGTTCCCCTTTTGTATTAAGTTGATTTTTGGAACAGCATAAATAAGCTTGGAATTTATTCTATCCCCTTGAGAGCAACAGAGGCAGTCGGTCCACAATTCAGCTCTTTGGTGGCAGGAGAGTGAATTTGATCTTTGTTTTAGTGCTCCGCTTTGTGTTTCGGAAGGTTTATTTGAGATGGAATGAGGCGGGCATTCATTACTAATTGAAGTGAGTTGTGGGACAAGTGAACAGTGGATTCACTTATTCTTCTGTTGAATTATAAGACAACATGTCCACACAGCCCATCAACAGCTAAACATGTCATCGAGTGTCAGTAGACTGAAGTGGGAACAGGACAAAAAGGGGCCCACCCCGACAAATACAGCTTGAAGTTCTGTCGAAAGGACAGAGAAAGTGGGCAGTGTTATTGCAGCAAGTGTCTTTGTGAAAGATGACCGCTGATGATTTAACTTGTTGGATTAGATGAACACTTAACAGTCAGACCTGGCTTTTATGTGTAGTCTTGAGTTTGGACAGGACCTACAGACTCGCATTATTATGTATATTTGTGGGGTTTTTAGTTCTAGAGATGGGCACAAATAAAATCCAGCTAGAACGTAAGGACTATGGATTTTTTTTGTCACCAGTGCAGAGCCATTTAAAAATATACATATGGTGATAAATAGTCCCAGTCAGATCTTTGATGAAGAAATTAAGTGACATCATGATTCATAATCTATAGAAATGGGGCGGGGGGCCTTCAAGTTTTATCATGATATTTTGTGGTGCTGTAATGATAATTAAAGTGATGATAAGAACTTTGTTTTATTTTTAGGGAACTGTATGGCTCTGACTGTATGACACAGCAGTCATATCCCACAAACAGATACTTTTCTTGGAAAAACATCCGTTTGTAATTCACGTCTTTAGGACACCAGCCACATAGCGAAGTGAAAAAATTCATTGAATTTATTGATTCTTTCATTGAACCAAGATTGGAGAAAATGGTAAAACTAACAGTCCCAACAATGTGGACAGATTTTTAAACATTGTTAATTGGAATTTGTTGGAATTTGTCCAATTACCAATCTTATCAAAATTATTATCATGGTAAGAAATTTATTGCAATAGTTGATAAACGATACGATAAATGCCCACCGCTAATCTATTGTTTTGTTTTTGTTTTATGTTAGACCCCCTTGACAGCTTCAACAGCTTCCCAGAAGCTCTAGGAATCTGTTTACAGGGAATTTTTAATTGTTTTTCAAGAAGCGCATTTGTGAGGTCAGACATTTGTATTGGATGAGAAGACTTGGCTCACTCTCCTCTACTTTAATTCATCCCAAAAGTGTGCTATCAGGTCTCTGAAATGGCCTCGCCCATCCTTCTCTTCCTGGACCCTGCTTGGAAAAGGGAGAGATGAAATCCAAACTGTTCCCACCAACTTGGGAGTGTGGAGTCGTCCAAAATATCTTAATGGGCTGAAGCAGCAAGACTTCTTTTCACTGGAACTGAGGGACTCCTGAAAAGCAGCCCCGCACCAAAACACCCTCTGCACAAAACTTTACATTTGTGAGTAGAGCTACACCACTCTGGAGTCCAGTATCAGAGCGCTTTACACACCACTGCATCCAACTCTTTGCATTTGCTGATGAGTGCCACATGAAGTTTGTAGGTCTGTGGCTGTTGACTCTGCAGAAAGTTGGTGGGCTCGGCGCTCCCTGCACCTCATTATCTTTGATTTTACTTGGCCTGTCACTTCATGGCTGAGTTTCTGTTGTTCCTAATCGCTTCCACTTTATTATATTACCACTAATGGTTCACGGGGAGATATGTATTAGCGAGTTCAAAACTGGACCTATTGCACAGGTACCGTTCTGGAATTTACGGAGCCCATTCTTTCTCAAATGTTTCTAAAAACAGCTTGGATGCCGAGGTCTCCTGACTGGGACTTTTGACATGTTTGCTCAAACAAGGCTAAACTATGTTAAGCAGCAACTTTATTGTTTAGATAAAGTCACCTAAAATGCACATGCCTGTATCATTTCTTTCCAAATACTGCTCAAAACATACAGCTACAGTCTTTAATAGTAGTTTCTACCATCTTGCTAACTAAGCTAGGCTAAGGTAGCTTGTGTCAACGTGATTCACTGATGATTCGACACACGTCCTTCCAGTCAATCGCTGGCAGACAAAAGAGACAGGGAGAGTTGTTCTTGTGATGAATAAACTTAGAACTTTACTTTGAACATTAAAGCAGAGTAAAATTTAAAAAAAAAATCTTTTGTTGAAAAAAACTAAAGAAATGGAGAAATGGATATGTGTGGGCGCAGCTGGCAGTCTCTCTTTTGTACTGAACATCATTGCAAACATTGGAAGCAGAAAATATCAAATTGAAAGAGAAAATCCCTGATTTGTTACATCAATTTTTTCTTTTTTTTTAATTCTCCGTGCAAAACTTAGCTGAATTGCATGATCATGGATGCAAGACCAGCAGTGGATGTGAGTTGAGCTTCTTCAAGGACTCTTAATTTCAATCTCTCAAAAAAAGTTCTTATCAGTCCCAACACCAGGGATCGGGTCAGAAGAATATCTCTGCTGATTACAGAAAATCCCCCAGAGGCCACTGTTTGTTTTCTCCTATTTGAACTAGTCTTTTGTAACTTCTGTGTGGCTCAAAAATCTGATGAATAATTTCCATTCACAACACCTCTGACATTTATCACCTGCACTGTGTGTTGGTGCATCAGCCTCCTCCAACCTGTTTTCTCCACTGTTAAAAGCTGGGTGGTCATCATGTATGAGCAATTCTATCATTTCCTTTGTCGTGGCTTTACTTTTTCATCACTGATGCCAGTAATAGATAGGGAAAAGGGGCTGCGGCTGCCTGTGTTCTCCCTTTAGGCGTGTTCAGCCAGGTGGGGCTATTATGAGTGGTGGATTAAGTTTGTTGTCCCAATCTTACAAATTACAGGCTGCCTTCCTAGCTCACCCTGAAAAGACTTGTGCGGCAAGGATATGCGTGGGCTGTTCACAGGATGTGTTGCTGCAGCCTGTATTATCAGCGAAAGCATAAATAACTGGTATCTGCCAGGGCCTGATTAGAGCAGCTGAGCTGAAAATGAACCGCTTCCGGTCACCAGCTAAGTGATCGGAGGGTTTCAAATGAGCAGAAGATTGTGCAAAAGCCCTGATTTCATTCTCAAGGAGTTTTTTTTTTTTTTTTTTTCAACTTTTGAGCGAGGAGCCCTGCAGCCAGAACATTTAAATCTGTTACATAACGCTAAGTATGAGTAGCATACCTTTTCTGTGGTTAATGAATGGTCGCAGATGGCTTGGTTATTTGGCAATTTATTTTATTTTCTTTCCTTGATAAGATGAATGAATAAACTCTGGGTTATGTACAGTGAACCCCCGGTCCTGGCACACAGTGGGTTAGGTACCATCCACCAGCGAATAGTTGAAATCTGCAAACGCATGCAATGCATTCTAAGAACACTTTCAACAGCTCAAACACCAAACGCACCTTAATATGCACAGTGGAAACCATCTTGGTACTTGGTGCTGTACTTCTTCCCTGTCTCTGATCTTGGGGTTACAGCCAAAGAAAGATTAACCAATAACTTCTCAAGTAGAATTGCATCTAGGTATTTCAACGTTGAATATTTTTGATATGCTCTTTGAAAAATCAACAATTAGTCAATTTTTTTACAAATAATTTCAAGTTATGTTCCACTGAAAAATCCACAGACACACATGCGTTGGTCCACGGTGTGCTATTAAACCTTTCTGGTATCCGCTGCCAGGGTAATTGTCTTCTGTGATGTTTTGTTACATTACGACCACATCTAAAATCCAGTAAAACCAACCGCCTTCAGAAGTTGCTGAATTGAACTGGGCGGGGCAGTGGCACAGTCGTAAAGCATGTAATCCACACATGGAGGCCTTAGTCCTTGATGTGGCCGTCACAGGTTCAGTTCCTGACCTGTTGGCCTTCGCCTCATGTCTTTCCTGTCGTTGCACTACTAAGTAAAACCCACTAGAACCAGAAAAAAACCTTAAAGAAATATAAAAGATTTCCATATGTGTAAGTGGAGTCTGTCTGTGTTTATTAGTTTAATTACAACAGGTGTCAAAAGTTTTAAGAGAACATCAGTTGCATACTATGGAAAAAATTTCAGTGGAACAAATTAGCTTCGGCGGTCCGTTGTTTAGTAAATGCAGACAGGTGTGGAGGTATAATCATTCTGTATGAATGCTTTTCTAATTGCCACTTTAAGAGGGGAGAAATATGTGAAAAGTAAGCTGCGACTCAGTGGTTTAGATAAATACGGCCAGCTGGGTCAGACCGGACAGGAATTAATAGATAACTTGCCAACTTATCTGTCTATTTCCGCAAACACCAGCAGGCGCACAGAGAAGGCGGTACTTCCAATGCGTATTGTTCTGAACGGTTCCCAAATGATTTGCATTGATAATGAAGTGCATCAACTCAGTATCTATTTAGAACAGAAGAATTCAATGTGTCATTTTACTTCCACCTCACTGTACTTTTGCTAGTTTATCTATATGACAAATTCCAACATAACAGATTAAAATTTGTGGTTCTGATGTGACGGAAGCAAAAATGTTGCGTGGGTCTGAATTCTTCTGGAAGGACATATGGACTTTTATTCAATGAGCTCAGCAGATGTGCAGTTCCACCAGATGTTTTGCTAATTGCTGCTGGCTAGTCTGAAGGAGCTGAATGGGGGAGTCATGGGTGGGGGCTGCTCAGTGAGGCACAAGCTCTGAAGTTTGGAAACTGCAGCTTTGAAGAGGAGCTTCGTCCTTGAAGGCAGCTCTCAGTCCCACCAAGCGTTTCGTGCAGCTGGAGATAAAGGTATTTCTCAAACATGCATGAAAGAATCAAAGTAACACTCCAGGTGTGTTTTTGATGAGTGGATAACATTGTAACACGATGTAAAGCTCAAAAAAGTCAGTTTCTACTTTTTTTTTTTTTTTTTTTTTTAACTTTTAAAAAAATGTTTCAGACTATTACTTTTGGCAATTTAGCCAAGCCAGGCTCTCCTACTGCGCTGTGCAAACCTGTAATTATAGTTAAAGACATTCATTGGATATCAAACAAAATTTTGAATTATTTCTTAAAACAGTTTTTTTTTTTTTACCACTGCGGAGAGGAGGTCAGGATTCACCACAGAGTTCCACAGACTCCCTTAACAACGACCACAGCTGCAGCAGCTATTTTTTTTTTTTTTTTTTTTTGAGAAAATATGTTAATAGCTTTCAAACCACAGACATGGAAAAGAGCGCTTCTTCTCTCGCCTGCCTGGCCACATATCTGTGCAGGTTTTACGAGCGCAGCAGCAATCATTTACGGTTTCCTCCACGTGTCCGGTGACGACCATCTTTCCGTGGCCACTACTGTTATGTGGAGCGAGCCTGTTGTTTTGGGTTCAGATAGGTCTTTTTATAAGTCTGTTGCGATCTGGAGAGCAGCGAAAGCCGGTCCACACTGCGGTCCAGGGCTAAATTTAAGCTTCCACGTTGTTCGAAAACCTACAGTGAAGTGGACTCGCTTCCACTGATCCCATCTGGAGAAAGTCAGAAAAAAGTGTGTGATAAAACCCAGAGCAGAGCATCAGGGCCTTTCCGCAGCTGTGCAGAGGGACCTCAGGGAGCTCCTCTCCTATCAGTTTCTGCATGCAGCTGTGCCAAAAAATCAAAAACAAAAACCTAACCGTTTTTTTTTTTTTTTTTAATGGTGACTGTGTCTGTCCTGGTTAAAAGAAACTTCATGAGAGAATTGAGTTTTCCTTTCCTCGTCTCTAAGGACTTCTCTCGTACGCCTGTCTTTAGGAGAACTTGTAAGGTTTCTTTGAATAACCAGAGAAATTCTTGTAAGCTTGTTGAACTCCAAGAAAAAATAGTTTTTCTAAAATTGAATTAGAGGCAGTCATAATTTGTTACATTCACATAATTGCATAATTGCTCTTATTTAATTTTTTTTCCCAGAACATTTTTTTTGTCCATTTTTTTTTTACTTACAAAATTAGTTTCAGTCTTGGATGTTATTTTGGTTCGCGTAGGAATATTTATGTTATTTTTGTCATTTGCGTCCAGGATTTCACACCGACCCTCGTCAAACCGAAAGATGAATCTCCAAATTCTATTTTCTATTTATTTTTTGCTACATTTATGCTGTTTCTTCCGGTCGCTTCTTCCACATATCATGGACGATTGTAAAGCCTCTCGCGTGGATCGCACTTACAGAAGCAAAAGCCTGTGAGGCGGTGTCACTCTTCTCTATTAAACAGGGCTGCTGAGGATTCCTGCCCCCTTACAGGGGCCTGCCTGCCTGTTTGTGAGCCAGTTTGAGAGTGTTTGTGCATGAAGGCTGGTGTGAGAATGTGTGTGCGCGTGTGTGTGTTCGTGCATGCTAACAGTATTTCAGCAGAAGGTGGCTCATGTTGCAGAGTTTTCACAGCAGCGTCACCAGCCTGGGTGGTTGCAAAAAAAAAAAAAAAAAAAGAAGAAGAAGAAAGCTTGGTGCAGCAAACAGGGCAGCTTGATGGTCTCAGTTGTTAGATAGAGGGTTGTTTACATGTAAAGTGCTGGTCCTGGTGTTTTTATGACCTGCAGTTGAAGCCAGAAGTCCATATATACCGTATAAAAATGATTACTATTTGCTGTCATAGCTGTTATCAAAAATATATACCTCAAGCTTTCGTGTTTGACCAGATGGAAAGGTAAAAAAACAACAACAAAACTGTCAGTTGACCAAGTTTGTCTGTAGCACATTTCAGTAAATGCAAGGGCTCCTCGGGAAGGAGGAAGACATCACATCACCCCAAAAGGACAAACCCATTTGTGTATGGATGCAGTTTAATAGCAATTATACCAAATAATAAGGAAATGTATGCAAGATTTAAAGGCATTAGTAAACAAACATTATTTTTCCATATTGAAAAATAGAAATAAGTTTGGTGATTCTAACTGACCTAAAACAAGAGACATGTTCGATCTGATGTTAACTTCAGACAGAAAAAAAAGTGGGTATGTGTCTTTTTACTTGGTGTATGAAAACTTGTCGTTTCAGTTGAAGCATATTTTTTCCTTGCACTCAGCTCTTACACCAGCTCAATCGGAAACATAGCTACACTCCAAAAACAAATCAGCGCTCTCAGAGATGACCGCATCTTTTCAGATGTTCCACTGAATGAGACGCTTCAGGCCGTCGTGTCCTTAGTTGACCTTCCCCTGCCCAAGGACACACCTGCTACCACCAGCCCAACTGGGACACTAGCTGGTTCTTGCATAAAGCTCCAGCTTGTACCTTATTAGCATCACTTCATTAAAATATGATCCAGCCAGCCTGTCCATTTGTGGAGTGCCTCACTAAAACAGCACTGCGGCCTCATTGTTTTGCCATGAGAAAAGGCATCCTGGAATAATTAGCGGCCTGCCAGTGGAATGGCCTGTGATGTAACAGAACTGGGATGTTTGGCATTATAAGAATGCCCCATTTCCACTTGCCACTGTGGCACTTCAGAGTCCTTTCATGTGTAGTCTACCATGTACGTCCCAGTGAGCAGTGGACCTCCCAGCCAGGGAGAAATAAGATGGTTTCATCACTGACACAGCTGTCTTTTCACCACTACCCACTCCAGGCTGGGCGATATTTCCTGCCTCTTCTTGTCTGGTTGACCATCTCCTATTTTATTTTGGTTGACAAAAGCTGCCCATTTGTTTTTTGTTGTTTTGGGGGGTTTTTTAATCCAAAAAGCAGCACTTTGTCCTTCCTTTCCACCATAATAATTCAAAGAGGTTTCCCTCATTGCTCAATTCTCCTGCAAACATCTAAATCAGCTTACACTCCCTAACTTCAGCATGAACAGCATTCGTTCCATGTAACGGTAATTTCCGGTGCTCTGGCAGGGCAAGCGAAGCATGCCAAGAGCTAATGTAATTACATTTAAGTGTCCGTTCCAAAGGAGTAGCGGCAACGGCTAACTTGACATCAATGCGCGTGCTTCCTTTTCAAAGTCTGCAAACATTTCATTTTACCAGTTTTAATACGACTCATGTGCCAGAGACGTCGGGGTCGTTTACGACAACGGTACGTCTGTTTGTAAATGCAATTAGCAAAATATGCAAGGGAAGTAAGCTGGTTAAATTGCTGCATAGCTGGTCAGCCACACACTTTCCCATTGCAACTCTTGGAAAGTCAGTTGGAGCTAACAAATATGTTTGATATGCCTTCACCAAGATCCGCATCGCCGCTTGTAATGTCTGCACTTCTATTATGCATAAGTTGGTCAGAGGCTGTAGTTCAGCACACGATAATTTTGCACAAAGATTCGACTAGCAGCTTGCTGTACCTCCAGCTGCGTTCTCACTCTGAAGCAGAGCAGATACCTGTGCTGTAACGTCGAGGTTTGTGAATAAAACACTTTGGGATCAACTTACAGCATGGTGTGCTTTTGATAAGACAATCTAACTGCATTTGAAGAACTCTCCTAAACAAACGGCATCACAAAGACCAAGGATCACAGCAGACCAATCACAGATGAAGTTACAAAGAAGTTTTAAATTCGGGTTATAAATCAGTATCTCAAGTATTGGCTTACTTCGTCATCCGAAAATGAAGAGAGCATAGCACGACTGAAAAGCTATGAAGACATTGCTGTCCACCTAAACTGAAAGGCTTGGATTGGAGTACATTAATCAGCCAAGAGGTCCCTGGTTACTCCGAGGGTGCTGCAGAGATCCACAGCTCAGGTGGGAAAAGCTGTTGACGGGATGACTTTCCATTTTATAATTTTGACTCTTAAGGCAGAGTGGAAGGTAAAGCTCTGTTTTTGAAAGGCAGCAAAAGCGGCCAGTGTTTGAATAGCCCACGGATGTTCAAAGACCAATAGCAGCAGGTGCAGTGAGAGGTGGATTTGGAAAGTATTGACCTTGGAGGTCTAAAACAGAGCTTCACACCACGTTTTTGTAAGCGATGTAGAAAATCATCTGTCATTTTCCCTTCACTTTGCTATTACGTACTGCTTAATCCCAGCAGGTTACGTTTAAGTATGTGCTTGTAAGATGACAAAACTGGCAACAGTTCAATGAGCGTAAATACGTCCTAGATTTTTAAAGCACCTCATGAAATTGTTCAGAAATTATATCAATAGACTCATTTTCACAACTTGTCAGTTTTGTGGAAGTTTTTTTTTTCTTTGTTAAATGTGTTTCAGCAAGCTGCCTCATTTTTCTGTAAGAGATAAACAGCCTGAAACCCTGTTGAACAGCCCACACGTCATTCTCACTGTACTGTTGTAAACATGCTATCGGAGGCCATGAAGTGTTTTCACGTATTTCTTTACGAGGTCGGACTTCATTAAAAAAAATCTTTTTAGCTGAAATATGATGAACTCAGAAAAGTTTGGCAATCACCACTCAGATTTCTGGATACACAATTTTGACTTCTCTAATATTATTCCTGATGATATTCCTGTTTGGCATTGTCTTAATACACATGCAAGTGTATTAAGACAATACTCTTGCCCAAAGATATGCTTTTATAAATGTGCTAACAAGCGATCAGATAATGAAGTTAATTTGTTGAGTAGCTCCTGGTTGTATTCTGATGGAATTTTGTGCATAATTATTAGTTTATAATTCACAAACAATGAGACAGGAGCAGGACAAAAAAGTTAATTTCCCCGATAACTCTCATCAACAAGCTAGCCTATTTCTCCATCTGCCCATTAGCGGGATGTATGTTGGGGGTGGGGGGAACAACCTTCCAAGCTTCAATTTAGGAGCAACATGGAGCAGCCTCGTCTACTTTTCTTCCTGTCTCGAACGCAAGTGTTGCTGCAGGGTGTTGAGTTTGTTACCTGTCTGGCAAGGGAGGGGGGTCTCCTCGTCTGGGGCTTTCCCACAGTTAAGAACCGAGGTGAACAGAAAGCCTCATAAACGCACAGCTCCCCTACAAAGGTCTGGTTTTCAACTCCCTGGACCAATAAACATCTGCCTATGCTTAGGGCCAGGGTCCCTTTTAAATCTCCATACACCTGGGAAGAATTACAGCCAGTGGGGTTTGAAGGAATGCCCCCAAAGGTCACCAAAGCCAGCCACACAGGCAGTACACAGGCCTTTGCTACACAGGCAGAGTTGAATAGTTCAACTCCTAGATGGTTCATGTGAGTGAGCAAATCAAGACTACGACTTTCATGTATATTTACCTTTGGCCTAATTATATTCAATCAGATCAATGTCATTGATCGCCATTAGATTGAATTTCAAGATCGCGAGTATACAAAGTCACATCATTTAACTGTTGTACTTGTATTGTAGAGCAGCAATAATAGGAGATATAAGAGTCTCGTTTTAATTTTTAAAAGGCAACAAAAAAAAACATTGTTTCACATCGATTTGGGAGTATGTGCTTTTCCTACTTGGCTTTAACACCGTTCCATTTCACGTATTAATTTATGTCCATCCATCCATTTTCTTTACACCCTTGTCCCTCAGTGGGGTTGGGAGGGTTGCTGGTGCCTATCTCCAGCTAACGTTCCGGGCGAGAGGCGGGGTCACCCTGGATAGGTTGCCATTCTGTCGCAGGGCAACACAAAGGACAAACAACCATGCACACACACACTCACACCCAGGGGCAATTTGGAGAGTCATGTTTTTGGACTGTGGGAGGAAACCGGAGTACCCGGAGAAAACCCACGCATGCACAGGGAGAACATGCAAACTCCATGCAGAAAGACCAGGGCCAGGAATCGAACCCAGAGCCTTCTTGCTGCAAGGCAACAGCTCTACCAACTGGTCCACTGTGCAGCCAATTATTACATTATACATATACATTAATTACATTAATTTATGTATTTCAGATAATGGAATGAATGATTTATCTGTTTATTATTAGTCTTCAGTATGGGCATGTTGTGGCTGATTTTAAGAATATTTTACTGAATCCTTTCCTGAAAATACACAATCTTAATCCAGTCAGTGTAATCTAATTTCATACCAATTTCTAAATTTTCTTTCATTTGGCGGGGGAAGTTGTCTTTCTTTTGCACTTGCAGTTTGTAGATCAGTTTTTAGTCTGGTCAATGAAGAAATAACACTTTTAAAAGTGATAAATTATCTTTTACTAGTTCATGGACTCCTACCACCTTGGTACATTGAGACGTCAGCTCTTGATGCGGTAGGCCACAGCATTATTCCTTATCCGTGGATTAAAGGAGTAACATTGCAGTGGTTTAAGTCTTAATGGATTGACGGAAGTTTTGCAGCCACACAAGAAGACCCTCTCTCTTCAGAAACTCCTCTCTCGTTTGGTGGACCTCAGGGATCCGTACTTGCACCTGTTCTTTTTTTTTTTAATCAAATTTTTTTAATTGAATTAGTATTTTTTTTAAAATGCCCCATCACATTTTGTTTCATCGCTACGCAGATGACAAATATGTATATTTATGAATGAAGCATAATGCTAAAACACCTTTGAAAGCCATTTTGAAACATTTCCTACATTTCTAAGAATAGATCAAACTAAATCAAAATTAAGTGAAGACAAAGTAGAAGTCCTATTTTTTTAAACTTATAATTAATAATATAAATTGAACTTGACCCTTTGAGCGGTTATGCGTGCCTGGAAACCTTGACAGGATTTTGGACTCTCGATTCTATCTTTAAAACCCGCTTTTTTCAGTTATGCGTAATTGCGAAGATTAATGCTGCATTTATTTAGTGCTCTTGAAAATGTCATCTGTCTTTTCTTGTGGTTGGACTGTTATAATAGGCTTTATGTCGGTGTCTTGAGTACCTAAAGTGCTGTATCTACTCTGCAAGAACTGAGAAACCCAAAGTCGTAGGACAAGAATGACATGATTGCTTAGCGGCTCTGGTCTGGAAGTTCTTGGGATAGGATATGGACAAGCTCTTTTCTCATGTGGCGTCCCAACAGCTGTTGTGTGCACGGCCAGAAAAAGGGCCTATGAAGGGAGCCATGAAGATTTCCTTGGAGCGCTGCACTTGAGATTCTCAGAAAGTGCAAAATGTGCTGACCAGAACAAACATTTTCTGTTCTTGCCACTTTGACTAAACAAACTAATTTCTCAGCTGTTGTGGGAATATGCTCAGGCTTTCAGTGACGTTTTAACTCTTGAAACTCCAATGAGATTAAAAAGACAACTGAGACCAGGTCTCAGTGGCAGCTACCCCTAGAGGGGTTACTGCCATTTTGTTCAATGTTCAACACACTGGGTTGTCTTATCAGTTTCATTGTCCTGTGAATTTCTTTAGTAGTTCTGTAGTCAGTGTCTCTAAACTTGCTTTGCTCATTTTTAACAATGATGCTGACAACGATGCTGACACGGATATATTTTTGGGAAGATTTACTGCAGGCTTGAGTGAAAATGTGATCTTCTTAATGCTGGAAGAAAGCAGAATGACTTGTATTTATTATGTTTTTCAGGTGTATTTCGACTGCGGTGCCAAGGTGGATGTGGTGGACGTTCAGGGCCTCATTTTGTCTCCTGGCTTCCCCTACAACTACTCCTCGGGGACTCACTGTGTTTGGCAGTTTGTTGTTCCAGTCGATTACCAGCTTGTTCTGGAGATATTTGACTTTGACGTGTTTGAAAGCCATGATTCCGAAGCTCAGTACTCTGCTTTCTCTAATTTTGAAGAAGACGAAGAGGCAGCAGCAGAGGAAAGAGGGAAGGTCACCCCTACTGGCTCATCTGCTGACGGAATCTTGTCGGCAGCCGCAAAACCAGCGCCTCAGAGCACAGGGGATCTTTTAAAGACTTCCCGAAAAGGCATTCCTAATCAAGTCGTGGTCCAGGAACAGTCTTTAAAAATGGAGATTGCCAAAGTTTCAAACTCTGCCAAAAGATCTGCAGACCTGTCCCCTAGTCAGTCTTCATTGCCCCCTTCTTCCCTCCTTCTCCTACCTGGTGCTGCGCCACCTGCAGACAAAGTCAACAACTCCGTCTCTGCCTCTCCCTCAAATGAAAATCTCAGTCCCACTTTGAACCCAAGCGGGGTCATGGAGGAGACCACCTATGACTCACCACCCTCCACAGGAACTCCTCCTGTGAGCCCTGAAACTCAGCAGTCCATCCTTGACGCCTGCCCCCACGACGTCCTCTACATCTCAGACCTCATCACCTTTTCTTCTAGGTTCTGCGGGTCCAACCGCCCTCCCAGCAGCCAGCTGGTTTTTGGCTCAAGCCAAGAGATGGTGGAGGTCATCATGGAGCTGATCACCACCACCCACTGGGGACGCGGATTCGCGCTTCTGTTCCACTACCACAACCTGACCGAGCCGGGAGGGGACCAACAAACCACATCCCCGTCAGGCGGCAGGGTGGACTCCCTTCTTGCCGCTGTGAGCGGAGCCGCTTTCTTTGCTCTGATACTCACGACTGTACTCTGCATCATTTTCAGGTAACAGAAGCAACCAAACAATTTAAACCAGTGGAATGGTGCCTAGAAAAAGGCTTAATGGAACGGCTAATTGATCTTAATACAGTCGGTGATTTGAGTTTGACACCGAAAGGTCCAGAAATTCACCTTCTAAAAATTTCTTGCAGTTTTCATTAAACATTGGCAACTGGAGCCTCTGTATTAACTTGATGTGAAATAATGAATAATGGCTGTTTTATAAAAGACATAATTAATTTGGAAAGACAGAAATGATGCATACACTGATCAGAATTTTACTTCCGATTTCCGATTCATTTTTGACTTGCTAATACCAGTATTAGTTGATTTTCAATTTCTCTCTATAAGTCTTAAACATTAAAAAACCAAAATGTTTATTTTTATGTTAATTAATTATATTTTGAGAAGGAGCGATGCCCTTCTATGTGAGAGAGCAGCTTCTGTAAAGGAGGGTTTCACAAAAACAAAGGCAAAAGTGATTTTGAGTTAGCTTCAGCATCTTTTGTCAGTGATTAGCAACATTAGCATTAGCAACCGTGAACTCCCCAGATCTGAACTCCTGCATCTCCTGCCGCTGCGCAGCTCGACAGAAAATGCACAAGCGCTGGCCTGCGTCGTCACATCCCTGTAATGTTGTCTCAGCTGGGCGCCTCGGTGCCTGATGTGGTGACCTTTGGTGATTAGCTGGCTTCGGCTGCGGCGGCGCGTCTTCCTTGATGTTGGCGTTTCTCACCAAACACCGAGAGGGCATTCAAGGTGCAGCACCTGGCATCAATTCCAGCACCACAAAACCAGAAAGGCAGGATGAAAGCAAAGGGCGGGAAACTGAGCGACTGGGGACAACTGGGAGAGGCAGAGCCCAGTGTGAGTTTGGTAGCAGTACCATTCACAGGCTGTTAAAAAGGTGTAAATTACATTTGTTCCCAGCCCCAAATAAGTGGCGCTAATCTTAAGCAAGCGTAATACTATCCGTTCTGACGAGCTGATTGTTTTACCCCCTCCCTGTCTGAACGTCTGGAAGGGTTTACATTTGTGCCTGTAATAATCCTCAACTTTCTGAAAGAATTTGAGCAGCTTGGTACATCGGTCCCTCCGCAAGCACGATAACTCTGCAGGCTCTCACTTTATAAGGCCTGTAAAATTAGAAACACGTGTTCCATAAAAAGGAAAGTGTATATAGCAACAACAACAACAACACCACCACAAACGCAGACGCACAAACACGCTTTAATACGCAACTCCAAATGCAAAAGCTCGGTAGCTGTTTTTTGTTGTTGTTGTTGTTGTTTTTTTTGTTGTTTTTTTGTTTTGCTTTGTTTTTTTCCCTCCTGATGTTCCCTATTAATTTATCTGAGTTCACTGAAACAGCTGGCACCAAGCTAGGCTAGTCAGGCACAATCACGCAGGTTTTAAGTAGCACTGAGTTCACCTTCAAAGGTGAAAATCGTTAGGAAACAGCCAGAGGTGGATGAGGGTATCCGCAGGGGTTGCTCTCCGTTTACTGGTGACAGGTAATGAACTCACTCAGCTGTGATATTCACTTTTAATAAGAGCCTACATGCCCGCGTATTTCATACTTCACTGGGTCAAATAAATCTCAAAACAGGGAGGAAAGTTAGACAAATACTCCAGAAAAGACTGACAACAAACTCCATCTTTTAAGAATATTAATAACAATAGCCGTGTGTGTGGAGGGAGCAATATTCAAAAATATATTCCCTCCCTTTGAAGTTTTTCACATTTTTCAACAACCATCAATGTATTTTATTGACATTTTGATATGACAGAACAACACAACGTGGTGCGTGATTGTGAAGAAGGAGGAAAGAATCCTGGGTTCTTCCACATTAAAAAAAAAGTATAAATACTTCTGAAAAGTCTACCTAGTTTACTCTGATACCCCTAAATAAAACCCGGCGCATTCAAGCACTATCAGTTGCTGGCACATTAGTGGGTAGACTCCACATATGTGTAATTTAATCTCAGCATAAACCCGACTACTATGTAAAGACGTCAGAGGTTCGAGGCTAGCAGTGGACATGAAGGCCAAGCAGGCAGGTTGAGGTGAAAGTTATGGAGAGGCTTATCGCACGATTAGGCTACGAAATACAATTTGAACCTTTCCCTGAGCTCTGTTCAATCCAAGTGGAAAAAGAACGGTACAACTGAGAGCGACCTGAGAAACGACGGACCACCTAATCTGACAGGGCTGGACATGAAGAGCATTAATCACTACAGCACATGAGAGGCCCTACGGTGAATCTAGAGCAGCTGCTAAGATCCACAGTTTAAGTTGGCAGGACAACTATTAGCCTCGCACTCCATATATCTGCCCTTTTGTGACAACAAGAAAGCAAATGTGGAAGGAAGGCCATAAGAAGTCTTGTTTGAAGTTTGCCACTATCCATGTGGGGGACAACGCAAACAGGGTAGAATGTGTTCTGGTTAGATAAATTCAAAATGGAACTTTTTGGCCTGCATGAAAAACGCTGTGCGGGCCAAAGGGAGGGCGGATTATGGGAAGATTGATGAAGTTAAATACGGAAAAATGCCTTAAGACCTGTCACTGAACTTCAACCTGGACAGAAGTTAATTTTTCAGCCTAAGTTTGTTTGTAGGAATGCAAGCTATCAATTATTGAGTTAATCTAAAGTTGATTGATCTCATCAATAGACTAGCAATTAATAAGTGGCCATTTAAAAAAAAAAAAGTTTTTCCTCTTGTCAAAAGGGCCGACCGTCTTTCCATAACACGAAGGGCTAAATTATTATTACACTACATTATTATTATATTATTTTGTGTCAGCAGTATTGAACACTGACTAAATAAACAGAAAATTATTATATACTTTGTGACAATTAAGTAATTTTTGAACGAGCTCTATTAAGGTGAAACTTAAGCAGCTTGTTGAGTTTTTATATTTCAGAACAGAACCGCCTAAGTCACATTTCTCATTCAACAGTGAACTCTGTTCAGACCATTTCTCTTCACCGTTCTGGGCTAAGGCCGCCATCTTTGTTTCTGTATCAACTGACTTGGCTTCTGGATCAGCGGAGGCGCCCTCTGCTGGACGACGGGGAAACTGCAACACTGAATGAAGGTCCAAGCGGATGTTTTGAGTCAATCGATTGGAACTAATTTTAATCTAATAAACCATTAATCAACAATTAGTCAGAAGTTCATTAACTGTTCATATTCCTAGTCGGTTGCAGTGAAATGTTAGTATTCCTTTACTGGAGTGGTCCGTTCAAGTCTAGGGAAAATGTGGCAATCATGATGTTTATGAACTCTGTCAGTCTAGTTTGATGAAGCTTATTCTGTTTAGCTGAGAATAACTGGAAGAATTCAGTCTCTATATGTGCAAATTACTCACTGGGTTTGATTACAAACACAGACTACAAGAAAAAAAAACTGTTTTCCTTCTACTTTCCAATTATACACTAGTTAGTGTTGGTCTATCACACAAAATCCCTGTAAACACATTTAAGCTTGTGGTTGTAACGTAAAAAAAAAAAAAAACAGGTTTAAGGCAAGGCGAATGTAGGAATAATGCCGATCCTCCTTTAATGGTAATTAAAATGGAGAGACCGGTTAGAGCTTGTTATCACACATCACAAAGTTTTAAATTCCTACCAGTGAAAAAAATGCAACGACAGCTCAGCAGCAGCCATTACAGGAACGGTTGGAGACGACTAGAGCGTTTGTGAGAAGTCAAGTTTTTGCGGTGCAACTTGCTTCGTTATTCAGGGCCACAACAGAACAAATACTGAGTGAGATCGCCACAGGTATGCGGGAGTTATTATACTAAAAGTTAATGGAGGTAATTATATTGCCAGAAAGCTCCCATTTCAGCACAGCTACATGGGACTGTGTCCATTTTTACATTTCTGGTCAAATTGCGAACATCAGAATGGTTTTCATTCAGCAGCAGCTTCATTTAAAAAAAAAAAAAGCTTTCTCTCACAGATCTGTCTTTAATTAGCACTTGAACTGATTATGGTTATTTGTTTGGTTTCCAGACCCAAACTGTGTCCAAAAAGAGCCAGTTCCTGCACATCCAGCAACTCTGAGGTACAGAAAAAAATGTTTTGTTTTTTTTGTTTTGGTTTGGGAATTTTTTTTCCCCTAACATCCTCTCTGTTTGGCATTTTATTCTTCTGAAAATTTGGTGCTGGAAATACATGATGCACAAAGCTAACAGTTTTAGTAACATTTTAGTTGAACAGTGTGTGTGTAGAGGGGGGAGAGTGGGGAAGAAACAACCCCAGACTGTTAAATCCATAAAATTGGAGTCAGGGGCTCCATACTAAGCGCTGATTATTAGAGACTCCATAGGGAGTGAGAGGTGGACCTTGTCTTGTTTAAATCTCTGACGTCAGGGCGCCTGTTGTTTTTCTTTTTTCCATAGCTGTTCGTGTGGTGAAAGAATTTGCAGGATGCCTACGAGTCTGGCATGGAATTTCACAAAAAGGAAAAAAAAAAAAAAAGATTTAGAGATTATTTGCTATTGACAAATCTATTCCTCTTTATAAGCTAAAATGTTCTCGTAATATTTTCAAGTGGATCGTCTTTATATAAAGACTCTGTTTATAAGAAGGATCAGATGTCGGTCCCTGTTTAAATACGTCTGCTTCTCCTGGTTCATCCCTGTTTGTTTCTCCGCATGAGACTTATCCCCTACCTGCCTTCTTGTCTCTGCTGTCTGATTCATTTGTCAGACATTCCTCTGGAAATGGAGGTTTATCCGGGATCACTGGACATTTCTTTTAATATATTTTCGCTACCGAGGGCCAACGCCGCCTACTTCTGTGGCTCTACCTCACCCACTCCCCACTGAGCCGAACCAGCGGAGGTTCACTCCAGGTCACAGATTTACAACAAAGGCTGTTTGGTAACATTTGCAAAGCCTGCTTTACGGCCTTATTATCCTTATCTGTGTTGTTGTAGTGGAAATTAGACTTTGACTCATTTTTGCTTCTCAACTCCTCAGTCAACGGAAAACGTGATTATAACCAGCTAATAAGAAAATAATATTTTTCTTATTAGAGATGTGCCGATCAGGTTTTTTCCTGCCGATTCCGATCACCCATGAGGGCCGATCACCGATAATTATTAATTTTTTTAATCATAAGCACTACCGTTACATTATGTGGAAAAGAGAACCATGAATTCACCTTAATTTAGACAAAAACTTGTTTTTAATAACTTTTTCCAAGAAAAAAACAAAAACAAAACAAAACAGGCATTGTGCAAATTGTACTGCTATCAGTAATACTATCTTTAACAGACTGAAAACATATGAAAGCTCTGAAGAGGCTAAATAATGCAAAAAAGTCAAAATAAAACCTCTCAACATTGCCAAAAAATTCAAATATAAAACTTAACATTCAAAGGCAAAAACAGGTTCCATTACAATAAACAATCCAGAGTTACTGAATGAAAACGTCCTGATAGCATGGCGGCTAGCTGATTACTGCTAGCTCTGATTGGCTGTTTCTGACTGAGCGGAGTAATTATGCAGAACAGGGAGGAGATCGATTATTTTTTAGAGACTATCTGTCTCATGTTAGGACAGCGAAAGTTTTAATATGTATATAAAATTTGTGTTTTTAAGTTAGATGCTGCAGCTTTAAGCAGGTTCGGTGTGAGAGTCACTACCAGGTGGAGAAGAAGCGAAGCTCCGTCTGTCAAATATTACTACCTGTAGCAGCGGTTCAACAGCGAGAGCAGAACCAGCGTCTTGCATCGCAGCTCGAAGACTTAAATAATTTTGCGGGTTATTTGTTTAGCTTTCTGACCGTCATGCTAATCATGCTAGTGTTTGTAGCTGTGCGCTGCTTTACCTGCTATCTGATCCTCCATATGTCTTTTTTACTGCAGTGAGCCTCGATGTAGCCAAACTCTGTCAAGTATGTCATTGTTTTTATGCCATATTAGATTCGTCGTGTTGATGCATTTTGACGTGCTTCAGTTTTCTGCCGCAACACGCAAACTTCTCCATTCACTCAGTGGGTTATAGTTCCACATCACATCGCTTATAGGATTTGTTGCTGCGCCTTTGCGCAGTGTGAAGGAAAGAGGAGACCAGCTGCACAGGCAGGCTGCGAAATGAGATGCAGGTGATCGGTATCGGCAACAAGAGACCGTGATTGGCAATCACCGATCATACACTTTTTCACGGAAATCGGCCGATTATGATCGATAGCCGATCGATCGGCACACCTCTAGTAAAAATCATAATTTTTCGCGTCATGAACTGTGAACAAACGATCTCAAATCACAAGGCAGAGCCAATCAAGACTACCAACTTGATTTGTCTTGATGGTAAAAACATGTGGAGCACAGCAAAAGCAAAACAAGAGATGTGTTCTGATGGATAAATTTGGTCAATATTTGATCTCCGAACTTTGTAAAGCCAAAACCGATCAGCCAAAATACTTCTTTCTAACCTTTCTGTCATTAAGTTGTCAGAGTTGTAGTCGACTCCAACAGTAGTCACTCCAACAGTCAGCTGTCAAGCTGCAGAATGAAAAATAAGCAGCACCCAGTAAAAACTACAGCCAAGTACTTCAGTAACGACTTCCACACCGAAGAATGTTGTGGTTAGTGTGTTACTGATTGGGGGGGGGGAGTCCAAATTTACTTTCCAACTTGGCCAGTCAAATTGGAAATTGTCAGATCCACGGTGAAGCTATGCTTTCCAAGATTTCCATGTTTTTGTTTTTTTTTTGTTTTCTTTTGTTTTGTTTTTTTTGTGGGGTTTTAACACAGCACCCAATGTGTTTCAAGCATTGATACGATGAATACTCTGCATGCATTGTGTTGTAGGTCACGGAGGGAATCCAGAGCGTTGCCGCCGAGATCAGTGAGCTCCAGCTGATGGCTGAGAATCAAGCTGGTCCAGAGATGACCGGAGAGCAGGACAACGACAGCAACCAGCCCCATGCAGGTTGGGAGGTGACACACCTGCACAGATCCATGTATTCCCACAATGTGAATTCCTCAATGACTGAACAGCTACACTCTACTCGGCTATTTATTTAATTTCAACTCTATGACGCCGGAGTGCATCAGTAATGGCGCCGAAACGACGAGCCGAGGGCCTTTCAAAAGCAAAGCTATTGTGGATGTCAATTTAGATTTATTTGCGCCACTTTTTTTTTTTTTTTTAGACTTTTGGCTGGAATATTTCAGGAATGAAAATAACATCATCAAGGCTATAAATCTTTTCATGTGGTCATTGCGCTCATTGAGACTTTAAAGTGTACCCTCCACGCAGGGCGGGGAAGAAGATCCATCAGTTTGGCTGCGTGGGAATGGATTCTCTGATTTACATGCTGCCTTTTCTTTGCTCTTTCAAACAAGTACTCCACTTGTGAAGTGCCAGGGGTTATCTGCACATCTGCCAAACATGTGTCATAATCCTTAAATGGAATCATTCCGTTGTTGTTAATCTCACATTAAAAGAAGAAAGAGAAAAAAAAGTTCAGCTGTTTTTAATAAAATCAGCTGAGCCAAAGGTTTAGCAACACAGCAATTTTGGAGAATAAAAGTAACAGAACCATTTATTTATTCATTTGTATTTTTGCTTCTTTTTTTTTAAACTGACCCATATAATAAACTAATTCCTGTTTCCCGCGACTGTTAATATGATGCAACACATAATCCCGTTTCTCTTAACCATTCACAAAATAAGAAAGACAAGAGAACATGCCAGTCGGGTATAGCAGAAACTGTCCTTGTACGTACTTGCCTAAACCTGTCCATATCTTCAGGTAGAGCAGTAATCAAAATGTTTTAAACAGCTGAATCTCTGACAGCTGAGGCTCGATAAATTCACAGCGGTGGCGTTAATGTTGAGGCAAAACCTCACTAAGGTCGCTATCAGAGAAGTGCAGCATGGTTTCCATGTGGGATAGTTCAAAGTTCAAGTTCTCTTTTTGTTTTTGAAAAAAATATACGCAGAAACCGTCACAGAGATCCAACAAATCCACTGACCTTCAACGTCAAATTCATGAAAGGTCACGACTTGGTGTACTATAATAGTCTGCAAAATAGGTAGCAGTATATTACTGTTGTTTTACTAAAAGAGATGGCATTTATAATTTGAGAAGATCAGACATACAATAATAATAAAAAAACATAGTAAGAACTAAATAAATGGAGCTCTGTATTTTTGTTGTTGAACAATTCGTCTAAAGACACCAAAGAGAGTAAATCAATTTGTACTTTCACGAAAATAATAAAATATAATATACTATAAAAGAATAATGAAGTGTATTGATTCAGTAGAGCGCTGTGTCGTTGCAAAAATTATACATATTTTTTCTTTATTATTATCTTTATTTATACATGTTGCCTATGTTGTGTTTAAAGATCTATATGGATGCTTGATTGATGTTTAGTTGTTTATGGCTTAGTGAATTGACTTTTGAGAGAAGGGGTTGACTAAGTTTCTTTTTTCTTCAAACTTCTTTTCATTCAAAACATTTGTTTATGTCAACATGTGACAATGGGTTCATTTTAAACTGTAAATGAATGAAATAAACAAATTAAATAAATACGCTGCTAAAGTGCAGTAAAACTATTTCTAATTTTAAATTCTGCCAACTTTTTACCTTTGTTGCCTTTTGTCTTTTACAGTGTTTTCATTTAGAGTGGTCTGTGGAAGTGCTAGGCTAATCGTAATTGATTGTCTGCAGCCTGTTTACGTCTTTCATGGAGTGTTTCCTATTTCTCTTTGTGGACATTTGTAAGTTTCACTGTTATTTGTTTTTCTAATGATACTTTTTCAATCTTTTTAGATTATGCGATAGGCCATCAGCAATGTAAGTTGTAAATAGAATTAAGGGGCTGAAAATAAAATGTAATGATATTAGAATTATGACAGCAAACCAGCACAACGCAAAGAACTTTGCACAGTTTTTCACCCAAACTAACCGACTGAGTTCAAATGCTGTTGGATGTAGTTAATGTTGGCTAAAAGATTACTAGCTAATAACAATACAGCACCTCGAGCTTGTTAACAAGTAGCTTGTAGGCTACTGATGATGTTGCCTATGTTCAAATCTGGTTACTTTCCCGTGAGTAACTTAAAAAAAAAAAAGAAAGTACTTATTAGAGTAGTTTTCTTTTACTTTAGTAATATTATTATTACTTCGACTCTTTTTTTTCTTTGCTTTGATTCATTTTGCCCCCACCAAAACAAGCCGATGCACTGAATATGGGACTAGAAATTGGTCAAACCCTTCTGGGTTAAAGTGATGGATTTGCTGAGTAACTGGTTGGATGTAGGGGTCCCATTGACACTTGCCTACTATGCCTGTTAGGAGACAGAACCCAAATAAAAATGTGTAGGGCGGTAAAGTGGAGGGGCCACTGGTTCCCTGGACCCCCCTGTTCTGGCGAAGCTGTGCAGATCACTTCCAGTTCAGACTTGTGGGAATAATGTATTTAGTGCCACAGATTCTATTGTTTTTCATAGCGCATGCTCACTGCATGCTATTATTACCCCTAGCAACAGTTGCCATGCTGCTGACAACGATGTCATCAGCATGACTTTAAATGATGTCTGTGTCATGAGGTCCTGTTAAGAATGACTTTGTGATGTCATAGAGTCCATGACATCACCAACTGGTCAGTTAATTCTCAGGTCAGTTAACACAGAAATCATTTGGACATTTTAGCTCAGCTCAACACAGATGAGTAACGAAAACTCACAGCTCACTTTTATTTGGAAACACATGAAAACAAGGTTCTCCAACAAAGTCCATCCTGGTGAAACAACCCCGGATTACAGGAAAAAAAAGAACTTCTTTGGAAAGTGATTGAAAAATCTGCGGACGGACCAACTGGATCTTGTCAGAGAAACATTTTTGGAAGAACTCCATGAGGTTTTGATCGTACTTTTGAGAGAAACAGGAGAATTAAATGTGGATGTTCTCTCAGAGGTGTCAGAAGAGCTGAGTGAACGGATTTTCCAAAACCTCGCCAGAGATGCTTTACACTTCGCTTCTGGACTGCATTTAATTGGACTTCTTGATTACCCAGGAGGACAAAAAGTTATTGTGGAAAAATTCAAACATCACCTGGAGAATCCTGTTCCTTCAAAGAAAATGTTTACATTTACAAAACGAAAGATCAGAAAGATTTTTTTTCCTAGTGAGGACTTGTACTCAGATGAAAACTGCCTGAGTGAGGATTATACTCAGGCAGGCATGGACCCTGAACGATTTTTGAGGGACGCGAAAGAGACAGGTTTCAAACGTGGAACCGAAGAGGAAAGAAGAAATATGGTGGAAAAAATTCTTTGGCGATTAATTTAAAAGTCCAAATCTTCCACAAGACCATCTTAGAAAGGCCTGGAAGTACATTCAACATGCTTTCTGTTGTGGAGATAATTCAGACGATGCGCAGACTCAAGAACCCTCTAAAGATTTTAAAGTCCCTACACTGGCTCCCTGTATCTCAGAGAATAGACTTTAAAATACTTTTCATATAAATCTAATACTGTTAGTTTATAAATCACTGAACGGTTTTGCACCATAATACATTAAAGATCTGTTATTGCTGTACCAACTGTCTAGATCTCTCAGATCTTCTGGTTCTGGCTCTGCTCTGCATCCCCAGAAACGGAACCAAATGAGGAGAAGCAGCATTCATGCATCATTTGGAACAAATTTCCAGAAAACTGTAAAACAGCTGAAACACTGGGTGCCTTTAAATCTCAACTTAAAACCCACCTATTTAGAGTTGCTTATGGCTAAATTAGGGTTAGAGTGAAGGTTTTGATGTCTTCGATGTTTTTAATGTTTTTATCTTTACTTTTTATCTATTAATTTCTTTTTATTTTGCTTTCTCACTGTTTATGCTGCGTTTAGTTTTTATTGATGTAAAGCCCCCCCGGAGAGGCGCGGGTACCGTCCCCCACTCGTAGAAAACGTGAGTTAGAGTCCCAGTTAAATGATGTTTAACTAAAGTCCTACGGTGTTTAGAGTCCCAGTTGACGGCGTTTCAACTAAAAGCCTAGAGGTTGGAGTCCTTGTCAAACGGCGTTTTTGACAAAAGTCCCAGAGGTTTAGAGTCCCAGTTAAATGGCGTTTAACTGAAGTCCTAAAAGGGGTGCAGGTTTTAATGTTATCTTTTTTAATCTTTTTTTTTTTCAAAATCTCTTTCTCTTTCTTACTGTTTATTAATTGTCACATGCTTTTATTTTAATTATGTAAAGCACTTTGAAATGCTTTGCTGCTGAAATGTGCTATACAAATAAAATTTGATTGATAAGAGTGGAAGAAACTTTGAGTTTTGTCCAGTTTTAGTTTGGCCTCTGAGTTTTCTCTGCTGACTCGGAGTCAGGACCGGCCTCCTCCGAGTCAGGACCGGCCTCCTTAGCGTACTAATGCTAGCATGATCGCTCTCTTTTATTCCAACATATTGAGAATTAGGCTCATTACATACGCCATTGTGGTTCCAGTTAATATTGTTCAGAAACAACTGACAAAAAAAGGCTGTTTTCCATCTTCATAAGCTTCCTACTTTATTTTAAATGCCATTATCTTTGGTGACGAGCCACACAACTCTTCTGGGTTGATGTAGGTTGCAGAGCATTTTACATAGAGCCGCTGCTGCAGCTCGCAAGCTTCCTCCTAGCTGTGAAAGTGTGTCTGTGTGGACACAAAGCCCCTGCTATGTTGTCTAATAGTTTCTCTTTCTGTCTTTCTGCAGTCGCTGCTGAAGGCGATGCACCCCAGACTGCAGACTTGGAGCTCTCCTGCAGCGGTCTGACTGAACTTGATCTCGGTGCAGATGAGGTTTTCATTGTATCACCAGCTGCTTGCCCAAGCCGGCTGCCCTTCTACCCTCATGCTGTAAGAACCTGTTGGATGTTAACAGTAATGCCTGCTGTACCTTACGAAAGACTTTCCATAACTTGTCCCACAGTCACAGATGTCAATGTGTTTTGGGGAACGGGGGATTATTTGATAGACTGACACAAAGTAGTGTGCAAGACCAACTCTCTGCAAAATACTGCAATGACTGCCATTGGTTTTAATTGTCAACACTATGACAACTAGATAACAAGGTCCAAGGGGGATCACATTTAACAGGTCAGGAAAAAGTTTTAATTAAAAATAGTGAGGGACAGGGAAGTAGTTTAGCTATGTTAGCTTGACTTTGACTACTTTAGCATGTAGATGTGAATTCAGCGTGTTTCAGTTCAGTAAAATAAAAATAAAAAAGGTGAACCACACACACCAACTCTCTGACAGAACATCAGTAGAGCAGCTGTTTAAATTGGCTAATGAACCGCCGTGTCACTAATTAACAGAATTGTTCTACCAAGGCAGAGTGGCTATGGATAGGAAATAAAAGAATAGTCTTCTGGGCCTCCAGTGTTGTGCGTGAAATTTGAAGATGCAAACGGTAACTTGCCTACAGTTGTGAAGTGGAAGCAAAATGTATAAGTTTTTTCTTTTCCACAATGAGGGGAGAAAAAATCCTGAAATTTGTGACATGCATTAGTACTCAGCCTTTTTTCACTACAATTACATCAGTAACGTTTTAGCAACTGTCAGTAAATATCTCAGTTTTTCTGATTTGCTGTGTATTATTACTTTAAAGTTGTATCAACAAGATGAACAAAGTCGAAAGCATATGATGTGATAAAATTTATTCAAGTCATGAAAACGGGTAACATTTTATGGCAATGACTGGTTTTAAAAGGCTGAAAAACGGCGGCCATTTTGAAAAACGACCGTCGTCCTAAAATTCGAGTGGCTCACGGGACTTATGACAAACATACAGCATGAGGGGTGAGAATACAAATTTTTAAGCTTGTATCCACACTTAAAAAATGTTTACAGTAATGTGCTGCACTGAAAAGGACAGGCAATCTACATGGACTCTTTCACATGTTGCTTTAAGCTAACTTTAGTTAGCTTAAAGTCTCACTGAAGTTAGCTTAAAGCAATAAAGAGATTTTTTTCCCCCTTGACTTTTGTTGCCAGTGTAGGAGAACAAAACCCCATAGCTCTTCCTGAGCTCCTGACCCCGTTCCTCTCGTAGCACCAGCGCGCTAACATTGGTTCTCCGATGTGAAAAGACGAGAATGGCGCTGAATGCTATCCGCTAACCAGGGGCGTGACACGGCTGTGAATTCCTCACGGTGCTGCCTCATTTTGCACGCTGGTTCAAAGGTCTCTGTCCAAACGCGATGCTGTAAGGACGAGAGCAAAAAAAGTTTATGTAATCGCAGCGGCGGACCCCTCAGTTCTGTGTTTCGACCCGCTAATGTGGAAAAGTTCCCAGAACAAATGAACATCGGAGGTGGCAGAGAGTTGGCTTTTTCTTTTTCTTTTTTTCTCTGAACTGACCTAATGTTCCCAATCAGACTGATACGATTATTCTGACGTAGGCAAAGTTCTAAAACTATGTCAGCTATGAGGACATGAATGGGAAATGAGGATAATTAAAAGAGGAGGAGGAGTTATGAGGAAGCGGGCGCTTTTTTCTTTCTTTTTTTGCTCTCTTTTGTGCTCTTTTGGAATAAGAGTTGGCATAAAACAACTCTGGCAGCTTTTTTGAAGGACTGGCAGGCTTTTCTGCAGCCTAGGCTAATGGAGTATTATCTTCAGAGCCAGATTCCCAGCTCAAAGTGTGTGTGTTGCTGTGTTGTGCCGCTGCACGCTTTGACACACAGTGTGTGGTCTGCCTGTGTGTGTCCTCATTCAGAAAACCAGTAATGTTTGGTAAATGTTACATGAGAACGACGCATTGCAGAAATAATTAGTGGGGGTGGAAGGTAGATGTTCGTGCAAGCATCATTAACTGCCGTGTTTTAAATGCTTCGACTTTGATTTGACATTTTTGCTGCTGTAAAAAGAAAAAAAAAAAACACGTTTCGACAGCATTCTCGCCGAAAAGCCGAGCTTTCCGGCTCTAAACGGTTTGTTACTCGCTGCCTGAACGTTCGACAGGTTCTACTAATCTGTGTGAAGGTGTGTGTGTGCCGAGCTTTTTTTCCCGAGCAACACTCTCACCCTCTCCGCCTCCCACCTCCTCCTGAAATGTTTCCAACTCGATCTCTGATTGACTGGAGTTGCTGATCTCTTGCCTCGTGTCAAATGTAAAAGTTGCCATTGTGTTTGCGGGGCTTTACCGGGCAAAAGTACGTTTTAATTAAAGCCCCGCGTTAATTCTAGTCTAGACAAAGCTAGCCGCTACAGACTCCGTGGGAAGGATTAGTTCTCTCTGGAACAACTAAAGCCTCCATCCTGTGCTGATGGACGGGCAACTGGCTGATCAAAATTGATTAAGTAACTTTTGCACTAATTTGCTGACTGGATTTCGCCGCTCCACGAAAAATACAACATGTAATGTGCAAGTCACATTTTGTGCAAAAACGCCACAATGACCGATTTTATTTAATCTCAGGGGTTTTGCATATCAAGACATTATGAAATGCTTTGAATTTATATAAATGAAAATGTAAGCCCTCCACATTCTACTACATCATTATGAGCTAAAGTGTGTTTAGTTTTTTTTTTTTTATCTGTATGAATATTCGTCCTGCTCATGGTACATTCGTCATATTTCTTTTCAGCGTTGCTTCAGTTTGTTGAGGTTTGCTGATATTAAATTTTGAACAGGTACTTTAAAGTTCAGCATTCATCGTGGACTGCCCAGTTTCCATGTGTATGTGTGTACCCTACTGCAAAAAACAAAATCTTATAAGAGTATTTCAGTTGTGTGAAATAATCTGCCAATATTGAAGGAACATGTACTTTTTCCATCGTTATTAAGAAATTATTGACTTGAAACGACCTCGCCTGTCCTGCAGAAAAGTTACTTGTAAATTAGTTTTGTCTTATTTCATTTGCACTAGAAAACTGGACCAAAAACACTTGGTAAGATTTTTATTTTATTTTTTTTGCAGTGCAGTTTTCCTCCAGATAAAACTGAAATCATTCCAAAATTCCCATCTGTTCTCCTGACATTTTTTTTATTTTTATTGACTCTTAATAAAAAATGATGAGGATTCTAAGAGACATGCGCACAGTTAGTGGGCTCAACTAATCAGCACCCTTTGCTTTTGCTAATGCATCGTACACAACTACCGTAAATGCATTGGGAGGCATTCAGCTGTAAAGCTGTCTTCCGTCTGAAATAACAGACTGTCACTTCTTTATATTCCAAACCGTATCTGACCGTCGTTTGATAGCAGAGGATGATAACAGTAAAAAACCGGCTTATCTCAGTCTAATTCAGATCTCCGGGCGACAGATCTCTGGTTTGACAGTTAAAAACACAGTTTGTACGTCCTTAGCGACGACCATCGGTTGTTGCTCTAGCAGAGATGCGTGCTTGATTTGTTGACGGTCTGTCCGGCCCGGTGCAGGTCATCGACCTTCCTGCTGCAGTTGAGTGCTTAAGAATAATGCCGCCTCTGATATGGAAGCTGTTTATGTTGTCTGTTGAACCTTATTTCTAATTTGTTTGTTTACAGTCTTTGGGCAACTCTTGTCTTTTAACCTCTGCTCATTTATTTGCCACATAGCTTCTTCCTTCCTTTCTTGCGTTTGTTTGGTATCCATGAATCCCTGCAGCCAGAGGTTGCAAGTTCAGAAAAAGCAACCAAGAAAAAGTGTAAAATAAATAAATAGAAAAACTAAAGTAGGCAATATATATATATTATTTTTTAATTGTGAGATTTGGAAGAAAAAAAGAAAATTAAATTGGATGAACAATGAAAGGCAACATATTATAATGCAGTGTCATGAAAAAGTGTCACTAAATTGCACACAGCATTTAAACATTATTTTAATTTTATTGATATGTAGTGATATTGTCATTGAACAAACAGTGGAGAAAATATTAAAACTGATAATCCCCACAGCATGGACAGTTTTTTTTTTTTCACTTTTAAACTTAACGATAAATTAAAAATCCTTCTAAGAAATTTATCACGATAAATGATAAACGATACGATAAATGCCCGACTCGTCTGGCAGGTAAGTTCAGATGAGAGATTAAGTATTGGTATATTTTTTTCTGTGCCACACTTTTAAAATATTTTGAATTTTATTATTTTATTTTATTCAGGAGTCTTATAGCAAATAGAGCTGAAAACAAATGTATGCCACACTTGTCAGATTTTTATTTTAATATTAAAAAAAGGCTTAAAATCATGTCTCTCTTCTGCCACTCTGTTACTATCATCTACTTTCTGTTGATTCATGACGTAAAATTTAATAGGATGCATTAAATTTTGCAACATGATAAAACGTGAAAGTTACATAATGTGGACTAATATGTTTGTGGTGTTGTTTGGATTCACTCATATCCATGTCTTACTTGAAAGACTTGTGTGTTTCTTAGCAGCGGGAGAGGTTCCTGCGACACAGTGACACCGGCCCCGGTCCTTCGTGCGACTGGCCCTCAGCGGACCCCAGCACGTCGCCGGCCGGGGCCAGGTCCCTTAAAGAGAGCGTCTGCTCGCGGCCGAGAGCGTGGAGCGTACGCACCTTCCAGGACTTCCTGCCTCCGCTGCCGCAGCTTCACAAGAAGTGGTGCAGCTGGAACTCCACCAGCCCCTTCACCAAGCTGGTGGACAACGTCAGTACTCGGCTCTTTACTGCAGCGCTCCAGAATCAGTTTCACTTTGGGGCGTATCATGATCATGGATGTTCTTAAAGGGCCGGTTGAGCTCGAATGGATTGATAAAACCCACTAAAAAACTGTTAAAATGTTAACTAATAGCAGTGTCTGCATTTGAGACAATGCTACTGTGATTAAACACTTACTGATGCATTAGCACAAAAAAGTATTTTTCTGTGAATTTTGGCAATTGTGGAATTGCGAAAAACTTGGGATTGATTGATGTAATTTGGCAGTGCACAGATAAAAGCCGTTTTGGTTTGATTGATAAAATCATATTTAAGCACACAACTGTTGAAGGTTGTATTTCTGCATCCCTCTGGAATCTAGAGGGCTGCATAAAGATCTGGATTTGAGTTTGATGCATGTGCTTTACAGCTACTGACATTCTGAGAACCCAGTTTAATATCTTCTAACCTGTCGAATATTTCATTTCAGGCGCCATCTGGTTTGATCCCCGACCGTAAAGAAAGCCACAGCAGGAAGGTGTTCTCCGACGCCCACCTGGAGGCCCAGGCGAACACCAGCGTCGTCTCCGACTCCTCCACCAGCACCGCCTCCTACCCCCTGACGCAGCCCGCACAGCGACAGCGCCGCCTCAACTCCACCAGCAACCTGCGCCGCTCCCGCTTCACCGGACCGTGTTTCGGCCTCCTCTCCGAAACAAAAGATCCACCGAAGGGGGGCGGCGTCCCCCCGGGCTGCGTCCCCTCGGAGACCGGCCATGGCTCCTCTTCCTCACCCTCCTCCTGCTCTTCCTCCTCCTCTTCCGCTCAGTGCCACGTCGAGAGCGGAAAGAGGCTGGAGTTCCCAGGCGAGGGCGATCACATCAGCGTGCCGGTGTTCGCCATCTCCGAGGAGGAGGACAGGCAGCCGCTGGTCTCGGCTCAGCACCTGGAGCGGACGAACGGACCGGTCAGGGCGAAGCACGAGAGCAAACGGCCTCCCACGGGCGGCGTCAGCCCCAAGAGGGTCAGGCCGGAGTGGAGGCCGTGGGGGAGTCAGGTGTCGGGCGGCGCCGCTCCGCCAGCTTCGGGAGCGTTCAGCGAGTCGGGGGCGCTGAAGAACGGCCAGCCGTCTGTGAGTCTGTCCACGGGGCTGTGCTCTGTGACAAACCACATGTGACCCGGAGCCAAGGAGACGAGACAGTTCTGACAGAGACCTGGATTTATGAACTAGTGGCACTGTGAAAATAACAAAAAAAAAAAAAACACCTTTTTTTTTTTTTTCTGACATCAACTTTTACAAACTCCACTCTGCACTGCAAAAACACAAAGTCTTACCAAGTATGTTTGGTCCAGTTTCCAGTGCAAATGTCTTAGTAGACTTGAAATAAAAAGACTAAACTAACTTTAGAGCAAGAAGGAGGAACTTTATTTAAGTCAGTAATTTAATATTGATGGAAAAAGCTTGAGTTATAACTTTTAATACAAAAATTATATTATCAGTTTTATATTCTAACTTTTGTATTAAAAGTATAACTTTTATATTAAAAGTTACCATTTCCCCCTAAATTGTAACATAAAATGGGAAAATGTCTTGTTCCACTGGCCGATTATTTTTTTTACTTAAAACTAGTACTTTTTCACAAATATTAAAATTTTTTTAGCTATTTCTGTCTGAAAAACTTCTTTTCAAATAGTTTTGTCTTGTTTCAAGCATACTCCGACATTACGCAAAACTACAAGAAACCGAACCAAAAACACTTGGTAAGACTTTGCGCTGGCTCATCAGTTCATATATACACATATAAAAAAGCTCTTGGACAAAGAAAAAGCTGTTCATTTTCCAGAGGAACTGACTTTGTTAAAAGCCTGAACGGCGTTTCTTCATTTCTTTTAGCTCCTGTATTTCAGCCGCTGCACTTTCCTGCCTCTTCCTGCGGTTCTCCATGTGGTCATCGTCGCTTTTTACCCACAAGTATTATGTAGGACGTAGATGAATCATTTATATCATTGTCACGTCGGCGTACGCGTTCTCCTGGTAACGGATTATAAAAGGGAAGTTGGAATACTATATAAAGTGAGAATAGAGACCGTTATGTAGTACAGAGCACTTAAACCTTCATATGTAAGTAAAGGTTCAATAAACACGCTACTGTTAACATCTGGTGTTCTTAATTTGGCACAAAAAAAAAGTTCTTGGATGTTTTGACCAAAATTGTGAACATTCCGTGAAGGTTTTATAATTTCTGATAAATTAGAATATCACTGAAAATCCCATTTATTTTATAAATACATACATATGTTCTTTTTTTTATATAAAATTTATAGAACATGAGAAATTAGTTCCTGTTCCAACATTCCCAATACAAACGATCGGATCCTCTATGTGCATGGACGATACTTTTACATCGTAAAGCAGAAAGAAATCAAAAACATGCGAGTTCGTTTGGCTGTAAAACAAATTTTAATCATGAACAAAAACGGCAACCCAGACTTCCTTTGAACTATATCAATTTTATTATATTTAAATGATCAGAAGTCAGAGCTAAAGGCATTTCAAACACAGTTTCAGTACTGCCGACACCATGCCACGAAATGTACATTTCTCAAAGTCCACGACTAACTCCTGCATCTTCCTACTGATCTACGATTCAACTAGAACTTGATTATAATCTAGATTCATTCTGAAAATAGTGCAATGCATCCAAGTGTTACAGGCATTTAGAAAGATTTACATCCACCCCTTACAGAGGAAGCACATGCAGCTTCTCTGTTTGTCCTTTTTGAATCCAAACATCTTTCATATGTAATGTGATGAGGTAGAATGAAACCTGCTGATTTACTCCTGAGCACCTTCGTCCGGACATTTCTTTTTTTTGCAGAAAAATAAAAAAAAAATTACAGCACTCCTCAAAAACCGCTAATACCAATTCCTGATTGGAGCGGCTTGGGATTGTTGTTAGCTCAGCCGGATCTCCTGTAGCGAATAATTAAAACTCGTCTGCGGGGGGGAATAGATCAGGCTTGTGCCAAGAGGCTGAGCTGCTAAAGAATGCATACCTCGACTCAGCATGAAATAAAAAAAATAATTAAAATACAGAAAACAGTGACCTAAATCCCACACACACAGGTAGAAACAGAAAAGTGCCCTTTAACAACTTTTTTTTTATTTGCCTCATTGATTTAACAGGCAACATAAAACTATAAGTTACATGTACATCAGAAATTAACTTTCTTATACTATAAAGGAATTTAGTTTGTGCTTAAATCTCCATTATATTGTGGAATTAATCTTTCTGTACGATTAAAACCCAGATATTGTAGGCAATTTATTTTCAATACGCCAAGCACAGACTGTCTTAGGATGTTTAATAATGTTTTGAACTTTCTCTTAAACGTGAGAAATTTGAGTAAAGATCGTCCATGTCCAAGAAAAAAAACAAATCTGCATAAATTTTGAAAATCAGTAAGAAATCCACATTAAACTTAGCCTTTCTAAGGCCTGCTTTAAGCATTTTCTACTTTACATCCATCACCATTTTCAACACATTAATAAACAGAAGATTACTGGTAAGTTTAGTTTTAATATATATTTTAAAAAAAACTTTAAATCCACTATATCAGCTAGACAGAAGCTAGAAGAAGCTAAGTGTGATTTGTCCAGTTGTTACTACATTAATAATCTGAGATATTGATAGTCTTAAAGAGGATGTCAGTGCACTTCTGCTTTGCCCCCCCCTGCCCATTTTCCAAAGAAAGTTTCAAAATAAAAAGTGTTGTGTACCTGAGGAGCGATAAGAGAAAAATCAACAGATCAACGCTCTGATGAGAGAGGTAAGACCAATGCGAGTAACTGAGTGCATGCCGCGTCTCTTATTGGCTTGATCCTTCTAAGAGTTTCCCGTAAACGCAGCCGAGAGTCGCAGCTGCTTTGACTTCGCGTCGCTTTTCTTCCCTGAAGTTCTACAGAAGGAAGCAACGCATTTCATCACACAGATTAGCCCTTACTACACGGCAACAACATAATCCTGTACAGATATCACACTGGATCACAATGTGTTAGAGTTTTAGTGTGTGTTTTTTTTTTTTTTTTGCCTGGAAATGCAGTGATATAAGCAGGAAAAAAAAATCCCTAAGAGGCAATACTTAACTGGTTAATGCTAGCAACATATAGCATTGTGATGGACTATTTTAGACTGAAAATACTTTACTGCTCCTGTTCCGGTGACCCTTATAGGTGCATCTGAATAAGTTGGAAGAGTAAAGTAATTTAAGTAATTCAATTTGAAAACTCAGATATGACACACTTTATTTTTTCCTTCCACTCCACTTTCCATATCCTTTTAGCAATCATCTTTTGTGGGTTACTTTCAGTGAAAACAGTCAGTGCATTTCTGCTGGTAGTCTTTGAGTGATTGTGTTTGGCATAACATCAAATCAGAAAATACTGCAAACGACCAAAACATTTTTTCATTTTTCCCCACAAGTAATTTTTGGGTTTTCGTTAATTTCAACCTGCATTTTGCTAAAAAAACAAAAACAAAAAAAAACCGCTGAAATACATAGAGTAATGAATCTTTATCTTCCAAGACTTTCACTTTTTAAGTAGAATTAGTGAAATAAATGAATACGATTGTAATTTACTTAGTAAAGATATTTTACATGATTACTTAGATGTAATGAGTAATGGAAATCCCTGAATAATAATGTTAGCATATTGGGAAAATGATAAAAAATAATTCTCTCATGAAGAAAACAGGAAAAAAAAAAGACTTGTTTAGCATGCGTACATATCCCTCTTCCATACACAAATAGCTTCTAATCTAACAACAAAATTGAAGTTTTTGTTGCCCAGGGTGACAGCGGCATTAACAAACACCATTAACCATTTCACCACCTAAACAAATGATTCCTTTACCAGATATCGGCTGTTTCGGGGTGTTTATTCTGAGCAACAGCAACTTGTACGAGTGAAAAGACCTTCACTTGAAGGGAATAATCTGAATGTGCATAGATACCATTCTCCTGAATATCTGTGGGGAACACGGCCATTGTTGTAAATGGACACCGATTGTTAATATGTGCATTAGGCAATTGCATAAGGCGTGTCGTCCACGTCGGGCAGAGCGAAACGCATCGAGATCGTGTTTCACATGTGCATTTGACGCAGAAGAACCGAACGTCCGGCTGCTTCAGCTCTTGAAACGCGTCTGTTCACATATGTGGTTGAATTTCCTGAAATGATGAAGGGAAGAATTAGCTTTGCATTCAAGAAGCACAGAGAAACATCTTCCCCTGGTGTTCAGACAAAAAGAAAAAAAGAAAGGGTTTATACAAGGTCTCCCTCTAGCGGTCGTATAGGGATAAAACATGCACCAAATTCTGACATCAAACTATGGTTGCTGAAGAAGTGACACGGGACTTACACTGCGTGATGCGCCTTCACCTGCGTGCGGCAGTTTCGCCCCCAGTAACAGTCGGGACGAGATGTCACAGAAGCTGAGGATGAATGAATGTTACTGGAACGCAGTGAAAGTGTTTGAAATGTACAAGAAAAGAAAATCCGCAGCTTTACAAAGTTCAGACCTGGCAGTTCAGACGGAGGGATGTTCTGTCTGTACTTGTAGGCCAGCTCCTTGAAGGCTCGCAGGCCGCAGCAGGAACACAGCAGGGTGTCCGCAGAGATGCGACAATCTGAACGAGACGGTCAGCACTCATCATCATCATTATCATCAAAACGAGAGCGCCAACGTGTTCTTGAAAAGGGCATTTTGTGAATTTAGACAAGAAGTATTCAAACTCTGAACTTGTCCATGTTTTCTTATTACACAAACGTCGACGTGTCTTAATGGGATTTTATTCAACATGTTAACATATTATTCACTTAGTTCTACTGCAGGGCAGCAGTCATTTTTAAGAGGAACGAAAAGAATATAAAGTAGGGGTGAAGCGATTAATCATTTATCCATTTAATTGTCAACTAATTTTAGCGACCGATTAATCGTTAACTGCGGTATACAGACTCAAAAAAAAAAAAAAAAAAGGCACAATTAGAGCAGCAATTAAGCCAAAACTGTACAAATAAACATTTTGCATTAAAGATAAAAATAACACCCTTTTCTGGAAATATGTTTTAGCCTAAACTCCTCCAGCGGTATACCATTAGTTTCCCCTGTTTCAGATCTTCAGATTGCAATTTAGGCAATGAAAAAAGAGCTGAATCTTATTTGCATCTTTTAATGTATTTTTAATATTGTATAAAAAAATGGTTAAAAAAATCTGTAAAATGTTTTTTATTCAAATAATCAACTAATCGTCAGAATAAATTGATTACTAAAATAATAGTTAATTGAACCCCTAATATAAAGTTACCAATATCTGAAAAGTGTGGCATGTATTTGTAATTAGTGCATCATTACTTTGACTAGGTCACTCTAATGGCTATGTTGTCTGGCCAGTCTGTTGTTCCTGTTCCTCTTTAATTTTACCTTCTCTTTTTCCTACTTCGTGTTGGTCTACCACATAAGGATCGAGTAAAAAAAAAAAAAAAAAAAAGATTCAGTGAGCAGCACTTAAAGAACTTTGATGTGCGGAGTCACCTGTCAGGAGAAACTTTCCCTCCTGTAAGCCCTGCAAAGACTCCTGGAGCAGATCTTTCCATGTCTTCCCCTTAGCAGAAAGGTAGTTCTGGTGAAAATATAAAATCAATACATTAAATATCATAATACATTGATATGTGGATTTCATATCCAGACATCATGCAAATTCAAAGTAAATCCTGCAGTCAGAAGTTCTATTCCAATGTGGTGTGCATACAAATTAGCATTTAAAAATTATGCTTTTAAAAAACAAACAAACCAACAACTCTGATTTAAAACAAAAAGAGCAGAGTAATAATAGAAACAAATAATAAAGGGTTTACTTACTTGTAGAACCTCTGACTCATATGCGTTGTTGTTCAGCACGCCGTCCAAACACTTTTCAGTCAGATTAAGCTCTTTAAAAAAAAAAAACAGATGAAAAGGTCACTGGTCACAAAGCGTTTTTAATGGAAACGGAGAAAGTTGGAGCTTGGTGTTCAACTAAAGACAACGCAGTCGATCAAATCAGTAAACCACACATATGTTAAATGATGAACGGCTGTGACACACACCACTGAATGGAGCCAAGCAGCCATGGCAGCCAATCCTCTGGCAGCCCCAGTACATGTGGCAGAACGGACTCTGGCACAGCATACCTGCCAACACGCAGCATATGAAGGTTTTTACACAGCTGAGCTTCATTTATCACGATCTGTGCAGTTATAAGGCACACATTTTTATTAATTTATTTTTAAAAGGTAAAAAGAGGTGATGGGACAACTCACACTGCTGAGCGATAACTTGCTGCTGGTTGTTGAGCTCGGCCCGCCGGTCTGGCATCGGCTGGAGGCAGCAGGTGCAGATGAGGTGGCGGCCCTGAGGGGGGCAGCAGTACTCCTGAGGTGCTGTGCAGCAGAGCCAAGCAGAGGAGCTTCAGACGTGTTACAGACTGGTTGCTATAGTGAGCCTCAAGCTTAAAACTAAATATCCTCCTAAAATATTACCTTTTGAAAAGTTTGGGATCAGAATTTGTTGGTCTTGACCTAAATAAATGTTATTCTGTAAAATTTGGAAGTAAGAATCAAAATCTAAAAATTACAACAAAAATTATGTAAAACAAAAAACAAGTTTATGCAAATTAAATAAACCTAACACTATCGCTGTAAGCTTCTAATTTTTGTACACCTAAATTTTAAAATACTTTTTTTTTTCTTCTCAATTGTCCTCCGTTTTGTCCGACATTGTTACCAAGAAGAAAAATGTCCCGTTTGGCCCGTTACATTATTTTACACATTACACACTTGAAATCTACAAAAATTTGCCTGATTTCATTCTAAATAACAAATATGCTCCACCTGTAATAACATTCCAGCACCAGCAGTGATGACAGCAGCTGTATTCCCACTTTAAATAAATCATTAGATTATTATACATATTATCTTTAGGATTTTGGGGAACAGACTGTGACATTTTAACTCAGTTTTCATACCGTTTGAACGTCACACCAGCCGGCGCCTAATCTAGACTCACCGTCAGCTGAGGGCCGATCAGAGGACGTGGAGGGCTGCTCTCCGGCCGGCCTTGCTGCCCCCTCCCCACACTCAGGTGTGGGAGGAGGCTGGACAGGTGGCAGAGTTGGAAGACCAGTGAACCAATAGTTTGAGCTCGAAGCAAACAGAACTTGGCCCATATCCCGCATGTAGCCTGGACACTGCCTGCACATCAGAAGGGGCTGACTGCAGGGAAAGAAATGCACAGCAAAGGTGAGTAAAGACCTAGGAAATAAACATGCTTCTCTGGTTTAGCTTGGCTTAGTGGTGTTTTTTTTTTTTTGTTTTTTTTTTTTTACCTAATATCTGAAGAGTCGCTGTCATTGTCAGACAGCTCAAAGAGGTAATCTGAACTGCCCTCCTCCTCAGAGAAGGAACGTTCCACTTTGGGCTGCAACATGTCCTGAGTGATCTTGTTTTGGCTGTTCATGCTCTTCAGGTCTTCTTCACTGCGGCTCTTCTCTGTAAGACAGAGAGAGAGAGAGAGAGGCGCGCTTCGGGTTTAGAAACACAATCTTGAGCTAAGCACATCTTGGTTTCTCGTAGGGCTGGAAGATAAATCGCTTTTTGAAAATGTCATTTTTGAAAAATTTGGGAGTTTTCTTTTTTTTCCCCACAAATGCGCTCCTTTGGTTTCCGTACTTTAGAAACACCGAAGGCCGACCGTCTTATTTGACAAGCGTGTTTCACAGCTTCTATTCATTTGGACTTTCAATTCACATCAACTCCACAACAGAACATTAAGTTTTTTAATAATAATAATAATAATAACAAAAACAATATAATGCATAGTAATATAGTATACCAATAATAAAAATAACAATAATAATAAAAAAACAACAATATGACGAGAATAAAGTCAGAATATTACAAGAATAAAGCCATAATGCGAGAAAATATACTATCATGAAAAAACTACAAAATATATTCACATCTGCATTTGGACTTCAATATTGCTCTAAATATATTTTTAAATTAGCCCTTGATGTGAAATTTATAAATGTAATGCCGATATAATTTCAAAATTTGGATATATAATTTAACAAAAGCTTTTTTTCTGAGAATTACTTTGTGTCAAGCTTTAAGGGGTTAACAAAATTTCTCGTAGCCGAGCCCTAATATTCTGTCGTACGACTCATAGAAGAGATGATTGAAATAAAAGCCAGTTTTTCGAAATATTTTAAAAAATGAGAGGGAAAATAAAAACACTTAAAATTGGAAACTGAGAAAAGAAGTTTTATTTTTAAGCCACATCGCCCAGCCCTAGGCTCTTGTGTCATTACATGTCATGATGCTTATGTGCAAACCTGGATGCTGGATGAGGTAGGCCTCCACCAGGTCGTTCAGAATGCGGTTTTTACAAATCCTCTCCACGGGGCAGCGGCAGGTGGGACACAGCGACGAGCGCTCCATCCAGCCAGAGTAGCAGGCGGCGCAGAAAACATGCATGCAAGGCTGTAAGCTGAAGGCACAAAACAATGGAGCCAAATGTATAACTCTGACATAAGCGCAAGTGACACGCCAGACCAAAAAGAAATAAAAAATTCAATCAAGGACCTTAAGTGGTATGCACAGACATTTTGAGGGACAGGAGCTCAAATGGGGAAAAAAGGGCCCCTTTTCCTGGCCAGTGTGAGATTTATTACATGAAGTCTCGTTGGGCAAAACTACAAAAACCTGGGGGACAAGCAACGTGGGTTATTAAATCTAAAAACGTGCTACATTGGGTCTCACACACACACACAATACTACTGAAGCCAAGAGCGGACGGCTCTGCATTATCTTTATCGAGATTAAGTTAATTTCCCAACGTTTTTCTTGAAATATTGAGTTATCCTTCAAATGAGAACCACAGCAATTAGGTTTAACACACACAACAAACATGTCACGATCAACTCGTTATGTCGAGAAAAACGTCAGGAAATTAACTTATCTCGAGAAAACCATTGGCAAAGGAACTCTTTATGACACTAAAATTAGCAATTAACTCATTGTCTCCAGAAAACCCATCAATAAAGTAACTCACTATGTAAAGAAAATTAGAAACTGACTTGTTTTCTCCAAAAAAAAAAAAAAAAAAAAAAAAAAAAAGGAAAAACAGGAAATGAACTCATTATCTAGAGAAAAGCATCTGGAAAAAGTATATGCAGTAAGTTCCTCTTGGCTTCCATGCAATACATTGTAAAAAATAAAGACATTTCAGAAGGACACTTTTGTTTTTGTCCAGATGAAAAGGGCAGCCCCATCTGGAGTCCATCTGTCCCTGAGGACCTTTCTTCTGACTTCTCACCTGATGCAGTCATGCAGCAGGTCCTGGCAAATGACGCATGTCAGCGACTCCTCCATCTTGTCCGTTTTAGTCTCTTTCACAGGCAGTTTAGACAGAACATCCCCCTTAGCTGATCCCGTCACATCTGTAAAAAGGGTACCTGTTCAGCACAAATCAGTATCTGTAAAAACATTGGCATTTGTCATCAAAGCTAACCCTGACTTTTTACAAGTTGTCTGGTTTCACTTACAAAAACATTCCACATACGACATGAGGAGGAAAAACAGATGCACAGAAAAACTAAATGAGAAACCGACCATCATCTGTTCTCCTCCTTTTGCATTCTGGCTCCCGGTTGCCTGAGTGTTCTTCTACTGCTGAGGCTCCATCCTTAACTTGGCCTGGTAAGACCAACACGCGTCAAAAGTTACTTGATTAAAAAAAAAAAAAAAAAAGCATCAATCAATCGATCAAAAGAATAAACACAATGTACCCAAAGCAGAAGACGCTGATGAAACGGGGGCTTTAGACGAGGGTTTCTTAATACAAAAGTGGGAAGTGGAGGTGGAAGGCTGAGGCTCCTCCTGAGTTGGATCCAAAGGAGCTCTTGTGAGCATTACGGGTTCCACAGAAAAGGCCATCTCTGAAGCCAGAACAGGAAAAAGACTGCAGGCTGGCCTCTCTGTGTGCATGTGGAGATGGGAAACTATCAAAACAGACTCACAATACAACGAGCCCCTTGTAGGACGTTATCCAACTAACTACTCACTACAACTGTCTTCTGGAACAGCGGCCTCCATGTTTAAAGAGTGGTAAACATAGGCGATGTCTAGAGAGTAACAAGATGTGCTGTGAGTCTTTTCTATTAAAGGCCTGTAGAAATAAATGAGCAGAAGCAGATTCTGAGCTGCTTACTTTGATCAGGGTCACTCTTCCTGTACACAAAGTAGATAACATCACCGTTCTGCAGCACATGAGTCTGCTTCCTGACCACTTTGGACGAGTTGATCACTGTGCCGTTAGTGCTGCAGAAAACAGTTCAGAGATGCAACAAGTCAATGCAGCATATCTTCTCTCATTTAGAAAATATTAAATCCAACTCATATGAAAGTATAAAATATTACCAAGTCTTTTGGTGTTTTTTTTTTAAGCCACAAAGTTTAGGAAATATAAGGCCTTCTTTAAATGAAGGAAAACTCATAAGCAAAGTCTGGAAATATAATTATGGTGGCTTCCAAAAGTATGTACACCCCTGGTGCTTAACCCCCTGCCCACATTTTTTCACATTACATTCAAAAACATATTTTGTTGCGATTTTTTTGATATAGAGCACAATGTTTAACCTGAGGCTCATGTCACTTTTGCCCCTCCATAGTGAATGTTAAAAACTTAAACCAAAAATTATATGAGCATGAAGGAAATTATGATTTTTTTATCAAAACGTTCTAATTCCACAGAATGGCAGTAATGGTATAAGGAAGTTAAGGAAATGGTAGATGGCGCTAAATATAGGGCAAACCTGAATGCAAATGCACACTTTTCAGATTTTTATTTATGTGTGTAATGTAAAAAAAAAAAACAGAAACAAATAAAGAACAAGTCATTTTGCAGGCAGTAGAATTTCATTTGAAACTCTTGGGGTACAGTACCTCGTGTCTTCAAGCCAAACCAGCCCTGAGTGTTCATCTTTTACTATCTTGCAGTGCTCCCCGGAGACAAGTTTATTGGATGGAAAGGACAGATAGCAGCCTGAAAAAAAAGCATAAAAGTAAAAAAAAAAAAAAAAAAAAAAAAAAAAAGTGTTTTTAGGAAACACTATTTTCTTATCCAAAACTTTTTTATGCTTCAAATTGTTAGTTTTATCATAAATGATATAGAAACATATAGTTAACAATTCTGTCAAAACAAACCCACCTTGCACCTAAAGACTAAGTTGCCATGACGTGTTTGAATTTTATTACCCAGACATTGGCTAATTTATGCAATCTTTGCAAACCCCAATGGCTTTGCATAGCACAAAAAGAAAAAGTAGATTCCCATAATCTCTCAACCACAAAGCACACACAGAGGGATATATAGCCCTAACCAGCTCTAAAGCAAAACTCATACAAAAAAAAAAATCAACTTAATATTCTACACGCATGTTGTCAATAGACATCTTTTGTTCTCATCACAAGGGGCTGTCTAAGTTTGGGGCACTAAAGGAGGCTTTGTGTTTTCAAGGGGGAGGTTATAAAGGCTCCAGACACTGACAGAAACGTCTACAGCGCAGAAAGGGCCGTCTTCTCTTAATGGGGACTTTAACTCGGTGAGAGCAGTTTTGAAAGCTGGGATAAACACTAGCCGTTTCTAACACAAATTAGAAATAGAAAATGAGACGTCTTAGTCCGTTCCAAAAAAAAAAAAAAAAAACACACACAAAAAAAAACCTTTTCTACCTTTTTTTCTGCCAACTGTACATTCCTTAGTGAAAAGCAGAACCGTTTCATTGGAGTCCACTTTGACTAGCTTCCCCCATGGCCGACCACTGCTGTAGTTCTCCATGTCTCAATGGCTGACCCTGAGGTGACAATCAGAAAATACGTTTAGAGATTATATGTAACACATTTACCATTTCTTTTTGGAATGTATTGCTTAGAGAAATGACATAGCGCAACAAACAGAAAGTGAAATTAAACACATTTGAGAATGTAAAATGTTTACTACTCAATATAGGTTATTGAATGGCAACACTAAATCTATATGTGTGATTTATTGAGGCTTACTACAGTGAAGTAACATAACTTTACTACGTTTAGCCATACAGCTATTTTTAAGTCATGTTTTCCTAAATAATAACAGTAATAGTTGGACATTTTTAACTCAACTTGATCCAGCCAAAAAACACTGGATTTTTTTTTTTTTTTTTTTATTTTTTTTTAGCAAAAACACAGCTGAGTGGCCAGTTTAAAATAGACTAGGTGCTATTAGGTGCAGTTGTGAAATTTATGGAAAGCCGACGTCATGACCAGACTTTCTACGTTGACAAAAAAAATATAATCTAGAACGACAGAAAACGAGCAATTTACCAGACAGAATTAGATACGAATTGTAGTTACATTCTGTTTCACATTAAAAAAACATAAACTGACTACATTGCAGCTTTCAGCTGTTTTAACTTCGTGATAAACTAAAACAAAGTCACAGTTACTCCAACTGCCAAACACCAACGCTTCAAAAAGTTTTCACCTAACGTGTTATTAGAGCAAATAACGAAACCCAAACAACTCTGCTCAATGCTAAGCTAACCAGACTACTAGCATTAGCATCTGTGGTCTAGCAAAAACACACCAGAACCGTCCTCTCAGACCAGCACCTCTGTACCGCTACATTTCTGTCCCACAGGTCTTAGTTTACCATGAAACGCTCGGTGTGATGTCCCAGCAGTGTAGTATTAAACAGCTACTCCTCCTTATATTCCGGTTAGATCTGAAAAACGAAGCACTTCCTGGCAACATGGACCGTCGTCAGCTGACTTAGGAGGGGCTAGAGTACCTTATTTAGAGTGGGTTGCTGGAATGCTAAGGCAAGGTGTTATAAGATTTAATTTAAAAAAATCGTCTGCTTCCTCATTATGTAGCATTTGTACCAGTAAAAATTAAAAATAAAGCTATCAACAAGTGCATTACTATAGTAGGAATTATATTTGAAGGTATTGCTTATTATAAATGACTAATAATAAAATAATACTTAAATTTGAGATATCAGTTGTGGCGCTCCAACTAGTCAAAATAAAACACATATCGATGAGGAATGCCTTTGGGTTATTTTAAAATCCCTTCAAAGCGTAAGAATTTTCCCCATCTAAAAATCAACATACCAGCTATAACTCACTTCATACTTTCAAGGAAAAATATCTTGTTTTCAATTCATGTGTGCTAGTTTTACACCTATCCACAAATAGGTGTAAAAACTACATTTTTTACAAGGATAAACTCATTTTAGAAATCTAATTCAATCGTTGCTACTTATAATTCTTATTTAAGAGAGTAAAAAAGAAACCCTATAGCTTTTTTTCCCCCCAAGTAAGATATGTTTTTCTATTTCTTCCTTGACGTTTGTAATTCTGAGAAAATAACAAATTCGCACTGGATCTGTCAGCAGGATCTGCCAGGGTTGGTTCAGTGATTTGTTAAACTCTCTTCTGCTTTGTCACCAATCACCATGAATGCTTAAACTTATTACGTTACACACCAAACACACAACCTAAACAGCTGTTGTAAAGCTAATCCCAAGAGAACCTGTGCTTAAAAAGCCCAGTTTGCCTGCAACAAGCTGGAAAGGAGCAATAACCTACGGGAAACAATGCATGTGTCTGTACAATGACGAATGAGGGAAAACCCAAGTCATTGCAACACAAGAAAACTGATTGCAAAGGCTTTTGTTCTGTTGTTGTTAATTTATTTCAAAAGGGACAATGCCTATCATAAAATAATATGTCACTGTTAGCCATAAAGGGTAGTTTTCAATTGTAGTTCCTCATTGCAGAGCAACACAGGGAAAAAACGAGCTTCTTCCATAATAATAATAATAATAATAATAATAATAATGAATAGAAAACATTTTTATCTAAAACAATATATCAAGTTGCACAATTAAAAAGAACGAAAAGCCATATATCACAAAATCTCCCACAATGCAATTCTGCAGCAGGTTACATATAATTTAAACAATCCACTCTTTATAAATTATTTCCAAAGTCCACGTCTTTAAGCTAGTCTTTGCTGTGACTGCCGTGTGATTTATTTACCAACATACCAATAAAAAAATATTCTATTTGTTAGATTTAAGTTCAAAATAACTACTAACTATATTTTAAACTTATTACAATGGTGAGAGTCATATATTCTGTTCTTCCCTGGAATACAGAGTCTCACAGAGTTAGAAATGTAAAGCCAGGAGAAATCCCTGGAGGTGGCAGCACCTTCATGAAGTCCAGCAGCTCCCCATATCTGGTCCTGCCTCTCATCCATCATCAGGGTAATGATTACCTCCAGGTGCATCCAAATTTCAGGCCTGTCTTCCTCAAGGTACCTCAGGGATTTCCTGAAAATCCTCAGGTGCTACAAGGTGGAATGTGGAAAAACAGAGAGTCAAGAAGACGGAAAGCAACGATGCAGCGTTCAATTCTGTCACACGACAGGAAACTTATACTGGCTTCAAAGCTGTGTGTGTCTTGATTCAGCCTAGGTCATCAGGAGTACAGATGAAAAGACCATCTTCATCATCACGTGCTTCTTTTCTTTGAGGGAAACCAGGGTGACATTTAGAGCATTTAGAGGTTTATCTGTTGGTTACGGCTCATCAGCAAACCTGAGATTGTCATTGTTCAGTATCCAAACTACACCCCTGCTCTGTTTGTAAAACTCATTTCTGACACAAAATAGGACACAACTTCTCCTGGATGTAACGCTTCTCTAATTCCTCTTTAATGTTTCATGGAACTGCTGACTATCTTATGGTAGAGTGATATTTTGTTTTACAGGTACAGCTTGAACAATATGTATGTATATATACCTATGCAGCCTTTATTTAACCAGACATGTCTCGTTAAGTTTCAGGGTAAAAGCGTTTAGCATTTTGACCAAAAAGTCTAAACCGGTTCTTATTTGACCTCAGCACTTTCTATCACAGTTTTTGTGTCCCTTGCATTGTATAAACAAGGTTTTGTATGGCTCTTTTTAAATAATAAAAAAGCAAGGTTTTTTTTTCTTTCCATTCCCCCATATAGACCAGATTTGGTATGGACCAACTCCCACATCAACCAGTTCTCAATTCTCCTAATCCGTAAATGGTTGTCAAATACAAATACAAGCCATATTCACCAAATTTGTAATCATAAAGAAGAATTTTCCTTTCTTCTACTTAGCTTATCACAAAAACTATTAATAAAAAAAATTGAACTGTGGTTAAAGGGGTTTGAATACTTGTGCAAGGCCCTGTAGGTCTTGTAAAGTTGTCAAAGCCAAGCAAATGATGATACTGTCTGCAGACCGAGGCTCTTCTGCTGCATTTTCACACGTAATCATTTGTCTATCTGCATCAGTTCGACCCTCATTATCTTCTAGTGTCTGGGAGATAAGTCACTGTTCATTCTTGCCAAAATAAATGAGATATTTCACACTCCCTACATAAATCTTGGATGCTGTAGAAAGAAAGGAACAAAGAAAGAAAGAAAAAAAAAACACTTAGGAACTGCATTTCTCTGGTCATGAAGAAAAACAATGCTTCCCACTCATCTGTTGGTTGTTAGAAAGCCCATGTTAGCTTTAATTTTAGTCTATTAAAGTATTTCACTTAAAGACAAATCCAGGAACACAGTTGATTTTAACCAGTGTTGTGAAATGTGGGATAAAACAGCAGAGCTATTTTATCGTTTCAGGGTTTCATTTCTACTTTGTCAAAGAGAAACTTTAATTACTGTGATATATGATCTGCCATTTGTGCTTATGAAGTTTTTATCATCATCCTCCCTCTTATGCTGTTTCAGTGGGTAAATACACCAAGCCCAGAATGCCAGTCAAGATTTACTGCAAGCCATTAATCCATACTTAATAAAACAGATTATAACCGAACATAAATCAAGAGCAAACTTGACCTAAGTGGATGATATTCCAGGATCCTGTATCCTAATATTTAATATTTCAGGCTTCAAACTCACAAACAAAGAGACAGGAGTGATTAAGTTGTCAGCAAATGTACAATTTATTTGCTCATTTTAGGGAGTAATAATGTGAATAATACAGTCCGACAATATCTCTTGGCAGTTTTTGGAGTGTGAGCACTTCACGTGATTACAGTGTTTGAAATCCATATGAAAAGTGAAGCACATTAATGGAAAACGGTACAAACTGTCCAGGCAGACTAGATTTCAACATCATGCTGAAGAATCTTTCTTCTTTTCGGGAACAGAATAAAGGTTTTTCTGGTTCATGTTAGCTGCTCAGTGACATTTAACTTTGGAGGATGGACTGTCCTTTGGCTGAACATGCAAATAAGCAAACTGACATTTGTTCTCTGCACAAATAACAATTTTTATCATCTGTTGTTTTTATCCACAAATATGCATTTTGTACCTTTTCTTAATTATCCTACTCAGTCGCTATTAACTGGAGTTTATTATTTTTAATATCTGCACGCTATTTTCTTGTGCTGTAAATTTGCCCTTACAGCATAACCTATTATTTCTACTTCTGTTTTTCTGTTTTATTTTTGTCTACAGGTTTCACTTTTATAGTGGTGAATTACCCCACTGGAGGACATTGAGGGTTATTTCTATTGGAAACATTCAACTAAATCATTAAAGTTGAATAAGTAAAGTTAAAATCCCTGTGACTGTAAAGTCCTGCTTTTGCATCACTACACAGAACTAGTGTAGAAAATTAATCTTCAAAGGCCTTTGGGGGCCAAGAAACTCACACTAAACTTTTCATAAAAAAAACATGTTGCTATAATCTACCAAACTCTAACCATAAAGTATTCAAGTTTCACTTTGACAGTATGACCTACTGGGACCTATCAGGGAACAATCCTCTCTGGTAATTGTGGTGGAGGCAGCGTAATGGTTACACATACCCATTTATAGCACAATTTCTCATTTTGTTGAACACTCACCCCATATAAACACTGAAAGCTTCTTTACTATCTCTATAATGTGGTTTAATCTCACAGTCAATCATTCTTTAGACCTAGTCATTAAACGTGTATAACCAATGTCCATGTAGAAAAATAAAATGAATCTGTTGGAACTTACTTACAATTTATCCTGAGTAGGAAAAACAAAAAACATAGCAAATTTTTTTCAGTCAAATTATAAGAGGGCAGGTCTTTTGTTATATAGTGTGTCTCTAATAGAAATAGCAAATGAGTCTTTAATGCAGGCCTAATGTCAGCAAAGCCCCATCTAGTCCCTGGCAGTGCATTATTAATGTTCAGTGTGAGGGCTTCTGAGCACAGGGGCCTCCATTCACTAATGGCTTCATTCCTCATTGTAAGATGTCTGCGCGAGCCTGCTTCTTTCACACGCGCGCGCGCGCGCACACACACACACACACACACACACACACACAAAGATGCACCCGCGCAGTTTATCCTTTAAGCACAATTATTAGCCTCGATGTTATTCCGCTAAACCTCCACAGATCCTCCGATAAGATCACGAGAGGCTAAAGTGAGCGCCGCTCGTTGAAAGCCACGCCCTCAGCCGCCGCGTCAATCAGGCGTTTCCTAATTGGATCAAAGATTACTCGTGGCAGCTGTATAAAACATCAAACGAGTGATTAAATGAAATAATGAGAAAATAATAATAATTAAAATAATAATAAAAAAAAAACTTAATGTTGCCAAGTGGGAACGGAGGCGAGAGAGCGCGCGAGGAGCGTGATTCCGCTGTGTTCACCGAAATTATCTCTCGGCGGCTCCAACTAATTGCTGGAGGATGTCCTCTTAACTGAGTGTGAAAAGCTGTGTCTAATTACTGCAACATTAATCAGGCATTAGCATGTTATCACAAGGTTAACTTATCTGAAGGGGGCCCAGAAGCAGCTGGAGGTGCCATTCATCCGCGGTTGCACCGGGCCGGCTGGGCCACCAGGGGTAGCGCTTGTTCTTCCTATGAACCACAATCACACACACATACACACACCATCCCTTTCAGCCCCCCCCCCCCCCGCTCTTCAAACTGTGAGCTGAAATCAGAGGCAACCATGTTGGACTGCACTGAGTGAGCAGCACTCACGGCTGAGATTGCTCAGTGTGGGATGGGAACGTCCACAATCAATATGAGCTATTTCCTGCTCAGCCTGCAGCTGACATGGGTACATTTATGCTAAAGGGGGAGGGGAAGGATTTAAATTTTAAGGATGTAATCTGATAACATCGGAGTTTGGGCGGAAAATATTCACACAAACACACACATGCACACACACACACAAAAAGAGGAAAGATCTTTACCAAACACCGCATGAGGAATTACATGGACGCAGAGGATCTGCTAAATCAATGTCAAACAATTGTGGGCTTGGTGGAGCGGCTGAGTGGAATGTAATGAAGATTGACTGGCTGGCGATTGCATCCCCCAGATTACCCCATGAGCCAAAAAATGTGAATGCAGACAAAACAGCAGCGGTCACGTCAGGTTGTTGGAAAATATGAAACATGAAGTGTTTTTGACTCGGCTGTTTTTGTTTGAAATTGCTTTTTTCTTTTCATCTAGGTCCAGGGTTCTCAAACTGTGGTACATGTACCACAAGTGGTACATAAGGTTTATTCAGAAAAACATCAAAGTTAAAACCAGTTAATTAACAGCTGACTTGTGATGAAAAACAATAACGACCAGACAGGATTCAAATTTTTTCTGCCATATTGTAATCATGGACTCAGATTACTGAGTGGCTCTCACTGTATTTCAGGGTTTTTGAAAAAATAAATATATATATATATACATCACAGAACTGGTTCCAAGGTTTTTCCACTTTGAATCAGACTTACATCCTATATAACCCAACCAGAAAACAAACAAATCTGTAGAGGGGTTAAAACGTACAACAACAGAGAAATGCAAAAGTATACACATTGAAGCTCATGCTTTGATGAAACACTTATACATTTATTTCAGCATTTTAGCGTTCTTTAATAGGAATCTAACAGCAATGCCTTATCATGACTTGCCAATATTTGCCCACTCGTCTTGAAATGATCAGATTTCGAGAACATCTTTAGTAAACAAGCGTCTTCAGGTGATTGGAAATATTTTATGTTGAATTTCGTTCTGGACTTCGGTTAGGGCATTGCAGAATGATAATTTTTGTTTTGTTTTTTGACAGATGGAGAGTTAAGGTGAAAACTACTCTTGAAAAGAAGTAATCAAACAGAATGATGCTGCCACCACCATGTTTATCTGCGGGTGTGATGTCCTTGTGGTGTCATTTCTGTGACCAGCATTTATTTTTTTTTTAATTTTGGCTTAAACTTTCTCTTAGGTTGCACACAACATTATCCAACAAGGTTTTGAGACTCTAGGAAGTTCTGGGTGCTTTCTTTGGAAGAAAAAAAATGCTCTTTTTTAAAAATTAGTTTTGCAACTCTGACTCCAAAACTTTTTGTTGTTGTTTTGAATAATTCATGGAGGGAAATACTGGTGTGCTTCTGAGGATTGTCCTGCTGCAAAACCCAACAGTCCTTCAGCTTAAGAAAATTAAATAAATATTGCTAAAACATTTTCCTTCCGGTGGAATAAAGAACTTGGTTCCATCAGTTGCAGCAAGTCAACCAGGCGTTGAAGAAGCAAAACACCTCAGACCATCACACCATCTCCACCGTTTTGTAAAGCTGCAGTATGCAACTTTTTTGAAAATATATATTTTTTTTACATATTTGTTGAAGCTGTCACTAGGTTTTGACAGCATGGTATGAGACAGTTAATCTGTGAAAAATAGAGCTCCTCTGCCTTCTCCCAGTGCTAACTGGGAACAACCAAGGGGGTGATCTGCTACGCTGCAGCTAGCATAGCCTATTGTGAATGCTCAGGCTAATTAGCATAGCCACCTGTGACTGCGGATAAACGGTTTTCCTGGAACTGTAAATTGTTTCACCGCCTTTAGCACTTTGGGCAGCGAGTACATGAGGATGACTGACGGCGCTAAGACCATCATCCTGACACTGATTGGTTGTTTTTGTCTAGGAGTACTGCACTTCTTCAGACGGCAATAGAGGCTCAGGAAGGAGATGGAGGAGTTTGATTTTTTCGCAGATTACCTGTCTCATAACAAACTGTCAAGAGATTTTCAACAAATATGTAATAAACATTTTTTTTTAAATAAAAGTTACATACTGCAGCTTTAAACGTCAGTATGGCTCTTTTGAAACTGATTACTTTGTAATCTTTTCCATATTGACAGATGTAAATGACTTTGTTTCTCCTTTGTGATTGAATGTCTTTAGATCAGGAAAGCCAGACGGTTTCTATTTTAAGTGATTTCATGATGTTCAGGCAGAAGTATGTTTCTAAGGAAATTGAACCCAGAACGTTACCTAATGGTTAAAATTGTTATGTCATCAATTACAAAGTCACTATTTCAAATCCTACTCAGCTCACCTTTGTCTTAAATAATTTTTTTAGGATACGAAAACTTGATACCAAGCACCGTAAACTTGTGCAAGTGAATTTTATTGCGAGTTGTAACGGTAGTACTTGGAAAACTCGCAGTCTTCTCATGAGGTGCTTGGGATGAAAAGTTAAAGAGTGACAAATCTACGCAGAAAAACAGGTGGTACACATTTCCGGTTCTTAGTAAAGGATCAGCACGTGCATGGATCAAAGGTGGTTATTGGCAGCAGGTTGGTCCTGTGCCCTGACTTCATCACCAGCAGCTCTGCAGCAGTCTGATCTGGATTCCAGCGGGGGCAGGGAAGCCGTACCTCCAGCAGCCCTGCCACAGGCGCCTTTTTGTCAGAGAAGTGTGGAGATCACAGGCTGGATGACTCTCCCTTGTCCCCCAGACTGTCAAGCTCCGTGCTTGTATATCAGAGACAAAAGAGCCGACGCAAAGGAGACCAGAAACCAGCAATTCTGTGAAAAGACAGTCCACTTCTCAAAGCCCCGGCCCCACACCCACACACAAGTGTGCTCTTTGAAAAGAGGCCTATTAGCCTGGGTGAGCGAGATTACAAGCAAATAAAATTACGCTCATTGTGATATTTGATTTCATAATACCCCCGGAATTGTAATTACAGCGCAGTCGCACGTTTCATTTAAAAACCATTCGTCGACAACAAAGAATCAGAAATGGCAACGAGCGGGTTGCGCATCCGTCGAGCGAGCGCGTATTATCAGCCACGTTTCACCCAGAAGTAACAATAACGAGAGAAAAACGGGGGGAGACAATAAGAGCGTAATCAGGTGAGAGACTGGGATTTAATGATATGGAACTGCAGAGCTTTATTTTTCATCTGTCACTCTTTCGGTGTAAACCGTCCGGAGATTGTACATTGGAAAGAAGATTCCCCCTGCAACGTCGAAACAAGCTTTTTGTTATTCCTTTACTTGTAGGTTTGCTTCTCACGAAGCAGCACAAGGGTAAAAGCTTCAGCACATCTGCATGCAGGGTTGCACTGGAGGTACAACAGTTTATTGTGATTGGGAATGTGGGCATATGCTTGTCTGGCTAAAACCAACAAGCAGAGGGAGGGGGCGGGGGGAGATAAGAGACATTCTTGAATGGCACAGAAACGAGACAGGAGAAAGAGCCAGCATGATAGCGGCGCTTGTTGTTCTGATGTGTTAAATAGCTGGCCTTCAACACCCCAATCAATCGCCGAGTGAGCCACTGTGTAGCCAAGGGGCTGCATGAGATAGCCAGATGGTTTCAGCCAATGGAGCTTCGCCTCCATTCTTTTTCATGAACACACGGACCCAGACACACACACACACATTGGACAAGATCCATCAAGTATGGGAACCTGGGATTTTTTTCCCCTACACTGATAGGTTCAAGTATGTGTATGTTAGATAAGGACTTTGTGGTAATCTGTAGTTGAGCAACACCAAGTCATCTGCAAAGTATTCAGCAGCACGGTTAGCTCTGAATGGTACACTTTTTGGCACAGAGCTTTATCTGATGAAAGGTGACGTTGCACAGTTCCGATTGAGCGACTCGGGTAAGAGTTTACGCCATACGAGACCGCAAACGGGAATGCGAGACAGCTGTACCTGTGGGAGAAGACAGGCATGTCGTACGGGGGTCCAGGACCTCCAGAGGCCTACCGCTGACTAATCTGAAAACAATCCGCTCTACAAGCCCCACTGCAAGTGGAAGAACAAGCCTCTTGAACAAGCTGTGACATTAACGAACACAGCAAGATAAGATAATCTGTGTTATCTGGGAGATAAGAGGCTTTTCAAAGTGTGTTTGCTGCCAGACAAATTTCCAAAGAAGCATGGGAGGTGAGGGCTGGGATGGTGAGAAGGCCTGTTGGAGCGGATGTAATGAAGAATATCATACAAACCTTATCATAGCTTTCTTGTTATTCTTTTAAGGAAGCTTTTTGATCACATAAATACAAAAGTATCGAGTCCCCACTATATACAGCTACATGTAATAAAAGTACAGATACAGGGGGAAATCAGCTTTTGTCTGGAATTGGCCAACTTTCAGCTCTGGTTACTGGTCTGTTGGAAACTCAACAGTAAGACAGTTTCCTCATTTTTATGGTTCAGGATAGGACAATAGGTATAAACCGGAAGTTTGCACTGATAACAATGGTCTTAAGTCTGGGCGCTATTATTTAAGGAATATATTTCAGTATTTTCAGAAATATAGGAGACCATTAAAATGGAAACTTTATTTTCTATTGTGGTTTGAGACATATCTGTGGTTTTTCAAGGCTGCGAGAAGGTGAGAGAGAGCAAGACTTTCTGCAGATAAGCAGACTGACTAGGGAAACATGTTGAATTTGGAAGTTGACAGCTACTTGGAAAATATAAAAGCAAGGCAAGGTAATCTACATTTTCTACAATATATAGAAAGAGAGAGTTGTTTTTTAATGCTCACCATGCTAGTTGCTAACATAACACACCAAAAACACAAAAAATGTAAAGTCTGTGAATAAAATGACTCTCATGCACCCTATGCTGTAACTGTTCTTATATTATATCGTATTATAACATAACACAACACAACATAACATAACATAACATGGGACACACAAAGCTCTGGTACCACTTGAAAAACACTTTAAAGACAATGAGAGCACATTTTATTTTCATAAAACAATGGAAGATTATTACTTTAGGGAAGTTTTCTGCTTTTACTGCATATTAAAAATGAACATGGCTACAACCACTTAATGTCCAAACTGAGGAGAGTTATTCTCTCTAGCAGCGGAAAGTGTCCAAGGCACTTCTCCTGAGGCTGTCCAGACTTTTCATCTGCTCCACATCACCACTGAACACACAATGTCCACGATGTGGTTAGTTAGTCACACTTCAAACAAAAAAATGGGCAGCTGCTTCACACACCATCATTTTGATCAATTATCTGGCCTGTCAGACTCCATCTGAATTTGAAAGTCTGCAGAAAGAAGAACTAAAAGTGATGTGTTTAGACAGACTGTGCAAAGTAGTATTGGCTAATGTGTGACTTTAATATGTTTTTTATTTTTTACATTGAAGTCTGTAAGATGAAGTTATACTCCTAAAACTATGAATGCAGTACATTGTTTTTTTCAATTCTCTGGGCTGTTTTGAATCACATTCCTGACAACTGCTAAATATTAGTAGCAAGCAAAGCTTCCTGTGCTATAAAATCTCTAACTTCTAATTATTACGCTCTATTTATATTTTACAAACACCACAGCATATTTTCAGCAGGGGCACCAGACAGCTTATTATGGAGAGAAAGTGTGTTTTATTTTTGAATGTGCTGCTATTTTTTTTATTTTGTTTTTGTATGAATTCCATAATTTCCAATTGCATGGGCAATGTTCCCTTACGGACGCCAGAAACTAGGTGTGCCAGTGTCAAACTGAGCAAAAGCTTGTGCCACCAGAAGGCATCGGCTACAACTGAATTTCTAATTTTGTGGTTTGGGAAAACTTCTGTCTTTCCCAGGTGCCAACGGCTCTGAGGCGATTTCAGCGAAGAGCCAGGAATGCTCTGCTGAGCGAGTCATGGTGGAGGAAAAAAAAAAAAAAAAAAGAAAAGAAAACGGTCACGGCGAGATGCATATTCAAATAAACTTCACTCTTGGCCTGCGCACACAAGCCATGTTGTCACCAGCTGGCAGCGCCTCTCACCGCCCCTTCAAATGCTGAGCCACTTTTGATTAACGTCTCTTCGGTTAATCATGCGTGTTGGCTGTGCCAAATTGGACAAGATGCATATGGCTTACATTTCCCTCAGAATCTCTCTAATTTTAAAACAAGACCAAAGCGTTGGGAGTCTCATTTTACCCAACATACCCATTCCTTAAGTCTGCTTTTGTCTGGTGTCCATACATAGAACGGGGAGGGTGGCGGGGGTAGGCACGCTGCCATCCTGAGAGTCCTTGAATGAAAAGCGTATCACTGCCAGATGCACCCAGCTGCATAAATGTTCTTCTTTTTTTATTTTTTTATTTTTTACAGCTTGTGTACATAATACTGCCAGTGTGAGAGATTGCGAGGCTCTAGGAAAGGCTGGAAAAATCCTGAAAATTGAATCAAAGTGGAAAATCTATTTTTCAACTGGACCTCCTCTTTTTCTATCTGCCTTTTCTGCTTCCGCCGGCCTCGTTTGCTTTCTGAGGTTCCTCTGAGCAACTCTTGCTCCCGCCGAAGGGTTAGAGTGTATCGTGTGTCCCGATTCTCCGGTGCGGTCTTGCGCCCTTGATCCCACATTCGATTAAAGCCCGCATCCAGGTGGACTTCGGTGAAGTGTATCACCCACAATTCATTGCTGCATGTGACGTTTTGAATGAAAAGGTGAAAATATGGCAATGTTGAAAAAAAAAAGCGTTGAAGTGTTGAAATACTTTTTGTTTCACGCTACTGTACGAATATCAATGATATTGATTTTAGCTTTGTGTTCAACAACAAAACACATTTTAACAACCAAATATATCTCACAAAATGACTGGAACGCAGAAATACATATGTAGGACGTTTAAAATTAGATTAAACTTGTACACAAATAAAGTAATAGTTTAGGACTTTATTTTGGTAATATTCTGACTTTATTCTCGTAATATTACGACTTCATTCTCTATATACTACAACTTTATTCTTGTAATTGAATACTTTTTTTCTCATACAAGTTTATTCTCGCAATATTATGACTTTATTTTCATAATTCTACGACTTTGTTCTCGTAATTTTATTACTTTATTCTTTTAATTTTATTCTGTTGTTTTTTATTAGTATGGCCCTTAATACTCGTTCCCGCCATTTTGGATCTCGCAGTTACGACGCAGAGGCGCAAGTCGATGACGTAACCCGTACTGGTCCAATTCTCCAGTTTTCACACTCCTGTAACCAGTGCTCTCTAACCCTTATGTGGACTTCCACTGAGTACACACTTCATAGAGGGGTGTAGTGCGAGTATTGGGACCGGCGGCTGGCCGTACAGCAAATCTGTCCTCCTCCTCTACCAGCTCTCTTCTCCCTGCATAGCTTTGGAGGCGGCGCTGTGAGGCAGCTGGAATATTTGTCATAGGTCCAGAGGTGCAAAGACATTAGACAGCACTTTGTCACCAGGGTAAAGAATTCACACCATTTCGTCGTGTCCAAGTCAGCTCCTTAACCAATGAGTGGCCTGGCTTCTGTCAGCTGCGGCTCAGTTGACACCGGGGGCTAAAAAAAGATGAAGGATGTGCGCTGCTACCCTTCTAGGTGGTTAAAACAACACGCACTCTCACAAAGAAAGAACTGACAGCGAGCCACCGCCAAAGCCCTCCTCGACTCAATGCTCTCTCACCAAATTCACTCCGTTCAGATGTAGTTTAGTGGCGCAGAATGACTGTCGACTCGTCAGGGTTTGCTGTCCCCCATAGACAGACAGGCTTGAACACCAAGAAGAGCCGCCGCCACCTCCCAAATCACCAGGCCTCAGCAAAAAGGAGCCCGGCAATCCAAATGCGGATCATGGCCGGGCCTCCCGCCTCATTAGCAATTTCCATTTCAAAACAGCTTTCAAATGAGAACTAATGCATTAAGTCTCGCTGGGGGGAAAGAAGTCAAGGGAGCCACTATACGGTGGCTCAGAAAGGCTTTCATACATGTTTTATCAGTCGGGGGAGGACAGAGAAAAGAAGCTTGGACCGAACCATTCATTTCTTGCCCATCCTATTAGCTTGGCACTGTGTTATTAGCTGCCATTGTGCTCCGTAAGAAGTCCCTCTGGCCTGTTCTACTGCTCGTTGAATCTGGGGTGCAGCTCTGTGCCAGCCAAGCGCTTTTTTTTTTTTGGAGCCATTTGATACCATGAAAATTCAATCCCAAACCCTCAGCATCGAGGTTTCTCTCAGATAAATGGAAAAAAAAAAAAAAAAAAGGATTACTGGAACAATAAGACAACGTCTTACCTCAAATGCCGCTGTATCCTATTAATTGGGATTATGAGGAAAAACAAAAAAATGTCCAAAAAGAGCGTTCTCTCTATCTCGCAAAGGCGCTGTAACAAGAAATCCTGTTATAGCGACAATCAACGTCAATGACAAATGAGGAAATAAAAAAAAGAAAAATTATGTACAGTCCTGGAAAGAGACAAAAATAATCATCTTAAAAAAAATCGCTCCCACACATGAGTAATGACTCTAAAAAGAAAGTGACAACTGCAGACGCTTTGATAATCCACCTTAGGTTGGATGTGTTAGGCGAGGTGTCAATCGTTTCCCATCTGATGATAGACTGTGTGCTGAAATAAATTGACCTTGCCAGACGATGAGTGAAATTGATGGAGCTTTTCATCTCTGGAGGGCCGCAGCGGTAAAAACGGCTGAAACACAAGACAGGCTGATCGAGTGTGTTTCTGTACACCGAAGCTCACCTGGTAAACACTTTGTTCCAGAAAAAAAAAATATATACATCACCACACCGTGACAAGTAAGAGGGATATGAATCAGGGCCTCACAAAAGTATCCACTTTGAACTTGTTCAAATTCTGCAACAATCGTAAATTTCAGGGGATTTCATAACCAGAGGTGGAAAAATGCCTCTGTGAAGTTGAAACAAAATGACTTATGGTTTTCCTTTTTATTTTTGTGTGCAAATAGAGATCTGAAAAGTGTGGCATGCATTTGTATTTTTTGATACCAGCTTGCCTGTTCTAAATTATAAGAAGCATGAAAAAAATAAATTATAAACAATATATCAGTTTTCTTACACTTTACGGTCATATTCAATAAATTAGAATATGCGTCCCGTTGAGTTGTGTTTGTCAGATTAAAAGTACCTTTTGAAAACAACTGTTAAGCAGGTATTTTAATTAAGCAAACATTTCAGTTTTTTAAAAAAAAAACATCTCAAAATGCACCTTCTCAGAACAGCTTCTAAAGTACAAATAATGTCCTGTTTTATGCTTACTGTGTGTTTTTATGCCCACTGCTATGTATTAAAGTGTTTTGTTTTTTGCGCTCTCTTTGTAGTTTTGTTTGATTCCCATAAAGTGTCAGAGTTCTTAGAAAAGTGGCACATAAAAATGTATCAGTGTTTTTTTTTTGTTTTTTTTTATTGGTCTGGTGTTATACTTTAATCTTATATTTTGTTTTTTTTAATGATTGCTAGCAGAAAATCATCATGATTAAGAGAAATAAAGGTGTTAAAACATCAGTATTAGTCTGATTAATCTTTACAATGTGTTCCGCTTGGTGATGGAGTTACTGAAATAAATAGATATTTCTATAACATCCTAACTCAATGAATGAGTCTGTACAGCTGGATGCTGTGGCCGTAATGTAACAAAGCATGCGAATATTTTTGCGAGACACAGTCCTTGTTGTTTTTTGTCATCCTGGGTCGAAGAACACTCAGTGCTAATGCGAGGCCAGCCTCTGACAGATGCTACCCACATGAGGAATATGTGGTTCAATTACCAGGAGTCTAAATTGAAAGTGATAGTGATTTAAGCCTTCCCAATACACCGGCCACATTCTGGCAAACAGTCTTTTCAAGAAGCCATTTTGAAAAAAAAAAAAAAAAACCCTGTTGGAGTGTGCGAGACACAGGAGCGCAATTGATTTTCAATAACATCCCCTAATGACCTGGCCACGGTTTGATCCACGCTGTCATTAAGGGGCTGCTACCATGGCACAAGATCGTGAGGAGCAGAGCGCCGGGCGGCGAGATGAGTAGTCGAAGCATTATCAGGATGAATTGGCCGTCTCCAGACAGGCGGCGAGCGCAGCCGCTGCCCTGTCGATAACAGGACGGGGGCACCTCAGGACTCCCTCCGCGGCCCACTCTGGAGAGCCTTCCGGCCTCATTAGAAAAGCAGATGAGTGGCACGCACGAGGAAGGGGGGAGCTTCTTCCCCGCCATCCGATAGCCTTCCTCCCAGGCGTTGCTCCCCGTAATGAGTCCAGACCGCAGGTCAATATGCCGCTGGGCTGCCAGTCAATACCGGTTACCTGCAACACAAACACTCAAAACCCGCTTTCATACAAAATCAATGTTCTATTAGTCCTCCCTGTATTGCCTTAGCCCAATCCCATTGATTCCACCACGAAGAGCTCTGCAGCCCATGTATGACAGATTATGGTCAAATGATCTGATGGCCGGGGATATACTTGGCTGGCCCAGCTCAGCTGACTTTATGATTTCATAGTAATAGCTTGATATAAAATGAGAAAACACTGAATTGTGAGAAAACGGAGGCAGAAGAGTTATCGGCGAAGCCATCAATCTCATCGTGAAATACCACTCGGCAGCTTTAACCGGCAGACGGATTCGCTACTCGTTTTTACAGCGGGACGAAAGGTAGACCGGAAGTGTTTGACATTAGGTCCAAACTTTATTCCGTACATTTTAAACCATGAATGTTCATTTTTCTTTTTTTTTTCCACGCCTAAAACTCTACTGTTTTTGTATACAAGAGTCTAAGAAAAACAACTGCACAACACCACAAGGTTGACAGATAAAGTCCTTCTGATGTCCACCCAACAGTGTCCGTTTTCTGTTTGGAGCTGGTCCAGTTTCTGACTTGGAAGTCTTTGAATAATCCAGATGATTTTCATTGGTACATATAAACATGTGCTAAATCCAAGTTTCTCTCAGCTTCTCCAGTATTGTCAGTTTGTTCCAGTAGATTTCGTTTTGTTAGGGTGTTGTGTGCTGCTTTGCATAGATTGCAGACGATCCATCTAGGCTTCCGTACAACACCCTCCCTTTGTGACTTTCATCCGTTGGCCGGCTGTTTGACACCATGATTTTCAACAGGCAGGTGATTCCACGTTGTTTCGTTTAATTTCGTTTTTCTAGAAATGGTTAAAAAGACTAATAAATTTACAACGCAATCTTGCAGCAAAGAATATTAACAGGTTATTTACATCAGTTTTCTTTACAGAGACTGAACAAACATTATATATAATTATATATATTTATATATATATTTATATATTTATCTGCATATCTCAAAGGCAAACCAAATAAACAAAATAAATTGATAATGTAGCAATGTACATTGTCATCATTGAGGATATCCAGGTACCATGAGGTTAAATTACTGATGGTTGAATCCAAAATCAAGTCTTTACATTATCATAAAGGATATGTCTCACAATAGACTGGGATAAATATTGTAAAAGGCAAGACTAATGCACAAAGTACATAAAATTCATAGAAATCATATCTATACATGGAACAAAGATAGGAAATGTACAAACTTATTTAGGACCTTTCCTTTCGGCACAAAGCAGAAATAAGGTATTGGATTAATATATTAATAATTATCAAATATTTAAGTCGGAAATAAACATCCACACGTTTGTGTCATCTTTACCGACATTATTGAACATCCAGTCCACTAAAAATAGCCATGGCATGTGCTTTATTAGCCTTACACACCTTTACTTTGTACAATCATACCCTTTCCCTTGGGGAGGTTCGCTCCTCTCTGGTTAAGGAGCAGTGCATCTTTGATCATGGTATTCCACAAAACAGAAGCGAAGCTTGCCGAGTTTCCAGAAACTACCGAGCCTCTACTTCTTTGGGGTTGCGAGACGGGGAATAGTCCCTCGGATCCTGGGTGGTGGTAAGGGGGGTAGTCCTCCTGGGTGAGGCTGGCCGGGCACTGCCAGCTGGCACAAGAGGCGGGGGCGCGCTTAGCGCGGCGGTAGGGGGCGTTCTGTTCAGAGGACCATTGTGTCCTGTAGAGGGGCTAAGTCTTGGGTATGGCATGCCTCCTAAGTGTGGCATAAAGGGGGGCATGTGGGGTAGATGGCCCTCCATCGGCGACTGGTGTAGCTGATGGAGGCGGGCCCTGTCAAGCTCCTCCCTCAGGTGGAGGCGCTCTCGTTCCTCCGCCTGTTGTCGCATCCTCTCGTGCTCCCTGCGCACCTCCAGGAGGTGCTCGTGGTGAGAGTAGTCGTGAGCCTCCCGTTCGCGGTAGGCGCGCTCTTGCTCGTACACGCTGGGGAAGCGGTGTCCTTGTTCGGCCCTGAGCTGGAAGTCCATGCGCCGCTGCAGGTCCAGGCTGCGGTAGGCCTCTCGAAGCGGGTCCCAGGGGAAGGCGGTGTGTGGCACGCGCTCCCGTCCTGCCAGCGGGCTCACCCCCATGAAGGGAGCCATACGGGCTCTGTCCAGTACATTGAGGCTGCCCATCTGAGGCATGGCACTCATGGATAGAGGAAGAGAGTGTGACATGGGGACACCGTGTAGGCCCGGTGTCGGGATGTCACTACCACGGGGCGAGGGAAGAGGAGGCTGCTGTGACAACGGTGGGTGGTGGTGGTGAGGGTTTCCTGGTTGGCTGACAGGTACAGGGAGGATCTGTACTGCAGGTTGGGGTGCTGGCTCTGAACTCACCACCATGACCTCTTGCTCCTCCTTTCTCTCCTCCTTAATCTTCATGTCATTTTTCACTTTGTGGAGGAGCTCTGCAGATGGAGGCTCCTTTCTCTCTATGTCCTTGATCGCAGACGGGAGCCCACCGGCTAGCTTCATGCTTTGCTCATTGATCATGGCCTTGGAGTAGGGCGAAGGCGTACGCTGCGTGGGTTTGATGGAGTCCTCTGAGGTCCGCCTCTCCAGCATCTCCTTCCCCGGCGAGCGGCTCTCCTTTACCTTTATGTCGGCTAGAGATGACTCCCTCTGGCGCTCTAGCAGCTCTTTCTCCGCCTCCCGGACGCGGTCTACACTGCCACTGTGATGCCGACCTGAATCGCTAGAGTTCTGACTGTTTGAGCGAATCAGACTGCTGATCTGGTAGCTGACTGGTGCCGAGGCAGGAGAAGAGCGGTTAGAGTGGCGGTTGCGATCCACGGAGTCCCTGTAACGGTACAACGGAACAACTTGTTGAATCAGCACATTATATTAAGCAGATTCTTTTCAATCAAATGATACTATTTTGGTTCCAACATAGTCTTCCAAAAAACAAAAAACAAACAAAAAAACAAATTTGTCGGCTTTCTCTAACTTTATCCTCATCTTAATTACCTTCTGCTTCTGAATTTCAGTCACCTCTACAATCTGCTAAACCCTTGCTTAGAGAAACTCTCCCAATTTCTTTTAGTCAACTTTTTTCGCACATCTGCTTTTAGTTTGCTTTGTGATGTAGCTTATTTACATATAGGAGGCAACTACAAATCACTTTACATGGACACTACGTCAGATTAATAGTTGGAGTTTCACATTTTTCAAGATCCAGTTGCTGTTCCATCATTTTGCGCTTTATCAAGTCCAGATATCCCCGAGGAACTTCACACTACATTCAGTCAATCACACATTCACACTCTGATGGTGGGAAGCTACAGGGCAGTAGCCACAGCTGCATAGACCGGCACCATCAGGTCCTCTGACCACCACCAGCAGGCAAGAGAAGTGTCCAGCGCAAGGACAAAAAGATGAAGATGGACGAAGCGGGGATTGATCTGGTAACCCAAATCTTGTAGTACTTTAGAGAGTTTGACCAATATCTAGTATTAATTTATACAAAGTCCCAAGTGTCTGAAAACAAAAGCCATCCGTCCTCTACCCACCTGTCCTTATCCTTCTCCTCTTTCCCGATGGACGAGTCTCTTTTCTCTCTGTCCCGTTCTCGCTCTCGCTCTCTGTCTCGCTCTCGGTCGTGGCTGTTGGCGGAACTGCTTCGCTCAGCCTCTCCGGTTTTGGGCCACTGCGGCGGGGTGGGGAAAGATGGCGGTGTGCGTCGCAGCCTGTTCCAGGTGTCGTGGTGGGGGCTGCCAAAAGTGGGCAGTCCTCCTGGCCCCTCCTTGGAACCAAACACACTATTGGACCCTGATGGTGGAAAAAAAGGAAGAAAGAAAGAAAGAAAGGAAGAAAGAAAGAAAGCAGACAGACATTGGACTCTCTAAGTTAATTGGGCACAAAACCTTCTTGAGGACACATAAGACGAGAAAGACTCGACAACAAAAGCTGCTTTTGTCTTTGTCTCTGGAGGTTCTCTCCCCGAAGCTGCTTGGAAGAGTTAGAGGTTAATGGCTCCCCACAACACAGGCTTTGCTTTGGGACTGAAGGGCTTCTCCCCCAACCCCAACACCCCCCCTTTCCCTCCTCTCCATTTTCTGCACCGGATGAACAGAGGAGACTCACTCGCCCTCTGGAGAAGAAAGCTGTGAAAAGCCAAGGGAGACCTTAGCATTCCACAGCATGTCTAGTCCAATCACATCCCATTTTCACAACAGGGTGACTGATTTGGCACACAGAAACAGGGGGGATAATGAAAACGAGAGGAAAACATAGAGGGAAGGATGCAGAGGGAGAAAAGAGAAAGCCCCTCCATGGAGATGCAAAAAGGGGGCTTGTCAAATAATTAATAGATGAATTGTCACCAAACAGCAAACCTAAGAGCGCCTGCTGGCAGCAGCGAAGTCAGATTAAAGCCAGGCTGTTGGAAACATCACTGATGGATGAAGTGGAGGCAGGGAGGAGCTTTGCTTTGCTTTGCTGTGTGTTGTACTGCTTTGTCGGGTCTCCCAGGGCCAGGGGTTTTTGGTTTGACACAGAAACTAGAGCTAAGTGTCTTTTTGCCTTCCCCTCCTCGCTCTCCCTGTTGCCTAACGCTTTCCTGCTCTGCTCTGTTCTGTGCTGTGCTTCTGGCCACAGGGGGCCCCGACTGAGAAGAGGGGAAGCCGGTGGAGGAGGAGAGAGCCGGGCAGCGCTTACCAAGCGAGGGGTTGCCTAATCCTCCGAAGGCACTGGTTGAAAGGTTGCCGAGGCCGCCAAAGGAACTGGAGCGACTGAAAGGATCTGCAAAATGCCAAACAGGGATTAGCAAGAGGGGGAGCCGGTTAGCAGTACTCACCCCGACACCAACCCGTTTTACTCAGCTTTTCTCTTACAAGCGAGTTTTTTTTTTCCTTTCTCCTTCTGTGTTTTTTTTTTTTTTTATTATTTTGTTAGCGCTGCCATCCTAACTCCCTGCCTGGTAAGTCGTATGGCAGCCAGGACGCAGGATTTACTGGCACTGACTGGAGCTTGATAGGGCAAGAGAAACAAATCTCCCTGATGTGGAAATTAGTTTGAATTTCTTGGAGCAATGTTGACGGTGGTCCGGTGCTGGACGGGGAAACTGAGAGCTAATTAAACTGAATATCTGGTGAATGATTGACTTCAGTGTAGCAGCTTGACCACTTACAGGGGGCAAAAAACATGTATGAATAACATTCATCAGTCGATTTTAAATGAATAATCCCCCCCCGAAAAAAAGCTGAAATTATTAGAATGTTTCATTTCATTTTATTTATTTTCTTCAGATAAAAAATTATTTGATCTTCAGTTTATTGAATGACATCAATTGGTAACTCTAGGTCCAAATAAGCTCTCTGTAATAAAAAAAAAGAAATAAATGAAGTACAATAAATGTAAAATCCAGTCTGTTTCTGTAAAAGACAAAATTTATGCTGCACAGAAAATAGTGTAACATAGTCTCTGTCTGGAGGCCATGTTAGTGTTTATGAGCCCAGACGGAGTTATACCAGATACATCCATGAGCTGCGTGTCTCCTTAAAAAATATACAACAGCTCGTGGTCAATAGGATCATTAAAACCAAAGCTGAGATCCAAACTTTATCTATCTGCGATTTGAATGACGCCCTGGTGGCTTTTTTTTTTTTTTACCCCATGTTCAAACCCGAGTCAAAAAACGGGGAGAATGAGCAGGGAATGCATGGAGAGAAAGAGGAGATATATGGTCAAACGATTGTGAATGTGCGGTTACTTACACTTACCTGCCAAATGGCTTGGAGGCAGGAAGCCACTGGGGTGGGGGGCGGGGCCGTACGGGGAGGGTGCTGGGTGTGCAGAGCCTATCAACACAGACGCACTCACATTATTCAGTAATATGGGAATTTAATCTCTAAGAAACTCCCTTCAAAACAAGTCTTGTTTAGTATAAATGTAGGTTAGTTGCTGTGGGAGATTTAAATCCAATATCAAAAACATAACAGGGGTTTAATCCTAATGTTGTTATTTTATGTTGTTTTTTTTTAACCTTTAAACCTTTTATGCAGAAAAAGGAAAAAAAGGCAGTGGTGCGCTAGCAACAATCCTTACATGTTCCTATTTCCCACTGATCATTTATCAGCTAAACAATTCTTTGTAGGTAATCACATAATGCAAACATAAAGATGGTAACAAAGTAACAAAAAAAAGACATTTGCATAAACAATTGTCATTTGTCAGATTAGAATTATTTTAAGACCAAGATTTACTCTAAATGAAAAACACCAAAGGAGTTCAAGTGCAGGTAAGATGTTGACGACAGAAATATTCCACAGAAACCCGTTAAAAAGAAAAAAAAAATCTTGATCTATTCCTACGCTAAGAAGTAATAAAATGTGAATAAATGCAAAAACATGTTGAACACAGAGTCAACGCGGGCTGCCGTTCACATTTCCCTTTTATTGCCGCGGTTACGTGTTTGTGCTTGAACCTGCAGCGGCACGGCAAGGTCAGGTTTTGAATGCACAACTAAATGGCTTCTTTTACAAAACATTGTTACTATCAACCACATCTCATGAATTGTTAATGAAAGAGCCAATTATATGAATGCCTCTGACAAACCACAGCATAATTACCAGTCAAAGGGCATTCTCCTTTCTGCTGTAGCCCCCCCACCCGCCCCAACGCAGGGCAAATCAGTCAATTACCTATCTGAGAGTCATGCATATTCATAGACAAATCTGATTTCCTTTACTGGCAAAACATTTGCTGAAAAAGCCCTATAATTAACCAAACACTACACGAGAGGAAAAATACCCACTCCGTTTCATCAGCATGTTTTTTTTTTTGTTTTTTTTTTAAATGAAATTAGAAATTCTTATTTGCATAAAGGCAGAAAAGCTTCAGTAATAAGATCACTTGTGATTTTTTTACATTTAGGTTTTAGGAAATCAGCTGACCTGTGGAGGGGAACAGGGGTCGTGCCAGGTCGTGGGGATAGGGGAAGCCTGGGAAGACTCCTGGGGCCGGAGGTCGACTGAACAGGTCCAGCTTCCCGTTCATGTCCAGCTTGTGGGGGTCGAGCTGCATCTGCTGTAATTCAAAGAGGCAGAGACGACGACAGTCAGACAAAGGAAAACTAGGCCAGCGGATAACGGCGGGCGAGGCATTTCCAGTGACACAGCAGGCGGTTTATTCGTTTTTCGCTGCGTTTCTCCAGTTCCGGCTAGCTCTGTCAAACCATCCATGCAAGCTGATTAGGAGCAATAAATCCTTGATGACAAAGATCCAAAGGCCGAAGAAAGCCTTTGAATCAAAATCTAACTAATAAATATAAAAAAAAACTCCAGATAAAATTGTTATCGGCAATAATGTTAGAATACATTACATTATTCTAACATTAAAAGGTAAAATGTAGTTTTATAGTGTATATGTTAGTGATATTAATATTACTATAGTCATTAGAAGAAGGAATAATTTGATGTTTCCTGTTTTAAATATAAACATTTAGATCATTTTTACTTTGGTTTACATGTTTTGCGTAGATACAATGAACCCAAAGTATTCATGATCATCAGTTACCAGCTCTGCCTAGTCTTTTCAAACCAGCGGCTCGTTCGTGGGTAATTTATTCTTAGCATATGTAATCTCTGTGTATAGTAGGTGATTATTTAACAATCACTGCTATGTGTCTGGTTTGACATGACGATAAATCTTCTGGAAGACAGAACGGTCCGTCTCACGCACCTTCATTTTCTGCTGGTGGTGGTAGATCTGCCATGCAATCTGGACATGTACCGCGCACCACTTGCCAGGTTTCTAAAAATTTGAAGAGAAACTACAGTCAGCGTCCTGGCTTTAATTTAGCGAGCTAAAAAAAAATTAAAAATCAATGCTGGCATTAGGAATTTCTGGCCAGACGACAAAGCAGAAGTCAGAAATTTTAACCAGGCAACCAATTTAGAAATATGTATCCCTGGCTTGAACCCAGTACGGAGCTTATGCTTAACCCCGATACTCCAAAGCCCAGCATCAGCTTGACTGGGATTGTACATGAGACTTTGTGGCCTGGCCAGAGAACTAAAGGGTTTTAGATAAATCAACAAATGTGTCAACTCACCCTAACAGATGTCCTGAATGGATCACTCATCTGTATGGACAACAGAGGATCATTAATAACAGAAATATAGACATGTCAAAGCAGGTTTAATGTTTAGACTCATAAAATACAAGTTTCTAAAGACGCTAAGACTTATGGTGCGTTCCATTTGCAGTCAGAAAAATCAACTGGAAAGCCCACTGGAGTAAAAAATTCGGAGTAACTCTGACGACCTCCAGTGAGGACTTTTATGGCCGACTTTACGTTTCAATATGGCCGCTGGCCACATCAACAGTAGTAAGCTGTGGTGGAAACATGCTTATTTTACAAGAGACACTTGTAAAATAAAATCAACGTTTCCAATAGCAAATGTAACTGAACAAATTAAAAAGTGGCGTTCGCTTAAAACGATGTTCATAAGCGGTACTGCAAACAACCTCTACTTGCGCGCCGCCATGTTGAAATCCCGATTTCTCCGACTACATCAACCGGAACGTTATTACCTCAAACGTTTCTGACTCCGACTTCTGAGGTAAGTGGAACGCACCCGATAGTTTCGCTTGTTGTGTGTGTTTGGCGTTCACCAGAAGCACTACAGCAGAATGATGGCGGCCATGCTTACCCGGGGATCCTTCTGTAGAAGTGTGTGAGGAACGGCTCCAGGACGCGCTGCTACGTCAATGGGATTAGAAGCCTGACAGAAACAACAGAAAAGATGCTCGGTATTAAAAACAAGCCAGAAATACAGTAGACAAAAACTAGACGTTAGCAACCTAATGTGTTCTTTGAAGATTATTGTGATCTAGGCGTGTTCAATGTGGATTTCTTGAACTCAGCAGGTGTACTCAGCTGTTCCCTGAGTGGATTAGTGCATTTCTACTTGGGTGTTTCTTGTTGATCATTTTCTTGTTGCCAGTTTTTCTGTTGCTTTTAATTTCAAGCTTCTGTAAAGCATGACTGGAAATGCAATGGGAGATTTAAGGCTTTTGACCAGATTTGGCAGATTTCTTTGGTTTGACCGGCCCTGTCTGATGAAACTGTGCATAAGAGCGAGCTCCCATGGTCACACAGTCACACAGAGATTATTTTAATCTCTGTAAAATAATCTACAGAGATTATTTTACAAGACAAAGAAGACCTGAAGTTAGCCGTTTTCAGCTTTGTTGAGGTATCTGAAAATAAACGCACCAAGAAGTTATTTAGCAAAAAAACTATTTTATCGTATTGGCATGTCGGCTGTTTATTCAGGCTACTAAATCAGAGAGCTACAATTTAGTGTTTGCTGGTCATTTGGATCCAGTTCATACTTGGTTGTTTTGTAATTGAATCAGATGTTTTGCCAAACTCTGAGATGTTTCATCAGATTGGTGAAATGGCAGATGTACACAGAACCAACTGGAAGGTTGAACATATAACAGGAAAGTTGACCTATTTTAACCATTTAAACCTTCAACCTGCCCTGTTTAAGGAACCTTGGAAACCAGAGAGCTAATGTCAAAGTCTGCATGCTCTGGGAAAAAGCACATTAAGTCACATATTTGCTTTAGCAATGCTAATCAGGCTAACCAGACATCTAAGACAGTAAAGATGGTTTGAAATGTCAGTTCCTGGTTATTTTGTTTTTATTTTAACTGAGTCATTGTAATTGTTATTATATATGCATATGTTGTTTGTTACCATGGTTTCTTGATTTTGCTTTGTTTTTCTCTTTCTGCAGGTGTAGGAGCAGACTCCTCTATAATCTCCTTTCCCTTTAGACATTTCTCACATTTTTCTTTTCGAAATTTTATGACAAGGTAGAGTGTTGGCTTTGCTCCTAATAGGAAATATTTTTATTCATTTTTTACTTCTACTGGTTTATTATATCCTCTATTTTTTTAGGTAAATTATCTTAAGATGAGAAACATATTTTTAACACACAAGGCCATTCAGGCAGCAGTTAATACATTTTCCAATGTAATTAACACACCATTTACATAAAAAATGAAAATAAGTCCAATTAAATGCTTCATTCATGTTTACTTTTGCAAAAAAAAAAAAAAAAAAAATTCACTTGGGAAATAAAACCTCATGATTTACTTTGAGGTTCAATGACTTTGGAACGAGGTGTGCCAAACGCAAAATCTTTCCAAAAATCACAGTGTGATCCTCCAGATTTATGTCACCAGGATAAATATCAAACCCTGGCCTTCCTCAGTAACACTAAAGCTCCCTAATCCGTAATTACTGCTACTATATAGCTGATGCTAATATAAACCAAAAAGAAAGAAAGAAAAAAAACCTCAAGCTCATCTCCAAGAATACTTAGCAGGGGCTTTGTGTAAGAGCCTTGCTTGGACCATCTGGAGCGGTCTTCGACAGAAGGGTCCCTCAGTGCCTGAGCCAGCTGGGACCAGGGCCAGCGGATTTGGGCCAGCTTTGATTGGTGTCTTCCTCCAGGTCACAGCCTCTGAGTATATGTCAGACAGACTCGCCCGGCCTAACCCTTCACATCCCCTCCCTGATTCCCCCTCTGGTTTCACTGAATAGCAATTTGTCTATCTTGACCTGGTCGGGACTCAGTTAGTGACGTTACACAAGCATTTGTAAGACTGGAAGTACTGAGTTTACTCTATTAAACGGATAAAAATGCAACAAAACCATATTTCTTGTCTGACCTCATCGGATGAAACAGATTTAGGTCATCACTTTGGGTTGTGTTTAAAACTCTTATTAAAAAGAGGAAGCGGTTCTTGAATTGGCCGGTTTTGTTGACTACATTGAGAATTAATGACTCTAGCTCAGTGTATGTCAAAATACAACCATGAATTTTCTTTTTTGTTTCTTTCGACATGTGATAGCTTTGGTTAGGAACCAGTTTTGACATCGGCTTAGGTTCTATTAATTATAGTAATATTAGAGAATTGAGTAGAAATATCCCGTAATTTCTGTGCAACAGCAGCAAAATGTCAAGCAATAACAGGAAACAGACTCTCACAAAGATAGAATATAAAATAATATATATTTATACATTGAAAAAACAGAAGAATAAAATTGCTGTAACTAAGGGAAAAATTTCCACATAAATGCTGTGTAGTTACTGTATATAAAAAAATCCATTATTATTCAAGTATTTGTAAGATGTAAACAGAAAGTTCAGAGTTCTCTCCATTTTATGGAAAAGAATGTAACAAAACTAAACCAGGGCATCTGCGGGTCACAACGGGTTACATCTACGCTCACGGCTCATGTTTTGCATCGTGAGAGGAAGTAGTTCTTGAGTTGACCTGTTGTGTTAGCATAGCGCATCTGGAAAGTAAAAACCCATGCATTTCCTCTCGGAACTGTGCAGTCGCTAGTTTGTGTGCATGCTTCCAGGTATTCCCGGCCTGTTTCGTAGCCTCTGGGTTAAGGGCGGGGATGTGGGTCTGACCTTAGGCTGGAAGGCTCCTTGCAGCGAGCTGAAGGGTCCTGAGTGCGGGAGCAGCGGGGGCATGCCTGGCATGGTCGGGGGATAGGAGGGGAAGAACTGGGAGGACAGAGGGAGGGATGGAGGGAGGGAAACGAAGAAATAAAAATAAAATAAAATAAACAACACACAAAATCATACAGAGACTCGTACAGGACGCGAGCGATTCAGCACACGCAAAGCCACGGCCGCCATCAATGCCCCCACGGCAACATTCAAATATGCCAAATATTTGATTTGCCAAATGCAAAACACATATTTATATTAGAATGACAGAGGAAACTCACATTTGAATGTCTGATGAACGGATTGTCCAGTTTGGGGGTGTATTTGTCGAACTGGGGGAGAAGAAGAGAAGAACAGAATTAGGGAGAGTCTCACACGGATATTTCTACAGTGCAAAACATGACAAACATGTGCAGCTGGTCAAATTCAGACACATATTTATAATGATATTGATAAAAAAAGTCCAGGAGGTAAAGCAGCTGGCTTGCACTGGCCACGGATTTCATTAAACAACATGGCAAAGCTTGATTTTCCAATTAAAAGTACAGTCATGGGGATCAAATTATGTTGAAGTCAGAGTAATATTTAAAGAAAAAAAAATATATACTTTTAATACTTTTTTTTGACAACATACACTACTGATAAGCACAGAAAGCGAGTAGCTTTGGCTTCTTCCCCGGCGTTTGAAAAAGCACATCTCAAATTAAATTTGGTCAAAAGGCAGGTCTGTGCACAACATCATGAGCAGATTACATGAGCAGCATGAGTCTCATTTGACTGAAACTAAATGAAGCCATTTGCAATGGTTAGGAGTCAATTTAGGCTGGATCAGCATGAAACTGACAACGTTTCACGGAGGACGCGAAGTGAAGAAACCCTTCCTGTGTCACGGCTTGAGCCAATTAGAGTCATTGCAGCCGGATTTTAGCATAAAAAAAAAAAAAACATAAAATAAAATCTGTGGTTTTATGCTGGAAAAGAAAAAATGTCTCCAATCATTTCCCGAACGCATGTGAAGCCAAGCGGGAGACACATGAATGGCGGACCTTGTATTTTGGTTGGCGCGCACCAACACTGGTCTTCTATTTTGAAATTTGCTCATTACAGGAAACGGTAGCTTGTGCGCACTCCGCAAACATACAAGCCGTTTGCAGGTAGTTTTAGAGAGTGCTGCTGTAAAGCCCTCTCGGCGTACAGGATTTAAAATCGTTAAATCAAAGGGCTACGAATCAGATTCCAGGGTCGGGCCGGGAGTTTTCGTTTTTGGTTGCCTTCTGTCACATCCGAACCTGAAGCGGCAGAGCAGACGCAGCCGAAGCCGAGTCTGGGGGGGTCGATTCAGAGAGGGGGGGAGGGAAAAAAAAAAAAAAAGCAGAGCTCATTAAACAGCTGCTCTGCATTTCTGAGGGGTGCAGCTTGTTTAATGTTTGACACTGAAAAAGAATGCCGGACGCTTTATGGCCTTGTAAAAGACAAAAAAAAAAAAGAAAAGAAAAGGAAAACACAAAGTCTGGCCTTTATAATTTATGGTAGCTGTCACGGATTTATGGCAAACATCTTTGCCAAATTAAACCTTAATACTTCCATCTTATAACAATTCGGGAGATTCCTCGTTCAAAGGCGTGGTGGTGGTGGGGGGGAGGCGCGGCCGGTCGCTGCTACCATTTGGCAAGCCAGCTGCTTGAGGGCGTAAAGCAATAAACAAACATAGAAGCTTCATAATTTCATTAATTACAGTCATTAGCCAAAGGCTGTTGCATAGTTTAATTGACTCGGGGCATCAAGAGAACACAAAAAACAACAACAAAATAAAAAATAAATAAAAAAATGAGAGAGAGAAAATAATGAGGAAACACTGCTTCTGTCCTTTCACAGAAAAACAACGACATCATCATGAATCTTGTTTCTCTAAGGGAATAAAAACTATTTTTCAGAGCAAAGTGAAACAAAAAAAATGTAAATTCTCCATGAAAAAGGACAAAAAGGGGCTGTCGGGTGTAATAAAATGAAACTGAGGGGTGGGGGGGGGGAGAAAAAGAAAAAAAAAATCACTCCTTTCATGATCAAAGGGACGACTTGCAAACTGCACCATAATTCCAAACCATGTCAGGAATGAGCAGCAGACCAGATAACAAAATAATAAGGAAAAAAAAAAAAAAAAAAAAAAAAAAAAAGAGTGTTGGCTCGGGAAAACCTGCTGCACGCTCTCTCTGTAGTTTTCCCGAGTCTGCGGCGTAAACACCAGCACTTTGATTTCTAATGTACAGGATGGGAATAATCTTTGTAAGAGGCCTTAATGGGACCGCAGGCTCTTAATCAGAAGGTCACAGAGTGATGGATTACATCTATTAAACTAATGCCGAAAAGCTACAAACAGGGGACCCATCTGAGAAGGCTGCCGGAGATCGGCTGTGTGCTGGAAATGATGAATGAACAGTTATAATCTGAGAGCTGCCAGTGTTGCAACCCCGCCGGCCCCAACCCCCTCCCTCCCTCTCTCTCTCTGAATTGATGGCAGTCAAGGCAAGGAAGCAATTAGAAAAGTTATCAAAACAGTTTGGCGGTGATGTCATCAGCCTTTATCTGCAATGAAGTCATTTTGACTGAGAGCGAAGCTTTGAATTTAAAACTAAAGACATAAATGCACAAACACATACAAGAGGAAAAATAGCATAAATTAATTTTCCCCCACATAGAAGCCATGTAATCTGCAGGAATGCTTCCACACACACACACACACAGACACACACACACACAGAGAGAAAGAGTTGTTTAATGGGCCTTTCGTTGCTCTTTGCGAACGCTTCCATATGCAAACAATTGAGAGAAAGAAAAAGAGAGAGAAAAAAAAGAAAAAAAAAAACGGCTTCGGGGCATTTCTGCTGTTTGATCTGCAAAAATCTTAAGTGCAAGTTAGAGGGAAGACGAGGGTTTAAATGAAATTAGCCTGTGGAGTTCTGTAAAAGCGCGGCACGGCGCTGGCGTGGGCGTGCCGCTCTCCGGAAAGTTCCTCTGGAATATTGTTCATCGAAAGAACGCGGCGTTCCGGGGAGAACGGTTGAAAGAAAGCAGGGAGAAATGTGCAATTCATAAAAGCTTTGGGATGTTATCTGGTGAAAAAAAAAAAGTTAATTGAAGAAAAGATAATAATAATTAAAAAAAAAAAAAGAGGAGCGCATTGAAGAGGAGATTCGAGGAGGTGCGACAGGTGAGTTGGTTGGAGGTTTACGGGTGGAAGGGGGGAGAAGCAGGTGGATGTGGGGGGGCTTTTCTTGTTACTTATCCTCACATTTCTGGCTTGGGTACGCACCATGGGGGGTGCGGTGGGCGGGGTGAGGATGGCGGCCGGGGGCAGACTGGCGGGGAAGGGCGTGAAGGTGTGCTGATGGGTGTGTTGGTGCTGGTGCATGTGCTGGTGTTGGTGAAACTCGGCCCTCAGGAGCGACACGGGGGCCAGCGGCGAAGCGGACGGCCCCCGGCCCCGCTCCGAACTCTGAACCAGGAAGCGGTTGTTCAGCTCCTGCCTCAGGAGGTCATGCTCTGCAAGAAAGGAGAGCGAGGAAAACCAAAAAAAAAAAAAAAAAAAAAAAAAGAACAAAAAAAGGAAGAAATAAAGAAAATAAAAAGGAAAGGAAAGAAAAAAAAAAGATGGGAGGCGGGGAAAGGAAAGGAGTAAGGGGGTTGGGGGGGGGACACAAGAAAAAAAAAAGGCACGAGCGCCCAGTCAGTCTTCACAACAAGGGTAGAAGAAAGAAAATAGTCACCTGGCATTCTCTGTTTCTCCAGCTCATGCTGTGAGGGTTTTCTACGTGGGGACTCATTGGTGGTGGTAAGAGAGTTGCCTGTGACAATGTGCCAATCAGAATCCCCGAATGAGGCTGGCAATACATGATTGGTTGGTTGAATGATATCAACAGGCTGGTATCTAAAGACAAGAGAGAACCAAGAGTCATCCCAGCAGAAAACACACACTCTTGCCCTCTAGGTCAGAAAAGCACAACTGGTTTTTGGTGCCTTGCAAAAGTATTCGTACCCCTGGAATATACATATATGTATATATATTTTTTTTTCATCCACATTTTGTCACACTACAACCTTTTATTTGGTATAAACCACAAAGTATTAGTGAAGCGGAAGGAAGGGGATTATTAAGGTAATAAAAAAAAATCTTGTGCATTTGTACTTATTTCCCTTTACTCCAATCCTCCACAATAAATTCCAGTGCCTTAAGAAGCCACTAATTTGTAAAGAGAGTTTAACTTTATGTATTGTAATCTGAATATACAGCTCTGGAAAAAATTGAGACCATGTAAAATGATCAGTTTCTCTGATTTTACTCTTAATATATGTTTGAGTAAAATTAACATTGTTGTTTTATTCTATGAACTACTGACAACATGTCTCTGAAATTCCAAGCAAAGATTTAGTATTTATTTGCAGAACAAGTTCATATTCATTTCGAAAGAACAATGCTAATGTTTGGTGGAATAACCATGAGGTTTTCAATGGGCTTCAGTGCAGTGGACTCTTAATTTTTCCCCCAGAGCTGTATATTTAGCTATTTTGTGAAGAGGTTTGTTCAAGAACAAATCAGTCAGAACAAGGAAAAGTTGTGATAAAGTTTAGAGATTATTTAGTTTATAAAGCAATATTCCAAGAAAGCTAATCAGAAAAGAAGCTAATGCTGTTTGCCACAAATTATGAATAGGAGATGCAAAAATGAAGGAAGAAGGTGTCCTGGTCCGATGAGACTAACACTAAATTTTACGGTAGATACCCTGTAGACACCTTCTTATTTGGATCAAAGGATCCCCACACTAGAGTGGGCCAATTTCCAATATAAAAATCTGTGGCAAGGCTTTAAAACTGATGCATGCTGATGCTCTCCATCCAATCTGACTAAAATCTTGACGTTTTGCAAAAAGCAATGGGCAACAATTTAAGTCTTGAGATGGGGTGAACGGTGACAGAGGTTTAACTCAAGAGACTTAGAGCTGAATTTTCAGCAAAAAGTGGTTTTACAAGTAACAACTGAGGAGGGGTGGGTTTGGGGGGAAAAGGCTACAAATGCACACCAAACCTTTCAGATTTTCTTTGTAAAAGCCTTGTACCATTTTCCTTCCACTTCACAGTCATGATAGAAGTTTGTAGTTGTAGTGTGACGACACGCAAGAAAGACCAAAGGGTGGGAACACTTTTGCAAGGCAACGTATATGTATATATGTATATAGAGATTTTTTTTAGGGGGCAGACACCCATCATCACTGGAGACTCCATTTGTTTATTTCACAAATTTGTGCCCCATGTGTTTTTTTTTTTTTGGTAATAAAATAGTTATAGTCTGTATCGAGTTTTAAAAGGATGCAAATCACACAGTTTTGGCAGGAATTTTGAGAGAGCACCTTGATTCACTTAAAGCAGCGCTCTCGCTGATTTCTAAAGTCTCCAGCTGGGATGGCGGTCCAGTCGACATTTTTTTCAATGCTTTCTTAACTGTGACCTTATATGACCTTTCTTCCAATGCAAACATGTAAAAATACAGTCCATCTACTGGTGATGCTCCATCAAACCAATGTTTACAACATGTTTATGATGCCTAAGAAGGATTCCTGTATGCTGAAGGGTGATTATGTGGAATCATTTGGTGCGTGTTTCCGGTTGAAAATCTAGACTAAACTTGTTGATGTTAGCAGTGCTAATCTTAAAGATGGCTGCTGGCCTTCAGGGAAGATAATTAGGTGCCTTATTCTTTCTACCTACTAGAGTTTCTACTTCATCAACTTTAACATGTTATTTTCGAAATAGATTTATTTTCCTGTCCCCCCTGTGAGGACTGTGGGAAACCAATTAAAATCTCTAAAAACTGGAGAGAATACTGAAAGCAATGTTTCCATCACAAGGTAAACCAAAAGCAAAGTGTGTTCCAGATAAACACCAGCGGCCATGAGTAGGGCCTTGTACGCTGAAGAAACGGCCTCTTTATATAAACTCACTGATGGAGAGATAAACAGTGGGTTCTGGTAGATTTTAGCTACTTAAAAAATCCACACAAATCATTTCAGAAGTGGGGAAAAAAATTAAAATAATAATAAACAAGTACTTACCAGAGAAGTCCACAATACATTACTTTGTTTTCAGCCCAATAAGACATACTTATTGACTGTCGGCTGAGTGTGCATACATCCCTGCTCTTCTATTGTGTAATACAGGCAGGTTTAGGGAAAATGAACATTAAATCTTCTCTATGCTACATGGCTATTAAAAAATTAGAACTTTTTTTTTTAAACTAAAAGTAACATTAGGACCCTACATCTGCAGTGCCTTGCAATTTCACTAATATAGCTTCCACTATAAATTCTACTAGTTTCATAACCACAAACTTCAAGTTATTTTATGAGGACTTAAACACAAAGTAAAGCACAATACTGGGGAAGGGAAACAAAGTTATAAGTTTTTTTTTTTTTTTTTTTTAACAAATTAAGATTTTAAAAGTATTCAAGCCTTTTGAGTCGATACTTTTAACAATTTTTCAGAATAATTTCAGCTGTTGGGTTACTGTCGTATATTCTCGATTGGACTTAGGCCAGAACTTTGACTAAATTGTTGTGACACATAAATATAGCTACTTTTTAAAACTTTATGCATAGAAAAACTATATTTCTAAGCCATAATGAGTTATATATGTATAAATTAGATAATAAACCCACAAACTATCGTATAGTGCTTGAAGGGGCAGTATTATACGTTTCCCAGCCACATAGTGCCATTTTAAAGCATGATCAAGTAACTATGTTACCTTCAGTTGTTGTAAAAATGCTAAATATACCAAAAATGACTGAAAATAAATTTTACTTCTTTATTTATTTTTTTAAGGTTTTGTTGGCTCTAGTGGCCTTTATTTGAAAGTAGTTTGACAGGAAAGAGGATTATGCGAGAGGGGGAAGATATGTGGCAAATGTCACCAGGCTGGGAATTGAACCTGCAACCACAGACATGAGGACTAAGGCCTCAATACATGGGTTGTGCTTTGCCCCTGCGCCACCACAGCACCCCTTTCACTTTGTTATTTAACACTTTGAAATTGGACCTCTGTCTCTTTAAGAAATTTCTGCTCTCTTTAACACTCTGCCTTCAGGAAGTCATCACAGTATTAATCATTTAACAATGTTTTTACCAGTGTTGCACAAAAGAAGTAGCTCCTATACAACATATATTTTTAGAGTGTAATAAGTATGCTAATGAAAGAGAGGTGTTAATTAGAAATTTAGATACAATTAAAAGTAAGTTAGATATAAGGGAATCGCTTCAGAGATCATCTGGGGATGTGGTATTTAGCAGTATTTTATTTTAATTTTATTTTTTTAAGAAGAACGGGTGTTTTGGGGAGATTGTAGTAGTGAAAGCAAATGATTCGTACTCCAATCTGGAAGGTGGCGGTAATGCACCAAAACGTTGTTTGCCTACCGCCACAAAAAAGAGAAGAAGAAGCTCCTTTAATGAGCTCAGCAAATGTGCAGGTGTTACTAATTATTGCCATCTAGTCTGAAGGAGCCGAGTGAGGAAGTCAGCTAAAGGATTTCTCAAACATGCATGGAAGAATCAAGGTAACACTCCAGGTATGTTTTTGATTAGGAACCAACACTATAACATGATTTTCCATAATACTGCCCCTTTAAGAAAAGCTACATGTATCTTGCCTTTCAATTTCCACCCCGTTATTTGTTACTTTGTGTTACATAAAGTACCAGTAAAATAAAGTGAAGCTTGTGGTTGTAATGTGAGAGAATGCAAAATAAAAGTTATGGCACAAATTCAAATTTTTTTGGCTGCAATTACATAAGTTTGACAGATAAGAAGTAGCATTGAAGCTAGCACCAAGCATGTGAGGTGTGTGGCTTTACCTGGGTAGGGGGTGCCAGCGGGGTGTCCAGGCACCACTAAACTGTTGGTCGGTAAGGTCGGCGGTGGCGGCAGTGTGGCTGGGGTTGCAAACATGGCCGAATGGCGATGGGCTGGACTCCGTAGGGAGGAATAGTGCGAGGTAGAGAGGTTTGCTATGGACAGAGGCAAGGCAGGGGCTGAGGACGGGAGCCCGCTGAGGTGGTGGTGAGGGGACGGGGGCAAGTGCTGCTTGGCGAGACCCAGTGGACTGCTGCTGTGGCTGTAGAGTCAACAGGAAAGGTAATGATTATTTACAGAAATAGCAAACACAGTCTTCAGCCAGAATGCATTTCTCAATGAGTAGCGGAGAAATTTCCTAAAAGCTTCAGTTTTCAGAAAGACTTCTAACTGCTAAATCCGGCCGCAGCAGACGGCGTGTTCTGAATGGACAGGGTGCAACAGGAAGCAGTGAGCTCAGCAGTAAAGATCAATAGCAAAACAGCAAATCGTCCAGCTGCTTTTGTCGTCTCCAGAGGCGGAGCAGAGCGCATGAGAGAAATCAATAATTGCATAATTCAGAAGTGTCTCTTGGTTAATTTTATGTTAATTGTGTTACCAGCATAAGTAGTTTGCTACATTTTGAAAGGTAAACAAAAAATTTAGCAGCTCAGCAAATCTCAGGTCGCCATCTTAATCTGTTCAGATGCCACGCCCACTGGAATGGAAAAGACATTTTTCTGGGTTTTGCTTACTGAACTTGTCATTTGCATGTTGCTTGTTACTGATTAGTTAATTGTTAACCATAATTCTTGTAGTGATTGACAACATTTTGGAAGTCAAGTCATTCTAACCTTGTTTGCACAACCTCTGTTTGCTTTTAGCAAGACTAATTACTCATTGTCCAGGGAAAACAGATGAAAAATGGCCTTCTGGCCAATTCTGGCACATTCACAAAAATGTTAATTATTGTGCATTGTTCCGACCAAATAAATGAAATTAAAATAAATTTCGGACTCTCAACATCAGAAAAGGACGAGCATGGCTATGAAACCACAGGAGGGAAGGAGTAAGTGTCTGTTTTCTGTCAAATATATATATTTATGTTCATTCTAGGCTACAAAAAGTGCTCTAAGTATAATTTGAAGTATTTCAAGTGATAGTATTTGAAGTTATTTTTGAAAATATTAAATTGTAGGATTTTTTTCTAAATTAAATGTCCATCCCAATGGACCTCAGGAGTTTGGCTACATTATTCAACACTTAATTATTTAGTGCAACCATGCAAAGAAAAACGTATCTTTAGGGATCGTAAGGCTAAATTGTAGTTTCGAAATTATTTTACATTTTGCTTTTTCTTAATTGAGTATAAACTTTAATACTTGCTTGAACTGTAAGAAAATGGAAAGATATCTGAGCTTGGCTGCTTGGATTTAAGAAATAAGGAAAGTGAGAACAAGAGTTGAGAAATAGAGCAAGACCAGATTTTGAGCCCAGAAAAAAATATCAGGTCTGCAGGGGTTAAAAGTTAAGATCTGCCCACTGTATATGTACAGTATGTATGTTTATGAGTGTACTTGCGCAGGTTTGTGAGTTTGTCATAAACCTGTAGTGTTTCCTCTCTAAATTCTCACCCAGAGTCCCACTGTTTTTTTTTTTTTTTTTTTTTTTTTTCATGGTTGTACCACCAAAGGCGACGATTGCGCTTTAAATTACCTGATGTCGTGGAGGCTGTTGTACTGCAGAGGGTGGTGCACCTGGTGGCTGATCACTGGCCGGCCGTGGTGAGGCGGGGGCGGGAGCACACGGGGCTCCGGGTGTGAGTGCGGGTGAGGGAGGTGAGGTGGGGCGTGGGGCGGCGCCTTCAGCAGGGGCGGGGTCGGGACAGGGGGCGGAGGCTGCTGCTCCTTCTTGACGCTGAGGGGCGGTGGGGTGGGAAGGCGCGAGCCGCGAGGCTCAGGGGGGGCTGCCGCCGCTGCGAGCGCCGGGGAGCCCGTCGGTGCCGAAGCCGGGGTGGGGCTGGGCACGGGCGGTGCGAAGGGCACCTCAATGTTGCTCTGCTCCTGGCTGCGCTGGAGTCCTGACACTTTGGCGGAGCCACAAGTCTTGGACACGGAGCTCTCATTCGCTGGCACACCTGAGGAGGAGACGGCCAAAAATAATCAACATCAACATTCAAATTGAACTCAACTGATTTTAAGTCAAGTTTATTTGAATGGCACATTTCAGCAACAAGGCAGTTCCTCTTGCTTTACACCATAAAAATATAAAGTCACCAATTATGAAACAAGCAATAAATACTACATTTTGTCAAATACCACCATCAAGCAAACAAACATCAAATATGTTGATCAGTGTTCCAGTTGTTAAACAGCTGAAGGTTTTTAGCCTTGATTTGTATATTCAACAGCTTTCAGTGAAATGAGTAAAGATTTCTCAGCACAATAACCTTTCAGCTCCCCTTGCTATCTTCTGCAGGACCTTCTTGTCTGCCATGTTGCAAATACACACTCAACGGCTTCCTTATCAGGTCAGATTGTTCCGCTGCTTGGTAACACAGATGACAAATCAGCCAATCACATGGCATCAACTGAATCTCTTAAGTTAAAAACAAAACAAGTAATAAGTGACTTTGAACATGGCATACCAGACAGGTTGATTCATAACCATCTCTCAAAGAGCGTTCTCTTTGAGAGATGGTTATGAATCAACCTGCCTGGAATCCAGAGAGCAGGAGTTGTGTGGATGAAAGAAAAAAAATCTTTTCAGAACTCAAGGAAGAATGGCTGATAGCTGACAGGAAGCCATCAGCTGCTACCACTGTACCTTTGTTACATACAGCAAGGTGATGCATCGTGTCACAAAGCTCAAATCAAATCAGGGTAGTGTCTGTGGAATGTGGTCAAACTGGATATCTGCATCATGGACGTGCAGCCAGAAAGTCTGGAGAAGCTGCATGATGCTATCATGTCATTACTGGCAAAATGTTCCTGGTACTTCTGTTGGTACGGTACTTCTGAAAGCAAAACGGGAATCCAACCCGGTACTAAAAAGGTTCGTTTAATACAGTGGGAGGTGAGTGTACAATTTTTTAAGTGAGCAGAAAAATTAACCCACATTATTAAAAGATTCCAATAGTCACAAAAGAGTTCTCCAGCTGTGCGTCGCTGAAGAAATTATAGCTAATCAATGAGTCTCCATGATGGAGTAAAAAGGACGCCCCTCTCCTCCTTCCCAGCACCGCTCCAGTGTCCTCTGAGCAAGGTTCCCCTTGTTTCCTCTCCCTAGGTTCCATTAAGTGTTTAATCAGGTCATTTTCATGCTTGACTATAATCAGATGATCCAATTTCTTCCTGCGATCAAGTCAGTATGAATAAATCACAGCTAATTAAAGTTAAATGTCAGCGCCCATTCAGGGCTTTGCTGAGCACACAATCTGGCATGAAATAATTATGTTTCAATTGTGCTGTAAAGAGAGATGGTGGCCTCTCTGTCACCAAGTCACTGCATCCTGGCTCTCTTGTTCAGTCTGCAGATATCTTTGAAAGCACAGGAAAACCCAACGGACTCGACCAAGCTGTTGTCACCAACGTTCCCCCTAAATTACTTTTGGTACTCTTGTTTCTTCAAGTTAATGGCTACAATTAAGTGTTTTTGTGGCAGGTACATTAGGGGTGTATTCACACTAACTCTGTTTAATCAGCTTTAATCAAACTCTAGTTCATTCGCTAAGAAAGTCCGGATTGTTTGGGGAATTTAACTCTGATGTGGACCTAAAAAGCAAACTCTGGTCCGCCTAAAAACCTTGTTCTCAGTTCGGTTAAAGTGAGTTCTGGCGCAGTTCGAATATGTATGTGAATGCCAAGCGGGCTGGAGACTGCTCCAAAAGTAGGAAGCAAACTACAGCGCAAGACATTCTGGGTAAATACAACCAAAACAAACTCGTATGTCTGGTGCTAGAGGGAGAAACTGCTTGTGGTCTTTTGCTAAGGACAAAAAAGAAATCCTATAACTGCTCAAATGTGACGCCACTCAATGTTAGTTCACATTTTAAGAAGAAAGAAGTTGTGCTCACTGGCTCCCCAATTTGACATTTCAAAAATAAATTTGTTTAACACTAATGACAAAAAAACTCTAGACTTTCTATACAATGTCTTGCCACTAGGACAGGGTGGTTTTACGGCCGTATCGAAATTGGTATTGAAATTGGTTTATTTAGCAAAATAAAACTGCAATGAAAACACTTTTTTGGCATCACATAAGATGCACATCAACAACTGGATGTCACTGCTGGTGCAAAAACACACCGAAGAAGACCACAGGAAGTAGTGGGAGAATCATGGTGTGACATGGTTTTTAAATATCATGTAGACAAAACTTATGTAATTGTGATTTGAATTGCATTTCGTATTTAATAGAAACAACGTAATAGCAGAATTTTCTTTTTCAAAATTAGCGGAATATTGACAGTTTTGCAGACATTTGTAATAGAAGCACAATTATTTTCTTCCCATCCTTTCCTTCATTGGTGCAGCGCGACAAGCGAGGGGCTAAACGGGTTCCTCAATGGATTTGGTTCGTTTGGCAGAGTGCAGTGTGAAAACAAACTGCAGCAGCTGAAAATGCAACAAATGTTGCAACTTTGGTCCTTAATCGAACCAAGCCTATTGGACTACCAGGTGTGGAAACGCCTATAATGTGTCAAAATAATCAGCATCCTGATGCATTTATCACAATGTGCAAAAGGACTAGAATGTTGGACGTTTCTTCTGTTTTATGAAGAGAGATCGTCTGCCTCCCCTACAGTCAAATGAAAAGCAGAATGGACCTCTAGGAGTTTGATGAAATGGCGACGTTACTTCTTGAGCTCTTGAGCTAATCAAAGCTGCGGCTGGTAGGATTCATGCTAAGCACGGGGAGATCACATGTGCCGAGACATCAAAGACAGAAGGTATTCACATATGCACGTCGACAATGGAAGAGAAAAAGACAGTCCAATGATGAGAACAGTCTTTTTAATCTACAACTAAGATGCAGCGGTACTTCAGTCAAAGCCTTACTCGTGTTTCAATTAAAAAAGCTCCATGGGCATTCTTGGCGGTTTAAAAAAAGAAAAGAGAGAAAAAGAAGAAGGAGAAAAAAAAAAGCCAAGAGCTGGGAGCTGCTGTCAAGCCAGTAAAACTCGACATGGAGCAGACTAATGGAATATCCAGTCCCCATTAACAGGCTGCTTAATCTTTCAAGGATCCTAACACCCATAAAAAGGCCAATAAAAAGGCAGGGCAGAGCTTTTATTTTTTTTTTATTTGTTGAGCTCCCCCCGCTCTTCCTCCCTGCATTTATTAGTCAACTGGGGCTAGCTAAGATGTCACGATTTTCAAATGAATTCTAGAGTCCAGGCGTATATAGACCTCCGATTTATAGAGGTTTGGGACTTGGATTAAACTGTCAGCCTGTTTTTTTCTTTTTGTTATTTTTTTTTTGCTGCAAGCAAGCAAGAAGCAAAAAAAAAAAAAAACAACAAGAAGAAGAGGAAAAAGGAAGACTCGAGGCAAAGACAGAGAGACAAGCATCCACACACAAACCACAAATATCCAGTCGAAATGTCGCCGCCGGGTGATGTTGCCTTGGCAACCGGTTCTCTTCTCAGACACAATGCGAGGCGAACGATCCTGAAAAACGTCTCGGTACAAGCGCCATGAGATGGAAGGGGGCTTCTCATATTAATGCCGCTGCGCCAGGGCCACAGCGAGCGCCAGGTTATCTTAATGATGATGCTAATGGGCTCTAATGGAGGCTGGGAGGTATCGGCGCAGACCCCTCATTAAAATCGCTGCAAAAAGCTCCGGCACTCGCGCACACGGACATATGAATACGACAAAAGAAGGGAACACCGGTGTTTTCACTCTTGGCACAGGCAGACGCAAACAAATTAAGCCCAGACATCTTTATTTTACTGGAGCACATCAGAAAGCGAAAAAGGAGACACCAATTGTCAGAAAGAAGCAAAACAATGCTTCTTTCTGACAATCACTGAAATTGTCTATGTGCTTCTGAACCGACGATGACATCAACAGGGTTTTCTGGTGTCTGAGTATAGATGTGCGTAATTGCTACTAAAACAACAGAGAGAATTAAAATACCCTTACTTTTTAAAATGTAACTTAATACCATCTTTCTTCTCTCAGCTGCTATTTCTGTATATCAAACCATCCTGTTTCTTCAAAAGCACAAAATCGAATCAGCCTGTTTTACACTTCACTGGCACCGTTTGATGGCTGCCTGGTCAGGAACTACAAATCTCATGTTTTCCCACATCAATAAGGACAAAATACTTAATTTGTGCTGAGAATAACAACACTCTTAAGTGTGGGTGTTGTAGCTGGGGGAAGGAGTGCATCGTTGAGACATTTAATAAAAAAAACAGGTAAAAATAGCAGAAAAGCTGCATCAAGCTTCCAGGAATCTGTAACTTTCACAAGACATGCCACGCGCTCACACGGAAGTTGTATTTCCAGATTTTCCTATCAGAAAAACAACACCACCCTCTGAAGTTGGAATGAGGACTGGAGAAGACGGAGCAACACCAAGTTTAGCACCCAACATGGCTGCCAGGCATATTTAATCAAATTTATAAAATGATTCCTGCTGGAACTCAACTGCTTTGGGACTCCAGTGTGATTCTCAACATTGGAGTTCATATTACAAAGTTGGCAATCTATTCAAGTCTCACTATTAAGATAAGGATATAATTACATTTATGCACTTATATACTTGTTAGAGCTAACCACTAATAGCTCTGCTCATCCTAATCCCTAAGGCGGTTATATGTGTCTTAAATCTTCAGTCTATATCATGATGTCTGGTGAAAAATTAATAAATCACCTGTTCTCTTTCACAAAGTGTAAAGTGTGTGAAAGAGAGCTGTTTGGAATGCAGGTGTTAGTTATTTCTACATAAGTTTGCAGGAAAAAAAATTATATTCTGTGATATGATGGATAGAACTGATATTTTACAGTATTTTCATATTTTCAATGAAGCACTGATACGCAGTAACTGTGCTTTTTTGAAGGATAATTGATTGTTTTAACCAGAAGAATTTTATCGGTTAAATTAACAGTTTTAATTAAATTAAATTAACAGTTAAATTTTCAATTCATTCATAATGTTGAAAATCGTATCGTATTAATAACTAGATGTTCTGAAAATGAATTAGAATCAGGTAAAAGCAGGAGCTTTAAAAAAAAACAGAAACGGAAACTGGCCACAAACTCTCATCTTAACTCAGGATTCACCCACTTTCTTTCTTTTTTTTTCTTGTCTGGACATAAACAAGCGCTGCCTTCAATCTCCTGCTGAGAAAGACAGTAGGACATCCACGGGAAGTCCTGTGTAACAAATGCCTTACGAGTGTGTGTATGAAAAAAAAAAAAAAAAAAAACGGTGTCGAAAAATCCTGCCTGCAGACTTGAGCAGATGGTGTTAGTGAGTCAGGCAGGTTGGAGGGCAGCCCAGTGGTGGGGCAGAGGGGCCTGGGGGTGGATCCCCCTCTCCTGTTTGCTGGGTTTGCACACTGGGGATGGAGGGGGGGCAGGGACATTCCCAAAGGGGGTGTTGGCAGGTCTGCTTACCAGCTGACATCTCATCCCAGTATTGATTTTTTTTTTTTTTTTTTTATCGTTGCACCCGTGGCTCTCTCATTGAGGGGAGGTTGGATAGAGACTTGCAGTGGGGGCACGTGCCTTGGTTTACAGTGCTGCGACTCTGCATGTTGGGAGGGGTGCAGAGAGGGGCCGAGGTGGCAGATGGACAACAAGCTGCAGAGATTTGCTGGTTATGACTGATGTGTCCAAAGGGGGAATCCGGGGTGAAGAAAGCGTCGCTGCACAGCTGTTCTCGCCTTCGCCATCCTTCACATTTGACCCCGTTTGTCCCTGTGGAACATCTGGAGAGCCAGCGCTGATCTGATCCTATAGGGGGACTTTTGCGCCAGATGGTCCAGCAAGGTACGGTCTGAAACGGTTCGACTCTGAACTGTACAAGGATGGGTTAATTACGATCATTTAGAGGAAGCACAGCTTCACCTTTTCACAAGCAAAAAGAACAGTGGAGTTTTGTTGTGAAATCTCAGAGTTGCTGTTAAAAGTTGCCATGATAAATTTTGCTGGATGATAAATTATTGCAGTAAATGATGATATTGTAATTGAGACCATATGCAGCTAACATAATAATAATAATAATAATAATAATAATAATAATAATGGCTTACTAATGCAAGTATACACACTCAAAGAAAAACAAAAAACCCTTTAACACTTAACACTGGAACTGGGAAACATTTTAAATATCCAAAATAATCAAACAAAATTGCTAAAACAACAATAATTAAAATTGATTATTAAGTCTCAGTAACCAAAATTGAATTTTAAAAAAGTAATCATCATTCAGCTTAGACAGGGAAAACAAGGCAAAAGTGGCAGGTAGCCAAAGTAACTACTGAAATGTTTCTCAAAATGCCGAGTTTTCAACGACATTAAAGGGGAGCGTCTCTTTGGCGATGGAAAGGAAACCATGGACCACAAATCAAAAACAATATATATTATATATCTGATGGAATACTCAATCATGTCACCAAAGTTCAATCCAGAACCGCAAAGCATACATAGAAGAAAGGCTTTATCCATTCAACCTTTCATGGCCAGCTAAGCAAGATTGGTGGCATCAATTAACTCTCTCACTCTCTGGTTACCTAGCAACAAGTTGTCAGTAATGTGGTTAGCTAGCAACAACCTGTTGAGTAACTTGCCACAACAGCAGCATGAAGTGAAAACTGTGGGGAAAACAGGAAACTTCCCCAGTTTTGTAGTATTTCAGATATTTAAAGCAAAAACTCTAATATACAATTATCAACATCGACTGATATGAAAAGCTTAAATCGCGATCCGTTTATCAGCCATATCATCCAGCCCTAATCACGCTCATTTTAATTCACCAAGAGATTAATTGATTTACTGTGGTGGGCTTAGAGAGAACGTTTGGCTCCCAGCTCAAACCCTCGGTAAGCTAATGCCGTGCATGCAAATCGCAGCGTCACATAAATTACCTGCTCACTGCTAACACCAGGGCCGGGTGCACACAACAACAACCAGGAAAACAGAACCTGTATGCAAAAAACCTCTTTAAGATTAGATACGAGAATATGCAAATTCTCTCCCTGCCGGGGGGACGCTGTGGTATAAAAGAAGCTTAAGGCGGCTGGGTGTTCTCATTTCCTAGGCAAACACTGCGGTTCACTCCCTTCACGGCTTTGCCAAAGCATAAACAGTTGGGGCACTGACAAATGACACGAACAGAGCTATTTAAATAAAGCAACATATCTGCGTAAAGATGTCGGAGAATGCATGAGGTGTGTGGGAAAGCGGCTGATCTTGATCCGTCTCCCACCGGTTTCGGGTGACAACATATTCCCCGGCTCTTGACAGTCGGCCTCGCGATGATTTGGTTTTTGTTCCTCTCTGAGACGAGCAGCCCGCTCAGAGCCAAAGCTTAGCTCACGAGTGAGCGACTGTGGAAGATGGCTGGAGCAGATCCTGGCAGCACTTTGCAAACCACAGGCTTGCCAATCAACACTCCATGGCCATGAGGTATTCAGTCATCAAAAAAAAAAAAAAAAAAAAAGGCAGGGTGATTTCAAATAAATGATTTCGCATGAGAGGAACAGAAGGGCTGAGCCGTGTTGAATCATTGCGCCAATAATAAAATCACAGGAGATATTCGCACCGGCCTGCTTCCCCCCACCCCACATCACGCTATGTAATCTGCTTCTAGCGTCTCCAAGCTGGTGAAGAGGGGAGCCAAGGCGATGTTTTCGCAAATCACTCAGAGATGTTAAACGGGGGGAGTGGGCAAAAGCGAGAAGCTGGCCAAGACAGCTGAAGAGTGGGGACAGCTGGCACGTTTCAATTATTCCTCTCCGTCTCCGTGCTTCGGCTCACAAAAGGAGTTGATGGCACAAGAATGAGGATGGGTGTTAAGCTGCAACACGTTTACAGTAGACGCTCAGGCATAAATCAAGGAGCCTAATGTTCGTTTCAGAGAGCTGGCAGCTCAAGCTGCGGGATGAAGAAGTTTTTTCGCTGTGCAGATCGGATCCCGGCTCAAACCCGGGCCATATGGTGCGAGGCGCATATGCCAGTCACTCCTCGTGGCACATATGCTATTGTTGTAGACGGGAGGCAACTTGCAGGAAGCGTAGCTTTAAATTGGTGAGAGAAAAGTGAGAGAGGGAGAACGGTCGAGAACAAGCTTTTAAAGAAGGCGCAGGGGGGAGGAGGGTGTATTATGCAAGATCGACTCTTTTGAGTTTTTTATCATGCTATGATGTTATTCTCTCGTCACAAACATGCCTGCAGTGTTGCTTTGACTGATTCACACAGGTCAGAGAAATCCTTGAATCTCCCATGGCAACCATTCAGAGGTGTCTAAACACGTGCTCTGTTGACAAAACTCTCAACAGAGTATCCTAGTTCCGGCCTTACCGATCACCCCTCCCCCACTCCCACTCTGCTCCCACAGACTAGCGGCAGCAGCAGTTGAACACCTGCTGGAACTGCCAGTCTGCTGAGCTTACAGACCGTCTCAAAGCGTCTTCCGAAAGGACGGCAGGTTCCAGCAACTTGTGGCAACAACACACTTTGATGTGCACCACACATAATTTCTTACCATTAACACACATTAGAAAGTTTATGCTGAAGCAGGTGAAATAAGCAAGAACTAAACTGATGGAGGCATCAGACAACATTAACGCATTTCTCCCTTCAGAATAAGAAGCAGCCCACATGTGTAAGACTGTATGTCAACCCTAACCACAAGCCTTCTGCATTGCCAGCTTCATGTTTGAAAGCTCACGTGTGGGACACGGCTGGCTTGATTAGTGGCTCATGAATCACCAGAGGCAGCTTGGAGACGGGTTTCCCCTTTATGACGGAACGGCTCTGAAAAAGAAGCTTCTGCCTCTTTGGGTCCTTTTATGTCATATACAGCCCAGTGGTGCTCCCGAACTGCAGTTAAACCGCCATTAACCCCCGACAGTAACGCGCTGCAGACAAACAAGACGCCTCCACTGACGCACATCCTTCCTGGAGTATGCACCAGAGCCCACCCCCCCCACAGCAGAGCTCTGGGACAGCCATCAGTCACAGCTTCGTATGACCGCAGCTGGGTCGTCTGAGGTCAGTGCTGCTGGGTTCCACCAAATAAAAAGGGCGGACATCTTGGGACTTTTCAGAGAAAAGCTCGCGTCTAATGGCCCTTCTGACAGCAGCCCACCCTGCCAGCCTGGAATTTGACCCCTTTTCGCCGTCGGCGACCCCTAACCAGAACCGTTGACCCTTTGTACCCCGAGGCTGCCGCGGACAGAACACCAACACGAAGGAAAACAGAGGGGAGTTTGCAGACGAATTCCGCATTGAAAAGAAGATCCTCCAGGAGTTATTTGTGCAATGCTTGCAGGCACTAGCCTTATCATTTCATTAATTAGCATGACATGCCTGCCTGATGGACTTGAACGCCGCCGCAGCAGCTGTCTCAATTGATTACAGCGGCGGCCGTGGCGCCGCAATTATCGAGGTGACTGGAGACACCGCCTGCCACTTCTAATAAAGGACTTAACTCCTGCTTCCCACATCACAGCGCAGCGGTGGGAGGACGGCGGCAGCCTCCCCGCGTCTCCCGTACCTTTAAGACCTTTTCAGCGTCTCTCCACGGGCTTCTGTGAAGCTCAGTGTGGGCCGCAGATCTTGAGCAGCGTGTCAGCTTTACTTAAGCTTGCAGAACGCCTCAACAGTATCAGCTTGGTGCCCCACAGGAAAGCATCCTCCATTAGCCCACCAGCTGGCTCGCAATCCGAAGAGAGAGAGAGAGAGCAAGAAAGGGAGATAGAAATAAAAGGGTGACGGAGAGGGTGCGGGGTGGGGGGGGTGTAGAGAGAGGAAGGAGCGGGGTGGAGTTTAAGAAACACAAAGACGGGGCCGCTTTCACCGGGAAGCTTCAAGTCTGAGCAGGGATGCGGGGCGGGAGCATTCAACGGCGCAAACAGAGACACAGCTTTCCACCCTCGTTTCATGTATAAACACGCGAGAAGCCCACATGCCTCTAAGTGGATATAATATTATCTTTCAGTGCCGTACTGATTACTTCTCAATGGGATGGAAATGGTTGGGTGAAAATCCTTCAACAAATCTTAAGTGGCGTGGCAGTGGGCTGAAAGAGCCTGTGTGTTTTTCTTTTCCTCCCTCCTCCTCCTCCATCTCAATTTTCACTATCCAGAGCTCAAAGCAAAGCAACAATTGGAAGCTGACAGCTCCCAACCGTTCACCATACCTCACTGACTGTTTTGACATTTGCAGCCGTCAAAGCTAAGTGCAACGAGACGCAGGGGCCGGGGGAGTGGACAAACATCTCCACCACCAGCGTATCGCATTTCGTCAAGTGTTTTTGCAGCGACTTAAAGTGTTGTCTGAGATGCGCTCCTGCTATTTCATGATATAAAACAAATGAACTCGGCTAAAGGTACTGATGTACCTGCCAGGTGGGGGTACAGGTGGTAATAATCCCATCATCAACGTGCGCCCGAGAGCTACATCGCCCGTCAGCCGCTACATTTCTTTTTCTTGTTGCGTTTCCGCGCCGAAGCACGTTGTTATTAGAAGTCGGGGCTTCTGGTTTTTGCTGCGTTGATGGAAGATTGCGTCCACTTTTCAAATCTTTCAAGACTCCATCAGTGCAACAGGCCTTTAATTGTACATTACATCATGCCTCAGGCTTTTCAGACCGTGTGCGCCTTCTGAATAAAACCACATAATCAGTTGCAGTAGGACAAAGTCAAGCCAAGATTACTTATGCAGCACTTGGAAAACAGCAAGCGCCGGCTAAATGGATGTAGAGGCAAATAAAAAAAGTGAATAGAAACAAATTGAATAAAATACATTCAAATAGAATGAAATAACCACTTAGGCACTTAAATGATTTTAAAGGAACTGTAACATGAATAGGCAGCCTTCACAGCGATGATAAAACGGGAGTAAAATGCTCCTGCAGAGAATTAAAAACTGTGCAGCAGTAATTCTCACAAGCCGACGACAAGAGGCAGAATAACTAGCTACCAATTACCCATTTTACCCAGCCGTTCTCAACAGGCCTTAACTGTAATAAGGACATGGATTTCTGAATTAACTCCATCTCTTGACAGGATATTTTATTATTTTAGCCAGTTGTCACAGATGGAAAAAAAGCTACTTTCACAAAAATATCCAGTTTCTATTTTAAAACCAAAGTTCATCACAGTAGGTAAGTACATTGCAACAAAAAAAATTGCATAACTAGCATGCCCTCAACCTAAGACTTGATTATTTCTGGATAATAAAGTTCTTTCAATAGAAAATAAATGTTCATGTGACTACTGCTCAAAAGCTAGAGTCCCTCTGTGTCTCAGGAGATTTCAATATAAGTTTCACATATCAGTAAGAAGGAAGTGAAAACATTAGTGCAGTATGTACCTAATAATGCAAACAAGGATCCTGCTGCAGAGCCGCTTCTGGGCTTTAATTAGGCTTCCAGCAGCTGTTGATGACGAGACCAGATCTACAGTCATTTCCCCTTCATGCCTAAATTATTTATGAACTACAAGTTGTTGTTTTTTTCTCCCATCAGCCATCAGAACTTGGCGTACTTGAAAGGGAAGTTTTTTAGGAAATGTCGCTAAAGTCTGTTTTCTTTTCTTTTTTTTCCTTTTCATTTGGGGGAAGGCTGGGCGAGGGGTGTTGAAAACTAACATCTCAGAGCTGATGACACACTTAAGAGGACTGCGCTGAAGCAGTTTGAAAAACAGAACTTAGAAAACACGCCAACGCCTTTCGTCTCCCAGCTGCAGTTAACCTCAGCGCCGCAGGAAGGGTGACAACTGGAGGTATCGGATTTGCAAACGTGCTGTCCTTCACTGAAACTCATTCATCATTCTAAATGAGAGAAAGAGACACAGAGAGAGAGAGAGAGAGGCTGAAAAAAGAAGTAAAGTGACCCAGACGTGGGTGGGAGGATTGCAGAGGAATAAGGAGAGGGCCGGCTAAAGATTTGTGTTAAATAAACTAATGGAGACAAGGCCTGAGTCCTGACCTGTGTGGCTGCTCCTACCACACACACACACACACGCGCACACACACGCACGCACGCACACACACACACACACACGCACACACACAGAGGTCTCTGAGGTAATCAGAGTCTGGTTTTCTCGAGGCACGATGGACAAGGGACATTAACAACAGCCTTCACATCTGCAGAGCTGCCACATTTCACTATCGCGTTCCAAGCGCTGCAAGAGAAGAAAAGATTTGTTTGGAGTGTGAAAGCTGCATGACAGTTTGGGGAAATGTGTGAATGTGAGTATGTGTGTAAGGACGGAGGAGGTGTGGGGGTGTACACTGAGCAAGATTGGACTCTAACGATACAAATTGCTAGCAAGATGAAACGGACTAGACCGGGGACTAGACCCTCCTCCTCCCCCTCTTCCAAAATAAAAGTGACAAACAAGCCTGGGTGGCACAAAAGAAAAATCAAACAGTATAAAGTAAACACAATTTCTCTGTACAGCTCAAAACACTTCAGACTGCAAGGGGTGATGACAATGCTAAAGTAGTTAGAAGGAATTTAAAATCAGTCCAATGTGTTCGACTGTTTCCACGAAAAGAGAGAGAGAAAAAAAAAGAGAGAGAGAGACTCTGAACCACATGAAACCATGGAGATTTTACGGCCTCCTCCCTCCTTTTAGCAGCCAGTTCTTACATTAAAGCGAGCAGCTCGAAGCTAAGTGTTGGGAGTGTCACAAAGAGAGAGGGTTTTAAGCACTATACAGTAGCAAGACCCAGATGGCTCATCGCGCCTGAGAAACATGTCCGCTATAGCCGAGCTACACAGGCACCTGCTGCCAGGATTGGGTGCTGCTAATACAGCACATGAGATGCCCCGAGCACTTTAGCACTTGCCCCGGACATTACGGCTGACGGGTCAATAAATGTATCATTAGCGCTAGCAATAGCTGCTCATTGATTTCTGTTTTTCTTCATCTCAAAATGTGGCAATTTGTCACAGTGTTGCACTCACTTAAAAATCAAGAAAGTGAATAAAAAATTTAGAAGGGAAACTGAAAGTTATGTATATATTTTTAGCAAAAGTGAGATGCTCAAAATGAAGTCAGAGCAAGCACAGAGATGCAAGAAGCTATTTAAAAGGAAACCTTACTTTCTTAGACAGGCGCTTCATTCAGAGTGAGAGAGAGGATGGAACATGCAGGAAATGCTGGCAGCGCTTTGGAAATCTCAGAGTTACTTTAGGGATTCATGTTCTCTACTTAATGGTCTACATTCATCATTGCTGCTTTATAATGCTAGCGCTGCTAACTAACGTAGCTTGGTTAAAAACCAGCCTTAGACGGTCTGGACCCTCAGCTATTGTGAAATGGTTACTTCATGGACTCTGTTGAAGTTTTAAACAACTGGATCTGATTTGAGCAAATTGCTAACATTTGTGAAGCATGTAATGTCACAGTTCAATGAAGCTCATCAGAAATTGCGTGCACTGTAAAGAACCCTGTGGAGAGTAAGGTCACCATTATCTTTGACAGCAATAAAATGTCTTACACATTCCTCTTGCTCCAACATGGATATTAGTACGTGTGTCCAACACGGACTGAATGGTTTCGTCTGCTGCCATTACCAAAGTACAACCCTATAGAGACAGACTACAATTCTTAAACGTCACAGAAAATCAATGCCATTGTTCATAACTCCTCCTTCTGTTTGCTGATTGGTCTGGTTGAAATTCACCTCAATGGGATAAATCCAGGACAGAGATGTGAATGGAGATGAGAATTGAGTCAAATTGCATAGGAAAACATTGACTAACCACGTAAGCCAACATGTACAAGTTAGGTTGTATGCTAAATACAAGCTAACTATGCTTGCATAGTTATTTTTTAAATTGCCTTTATAGGACCTATCAAAGCTAACCACACAAATTAGCTTGTACAGTTAGCGGGCTAACTGTACAAGCTTCCTAACAATATAAGTTAGCGATATTGCTTAGCTACTGCTGTAGCTTGTTTGTATATAGCAAGGCTTGTCCTTTATACATACATATTTACAAGCTTGTGGCCGTTAATATAGGACATATACAAGCTAACTACTTGTATTGGACATTAGACACTAAAGCTGATTTAAAATGATAACTCAATAATCTGTATGTTTTATTTTAAAAAGCAGCTGCTCTCTCACAGCGCAGTGAGATATTGCCTTGTCTTCTAATATAAATAATCAGTCCCCAGTCATGACTGGAAGGTTTGGTGAAAAAAGCTATTTAAATTCCATCCTTACATCTTCTTTTATTGAAGTTTAAGACAAAAGCCTGAATAGTAAGGCTGAAGCTTTCAAAAAGACGGAGATTAGAAACAGACATTTCTGATTAGTGCACGTTAAAATTCTAAACCTTTTACATTTATGAGTGTAAAACATTTGAATATTCATTCTGAATATTACATTTCACTGTTCGATCAGTCAGAACAAGCTGTTTTAAGCAAACTTCAACAATAGTTTTTAACAACCCTACCCTGCCCTCAGACTGTTGTTTGTGCTCCGAACACTTTTTTTCTTCTTCTCTCCTCTCGCTGGGCTGTGTGACATTGGAACAATCTCGTTCCAAAGCAAACAGCAGTGAAATCCCAGTCCTGCTGCTCACCCCTCAACACAGCAGCTTCAACCTAGCAGCCGCAGAGGCTGGAGCCAGGGCTCTGTTGAATGAGGTATTACAGTCAGTCAAAGGCCATTAGGGGCCCCAGCACCAGGGCCCAGGGCAGGGAGTTCGCTGGTAGCCAAAAACAACAGCCAAACAGATGACCGCTTCAATATTGGAGAAGACCACAGTGTGCATGTTCTGTTTCCTAACTGCCGCTGATACGGCCAAAATCACAGACCTCTGTGTCTGGATGAATTATTCCCTTTGTTCTGAGCACTGGAAGGATTAATGGCGCTCACTCCAGGTGAAACACTTAACCAAACACAAGCCCTTTCTTAGGATTGTGTCAGATTACACCTTTCACCATGTGTTTGAGACGGATAGCCGGTCTCCAAAGTAAAACTTTTCAAAGCCGCTCATCTGTCAAACCTGCGGTAATATAGTGGGATGAGAAATACTGAACTATGACCCGAAGGATATGATCACGCATGCCGTACTCTTCAGCTGGGAGTCTGACGAATCTGTTTTCTTTGGGACCGTGTTTACAAAAGTTGGTCTCCTTCCTGCCGCGGAAACTCTGGCGCATTCTTCTGATGTTTGGATGTCCTCGTCTGTCATGGAATTCAAAGCATTTCATACCCGCTCTGTTCCTGGCGACGTCTTTTCAGTCTTTTATAAGCCTCTCTAAACTGCTTCCCTAAATGTCCAATCCATTACAAACGCGCTTGTAATATCCATCTAGGCTGACGACTGTCCCCCAGCCAACATTTGTCCATTATCCAAGCACTGTGTTTGGCTACAATCACCTACCATCTGGCTTTGTCAATGAGCGTTGTGGCTTCATCTGCAAACAACGTTGGCTGTGAACCTCTCGACATAAATGAGCTTAAAACGCACAGAGCAAGGAGCTGGGATCTTCAAACAAATCCAGGGCGGGGAAGAAAAACAGTCTTGCTGGCAGACAGACTAAAGCTGGGAATAAAAGATTAAAAGCGTGAAAAACCTGCAAGTGATCACAGGCGTCACACTTTACATTTCAGGCCTGACAGCAGTGATAAGATGCCGGTTGTGTATTCTCATAAGTAAACAATGAGAAAGCCTTCCACAATGTAGCTGGCTGTGTTTTCATTGGAGGAGGAAGAGGATTAAGATTAGAGAGAAGATGTGGTGAAAGCTGCTGTTCTCCAGTGTTAGCCGTTATTTTATTTTCTTCCCTCATAAGAAAAAAAAAACACAAAACAAAACACAGACCTAGATTTTATTTCACCAAATGCCTGTTATGCAGCGAGATGATAATGCAAGCTGGTTCATGAACTACAGCAGCTGGTAATGCTTGAGGGGCTATGCACTTATAAAGGCGGTTGATTTTAGCAGGAGAGCTTTCTCTTTTTTCCAAACTAGAGAAAATGAAGCGAGCTTGTAAAATTTATCGTGCAGTGCATGATAGATGGCGTCGCATTCAAAACGTTGAACTGCTTCAAGATGTAACGTTTAATGTGACGTCACAATTTTTATTTTTTGTTTCCATATCTAAAGATCAACTGAACATCTGGAAATTACTCCTTAAAGCTATAGAGACGACCCCCTAATTATAAGTCAGTAACTAATTTAAACAACTTTCATCTGATAAGGTGGTTCTTCATCAGTGCAGACAGAACAACTGCACAGTGTGGCATGAGAATATGCCATCCTCCCATTGGCTCATCGTGGTTATTTATTTCAAAAGAGACTATGCAAATCACATAATATGCCAGAGTTGGATATAAAGGCTAGTTTTCATCTGTACTCCCTAAGGGTACAATCAACAGATACAATTACAATATTTTCCTGCTGTAGGCTTAGGGAGGCCTACAACATTTGAATAGCACTTCGAGTAAGTAGCACTAAGCAGTAAATTCAGTAGCAGTGATGCACATTTGTGTATACAGTGTCTCAGAGTTGTGAAGTGAAAACCATTGACAAAACAAAACATTCAGCCGAGCCGAGTGATCAAATTGAACACGCTACAGCATCAGGTCCCAGAAAGGGCGATGTTGGACCATTCTTTACCAAAATCAACATTTGTTTCTACTAAGCATCAGTCTAACAAATCGAGAAACAATAATGGCAAAAATGGAAAAGATAAAGCGCAAACTCTTAATTCATAGGGACGTGCTTGAAAAGTGAGCAAAAACAAGATCTGATTCACTCTGTAAACGCATTCATGCGTCCTCCAAAAGGCTGGTCGCGACCCCGACGATCTGTTCTGAAAGTCCCTCGCAGCCTCTAGTGATCGTGTAATTGCTCTCTGTTCACGGCTATAGCTGAATCCATAGTCGGTCAATGATTACACAGCCACACGATGAGCCCCGGACCGGACATGCAGCACTTTCGACGCGACTCCCGCTTTCAGCCGCTGCTGCTGCCAGCCCTTCCGCTGACTGACAGAAGCCGAGCGTCCCGACTCGTAATGACGAACATCCGCGAGAGAGGGGAGAGGAACGCATTGATCATCAAACGGGTCTCTGGTTTCAACAATGAAACTCAATCAGCAGCGAACAAATGTTCTAAAGGGAGTAAGTTAATATTTGATGCACCCTTGGCTCTTTGCACATACCAAGCATGTTTCTAATGGACACAATAATGCACTAAAGGAGCCGCGGAGTGGCACAGGGGAATAGTGTGAAATATCAGCAGTGATTTTACAAGCCAGATAATAGCGGCGCATCAAAAAGCCGAACAAGCCTTTGAAAACAGGCGGAGTGTAAAAGCCTCGACATCAGCGTCTGAATCTCAGAAAAAACAATTCTCTGTAATCGGCTTTTTTTTTTTTCTTTCTAGGATGCGAGGCCACAGGCTGCCTTCATCCCCCTTAACCGTCTGCCACACTACATAAATACTACAAGACAAGACCAATTTAATTTTAAAAGCTATAAATATTGAAGAACAATGAAATTATTTATTGGACATCAGAATGTCACAAGACGGAAGAGAATTTATGTGGGCTGGAGCCGTTTGTCTCCCTCTTCTTCTCCTTCTCCTTTTGTTGCGCATGCTGAACGATGGGCATCTGCAGTAAGAGCTGGGAGTCCTGTAATTGCTTTTTCTGTCCCTGAAGCGGACCTTCCTGCTTTAAATCAAAAAAGCCAATCTCTGTCAGTAATGGCTCAATTAATAATTAAACACGTGTCTTATCTCAGCTGAGCTCCCCCCTATTTATTTTCATCTCTCCGACGAGATGGCTGCACAAACAGCATTAGCGCTATCAATAAATGGGAGCTTGATATCGGGCTTTTTCTTCAAAAAAAAAACAAAACAAAAAACAAATCCCTGCACTCACAAGCGGTCTTGTGGCTGTGAACAGTTAATATCCTAAAGATTAAGGGAGAAGAAGTTGTGCTTTTGTTCACCGAATCCCTCCGGAATATTTAGTTAACCAAACCTTTTGCCCTCTACAGCAATTCTGTATCCTTTTAACTTAGTGTTTCTTTAATTCTTATCATTCAATATCAAAGAATGATGAGAAATTCTCCTGACAGAAACTGAATGAGTTTACTCTAAAGGTAAATAAAACTGATTTCCTCGATTGGTCTAACTAGAAGACTGTGTGTTGTGGAGGCGAAGGACTTCAGGTTAGTCATTTTCAGCAACACTGAGAAAGAATGAAGGCTGCGTTTCCTACAGAGGAATGTTGGTTGTTCACTACAACACAGTTTCCAAAGGTGTCGGTCATTTTGATCCTAGCTATTTTGTACTTTTGGGCCACCTGCCACAGGATGTTAATATTTGTAGTAGGGGGCGCACAAAAGAAAAAAATCTGTCCAGATTTTCTTGATCTTGGGAGATTACGAGAAACCAATATGCTCTACCTTCACAAAGGTCTGAAAATTAGCCGCTGCCCCATTTTGCTCCGCTGTGAGAGAGTACCGACTGACTGCTAACGTCCACAAGTTCAGTGTTAACAATAGTCACCCCACTGGTGCCAACTGAACGACTTTTCAGGCAAAACAAATCGGTATAGGTGAAAATCGGAATCGGCAGGTCAGGCTTTTGGAACATTCTGAATATGCAAATGTTGGCAGCCTTTTGGGAATCTTAAGATTCATGGTAAGATGCATCTTCTACCGAAGACTAACATGAACTAATGTTTACAGTTTGTGAAACAGACCTAACAACACTTTCAAACAGGAAATTGAGCCGGCTAAAATTGGTATTTGAAGGTCAAAGCTCTAAAAGACCTGAAATCATACATTGGCCAAAAATCTCAAATCAGTGTCACTTTGTTTGATAGCTTATCTCTCAAAACAAAATTATGTCCATCATACATCGACATCATATGTTGAAATCTGCAGCCTTGTGGAAAGGTAGTTGAACAAAGTATTGGTCTTACAAACTAGTTTCTGTCCAACATAAACTCAGTTGACTTTTATCAGGTTTTTGTGATGCTAATCAAGCTGCGTGAAGCCCTGCATGTTTTTCCAGTCTCCAGCTACAGAGTGTGCCTAAAAGCCAGCCGCCCTCTCCCGGCTACCAGCACTCGATCCTGACTTAGCGGAGTCGAGAAGCTGATTAGTGGGTCAGAGGGCCGGCCTACATTCATTATTTAATAGGCGAGAGGCTACGAGCGGCAGAGCTGGCCACAGAGGTTACTGATACATTATACTGACCCGGCCAGAGGAGAGCCGCTCAGCCGAATACAAACATGTTCTCCCCGTCTGCTGTTATGCGTCTGGGCTGCTCCTCAATCCCCCCTCCCTGTACCCCTGACCTTACCGTACCCTGGGCAATCACCATCCTTCCTCCCTTCTCTGCTGCTCAGGCGATAGCGCGATTCGTTTTAACGTGGGCTTCCCACAGCCGAGTGCGGCCCCCGCACCGCCGGCCCCGGTCGGAGTAATAGCAGAGGAGGGGACCCCGGTCCTTTTATTGACATGCGGCAAACAGCGGCGGTGGAACAAAGGCCACTCAGAGCCCATTGAGAGAAAAGGCCTACAGACAGGGTGGTTGATTAGTGATTCGACACAGGGACCCTAGACTGTGTAGCACATAATGAGAGCTTAGAGAGCGAGCCATGAACCGATGGGGGGATGGAGGTACGGTGGAGGCGGGCTGAGAGCGGAGGAGATGATGGGTTTTTATCATAAAGAAAAATCATTTGGACACAAAATAATTTGGATATCTGTGCAAGAAATGGTCCAAATAATAATAAAAATGAAAAAAAAAAAAAAAACTATTCGGGCAGATACTAAATCCTTAAGCTACAGTGCTGGTAATGTGTTTACATATAAACAAGAGTTAGGGGATTAGCCCTAAATCCACCGCCAAGCTAAATGGTTTTATGCACTTTTTTTTTTTACCCCCCAGTTTGTTTACTTCGATGTCAATTAGGCTAATTTGTTCGACGTCCCCAAATGAGCCACAAGATCCTGAGCGAGTGAACTTTGAAGCCATGTTTTTTTAAGAGCTGCGATTTCCCCCAACGCCACGCTAACCTCGACTTCACCTCCTATCTGGCCTCCGAGAAACACTAACGGTGTCAGACGCGAAAGGCGGCAGATGTGTGTGCTCCCTTTTCCCTCTGCCTCCGACTCCGCACACTCTCCTCTTTCTTTTGTTCCACTGGCCTAATCCAGTATGTGTGGGCCGGTAAGTTTAATGGAAACAATTTATTAAGTCCGGCTTAAAATGCCATCTGCAGCTAAGCCTCCCAAAGCCGCTAAGCTCCTAGTTTCGCCCCGGAGCTTGCTGTGTTCACGCTTACTGTAATGCTCTGTTTAAAATGAGCACAACGGGTCAAAATTAATCAGGATTACAAGGGCACAAATCCACTTCAGAAATGGGTTTTCTACCAATCTTACCCCTCCACCCCTCCTTTGCTATCCCAAGATGCCTTGGGATTTCTGGTAGGGAAGCACACCGCGTTGGCTTACCCGTCAGGCGAAGACGATAGATGCTCAGAGAGTACAAGAAGCCTGGCGAAAGGCGGTTTTAAGACCCATCCATGCAACATTCAACATCATCAGCACAGATTCCTAAGAGTTCCTCTCAGATATTTCGAGCTGCTGACAGCTGGGTGATAACTCCCTGCTACTTGGAAAGACCCGGCATTGTGAAATGTCATGTAAAAGTGTTTATCTGCGCTCCGTGAAGGAGCCCTGCGCATGTTCGGGAGCTACTTTTAGCTCTTTATTCGCCTTCGAGCAAGTGACAACGCTAAACTCTGACCTTCGATTCAATAACAGCAGCTCGCGGTGAAGCGTGAAAGTCTTTGCAGCGTCTTTACTTAAACACGCCATCCTCCAGTAAATCGATAATCTGCAGGAGGTTTAAGACAGGAAGTAAACAAAAACCAATAACTGTTAGATAATGCTTGCCCTCTGATGCACCTTCCTACACCGTAACCACCAACACACAGACACTCAACTGAACTCACACTAGCTCTTGGGTAAAAGCGTCCACAGAGGATTGCACAGTGCCATTCCTGATACTATTACGCTGTGCTATCATCAGGTTGTCAAAAGAGCAGCAGTGGAGAGATGATAAAAATGAAACATGAAAGAGAGAAAGCAAGGGAGTCCTGTTTCATCAGCAACCACAGACACTAATATCTCTGAGTTTTTGATTATTAAGTAAGGGTGCACCGATTATCGGTGCAGATTTATCGGTGCCCATTTGCTTAATTTTGGGAGACCGGCCCATTTTCACATGTGAAGCCGATCTTATCCACCAGTCTTATCTAGCTTGGGAAAGGAATAAGAATCAACCACTGTCCTCTTTTGCTCTGACAGAGGACAGTGGTTGCAGACACCAAGTAATGTCTGCACGTTTACAATTAATAATAGTGACTCTCTGCTGCCGACTCAACAACTTTCTTGCTATATTGAGCAACATTTCAGACATAAAAATTAGTATCGGCCAAAATGGGAATTATCAGGTTAAGATTTTTCAAAGATCGGTAATCGGCGACCAGCCAGAAAACTGCAATCAGTGCACCTCTATTAACTAGTAGCCTGTTTTCAACTGTTGTGTGGATTTTGATCAAATGTCACAAAAATGGAGAAAAAAGTATATTGGCTTTGTTTTCGTCTAATGGTTGAGTGAATCGAGCCCAATTTCGTCAAATGTTGACGCTACGCATGGCTGTAATAAACAGGAAGTAGAGCTTGGAAGCTAGCATGGACCATACATCTCAGAAAAATGGAAAGAAATGTTCAGGGATGTGTTGCTATCAGGAAAGTTGTAAATGTTTTATCATGTCAGAGACGTTAGAGAAAGGACACCAAAGACTCGACTGATCAGTCATGTGAGGTAAATGTTTGGCAAACGTGTCTCTATCTCCCATGTAGAGCATTAACTCTTTTTTGGAAAAGCCACAAAAAAAAAACAAAAAAACACCTGATGCGAGTGCAATAACGATTTTTGCAAAATTCAGTAAGTTATTTCCAATTTCATATATTACACCAACACTTAACGCGATACTTCAAAACGGGCATCAAAAAAACTTGGAGATGCAATTATTGTGTCAAGAATAGATTATTTAAATACACTGAATTTCATTCTTTTTTTGCAAGTAAATCATTAATAGTTAATAGTACATTTTTCTATTTAAAACTGTACTGTTTATAATAGTTTTAATTATCTTACCCTGTAGTAAAAACAATTTAAAACATGAATTTTAATAGGAACTTGGAGCTAATACACCCCAGTGAAATATTTCATAATCCTCCATCGTTTTAAGCATCTTTTTATGAAATACGAGAAAAAGTGTGAACATGACCAAGGTTCGTTTTGACTGTATGATAATTGAGTAATAACACTACTCCCTCCTCTACCTGCAGTGCTCTCCCAAACAGCCAGCTAAATATTGTTAGCATGCTACAAGTAGCATGTCTGTTGATCAACCGACTGAAGGCTGGCTACCTGAGCAGATAGCCTGACCAATTAACCATTAAATATGAGTTTAAAATGTGTGCACAACAGGCATTTGAAAACTACTACTAAATTTAGCAGGTGTTTATCTTATAGTTTTGCTGAAGTCTTTGTATGCGAATCCAAATAACCAATAAATACGGTTAACATTCCTATAATAGTAAGTCTTATAATCAATAACACTACTGGTTTAAATTTTTATGTAACATTTTTTTCTTTATCATTAGAGTCACATACAAGCCCATTGTGGGCAATCAGGACATCAACTGAAAAAGAAAAAAAAAATACATAAAAATAAAACAAACACCTATCAAGTGAATCACACAAGCATTTTCACAGCTCTATGTATGTATATTAATCTAGTATGTACCGTATATGTTTATGCTAAGAGTGTGTATGTGTGTTTGCATCTGTCGTTGGTGCTACCAGCCAGCAGTTCCACAGGCCTGGTGATTAAAGGAAAGAAGCCTTTTCCTTTTTGGCAGTCCCTCAGGGCCCCAAGCTGCTAATGGGACACACTGTAGATGCAGTGTTGAACAGCAAACCAGAGGAAAACAGCCTGTGGGCTTCCCTGTATTACACACAATGTCCACACACAGAAAAACCCGTTTTGGCCACAAGCAAACAGTGTCCCAGGATCTATTACAGCTCCAGAAAACAAGACTGGAATGTGAGATGAGAACCGACTGGAAGTTATCCCAATTTAACTGTGATAACTTTGTCCTTCATGTTCTTTTTTTTTTTTTTTAGAGATTTTGTTGCCACCTCACTTTCTCTAACCTCTTCCTCTAAACCCTTCACCTACATCGCCCAAATAGGATCTGGCTGATCTGTGTGATAATCAGGAGGGACTTTGATTGGATTGTCTGGATTTAATCCTGTGCCCTGCGCTCACTGGAGCACCGACTACAGAGTCATTCCTTCACCTGGCAAACACAGGGGAATTTTTGCTGTTAGTAAGATATCATAAAAGTTACTAGAAATGCTTGTTTCACATCTCATGTTGGTTATGGATCATCTGAGCCACACAGCTAGCACGCATGGTTTCTCTCCAACATGGCTGCCTTGAGCCATGGCAATAAGCCAAGCTTTTCACTATTCTGAAAGATTTCAAGATTAAATACAGTTTTTAAGAGTGGAAACTTTAATGAAATGCGAAATGCGACAACCTGGAGTGTGGCGGTAAAACTGTGTTCAGGTGTGTTGACGTATCGTAGTTTTATTAAAACTGCTGCGAAATCTATGAAACATAGATTTTTGTGTACAGTGTGTTCTTCCTGTTGTCTCTGCTTCTACAGCTATTCCTGCTGTGTCGGTGTATTATTTCCTCATCAGTGCCACCTTATGTTCAGTAGAGGGACTGCAGTGAACAATCTATCCACAAATGACAAGGCTACGACTAGCTCCACCACCAGACTACTTTTCACATTAACCTTTTAGTTTCTTTTGTCAAACTTTCAATATTGACAGGATTTCTAATAATTATGACACCCTATTTTATCAAAACCAGAATACGCCGCTGCGTTCAAAACCCTCGAAAACTCGGTGACAGTAACAGACTGAGGTGAAGAAGAAAAGCCTCCCAAAAGCTAAGGAAAGCTCATCAAATATCGAGAAGAGACTGTTGCAGAGATTAAAGTTGACTGCTTCCTGTTCTGTGAGCTGCATGCTTATCATTGAGCTGACCTTTAGCTGTGTACTGAGGTAGAGTGGGGTAAAGTCAGGCAGAAACAAATCGTCCTAAAGGCCAAACCTGAACATGTAGAAACCTGGTCAGTGGTGGGAAAAAAAGTAGGCCTGACTACAACACTGGTCTTGCACTATAAGCCAACCAGAAACCTGACAGCAGCAGGATGCTTTCTATCAAACATTAACTGAACAATGTCAAAAGATGTTCAATATTATTTAATTTTAAGAACAATTCATGGGAAGCAGACACTTTTATTTGTTAACTGTTTGTTAATGGGTTTTATCATCACATTCGGACACAACCAACCCTTTGAGAAAATTCACAAAATTCACAACCTTGATTTTGAAAATGACTTGGACACCCTGATGTAGATATACAAGAAACAACAACAAAGAATCAGGTTCTTCATAAACGCTTCCTCCTAAATAAAAGAAACCAGATGAAGAAAGCTGCAGCTACAATGAAGCCAAGCCGATGAACGCCGACGTGTTTGTCGAGTCTCCCTGTGAAACCTTCCTCGTCTGTCCGTATGGCTCACAGAACGTGGATCCATCTCATTCCAACCTCAGCCTGTCTTAATGGGGCCTCCTTCCTGCTTCTTGCCCAGAGGGGACACGGCCGCCATGCTGCTGCTATCTGTCACGGCTACGCCCGTCAAACCCCACACCCAACATCTGCAGCTCAGACACCTTCACCCCCTGATTTGACCATCTGAGCTTCACTGCACCTAGTAAATATTCATGTGCCAGAAATACCTGTTGATGTGTGTCACAGAATACACACAAACACACACACACACACACACACACACACACACACACACACACACACACACACACACACACACACACACACACACACACACACACACACACACACACACACACAAACAAAAAGCATGCAGAATCCCCAGTGGTCACGGCGTACAAAAAAAAAGGCAAAAAAACAAGGGCCTAATAATTCACATATGTGCATACGTGAATGTGGATAAGAGCGCGTGTTGTCTGGGGGCTGACAAAGCTCTTTTTCTGTCTTTCCTTTGGCATCAATTATGATCCAGGCCTGCTGTCAGAGAGCTTGTAATGCCTGAGGGGAAGTACCCATTTGTGGGAGCATGTGGCAGGGAGGCTCTAAATCCTCTCTAATGAACCAATATGTAGGAGGGCTAAGCCTTTGGCGGGGTCGTCCAAGAAACACCACTGTGCACCCGGAGGAGAGAGAAAAAAAAAATGCATGCATATGTAGTCACCAGACCTTGTTTATGTCTGGCGACATTTAAATCTGAATGGGAGCTGCAGGATTTAGAGCCAGAGAGAGCTATGGGCTCATTTGCAATAATGTATAATAATAAAAAAAAGGCCACAGATTTTGCTCCGTTTATGAATAAAGCGGAGGAGAAAATGGACGAGGCTCTTACCTTTGGGTGCGGTAGGGGAAAAGAGCTTCTCTGATCCTACATCAGATACCTGGAGGGGAAAAGGAAAAAAAAAAAAAGAAACATGAAATTCAGAGATCACGTGAATCTGAAGAGAAACTAATTAAAATCATCATTCGTGCTCCTGGCATTTCTGTTCCAGAACCACAACTGCAGGAGCTGATTTATTTATCTGCAGGTGACGCCGTCACAGAATCAATCAGCAGCAGTCGCCCAATCGAACAAGGACAGGAAGCTGCTTCTGGAGCCTGACTTTCCCCTGATGAGGTAACATTAGGTGGCAGTGTTGGGCCACCTGAAAACCCCCCGCACAAGAAACACTGTCAAGGACACAGGAAGGCAGTCGGCTTGGCAATGCAGCATCAGAGGACAAAGACTTGGAGGGGAGGGAAAAAAAATGCTGCTGCTAGGAAATCAGTGACAGTTTTCCACCAATCAGCACTATGCACTTATAATTTCTAATTCTTCTAATTTCATTTCAACAACGGATCTCTCATGGTGGTGTGACATTGTAGTCGGCAAGCAGTAGGCCTGACGTTGGTGGAGGTCAATATAAGGGAAGCTGAGGACGATTTGACGGAGAGAATCGCATGAAGTTTGGCGACTAAAATCAAAATCACTGCAACGCAACTTGTGTGAACGGAAGATTTCACCCCTGAGAATCCGCTCCTGTGTTTTCCAGGCGATCGTTTCCCTTCGCTTCAGCTCCTTTCGTCTGACTCGTTAAAAAATCCGCAGGAGCCCGGCATATGTTCCACCCAGAGGGCCCCCGAGTGTCCTTAGCTGCCACGCGTGTATTTCATGCTGCACAAAGGGAGCATATGTAAAGAATGAACAGCAAATCTTGAGAGCGTACAAGGGAGACATAGAGAGAAAGCGGATGATTCTGTAAACACAGATGGCTGTCCTTGGCATCCCTGTTAGTTCTTCACAAGTGTTTTGAGGACATCCTCTTCTTTCCAAGACCTTCGGATTCCGACTTTTACTGCGATTTGACTTTTTTTCCTTTCCTTTCTTTTTTTTTTCTCCCCCCTTCCTACAATGTTTGGATGTCTCTTCTCTCACAAACCACAACAGACCTCGAGTAGAGAGTTGATTCTCTTATGAACTTGCTTTATTAACAGGGCATAAAAACAGAGATATGAAAGCTCAGGGGAAGCCTCCGCCGAGGAACTCGACAGTCGAATCAGAAACGGGAAAGCATTAAAGGGGAGAGGATCCGCTGATGACTACAAAGAAACATTTTTCTGTCGAGTTCTGCGGCATATATTCCACGAGGAGACGTTGTGAGTCACTTGGTTGAAGCTCAGCAGAGATTGCAGACAAGTAATGGACTGAACAAGATTTTCGATATAAACACTCGATGATTACTGCACAAAACTCTTTAGCTGAGTGTTTTGTTTTTAGCTGCTTGCTGAGTGGACAGATGCTAGCTACCGCAGGAGGAGCAGCAGTAGCAACATGTCTGCAAATGTTGTGCAGCAAATATTCAAGACTCCTGAAAGTTTTCACATTTATGGGCGGTGCAATACGCCCATTGATAGATTAATGTTTAAAAGTGATGAATGAACAGATGGACACACACATCAGTGAGTTGAGAGAGAGACCAGAAAATATTGGGTGACTGGACAAATTGACAAAATTATTTTATTTTTGTGAAAACGCCTTAAGCTGAATCGATTACGGCCTCTTCTTTTTTTTTAGATGCGTCTGGATGTGTCAGGACATTTCATTTATCATTTTATAATACAATGACATTATCTTATGTTTTCAATCAGGCTTGGCATTTTTTTCTTTCCTTCCGTTTCTTTTTAATGCGTCCCATCCAGCAGTGTGGCTCTCAGAGTCCAGCATATTTAGTTTCTCAAGTTGAGCATTACACACGCACGCACCTTAATAAATTGCTTTTAGGTTTATTTCAAATGCAGCGGAAAGAAAGAAAAAAAGAAAAGAAAACAAACAGGAAGGAAGACACAGACAGAAATATAGAAATAAATATTGCAAGACAGAAATAGAGAAAGATAGAAAGAGGAAGAAAAATGAAAGACAAGGAAAGAAAGAAAAAAAAGAAAGGGACACAAAGAAAGAAATGTAGAAAAAATAAAGAGACAGAAAGACAGAAGGAGAGAAAGACAGGCAGAGAGAAATAAATAAAAAGACAGATGGGTAGACAGAAACATGGAACAAATAGACTAATTGATAAATTGAATAATTTATGCAACTGGGCATGGATGAAGGTCTTCAAACACAAATATTTTTGAATGCCTACATTTTGAAAACACATGAATCATATGTCGGACCTTGAGACTGCGTAGGAACTCTGAAGACTAAAAACATTTCTTTGGTCTCCACAAGTGGAACAAAAGGACAAACTCTCTGCTGAAATCTTTTCCGTTTCCTCCTGCAGCAGACAAAGTGGCCTGGCTCCGGAGGAGAGAAAGACTAGCTGCGCACTGCCCTCTTTCAATCTCCCAAAACCAGAGTGGCCAGGCACCAGCACGGACTCTTTGTTGGCTCTGGATGACATTAAACGCTCCAGTACCAACCCTCGGCACAGAAAACAGCACCTCAGCCTTGAATCAAGGCCCTGCAGGCCCTGAAAGAAAAATATGGGCTCAGAGTGAAATGAAGCTTGTCAAATGGACACGGAAGGAGGCTCAGGGTCGTGCTCAGAGTGACACGGGGTCATGAAAGTAGAAAAAAATAAAATAAAATAAAAAACAAAACAAGCCAGGTGAGGCTGTGACTATGTGTAACGGCTAAAAACAGTTGTGACCAAAGCGGTTATCTGGAGTGCGACACAGACTAAGTGTGTTCCCGCGAACCGACGCGCTGTTTGGTACATCTCCTCCTTCCCATTCCAGCCCCGTAATGAACAGAAGCTCTTTTTAAATTGTACCTAAATCCCAAGTAACAGCGAAACAACATTGAAGAGTTTAATGCTGCGTTTTGCACCTGCCAAGTCTGCATGAGTCAGTCACACAATCCACAATTACAAGGCTGGCTTGTAAAGACGATGCTAAAAAAATGGCATGTCGCAGCAGAGCTCTTGTTTCTACTGGTGCTTGTTTTTTTGTTGCAGCTTCTTCCTGCGCGTTGCTGTTGGTCAAGTTTACTGGTTTCCCTCTCTCTCTCTCTGGTTCTCTCGGGGCCGCGCTGCCGGCTAACCGAGCCGCCTGTGGTCGCGGTGCGAGGAGGTCATGTGTAACAAATTCTTCACACTCTCTCTGCTGAGGCGACCCCGGCTGCCATTACCGACCGAGAGAAAGATGAGATGGACAGGAAACGCTTATGGAGAGAGGCAGAAAGACGACGAAACGGAGGAGCAAAGGGCACGGTTTTCAAAAGGAAGCGGGGAAATTTAACCATTAAACAAAACTAAAGGGTGGCGGTGGGAGGGGAGGGAATTTAAGCCACATTGCCTAAGAAGCCAAAAAGCCCTCGGAGCAGGCTGCAGGAAGCTTGACCTTTGCGAGGGCCGTCTGCTATTTGAGCCTGGGGCTTCGGGGGCCTGGCCCCCTCTCTGGAGGGCCGTCAGCTGGCCTCCGCTTTCCTTCTCTATTCTATTCATTAGCTATGCTTTATGATTCAGCTTCCTCTGAGCCACACAAGACCTCCCCGAGGAAAGAGACTGCTGGATGGAGGGAGAAAAATGGAGCGAGGCTAGGGGGACGAAGAGGGGAGCGAGGGAAGAAAGAAGCAGGTCACGGGGCCCAGCCGGAGCTCAGCTCCCAGCAGCTGTGAAATCCTCCCGTTTCCTCGGCAGGCGTAAAAAAGAACACGGGAGAGAGGGAGGAAAAAAAAAAGAGAAAGGAGTTAAGGAGAGAGCTTGGCCAGTAAAACCCACCATTACAGCGCTAAATCCCTAAAGCGCCACATGCTGGACGATAATTCCCCAGATTTAGGGAATGCCAAATTACAAATTACGGCTGCTGTTTGTTTTAAGAAGTCCAGAAGTCCACAACTCCCCCCCCCCCCACCCCTGAACACAGATGACTTATTCACTCCATAAATCCTCCAGACAACGGCGCGGCCGCTGAGGGAGAGCGGGGGAGGCGGTGAGCAAGGCGCGCATGGCGAGGCCCCAGACAAAGGGAGGGAGGGAGTGGAAGAGCGGAGAGAAAAGTCTCCATGTCCGCGTTGCTTTTACTTAACAACACGGCCGGCTAATTAATTTAGAAATATCGGAGACAACCTTAATAGCGTTCTTTTAATGGCAAAACGCCTCCACGCTTCATTTCTGCACAATAGGCCACCGGAGCAAGGCAATGCAGCCGAGGAGGGAGGGCGGCGTAATCAGCCGAATGACCTTGAGGCATAAAATTTATGAAAAGCATTGATCAGTTAAGGATGTGATTTCACTCAGACACGAAGGTCAGCAATTACCCCAGACTCAATTAACCTCATTTAGTAAAGACTGCTGAGAGACCAGTTTCTCCCCCCGCCCCTCCCTTCACATCCCATAACCCAGCACACATCAGCCCCTCCCTGCTTTATATCAAATGATCCCCAGGCTTTCAGTCTTACCTTTGATCTGGGAGCTCTATTTAATGCCCCGCATTCCACACAGCAGAGCAAATTATCTCCTAGCAGTAAGAAACCTTGCAGTCAGAGATTAGGTAAGCCCCAGACCAAATACAAGCAGATTCCTGATACAGCCCTCCTCTTTTTGTGGGTAAAGGAGGAACAGCCTTGCTCTTCCATGGTACACTTTCTAAACACCTTGGGGCGGCTTAATCACGACAGCTGCGGCGTGAAAACAACAAACCTGTCGGCAGGCTTTGTTGCGGCCTCATGTCGGTGAAGACTGTAATTGCCGTTTAGTTGTGACTCATTTGGAGGGTTTTGTATCAGACAGAAAGCTGCTGGACAAGATCTGAGGTGTTTGGTGTTAATCACATTGAAAGTGCCTGAGAAAAGTATTCGTACGACAGGATATGTTTTAATTTTCATCTTAATTTAACTCAGTCCATCATATTTCTGTCACTTTTATGTGGATGATATGTTCACTCACAACATGCTGGACGTAGGTCAAAAAGTTACATTTTGGTCAATGTTTTATTTACTTTTTTTTAACTACAGCTCTTTCTTCCGCATGTTTGCCGTGTCGCCAGCTGCAAACAGAACGTCTCGTTACTTTCCTCTTTTTCCATGGCTTTTTTTTTCTTTCTAAAATCTACTGCAAGTGCCAGAATTTGGGAACACATGATGAAAGGCCTCTCTGTACATACTCTGCAAGAACAAAGACATTAGTTTACTCGAGGTGGCAAGGACAAGAACAAGGCTCGCACCGGCCAAGTTTATGTCGAGCGCCGAACTCCTGGGATGATGACGGAAAAATTGCGGAAGAAATAACATCTCCCCTATGCTGCATTAACCAGGCCCACTTCCAATTTCTGACCAATTACACAATACTTGTCAGACGATGTACCAAAGGAAAAAAAAAAAAATTCGGTTTCAGCTGAATGATGTGTTGAGAACAAGCAGAAGTGAGGGAGGAAAAAACAAACTTCTGAAGTCTTGTGGAGTTTATACAAGCCTCAGTCGTCGCTAATGGATTGAACTGAGATGTTGGGACAATGTTTTATAACTTAACCTCTGGCCTGTTTACCGTGTTCCCTGTTCTTCATGATGCTGTTTGCTTCATGAAGAACCTCTGGGGCCTTCGCAGAACTGTTGGATTTACACTGAGATTACATTACACACAGATGGACTCTGTTCGCCAATTAGGTAACTCCCGAAGGCAGTCGGTGTTTCTTCCACTTGACGATTCCAGCACTTTTCAGTCACGCTCTCCATCGCGCTAAACAGGTGGCTCTATTATTTACCGTTTCAGCACACCATACGCTGACTCCTTCCAAAGAATTTTGGGAGTAGAGGGGTTTCACTATATGGTCTATTATGTAGCTCAGGCAGGTGTAAATACTTTGTAAAGCACCAGATACAGGCTAGTTGGGAACCAAAAAGTTTTGAAGATGACAGTATTCTTATAGAAATATCAGCTCTTACAGAACAATTCCTGAAACAAATTTGATGTGCAGAACAAAAGAAGGCAACTCATAGAATTAAAAAAAAAAAAAAACCCAGCACACTGTTATTCCTGCCTCAGCGCCCAGCCCAGCTCCTGTGGACGAGATAAGCAAAAATCTCGTTGGAAGCGAAGATGCCTGACAGGCCTCTATGTACACACAACCATGTTTGTATTTATATTGCTGCGCCGTGACACGGCACAAAAGGATTCAGCAGACGGCAGGCCAGAAGAAAATGAGAGGGAAAATGAAAGGAGCCAAATGGGCCATAGGGCACATTTCCTAGCACGGCCAATCAGGCGCTCAATTACCCAGGTTGAACCTGTCTGTCCATCCCTTTCCTTACCAACACACACGTCTGTGCACGCACACACTCCAACCTACACAGTGTTAATTTGCCTCCCTGCCTGGCGTTTCATCACTGTCAGCTTCCTCCTTCATTGCCCTCTCCGCCAACTTCCATTGAGCGTCTCCTGAAGCCGCATTTCGCCACCTGAGCTCACAGTGGTGTAGCTCAAAGGTGAGGCAGAGTTGCCTGGAACACCAGGCCAGCAAAGTTGATTCACTTTATAAAACACAAGTGCGTGCAACTTTTAAAAATGAAAATTGTTTTTGTTGTCGTGGCACAACAGCATGACCGCAAGACCGCTCTGCATCCCCAACCATTTCTTCCCCCAGACATCTGCTGAAGCCACTTTTGCAATAAATGCTGCATTAGCCATGCACAGTGGGACTACAGCTCCCAGGCTACAACAGGAGACACCAAATTAATTATCTCCCCAGCATTTGTCCTCACACCGTTCCAGAAACTTAATGACCTCCCGAGCGGTCGTTTATTATGAGCCGCAGTAGTGCCTTCCATGGGAGCAGACGCCATCTACCTTGCCTTCAATTCCCACCCTCCGCTCCTCTACACATCCACCGCTGCCGGCTTGTCAGAACAGGTGTGAGCCGGTAACAATGCGGAACCCCGGCAAGCACGGCAAGATGCGCTGAGACGACAGAGGAAGAGAGAGAGAGAGAGAGAGAGAGAGAGGTAGCATCCCACGCAACTGTCAACCGACAGATACAAGCCTCGACTGGAGCATCATTAAGATGATAATGAATTCCATGGTGACCAAGTAGAATGAAGTGGCCTCCCCTCGCATGCTTGCAAAAAAAAACACACACACACAAACCACTTTGTACTTAGCCCCAAGTGCCATTTTTATAGGCACACATAAACGCCTGCATGTGTATGGCAGAGCACCAGGGCTGGAAACTCCTGTCCCCGCTCGCCCTAGCAACAGACGCAAGGAAATGAATACCGATGGAAGTGCACGGGGGCATGAGCTTTGTGTAAAATATTACCCTCGATCTTGCTTGCTGCACCCCGTGCCGTCACTCCGCCCTGCCTCCCTCTCTCTCTCTCCTGGGCTGTGAAGCAGTTGCTAGCCCTTATCATTGCTGGCTGTCAGTTTAGTATACAAATTAGCAGTCTATCAGGGGAATGCAGGAGCCCGTTTCATCAGTAGGGAGAAGGGCAGAGGCGCGCATTGCATTAAGGTCTCTCACCACAGCAGACAGAGAAAGTCACAAATCAACGGCGCAGCAGGCCCGCAGCCAACGCTAACCAGATAAGGAGAAATGAAGGAAAAGGGACGAGACATATTTCACTAGAGGGGCTCCAAATCTGTTCGAACTCCCTGCGAGGGGGCCAAGAGTGAAATATAGAGATGGGGCGCAGGGACCGACGAGGCAACAAATCACGGTATCAGCCCAACAGACTGACAGGAACTCCATGAATAATAGATACAGAATATGAAAAGTACAGGAATTCCATTTGTGAAAGTGCCTTTATTCAATTAACAGCTACAAATTGGAGGAAATTAGCGCCAGCGCATCGACGCTATCTCCGCCTAAGTGAACATGTGGATGTTAATACCAGAGGAGACAAAACATCTGGTGAGGGCTCTCATTAGGTGGCATAACGCAATGAGGCACAGCCTAAATTGCGGCAATAAAAGCCGACAGACAAATCATCTCAACCACCACCATCCATTTAACTCAATTAACGAAACGCTTAGATTTGGAGCTCGGTGGTTTAAAAAGCACGCCAGGCTCCAGAGGGGTAGAAAGTCCAGGGTGGACAAATGGAAGATGGAGGGAAAACCAAAGCAGGAAATGAACCGGGACTCTTCAGAGAAGAAAGTCAAGTTTAATTGTGCGGCCCATTTCAGCAACAAGACAGTTCAAAGTAGTTTACATCATATTCTGGAAAAACACAAAGTCTTCCGAAGTATTTTTGGTCTAGGTTCTAGTGCAAAAACCTTAGTGCACTTGAAATAAGACAACAGTAACTTGCAAGCAACTTCAGTGAAATATAGGAGCTTATTTTAAGTCAAAAATACCTTAGAAATTATGATAAAGTACGAGTTCCACTTAATTTTAACAATACATTTTTCCCAGTAGAAATAGTACTTTATGTTCAATATTGACTTAAAACAAGCGTCTGTATCCTGAAAAGTTACTTTCCAGTTAGTTTCATCTTATTTTAAGAAACTGGGCCAAAAATACTTGGTAAGGTTTCATTTTGTCAATGCCACCATCATAATTATCAAGTCGATCAATGCACATCGATGCTCATCAATGTCCCACTTACTACTAACCAAAGGGAGCTCTAAACAGGTGGGTTTTCAGCCTTGCTTTGAAGGAACTCCGTGTTTCAGCTGTTTAGCAGCTTTCTGGAAGTTTGTTCCAGATTTGTAGAGCATAGAAGCTGAATGCTGCTTCTCCATGTTTGGTTCTGGTTCTTGGGTTGCAGAGCAGAACCAGAACCAGAAGACCTGACTGGTCTGGAAGGCTGACAATAGCAACAACAACAGGTCTTTTAACGTATTTTGGTGATTTATAAACTCACAGATTTAAAGTCCACTCTCTGAGCTATACAGCGAGTGTGAGAGTGGGCGGAGTGGTCTTCTTGTCTTTCTAATGTCAAAATGTATGCCAGCAGCGATAAGAAGCTGGGATAATCTCTGCGGTATCAGGAGGCTGCTCGTCATTACACCGTGGCCCTGATATAGATCGGAGCACCGCCGGCCTCCTCTGGCTCGCCAGGCTTCACGCCAGCAGAGATGGCAGATAGCCCCGTAAAGACACGGCTCACCACTCCCTGATTGGTTGGTCAGGAGCCACAACCAAAACGTTCCCCTTGGGCTGCCATGAGAAGGCAAGATAGCGGGCGGCGGGACACAAAAAGCTCACTCTCCGCGCATCTAGATTATCGCTTTGTCGTACAGCCTTTCCACTATTGTCCGTGTGGGTGGTGGGAAATAATAATAATGGGGAAAAAAAAACGCCTTTGTGTGAACATTATTGTCTGAGAAACAGGAGAGTAGACAGGCGGATTATTTCAAAAACAGCTTCCCCCCAGAGCTCTCACAATGCACCAGTGTTGATGCCGAGTGGAGGATCCTGGAGGAGATAATAATAATATTCCTAGTCAGAGCCTTTGCTGCATTTGAGCCGCCTTGTAACAGAGAGATACACATCATTCTGACTGGCCCGCTGTGACATAATCACCCTGCAGAGAGCTGCAGGCGAGCTTGGTAGGCAAACCACCTCTCACTGCAGCTTGTTAAGAGAAAGGTGGCTTTAAGCACTGCTCAATAAAATCTCCCATTGAACTTGTTTTTTTAGGGTTTTTTTCCCGGTCCATCTGAACAATGTCTAGGTGAATCATCGCCCACCTCGGGCTACACAACTTACATTCTTCCTTTCTTCTTTTCTCTCAAGATTACACTTTGCTTTTGACTTGGATGAATTTGCTAAGAGGGGAAAAAAAAGAAAAAGAAAAAAAACAAACAAACTCAGTATGATTTTAAATAATGCAGCGATAAAAAAAAAAAAAGAAAAAACAAAAGAAAAAGCGGTGACCCTTTCCCTTGCCTCAACCCACACATGGTGAGTTTGTTCTGCAGGGGGAAAGACAGCTCACAAAGAGAAGAAAAGCCGGAGCTGGCACTACACGGAAATTTGCGGTAGGCATTGGCTCGCTCCTCTGGGCGCGGACACCTTTAATGAGAGGAAAAAATGCGCAGCGAGAGGCAGCTCTCACCCATGCTATGCCAGTGATTTTTGAGTAAAATGAATCACCTCCCCTCTAACACAAATAAATATTGTTCTAATACCGGTGGGAGCCTGATGCCGACTCTAGGCTAGGGAAAGGGATCTAAGCTTTTACCAGCCTCCATATCCCCAGTGGGATTCTGCATCCCACAAATTCAGAGTCTGCACACGATGAGCCCACTACGTGTCTGTGAACCCTCGGATTCAGGTTTGGCTAAATGTAGAGCTCTCAAATGATTGGCACCAGGTGGTGGAGGCTTCAGGGTGAACAGATAACAGAATAATGCCACACATTTTTTTTTGCACTACAACCACAAACATTAATGGATTTTACTGGGATTTTTATGAAAGGTTTGGGATTTGTGTTCATCCCCCAACTCTGACACCTTTAAATAAAATCAAACTCACTACCTTCAAGCGTCTTTAATTAGTAAATATTGTCCATCTGTGTGTAGTTTAATCTTAATATTAATTTAGCTTCAGCGTCATGAAGACCAATGGTCAGGGATGAAGCAAAACAATGTTCAATGCTTTAGAGGTTCAACAATCTAAGAGCAGAAAGAGGATGACGCATGGTTTCACAAAGTTACCGAAACGTGGCGGACAGGCAGAACATGAATAAAAGAATCAGACAAGAGGTCAATAGTAACTCTGGAGGAGCTGCAGAGATCCACGACTCTAGAAAATCTGTTAAAAAAAAAAACTACTAATCTCCACAAATCTGGCCTTTATGTAGGAGAGGTCGTTGTTGAAGAGAGCAATGCAAATTTCAGTTTGCAGTTTGCCACAAGCAATGTAGGGAGAATGAAATGAATACAACTAAACACAGAGCATTCTGGGAAATTATACATAGGGTATCGCAACAATGTGCCCTATCCATAAAGGCAAATCTATTTAGTCTAATTCTATGTGTTGTGCTCTGAGTGACATCTTACTTTATTATTTATTTTGCATTACATTGATAATTCCTAATTTCACTTTCTGAGCCATTTGAAAAAGGTTTGTTGTATCTTTTTAATCAGTTTCAGTTTCTTTATTATTTGTTTTACATTGGCTGTTGAACTCCTAGTTGCACTGACTGAATAAGTTATAGTTGTGTTGTTTTCATTTCAAGTGTTTTGTACTTGTGCAGAGTCATCAAATAAATCTGCTATTCAGTACATTTATGTCTATGTTTAAAAAAGAAGTGTTTTAAGTCAAATCTGAGCTGTTTTTCTGTATCGGTATCGGCCAGTACTAAACCATAGATATCTGAATCAGTATTGAAAGTGAACCAGTGGTTCCCCCTGGTTGTAACATGACCAAGTGTGAAAAAGTACAAGTTGTATAAATACTTTACAAGATACTGAGCACCTCCATCACCTGTAAAAACCAACAACGCCCCGAGGATAAAGACAACCACTTTCTCTACTAAGCCACAAGACAAGATGGCAAGTGGTGGAGTGGAAACCTGGAAGGGGGGTGGAGTAGACTGGCACCCGTTGCCCAGCATCCGGTTGCTCTCACACCTCCGTCCTACTTCAAGGCAAACATGGCATGCACTATATAAAGGTGTTTGTGGCTTCTGAAGCCCCCGGGCCACTGTGGAAAAGGATGTGGCACGTTAAGTGGAATTTACTTTTGATGCGGACATCAAGCCTCAGGTTTCTAGCAGCTGAAACCCAAGCTTCTCCCTCAGGGGGGTGGGGGGGGGAAGACTTACTGCAGGGTTGGCCAGGACACCGAATACCCATGCAGTCACCTTTACATGTGCCTTTGCTGCACAGCTGTCATTATAAAAGCAGAAGAGAGCTGGAGGTGGTGGCTGAAGAATGTAGGGGAGGAGTGGGGAGAGACTGTTTCTGTAGACAGATTTTATCAGACCAATATAGCTGCTACTGACCATTTCGTCTGGTAAACCAGCCCTCCATTAAAGCTGCAATTTGTAACTTTTATAAAGAATGTTTATATATACATATATATATATATATATATATATATATATATATATATATATATATATATATATATATAAAATCATATTTGTTAAAACTGTCATGTCGTGACAGCATATCATGAGACAAATAATCTGTGAAAAGATCGAGCTCTTCCACCTTCTCCCTGACCTGGTATTTCTGTCTGAAGAAATACAACATTCTCGACCAAAGCAACCAATCAGAGCCAGAAGGAGGGTCTTTGTGCTGTCAATCATCCATATGTACTTGCTGCTAAAAGTTCTAACGTCGGAAAAACAACTTACTGCTTGTCGACCGTCATAGGTGGTCATGGTAACGAGCCTGAGCGTTCACAACAGGCTATGCTAGCTGCAGCGTAGCAGAGAGCAAACGGGGCGAGGTGGAGGGAGAATGAGCAGCACCACGAGATTGTGATCGACAGCACTAAGACCCACCTCCAGGCTCTGATTGGTTGTTTCTAGTTAGCACTAGCAGAAGGAAGAGGAGTTAGATTTTTTCACAAATTATCTGTCTCATACCGTTCTGTCCCCGTACAGTGACAGTTTCAACAAATATGTAAAAAAACAACAACACTTTTTTCTTATTTTTTTATTAAAGGAACATACTACAGCTGTAAGCTATTAATGCTTTACTTTGATACTAAATCATTCCTAAGTGGATTTAGGAATGATTTAAAAGAAATCATTTGGAAAAGAAAAAGGAAAGTGAAGCCAGAAAATGAGCTAAGAAATCTCCCATCCCTCTTATGTCTGTTTCATGACACGGCAGAGCTCTTCAGTCACTGACAGCCCAGATGTGTAACTTTTTCCAGGGGAAGTGAGGAAGTATTAATAACCGTGATGACATATCAGTGACACATGTAAGGACATTTGCTTTATGCAGGAGAAGATGACAGAGGAGGAGGAGGAGGAAAGCTAAATGTGTACCGCTATGAAGCCAGGAGAGGCTAGCTTAGCGCCACCGTGACAACTGTAGAGGTCCTGTGAAAGTCCTTATTGTTTTAGACTGGACGCTTAGAGAGTATCATCAATCTGGGACGGCATTCTCTGTCCTGACCTTGACAATGGACATGCAAGTAATGCCTTTGTAGAACCACCTTCAATGACCTCAACAAGGTTTTTTTTCCAAGTTGTGAAGATCCTCAACTCTGACCAGCAGTCCCTGCTGAAGAACAGCATCCCTAAGGCATTATATTGCCACCACTATGTTGGCAGCGTCAGTGTTGGCATCTAGCATGTAGGTCACAAAGATTATTTGAGCAACTTCTTTTACATTTGTTGTTCCCCTGTAACCAACCGCAAACAATGTACAACCTGAATACGCAGTAAACCAAGACGCCTTTCAGCCCAATTCTATTCTTTCTGCATATTCCATTCAGTAAAATGTAATCAAATAAAACTGTCTCTTTTTAAAACTTTCCTATCACCAAAAAATTACGGAATGCAAGTCTGATTAGAAAAGCTTGGTTGAATATTTAAACCCATTACCTGCACATTCCTCTATATGTTTTAAGAGAATCAAGTCGTTTCTTCTGTTAAGCAGCATTTCTTCCTATTCCACCATATAAAATGCCATTACTTTTGTGTTTGCATTCCTTCATTCAAACAGATGTAGAATACAGCAATAAGATATTATAACTTTAAATCAGGCTGATCTCTTCTGAAGTAATTTAGTTGCCCTAGATTTCAGACCAAAGGGCTGTGAATACATAAACATGCTAAGTAAAATCTGAAAATAATGTAACATCTTCCTGTGGATTCATAGTTATGACCTATATTGTGTTAATCTATCCAAAAACCCATGAAAACACATGAAAGTTTGTAGTTGCAATGTGACAAAATGTGAAAGGTTCAACGGGTACGAACACTTTTCCACATCACTGCAATGTGTAGCACAATTTGCTCTAGATTAAAATATAATGAAGCAAGTAAATGCAGCTTTGTCTTACATGCAGCTGCTTAAATTATTTACGTGTAAAGAAAAAAGAAAAACAAGACAATTGCTCCCCAGAGCTGCTAAAATGCTTTTCCTGGCTTGTTTGTTGTAGCACTAATGAATATCTCGGTGCTTGTTGAAAGCTTCCATTTCTCCTGCATATTACATTTCGTCTAAGCAAAAAATAAATCTGCAGAACCTAGTCACATGAAGAATTCAGTCACTTTGCTTCAAAAATACCAACACCAGTGATGTAACCAGAGACGGCGAACATATTGCACTGGATTGATTCGTCTGCAGTGTATTGGAAAAGACTAGGTTTACCAGCTCATTACCACTGGAGGACTGTCGAAACAGGCAAACTTCCTGTCAATAAAACCACCCTGACAATTATCCTGCTGAATGGCGTCCTGAACGCTGAGGTGTTTTTGTGAAGGAACTCGCACTCCTCGCCAATTTTTTTCCCTCCACTTCTCTAACGACCGGCTTGATTAGCAAATTGAGCCGAAAACCAGCTTGTTTATTGAAAGCAATTCCACGGCGGCTTCTATTTTCTGTAGTTATTTCATCATATGCTCATCCAGACCCACCCGGCACGACCCAGATGGCTACCGCAAGTATTTGAATAAGAGATATGCAAACAGATGAAGTGAAGGGAGCAGCTTGTGTGCTCAAGCAGCCTTTTCTCACATCTGCCAGAATCCTTGGATTAGTTGGTCCGGGCCCCGGGGCCTTTACACTGCATTCATTCAGCGCTGGAGGTGAATGGATGTTTGCAAGGCACGTCTGTCACGAGCAAAGATGCATATCGCTGAGCCGAGGAATCCAACGCAAGCAGAGTCGAGACTGAAAAAGGTGGAAGTTTAGAAAAGTCTGCATGAATGTAGATGACATTGATATCATCATCAGGTCAAAACCTGTTTGGGTTTGATCGTTTATTAGTAAAACGAGGAGATGGATAGAAGAGAGAAGGATTCTATCAGCAGGTCTAAGAGCCTGGATACAATGTAACCATGATTTATTTACTCCTTTTCTTCTGGTTCTTTTTCCATAAACTGTGGACCGGCTAACAGGATCAGGATAAACCAAAGACTTATAGATTCAGAAAAGCTAAAAGGTTTTCATAATGTCAACGCCAGATAAAGTCAAATAATAACCTGAGTTTTATCTGGGTGTTTGCAGTATAAAGTGATTCAGCTTTGCCCCTCCACCACCTGTTGCTGAGCCCTGCTGATTCAATCACTTACAAAAAAAAAAAACAATAAAAAAATTCAGCAGCTGGAAATAACGGTTACAAACCATCAGACATGGTCATAATGTGTAAGCTACAGCAGCACCGCCTATTACTTACTTATAAGTTCAACCCATTAACACCAAATGTTACATTTGATACACTTCTTAAATTATGTTGGATACAGAAAAGATGTTTTTGATAAAGACAGTTAAATCAGCGTAAAAAATCTGATGTTTTAATTAAGCTACAAAGAAATTTAGAAAATAAGACAATAAGTCAAAAATGGTTTCTTTTGTGTAATGAAAAACATTTGATATTTAATTACAAAAAAAAATCTTTGTTTTTAGGATTTAAAAAGTTAGAATTTTATCACAATATTTTGTGATACTAATTTGATAACGATAAATTAAAGAGGCACTCGTCATCTCGTTTTTTTTTTATTAATCGAAATGCACTGGTGCAACGATAAATCGAAATTCCTGTCACGGTAAGATTTTTTTTCACGATATATGATGAGTGCACTTATAGCTTTTTACAAGTTATTGTTGGTAAAGAAAAAGTGTTCAGGTGCAGCGTAGCAGCGGGTGGTGTCCTCGTGACGCCGCTGTGTCCCAGCCGGCGACATGTAACTGGAAACCCCAGTGGGCTCCTGGAAGACTAAGATCCTTCCTCTGACTGGAGCCCAGATCCATGGCTGACAGGGTTCCTGGTGGGATGCCAGTGATGGGAGGAAATATTTTTATCCCCTGCTCCTGCAACCCACTACAGATCAATAACTCCGTATAAAAACAGAGTTACAGAAACAGATCGACTCAGGGGTTAAGTGCATTGCTTATGCTATGAACCATTTTGACAGATACTCAACAAGCTTCCAAACAAACACACACACACACACACACACACACACAGACACGCACACACAGAGAAAATACCTCTGTTTGGATCTCTCCTGTTGGCTACCCGGGGAAATTCAGCTCCAAACATTGTGAGCAAGGCAATTATAACGGGGGAATACGTGGGGAGTATTTGCAGGCATACAATATGTGATGATTGATGGGTCAGCGGAAAACTATCAAAACTGCCGGGGGTCGACTTTAACCGCCTTCCTGACAGCTACACTTGTTGTATCAACCCCCCGGCCTCACCCTGCCGCTAACAGGTGGCCCGTCCCTCACAGCAAAGTCGACCGCCACGCACGGCGGAGGCTGCGGATAGTCTTCAGCGAGCCACGAAACGTTCGGGTTTCCAGCGCTGGGGCAGACACGGTGGCGGAATGCAGAGCGAGGAGCCGAGGGGGAGGGAAGGGAGGAAAATACTCCTCCAATCAAATAAATGCCACTGTAAGCACAAGTGACAAGTCTTGTTTGGGGTCGTCCCTGCTCAGGGCCCGAAAGGCCAGCACTGTCTCATCTCCTCAGCTATGTCTGCAAGCCAGCTGGGTGGGAGAGGAGGAGGGAGAAAACGCCTGATTGGTGCCACAGCCAAGGGTGAAAGCAGGCCAATTATATTCCCTATTCCCCCAAGAACAAGCCAGGCCCCTCTGGTGGAGTGAAGCCTCTGCCACCTTGCCTCTCCTGCACCTCTCAAGACACTTCACGTAGATAAATAAATGACAGCTCCACCGGGGCTCGGCCTAGCCTCCCTGCCTGTCCGCTTCCCTTCACCTGGCATTACAGCAGAGAGACATTTTTCCACATTATTATTGTTGCGTTGTCATCCGCTGCCCCATTCACTAGCCGAGCTAGTGGCTGATGATGCCGGCGGAGGACCCGAGGAGATTGGGAGGGGAATGTCTCTTGTCAAAGTCAGCATGGCCTAGCGTTGCAGAAATTTTAACAAGTTCCCTGGGCTCCCGCTCTCTCTCTCTCTCTCTCCTCGCTGCCTGACAGACCGAGGTGCCACAACAGGGCCGCCTGACAGGCCTGGACACGACGCCGTCGCTGACACTTGATAGACGAGAGGAAAGGCGAGAGGAGAGGCGACGAGGAGCCACGCTGAAACGCCTGAATTAATCATACCGCCTTCCACCGGCTTTAGGTATTAAAAACCTAGAAATATTCATTACCTCTTAAGATATTTAAAGCCCTTTGTACATTTTGGCATGTTACAACCATAAACTCGTCTTGGTGACAGACCAAGACAAAGCAGTGCAAGACGGTGTTGAGGTGTGCTTAAAAAGTGTGGCGAATATGTTGACACAGCCCCCTATATTCTGATACCTCTCAATAAATAAAATCAAGTGCAACACTTTCTCTTCAAAAGAAAACCTCGTTAAACAGAATCCACATCAACCCTTCCACTAACACAACTTGCATTTTAAAAAGTTCCTGGATTTGTATTAGTAACAGGTCACAGAGAACTAGTTAATCATTTGCCTGAAAATAGAGGAAGTACACAACTGCAAACCTACCAAGACATGGACACCCAGCTAACCTGAGGCCTTGAGATCATCTGTAGAAGAGTAGTAAGAGGGAAAAACCATGCAGAAAGAAATTCTGTCGGAGGTTTGCAACCACTCTGGTCAAAGAAGACCAAAGGTGAAGCTTTTCGCTGGAAAGCAAAACACACAAAGCAAAGGATGTCATACCTGTATGGTGGTGGCAGTTTTATGGTGTGGAGAATATATTCAACTTTGTCGCAGAACACTAAAAGAGTGAGGGCTACAATTGAATTATTTATATCAAATCATATTCATTGAATAGAATGTCCTAGTCAAAGTCCAGGCCTATAGGTCCAATAAATCCAATGTATGCTATTTTTTAATAACTACACAGTAATTTCAGAGTTTTATTCTTTATTATGTTTTTATATACTTTCTATTCTTATCTTTCCTTCAAAAATGAATTTCATTTCTATTCTAGTCACAGACAATCTGAGTAAGCTGGAGCTATTTTGCAAAAAAAAAAAAAAAAAAAAAAAAAAATCACAAAATTTTTTTCTCGAGTATCTAGTTGTGCAAAGCTGGTAAAGACATGAACCAAAGCAGGGAATCAACTCTGGGAGGTTGAGAATAATTGCATGCCACATGTTTCATATATTTGTTTACAAAAAAAAAATCTTTTTTATACTTTAAAATTGTGGAGTACTTTGCATTGGAAAGACATGCAAAATCCCAAAACAACACAGAAAAGACTGCTGCTAAATCACATGAAAGCATCCAAGGGGGTGTGAATACTTTTGTAAGGCATTCTGTATCATTGCACTGTTGTAAAATTTACCCATCCTAACAAAATAAAAAAATAAAATAAAAGACACATCCCAACATGTTTGCATTCATTTTTTTGGTAACAAGCAGGAAAAGGCCCTCGGTCTTTTCATGCTTCAACTCAACGTGTACAAGCATTTTTTCCCCCTGCGCTCTCACCACTCCCTGATGCTTAAACCAAAAACCAGATGTTGCGGATCAGTAGAGATAAAATACAAGGCAAATAAAAGTGGTGGAGGGAATGGTACACATTAACTGTAATCAAACAGAAACAAAACGAAGACCAGGACAATTTAATTTCTTCTCGCATATAATTTGGTTTTATGGGGCAAGAAAGGCTCAACAAAGAGGGAAAGATGAAAAGGAACTCAAATTACATGGGAAAAAAAGTGCAGAGGCTTTGTACATACACTCTTCATCCATTCTCCACAGCTGTAGACAGGGCTGATGACTTGTATTAAAAACTTACTGTAAACGGCCCATGGGAACAGACTGTGACCCTGATGGATTCAAGTTGTTTCAACATGGCTGAGACTAAATAAAAGGAGCTGGGAAACACTGGTAATGAGAGGAGGAGGAGTAGTTTCTTAAAAGAAATCTGCTTTTTCTGGCATTGATAATGCCAGGGCTTGTACACACGCAAAAACAAAGTATCTCTGCCATGTCGTTTAAAAAAAAAAGAAAAAAAAAGAAGAAGAAACAATGTCAGACAAACAGGATCGGTTTAAGAAAAAGTGTTCATCCACCTGCTGAATGACAACAGTGAGGGTTGTTTTAAACATGCCACACCTGTAGGGGGCAGATCAGTCAACTGAAATCCTTCAAACCAACTTTGACTTCCTGTTCAGAATGAAACATGGCACCAGGAGGTTCATATGTGCGGACAGAGAGAGAGGTAACTACTTTAAATTACTGTGTTGTAAATGAGTGAATGTTAAGTTAATAAAGCACAAGACGTCATCGTCTGGGAGTCATTTTAAAGCAAATATCTGGCCGTTTAACGACTTTCTGCCTTCATATTGGGAGGAATAGCTGGTGTAAAACAGTTAATCTTCAGGAGCTGTTTTTACTTTCGTTGCCTCCTGGAGATAAATAACATTTTGAATTGAATTGAATTGAATACTTTGCAACTCAACACATTGGAGCAGCAGCGACCAAATCGCCATCAGAAAGGTGCTGGTTTTTTACCGTGGTTCAGATGCAGCCATTTCTCCTCCACTGCATGCACATATGTGGTGTCAGCGCCACATTACTTGTCGCAGACTGTCACACGCTGACCTCTAAATCTCCGGTTTCCAATGCGACACAATCCTCCAAATGAGGAGAATTCTCAAATCTCCACTTTTGGTCTGAGTTTTTATTAATAATCATTGACAGTGACATTTTACGATGGAATGCGTATGCGAACCTGTCAATTCGGTTTCCCAGATACCCGCCTGTGCGTGGACTAAGCCTGATCATACAATTTTAGTGATACTTGGTTGCATCCATCCAGTGGAATTCCCTCAAAGAATGTGATTTTAAATAATTTGTCATGCAATCCTGCCAAACAACTGAAGGAAAGTGTAATGTTTGGCCGCCGGAGAGACGTTGGATGAGGCCTGAGCGAGGTGCTCTATGAATCCACTTCATCTCCGTCTTCTGTTTGCAGAGTCTCTCTCGACTCGCTGGTGTTTCCACAGTGCTAAATTGCACAGCTGTTCCACAATCTGTGGTAGTGTTAATTACCCAAATGTGAGCGGCAGCTCGTCAGTTCCTCGCTAACGAAGAGGCCTGCTTTTCAGCGAGGGTGCCGTATGTTTGATATGTAGGCCCGTTTCCACCCAACACTCCCCAGGCTGTGCTTGGAGCACCCGACACATCCGCATCCCGGAGAAGACGCATCTAATTAAAGCTCCCGACTCGAATCTGCTTACTAAGGGGGGTAAAAGAAAAAAAAAAAAGAAAAAACACACGGCCTGGATTAGAGGACGAGGAGAGAGTGGTGAAGTGGAATGGGAAAGCGGGGGGAGGCTTTAATACACTACAAGTGAAAGGGGCTTAGAAAGAAATATGAGAAGTCTCTATGGTAAGATCTCAGGCGAAGCTGGAAGGAAATGCTGTGTGAATGTGAGCCGATCAGTCAGCGTTTGTCAGTCTGATCCCTGAGCAATTCCAAAGCCCCCAGGCAGAGACAGACAAGAAAGTTGTTTCTAGAAAAGTGTCTTTTTAACACTCCTGGTAGCTTCTTCTTTCACGTGTACATCAATTCTTGACTACTAGCACACACACAAAGAGAACCCACACCAGAACTGGCAACGAATCAGCAACAACAGATCGGTTTAAGATGTTTTTTTTTAGGCGCATAGATGATGTTGGTATGTAATGACAGCGTCCTCTCAGCAAACACTTTCAACCAGAGATGCTGTGATAAGGCGTATCCAGGCGGTTGGGTTGTTTTTTTTTCTGTTTTCCCTGATAAAAGGAAAAATGAGTTGCAAGTGCTTTGACAGAAGTAGTAGTTTTAAATTATGGGTGCGTGATATTTAGAAAACACCGCCTCAAGTTATTGTTGAATATTAAAATCTCAATATTGTGACTAAAGCCCACTTTCCACACTAGTCTCTTTCCTGTGTAGGATCTTGATATGCGAGATCTCACAGGTGTGTGGGAAAGCTCAAATATTCCTGAAAAGTAGAGTCTCAGTGCACAACACCTGAAAAATGATTGCCTACTATATATTGCATTCATGCTGCTGCACACGCTGACTTTGTGGTGAGGACTGCTGTTCCATGTATTGTGCAGCTCTCCACTGAATCTCACCAAAAATCAAGGAATTACATAACTTTCCATGTTTATGAACCACTAACATTTACCAACTTCTAAAAGTAATTTAAAGCACATGCTTCGTTTCTCGGAAATTAGCTGATGAATAAATGATCAGGGGAGAAATTGAGGTTGGATTGAGCTTCAAAACTGCATCATTGGTTGCATTTTTCGCTGGAGCAGTTTGCTTTCACACTTCATTGTGTCAAACGATCCAAACCCTTTAAAAACCTGCTCGCCCCCTCGCCTACGGTGGCGCTGCACCAAGAACCACTGATGGAAGCAACTTCCTTTGATATAAAATATCAACAAAAATGGAGAGGCATTAGATTTTAGTGTTTGCAGGTTTTCTCGTCTTTGGCTAAAAACCACAAGCCATTTCTCCCGCTGGCGCAAGATCTGAGCGCTTGGTATGGTCGTATTTACCCAGAATGCCCTGCGCTATAGTCTGCTTCCTGCTTTTGGAGCAGCTTTGAGTCCGCTTGGCATTCAAGCCACAATAGAGTTCACTTTAACCAAACTGAGAGCGAGGCTGATCAGCGTTCGATTGCAGATTCACATCTTCCGAAACAACTCGCACTTTCTAGGCAAATGAACTAGTATTTGATTAAAGTGGACCAAATAGGGCTAGTGTGAATGTGCCCTTACGTATTAGACCCTCAAGCCTCTGATCTAAGCCAAATGAGGGAAAACTGGAGGAATGAATGGTTCATCTCTACAATAAACTCTCCAATACTTAGATCATGATGTACATTAATCCATGACTTATGCCCAATGTTTAAAAGAAAGGTGTTAGGAAGTGTCTTCAAGAATACCTTTTTCCCTGCTCAAAGTCTTGCTGAAGTGTACCGCCCACCTCTGGGTACACTTAAGCACCACGACCTAAAGCAGCACAGCGAGAAGACATAATGAATGCATGAAGCTCGGTGTCACGGGGGCTCGTATGGTGCACAAAACGATGGGGCAATTAGGCCCACACAACACCTCGGGATAGCGTGATGAAGGACTCCTGGGCTCGTCTTCTCCGCCTCTGTTCCTCTATCATTAAGGGGCTGAGCAGCCACATCTGGCTAATGGCACGCCTGGGGTTCCTGCTCAAACATTGTGCCATGCCGCGCACATTTAATTACGCCTCATAAAGGTAACAAAAGACGCGACCCGCTCTTGGGGAAGCCGCGTTCGGGAAAATCAGAAAACGGGAGAGAGAGAGGTGGAATGTGGGCCCGCTGCCAGAATCACAGGTTGATCCAGGTCGGTGACTTCAAAAGACGGTGGGGGGGAATTCGCTCGAGTATTTCCCCCCCCCAGCCCTCCACGTCTCCTTGAGATGGGCAGGAGACGCTCAGCAGCTCGGAATCAAAGAGAATCTGGTTTGTCTCCCCTCCCTCTGTAAATCATGACCTGCTATCAAAGGCTAATTGTAGCAGAACTGGGGGATTAAAGGGAGAGCTCCTTGGAATATGTACAGGAGCTGTTTGAAGGAAAAGGGCTCCACTTTGTCAGGCAGACAAGAGGAAACAACAATAACATCACAGGAGGACACAGTCCTCCATTTCCACCTTGCCTCTCAGGCACCGCACTTGCCAGAGAAGCCATGCAAAGAGCTCTGCACATTCAGCCTGCAGCCTCAAACACATATTACCCGCCGACCGAGTGACCCAGGCCTTCAGCCGACCCCGAGGTATACAAAAGACCTTGGATGACTGCTTTGTGCCGCAGCCGCACGCAGCTGACATTTTGAGCTGAGAGAGAAAAACAAATTAAAAAAAAGCAGCGGCGCTATAAGCCCCGGGTCCCTCGGCGAGCAGATGCCCACATTTAGGAAATAGCATCAGAAGAGGGAAGGGGATGAGGACAAAGAGCTGCGGCTCATTGTCGAAACAGTCAATTGTGTGGCAGTTTGAAAGCCGGCTAACGCCACAGGAAAGGTCACCGGTCACTTCCATTTGGACCTTAACATAAATCCCCCGCTGACTGACGGAAGTTACACCGGTAGCTTTAAAATATATATATAAAAAAAGAAAAAACACAGCACTACAATAAAGAGGGAAGGGAAAAATAGATTTTCTCCTGCCGACATGGCTTTGGCCCTTCACAGCCCCTTGGCTTTGCATAGCACCTAAAGTTTATTTATAACCCTAAATGTTGAAAACAGAGACGGATCTGTAATGTGCATTAAGAAACCCGCCTGCCAATTGCATTCCCCCCACTGCCGCTCCCCCTGAGAAGACTCGTTCCGTTGCTAGCGCGGGGAGGGTGTTTTATGGTGGGTCTCTTGTCAGGATAAAGATGTAGATCTAAGTGCCAGAGGGACGAGCATAAATTCTCTGTCTTCCGTCGACCGGTGCCGGAGCTCTGGGAGTGTCCTTGAAGTACTAACGTCACAGGCTGTGCATCAACTGTTAGGAAGTGATGAATGTCCACATTTCCTCTGACCCACACGTCTGAACGAGAGAAATTGCTAGCTAGGAGTACATTTTATGAAATTCATAGTCTTTCTATGCATGCTTTTTGCAAATTTATCCATAGCGTGATTTACAGACGACCTTTAATCAGTTGGCAAACTGGACTGGAGGAGCTGAATTTGACTCTGTCTATACGGTCCGAACTGATTAGATTACATACTTGTCTAGATAAAATGGAATCTGTTTGTCTTGTAAATTGCCTAAAGATTGTATCTGTTGTGGACCAGTGTTATATGAAAAAAAATTTAATTAAATGAATAATGATGCTTCAGTACTCTGGTGTGGGTATGTTGAAAAAGTACACGAGGGTCTCTCAAAGATCTTAGAGACTTGATTTTCATCACCAGGAAAAAAATGGCCAGAACAAACCTGCACTTTATTGTTGTGAAGAAACAGCACACACACGCACACACACACACACATAGTACGTCGAGTACTGCTGGCATTCATTTGCTGGAGGAGTGGAACATTTTCTTCAAATGTGCAGTACAAGCACCCTTCTATATTTCTTGGAGTATCTCAGAGGACAGCTTAAGTCTCACTGTATAAGCCAATTTGGATAAACTCCACATTTTTAGACAGATTCCAGTCGGGACTTTCAGTACAAGCTCCACCCTAAGCGGCGCTTTAGCAACATATCTAAAACTGAAAGTTCCCCCACACACACCCCCGTCTCCCCCCAGCCCCCTCACCCTTGATTTTAGGTTATCAGAGGGAGTCTGCGTGCAACAGAAATCAGACACACAGCAGCCGGCAGACAGACTTTCCAGCATTCTGTATTTCCAGGGCGCCGTCGTCACGACTGAGAATACAGCGTCGCATCCGAATGCTGGGACTATTTTCTCGAACGTTGCTCTCGTTCATTTTTCACCTCTGAGCTCACACACGCATCCGGAATAAATCTCCATTTCTTCTTCGTCTTCTATCTCCTATCCAGGCTTCGGGGGGCACAAGGCATTAGTCTCATGATGCGGGGTTTGTCATGTCTTCCCCAGCTGTGATCTGCCTGAACTCTTACATTACAAATAGCTGGAGGATTTTTCACCCTCTTATCACATTTGCCAAGCAGGCCTGTCTCTTATCGGCTTTCCGCTCGAGATAAATGGGCTTTTGAAGATAGGAATAAGAGAGGGTTTTTGCAAGCTAATTCCAGGGGCCCATCTGCGGCAGATTGCAGATAGGTGCCAGCGAGCGGAAAATAGATTCGCATTTTCACATGACGGTGGGAGACGTCGCAGGTTAAGAAGCAATTTTGGTTTTACAATGTCATTTGCTCTCCCATCCCAAAGACGCCCGGAACCGACAGGCGACGCGAGGAGATAATGAATGGACTGAGAAGATTCAGTGGGAACTTCATTATTGCTCTGATCCCTTTAAATAGTGGCTTCCCACTAACACTGATGAGAACAAAATGATATTTGTAAAGCAGCCTTTATGGAGATTACGGGACTAGACAGTAGGGGTGCATTATTAGTGCTGCGGCTAAATATTGTGATGGTGACACAAGTTATGACGAACTCACTGTTTTCTTTTCCCAACATGGATGCGTGGCACTTAAAAGTATGATAATCTACCAAACACTGCATTCAAGCAGCTCATAATGTGTGCAGTGTTGCACATGAGAGTAAGAGAGCAATGGAAAAGAATACTTTTGCATTGCTCTCTTACTCTCTTATATTATACATGTAACAAAACGGTAAACAAGTATTTTATAACACATTTACTTCACTTTAGGTGCTTTTCAGTTAAATGCACATCTCTTACAAGTATATATATTGGGTTTAAAAAACATTTTGCATTCTGGATAATAGATGTCTGCTACTAATGTCCGAGTATTTCCTGTTTCCTGGAAAGATGCACAGCAGGAGCAGAATTAGACAGAACTGGTTACATTTGGGAAGTGTAAGCCTGTTTTAATGGAATAAGGGAAAAAAGAAAAAGAAAAAGATTTGACCCAGTCAGTAATTGGTTTTGTCACTGATGTTGTTTTGCACATGAACTGGCTGTTCATTTGATTATGCTGAATAATAATACCCATCATATTTTACGTTCTCTCTCTGGATGCTGTATTATTTCTGTTGTATGTCCTGTACTTGCTATTTCTGGATTATATCATTCGAATCTGAAATTAGACCTTTAAGAATAGGATAATAAATAGCATTTTACTCAGTACAAGTATATATATATATATATATATATATATATATATATATATATATATATATATATATATATATATATAAAAGAAATGCAAAACAATTAGATTTAGTATAAAACTAAAGGGATTAACTTTTGCAGACTAACAGATATGAAGCAGATATTCAGAATCATTTCATCAAAAGTATTTTATGCCCTCTTTGAGTGAAATTCCTTAAGATTCAAGGCTGTTTTTCCAGCTTTGGGGATAAACACAGAGCAAAGATGAACGGAGGAGTGCATCACTAATGAACACAACACTTGTGGGTCTCCCTGGACAGTGTTCTGGTAATACTCTGGGAAAGGAATAAAGTGGGCCAAAGCACCATAAGCTCACAAATGGGACACGGGTCTATAAGCCCCTGTAGGATTGTTCTGAAAAATGTTCCAGGTTGTTAAATCTTCAAAAACAAAACAAACACAGAAAAAAACAAAAAAACAAAAAAAAAAACAAGAGTTTGCTCTGTGGCTTCAGGCTAATCCTAGACCAGACTGTCAGCATGGTGTCATGAGGAGCCAACGTGAGGCTGACCTTGGTGGTTCCGATTCCTGGAGTCGACATGCGGAGGGGGGAGAAAGAGCCTTATTAAAGAGCCCCTCCCGTGGTTGTATAAGACACGGGACAGACACAGATTGTGTTCATCTCCCGCCTGATGGATGGGAGACTGCGTGACTGCATCGTGGCTGCAACCAGATCTGACTTAAACCGGATCCAACAGAAACAAAACAACCAGATCTGAATTAAATCTGACTGCTGTTCGCTTTTTTTTTTTTTTTTTGGTTTAGAAACCTCATTTTGCACAAATAAAAACGTCCACGTATTCAAATCTACTTACACTACGTTTATATAAATACTAGTCGAAAAGGTGGGTAGAAATGAATAAATAAATCCGATCAAAACAAGCCAAAAATTATCATCGAAGTTCGGAACTTATTTTCGTCGTTTTCTTGCAGTGTGCAGAAGCGCCTCGTTGGAGAGGAAATGCGCCTGCAGCCGACGCTGACGGACTACAAAAGAACAGCTCCCAGCAAGCGGTTTACTCCAGTATTATAGTAATTTCAGTTTAGCGGAAATCGTGTATGTTTTTCCGTGTAAGCATCATAAACCATAATTTCAGATACAGACACTGAAGAAAGGGGGGAAAACATCGTCTGAATGTCATCTTACCGATTCCAAATGCGCAGCGATCGGTCGAGGAGGATATCCAAATCAGCCAGGCTGAAGAAAATGCCAACACACGTTCATAAATATGCTTGTTAGGGTTAAATCCAACTTGGAGATGAAAACGTTGGGGGTGGAAAAATAGATTGTTCAAAGGCTGTGAACGACGTGAAAAGCTCAGAACCTGCTGGAACAATAAATCTTCGCGTCCGTCTCTTGATAGAAAACGCCTTAGTTTCTTTCCAGTCTGTTTCTTTGCTACACTTTTCTTCTTTGTTTTATTGTATTTTTAAAAAAAGCAAAGTTCTCAAATGCAATTATTTGAGCTCCTTAATAGGACGGCAGCGGGCATTTGCCAAAAGCCAGCGGCGCTCATGCGGCTTTCCAAGCTGTCGGACGGCGAAAGGCAGCGCCGAGGATCGTCCACAGTATAGATTCCACAAAGTGTCTGTCGATCTTTAAGCGGCGAACGCGGAGAAATACAGATCCAAGATCCGCGCGGGGGCTCTGCCGTGCGTCGGGGGAGGCGGCGGACGGTTATCCATAAGATCCTGGGCGCGTTAAGTGGAAAGACAGCGGGGCGAGAAAAACGCAGTGCGCTCTGCTGCTCTCCGACCTGCTCTCTGCGCGCAGAACAAGAAGGCAGTGCGGCTCTGCGCGTCAGGCAGGGTGTGTGTGTGCGTGTGTGTGTGTCTGAGTGCGTGTGTGTGGCAGCAGCTGTTGAAAATGAGGACAGGACGAGACCAGAGCAATCAATGTACGAGAGCTTGATCTGATTTGTTAACACTTTTGCCAATAATGAACCGGGGATTTAATCCGTTTAAACGCGTTTCTGCTTAAGGTTGTCCTCCTCTAACGGCCCACATGGATTATTTAGTGAGGTGTACGCGAATGTGTTTCCCGTGCATACATGCACTCGGAATAAAATATAAATTCATTTCAATATTTAATGAGCATGACCAGTAAACTTGGATATCAAATGCTTGCATTCTAAAAATATTCACACCCTCCTTTCTCCGCCCCCACATATTTTTTTTAGGTTTAAACTACAAACGTCGCTGTTTTCTGTTGGATTTTAACTCTGAAGTAGAAAGAAAATCATCAATTATTTTGAACACTTTTTACACATTAAAATCTGAAGCGTGTTTTGTGCATTTACATGCAGCTCCCTTTACTCTGATACCTCTAAATAAAGCCAAATTCCCTTCAGAAAGCTGCCTAAACAGTAAATAGAGCTTTAACTGTTAAAAGTTAATACAGCATCATAGAGACCAACAGACTCAGAAAACATGTTCAAACATGTGAAGTAAGGTAATCTGGTCAAACCTATGTGGAGGAAAACTAACATTATGATGACCACAGAATTGCCTCCGTCAACCATGGTGTTGGCAGGATCATACTGTGGGAATGCCTTTCTGCAGTGGCTAGAAGTAAAAAGCCTTTATAAGAACAAAGACTTTACCTCCCAGTAGGACAGTGACTCTAAACTCACAGCCAGAGCTATAATGAAATGGTTTAGACTTTCATGTGGTAGAACGGTCCAGTTAAAGTCCAAACCCGAGTCCAGTGTGGCGAGGCTTGCTCCCCATCCACACCAACTGAGCTTCAGCTGTCGTAACAGCCAGTCCTGCAGTTGTGCAAAGCTAGAAGCGGCATCTCCCAAAAGACATGTTCCCTCCACTTCTCAATTATGTACTCTTTTGTTTAGCTGGACACAAAATATTCATGTTGCCTGAAGACATCACATTGTACTGCAAAACAGTCTTAGCGTCCATGTTACTGAATCTATTAAGTATAAAAATGTATGAGGAGCATTTGCCTGTGCTCATTTGTAAAGCGTACTACATAAGGAATGATCACCAAATGGATAAAAGCTGTTTCTACTTTTCAGCTATGGATACTTGGTCTTCTTGTACAGTGAGGGGTGGTGGGGGGTTTCCTTTTCCTTCCCCTTTTGACCCCTTCAGTCTATAACAATTCCCTACAACTTCGTAGCCACAGGGAGTATGGACTGGCATCAGTCATGAGCGTGCAGACTCCTATATGCACTTCTTTTGTAAAGCAAAGATGTTCACCTTCTAATGTACTTTAGAGAAAAACTCTCTGAGGTTAAAGAGGAGGAGGGTGGAGTTTTGACATCTCCAACAAAGTTACCCCCGAGGTTATCTTGTTCGCTCTTATGACCTGCTTAACTTAGCCTTGATTGAAGTCAGGTTGAAAGAGGCCTATGCCTGCAAAATGCCAAGGCAAAAAAATGGGGGTTGGAGGGGATCCTTTGCAACACATCCTCCCTAAAGACAAGTTCAAGATCCATGTTTACTGTGTGCTGTGCTGGTTAGACTCCACAGACATCCCTGAGAGAGAGGCAGGGATAAGAGCCAGATCTTCTAAGTCTGAAGCCATATTTCTTCACATGGAAACAGTGAAATGCTCCCTTTGGGTTCAGCGTCCGCCCCAAGCAGACAACTATGAGTACCGTGGTGTTTTATTCATATGTGACGGGTGAATGAAGCGGTAGATGAATAGTGATTTGGATCTTGTTTGCAGGAACCTGGAATAACGTGGTGAAGACAGAGCTGAACCAAAAAGCCAAACTTAAGAGTTACTGGTGTGCCTAAAAGGTAGGGTGTTGCGCTCCGCCATGAGCTCGAATGTGGAGGTGCTGCTTATCCAAATCGGAAGGAGTCCATCAAGGTGATTAGGGCACCTAATCTGTGTGTTCTTGATAGTGCCTCATTTTGAAAGTTCTCCTTTCAAAGCCATCACAGGTTCGAGTCCCGGCCTGTTGACCTTTGCCGGATCTCTTCCCCGTCTCTCACAACCCACTTTCCAGTCAACCAAAAAAGCCAAAAAAGGACAGCTTAGAATGTGCTGGCGAGTGCAACGTCTGGGTTCTCCTTCCAGACGTGTTCTCATTGCAACGTATCATGGATACGTTGATTCAAGATCAATGTATCCATGATCTTGGATACGTTGAAGGAAAACTGAATGGACTGAATAGAACTGATTGCAACGCAACACAAAAAAAGAAAATTGTGAAGGAAAATAAACAAAACCAGAAAAAGTTAAGATGGACCAAAATGTTATCTTAGAAAACTTCCTTAATTCTATAATGGGAAGATGCTAAAATGTAGGATGGATCACTACACCTGGTTCCCCTGGGCCAAACACTGAAAGCCGACTGAACTGTTGCTGGGAATCTGAAGAGTATCTCCTGTCTCTGTTCTTTTGTGACAACATAGTCATCGCTAATACCACTAAATTATCTAACACTGTAGCTTGTTGAACACTGGGCATCACTTCAAAGATTGCAGAACACAGTAGGTATGAAAACCAAACAGCGTTTCTTACGTACAGTGGTCTAGAAGAAGTAGAAGTAAATAAAACCACATTGTAATGAAGTTAGTCTATGCTAACAGCAAAAACCACAGAAAGTTTAACTGCCGCATTTACTCTGCGAGGAAAGCCGAAGTGTATTTCCTGACCTTCAGCTCTTTAACAAGCAGCTTTCAGCTTCAAGTCCATTCAGCTGTGGACCACTAATGCAACCAGCATCAGCCAGAAGAACAGTTAATCTCAGGTAAGCCTCCACTGACTGAGTGGATCTGCAGGCCTGGTCCAAATATCTACCTTGTGGAAATAGCATCTGGCATACAATACCTCCGTCCTGAACGGCCTCCTAAAATAGGTGCATGCACTTTAAAAGCTTTTCTGTGCAGAAGGACGGCAGCGATGATGACAGGCCGTCTTTATTTTGACCATAAAGAACAAGCTTCGCTCAAAGCTTTTAAGCAAATATTTTGAAACGACATAAATTAAAACTGTTGACTCATGCTTCCTCTAAGAAAAATAAAATACTTGGGACTTACGGGTGTCAAAGCCCTTGTGAGAAGCTGCAGACATTTTGTTTTCTTGGATGGATGATATCAAGGCTGTAAAATATTTTGCAGCTGCTTTACCAAGGCTAACAGAACTCCACCGCTAGCTTAGACGGTATTTTATCTCCACACCGACTACTACAAGCAATGATGGTGCAGACGCATAACATTGGCTGTCGCCATCAAAACGGAACCCAGTCATGTTTTATTCCATTTTATTTCTGCGGCTGTACATTGTAATTTCGGTCTGGAGAGTGCCTCGCAGAGGCCATGATTTATTCATTACGGGGGCTCGAGTAGCATAGACCAACGATGTGAGAATGAGCACCTATATTCAATGACTCCCATCTTTCAATATGGACAGGCTTTCTAGGTCATCCATTTGGAGCATCAGTGCTCTCCAAAGCATGAGTACTTCTCCTGAGAACAGAGGCCAGAGAACGTCAGACACTGTGCGACACTCAGAAGGACTTTACAGCGGCAGGGAGCCCAAGTGATACACAGCTATCGGAATAACAACTACTGCAGTAGAATTACATCTTTAAATGTTTTTTTTTTTTTTTTTTTTGCTGTCATATTTCAATGTACTGTCTACTTTATGCTTGAAAAGGATTTTTTATTTTTTTTGTAAACCGCCTTGAATATTCTCATCAAAACCCGGCAGGAAAATGTTTCTGGAGGTTCCTGTTTAACATGAATCGTCCCTCCGATTGATCAAGGCGATGTAGAACAAAAAGCGTCCTCCGCCGGGCAGATTAAAAATGAATTTTCTCTGGGATTCAAAGGGCTGTTAGGTTCAGACAGAGAGAGGGGAGAGATGAGAGCTGGTTGCTCTGCTAGTTTGCCTCGGGAGCGCCTGTAGCAGCTAGTCCCAGCTGATCCATCCATCAGCCTTCAAGCCCATGGAGGTGAGTGACTGTTTGAAGGCTCTGCCAGCTACCTTATCCTGAGGCTTAACAATCCAATATTGGTTGTTGCCGAAGATAATTACTCTCCATTGATGGTGGAACACCCAGGGCAAGCTGCATCCATTTGCATTGCCCAACACCGCAGATCGATCAAGGGAGGAAAGCAGTTGGGAGCTGATAACAGCATTCGTTAGACCAGCGTTCCTGGGAGCGATGTTATGCCCTCTCGCTGGATTTTCGTTCTCCTCAAGCACCTCCCTCTCAGAGCCTCCCCCCCCCTCTCCGCTCCCCAACTCCCTCCATCTCTCTGTCTCTCTCTCTCTGTTCTTTCAGTGAACAAGGTAAAGAATGGCTCCCCATGATAGAATCAGTAAGGACATTTCTGGCTTTATTCTCACACCAAAAGCATGCACATGTCACCTTGGCGTTCTTTATTGTGTTCACAGTTCTGGAAGAAGGAGGTGTGGAAACTAGATCAGGCACTTGGTAAACAATTGTTTAAAGACACACCACTCCTGAGTTCTTGGGCAGAATGATGGAAATACAAACGCCTCTTTCCAGCTCTTGTCTAATAACCATGAAAACAGAAGGCTTAATCTTTCAGTCGAATTGTCTCTACCTGAGCATAATTCAAATTTCCTCTTGGAGAAGAGAAATCAGGGAGTAAATTACTGCGATATGATATCTCTAATGTTTCATTCTGAATTGAGCCTTGCTCCAGAATTATTAGGCATACGTACAGGAAATGCGGAGCGTGAATAAATTATGCGTGAATATTGCACATATTGGCAGTAATCAGAACTATCTCACTCCGAACTATCGGCTTGGGATGTGAGACGTAAAATTAAAAACAAGTGGTGTTATTTTCCCTTGTAATAAAATTTCCATTCTCTAGCAAGATAAAAGTGAATTGTGCTCTGACTCGGAGAGAGCCAAAGACATTTGGGGATGAATTTTTCATGCACATTGATAATTTAATACACACTGGCACCAGTTTATTAACATTCTATGACTTCTCTTCCTCTCAGAGTACTCTCTATACAATATGTAGTCCTTTGGAGGAAACAAACCATATTTCCGTATCAGCTAGTCAAAGCCTGGTAAAGCTAAAGGTATTAGTAAAAGATAAGATGTCCGCAAGCTAATCTAGTATCACCAAAAAAAGCTATAAAAAAATAAACAATAAGAAAAGTTGCATAGACAAAGAAGTTGGTAACCAGAAACATAAGATTTTATATTTTTTAGGCCTTGCCCTGTGAATGTTCTTTTGGTCGGTGATCGCCTGACCACAACACTCTTCAGTGTGGAAGTTGTTACTGCTGGAAGAATCAAAGTTAAGATGAAACAAAACACAGCTAGAGGAAACACAAACATGCAAGAATCCATTTTAAGGGAAGTTTTTGCAGTCCATTCAAGCTACTACAACAGATTTCTGCATTTCAGCATTTAATTCTTTTGCAAATTTGTACTTTTGTAGTTTTGGTAGCTTCATATCCAAGATACAAAATATGAGTAATCGACTTATTTAGGTATGAAAAGGAGACATACCAGATTAATTTGTGAAATTCGCTGAATTGGCGGGCCATCAAATTTTGACAAATAAACCCTGTCGACTTCAGGAGGAAGACTGACAAGACTGACAAACTTGGTCTGTTTTATGCTAGATCAATTTCTTCATTCTCCAGAGAACACACATGGACATGGGCTAGGACTTAAAATAACCATGCTAATTGGGCTAATTGCTAATTCTTAAATTTTTTTCTTTATTTTAACCTTGTTTTCAATGCTATTCTTCACTCAGCCACGTAAATGAACATTGCCTCTGATTCTATTGAAAAAAATAGCAGGAAGACTAGAAGGATTTTGAATACAAAAATTTGGCATTCAGGTCAAAACAGGCAAAAGCCAAGATTGTAAATCAACAAAGAATCTTGGATTGTAACACACATTCCACTTGTACAGAAAAAAACTATGTTAATGTGCCATTGCTAGTGACCTACCCAGATGATGAACTCAAAAAGGACTTAGGAATTAGCAGAAAACAACTGACAAGCACATGCTGAGCTACGGATAAAAATCCATCTTGAAAAGTAACATTACTAGGTGAGCAATGACAGTCTGGCATAAAGAACAGCTTTTGCAACAGCACAAGCTGTTTTTGAAGCAAGTTCGACATTCAAGGCCAATAAGAGAGCACACAGCACTATCTGTGAAAAGGAAGCATTTGGGTTTCCAGTCTTCTGTCTGGAGACGAGAGACCCGAGAAAAAAACAGAAAATGACAAAATATTTCTCACTCGGAGGAACACAAAGTTGCCAAGAGAGACTGGAAAGAGATTAAATATAGGGTTACCGGAGCACAGACCTAATCCATTCAGAGACAAATGCAAGGTCTCTGAAGCACATTTGTTGTATGGCCCGAGGTTTAACAACTAGCAGTATAACTCCATTTCTCATCATTACCTCCCTGCACTATAGCACTGCAGAGATAGGGTCAGCCGAAGAAATAGAGTGAGTAGGTGAAAGAAGGAGCACAAATAAGAGAGATGATAGAAATCACAACAGACACGCCGAATGCTTGGTATAAAACTGCGTGCATTGGCTTCAGCAGATTGCGGCTTCCAGTTTTTCGCTTTATTTGGCCAACGACGGCAATTGAACGTGTGCAACACAATGGCTGTGGGCTGATTGCGTATGATGTTGCACAGTTGTGCGCCGGGATCATCCCCATGGCCGCCATATGCTGCCACAATTTGGTGGCGGATTGAACTTGGACACAAGTCTCACAGCAGTAAGTCAGCGCGGTGTCAGATATGGAAATCCACCAGCATTCATGAATGATACAAGGCTTGATCTTTAGCCCCACACGTCAAAGGATTTGTCAGGGTGGATGAGGCAGATGCTTTGACAGATTTAAGGAAGCCGGGGGCGGGGGAGGGTCTTTTTTGGGCATCCCACTGCGCCACGCACAAACTCTCCAGTGTTACAGAAGTGTATAATAAGGCCCCTTGAGGAAAAGTGTTAAGGAAAAAAGAAGCACCCGAGCTTCAAAAAAAAAAAGGACAAAAACAACAAATTCTGATTGCATTCAAGTCCTTATTAACATATCCTTTCACCAGCAGAGGATGCCACTGGTTTTAATTCAGTAAGACACAGCTGCTGAGGCCCTGCAATTTCTATTATGACTCTATGATTCAATCAATTATGGCTCTAAAACTATGGCTTAATTAACTGCGTGCACAGGCGGCTGCTTTTCACAGAAGCCGCTCAGGATAACAGGGAAACAAAATGGCTGCCGGCTTTTCTCATGCTGAACAGAGGTTGCTAAGATGGTGGCGGATAAATTAACCATGTTCCGTGAAGTTTTATTGATTTGCCTCTTAAGGAGCACGGAGTGGGAACGTTGTGCTTTTCATTTTTTATATCCTTCCTCAAAAAGAAAGAAAGAAAGAAGGAAAGAAAGAAGGAAAGAAAAAACAAATTCTGTGAATAACTCTGCCCTTGGCCCAATTTTAGACTAATGGAGCAGCGTCCTAATGAAAAGGCTCAAAGACAAGTTAGCGAGGGGTTATAAAACGATTACAAATGTTTTCAACCACTCACAGATTGTGCAGACTGCTGCCCCAATAATGGTTTTAAATCATTTCCTCATGATTGAATACGCAAATGCCTCTGATTGCGGCGCAGACGGCATTAAAAGCAGCAGAGTAACTTAATATTAACTCATGTCAAAGAAGGAAGAAAAGCATCCATTAAATTGGAAAATGGTCAAAAAAAAGTCCCCCTGCGTAATGCAAATCAACAGCAAGTAATTAGTTTAAATTAAGTTAGGAGTATTACATTATCCAAAATAAAATTTCCAACAGTATTCTTAATGGAATTAGGGACTAAGAGGTCAGATGTTTACACTCCTTACTGAGCTGGTGACAAATCTCCCTGGTGTCCCAAGGAGTCTACTTGGAAAAAAAAGAAGAAAAAAACATCAAGGTAAACAAACAACGAGTTACCTAATTGCTGTCAGGGGAACAACAGATCCTAAAATAACCGAGTCCAGCTATTTCAGACTAAAATACAACACATAGGATTAAAAAATATATTAAACAATTCTACAACCAAGCCATAGATTTCTCTAATCATCATGTTTGTCCTTATATAATATCAATAATGTAACTCCTATTTACCATTTAACCCAAGAAGACCCACTTTAGGCAAATAATGTGGAATATTACGCAGCTAATGACAAATTAATGATGAAGAGACCAACAAAATTAGTGAAATTAGATTTCAACCACTTATAGCACATTAACAGAAAATTGCCTTTATTCAATCACATCTCATTACATAAAGTACAGTCTAACTCAGGCGATGCCTACGGCCATTATACGACTGTTGAGTTCCTATGTGAGCAGATTTTACTGCCTGTCTGGCTTTCAAACCTTAGTCTGTGTGGAGAAAAGCCACTGTAAATGAGTTATAACATTAATGCCAGTCAGATGGTTTCCATTATAGTCTACAGTACCCTAAATCCTATATTCTTAGCTAAATAAAAGACTCTTGGCCTCCAAATAATGATTTCCACACTGGAGGTTAAGATTTTTTAACCTGAATTTCTTAACCTACAAAGAAACTTTGAGTCAACTGTCTCCTTAGCAGTTGTTGTTAAAATGATTTTTTTCCCTCCAGACTTTCATGACGCTTCTCCCATGATAAGTTTTAATTCTTTTTTTTTTGGGGGGGGGGGGGGGGGGGGGAGAGATGGCTGTGAAACTGGAAGACCTTTTTGTATGTAATATGTATTAGGTACTTAGCTCTTGGGGAGCTCAGTCTTATTCCAGAAAAGCCTCTTTGCATTGCAGCTTGCTCATTCAGCTGGCTGCAGGCCTGTCATGACTTCTAACCCCGTCTGTCCCTGGGGACTTACCCCACATGGCCACTTCTTCCATTCCCCTCGAGGAAACCACCCCAGCCCCGCTCAGGCCGAAGCCCAGTGGGAATGGGAGTGGGGTTGACAAAAGACCAGTGCAAGGGCAAGGGCCTTCCTCGCTAATTACACCCATACAGCTTTTGGAGAGGAAAAACTAAGAGTCTTTGACATCATTTTGTGTTGGTCTTTTGTCCCTTTGTTCCTTTGTTCTTATAGGCGCTCTGTCAGAGTCCAGATCAGAACTTCTTGCTTCTCGCTTGAGATTTCCTGAGTAAGTTACTGGTCGTGGACATTTTTGACCAAGACTCTAACAGCATGACCCATTCTTAAGTGTTTGAACAAGATGTATTTTATGTGAGCGGATAATTTCAAAAACAGAAGATCACAATGTACTTCTGCTTTTTAGGACTTTTCTCCAGCTGTTCAGAAACACTAGATTCATGGCATGAGATTGTCAATGTATTTCTTGTCAAACTGAAGTCTTGTCTTGCAAAACTTAATTTGTCTAATCGCCATCCCTGGATGGTGATAAGACAAATTATGTTTGAGAATATTATTTTGATGTTAGAAAGGAAATAATTCTTGAGCTTCCCCTGATCAATTCATAGAGATAATTTGGGGTTCTCAAGAGAAAAAAAGATACAACAAAAAAGCTAAGAAAGAATTGCAAGAACTTTGACAATTATGTGACTGGCTAAAATTTTAGCTGCTAACAAAATTTAAGTTAGCTTTTCCTTTCCTATCATTGGTTCATAAATTTGCCTATCCTGTATTTAATTACTCAAAATCAAAAATAATTCCTTTGACCAAACTTAAAAATGATAAGTGTACCCTGTGCAGAAATTCTTTAAAATACACAACAAGCAACAAAACCAAGAAGTACATCTTAGTTTTTCCAAAATAGCTCTAAAATCTTGTATCATCTTATGAGCGGATTGTCATGTTTTGTCATGTCGAATGAGTGCTGTGTTTCATTAAGAGCCTTACGCAGAAATGGAGTAAATCATAAAAGGAGACAAACATTTCAATACGCAACTTCACACAAAAACGTGAAGGAGATATCAAAAAAAAAAAAAAAAATCCTAACAAACCGCTCAGAAAGTATCTGGGCTTTGTGTGCAAAGCCTTGCAGTGTACCAGCTGAAAAATAATCTTTCCTTCAACTTAAAACCTTTTTTTTTTCAGTCTTTGACTTGAAGTCTGTTCAATTTGAAAGAGCTTTTAGATTCCTGGGATTCCTAAATAGCTAGATTTAATAATCAAGCCTTCAAAACATCAGAATGTCTCATGGTTCATCATAAGTCCTTTATCAGGGAAGGCCAATCTTCTGATTGGAGAGATCACTTTAAAATTCCATTAAAGAAAATATACTTAGTACCATCTGCTGATGTTTGCAGGGTTAAGTTTTTCACTTTACATAAAAGTCCTTCCCCCTAAAAATATGTTTTAAACAATAAAAAGCTTGTTTATATAGAAGTTAAGCCGCAAGCTGGCAAGCCAGGAAAAAAATATCTGGAGTAGGAGAAGAAGAAGAAGGAAAAAAAACTCTACACAAAACCACTCAATTTCATTTTAATCAAAAACACAGTGATGGCAGCTGACTGGGGCTCCATCGTAAAGGCAAACAAGAATTAAGTGGGATGTTTTAAAGGCAACAACAGAGGGTTTTTATTTTACGTCTTAAAGCTTTAATTGGTGGCTCTGTTATTTCCTCTTCCAGGGACTGAGGGTAACAGTAAACCCAGTGTCAAAGAACAGGGCCTCACTTGCTGTGGCAACCCCAGTAACTAGCTACCCCTCGTCGGGCCTCTACATCTGTGATCTTTACCAATTGAGCTCAAGAGGCTGCGCTCCCCTGGCCCCAAGCTGCCAACAGGGGAGGCCTCTCAGCAAGGCCTAATCTGCCTGGAAGGGCCCTGTCAACCGCTCGGCTTAGGGGTCACATATGGAAGTGACTAGAGCCGTTCCAAGCCAACTGGGAATATTCATAAATCTCCAGGCTGCTTCCTTAAGCTAATAATGGGGCGGGGAGGAGGGGGGACACATCTCTCTGCAAGCTCTGTCTGGGAATATCATGGTGCAGACGCAGCACTCTAGTCAAAAGGAAATGTATATCTTTGGTAATAACTGCAATAAAATATTCCCAAAATTTCATTTGAGATACGTAGAGGAACGGGGGGTTGCAGTGAACACAGACAAATATTTCATGCGGCGGATGTCACTTCAACTTCTCAACTTCTCAAGGGCGCTGACTCCGTGTGCGGTATTTGAATTTTTGCGTATGCTTGCTGTGTGTCTCTCTCCATCTTTTCTTTTGCTTTTCCTTTTCTGTGTTACCGCTCAAAGGGTGGGATGCAGTAGACTGTGGGGCCAGTAAATTTGATACTCTCCTTGAGGAGAACAAGCGCTCCTTTATGTGAACAGTTTACAGCTCCATATGTATTTTCAATTCAGATTTATTTAGTGAAGGGCTGAGTAAGACCCCGGAGGGATCCATAAGCCTTACTGCTCCATCTCCACCTCTCTTGTGAGATTTACATCCTACAACAACACAAACAAAACTCCTGTTTCTCCCACAGGAGTGCAGCTGTGAATCAGAGCGGCTTCTATCAGGCCTCAACATGCAAAACAGAAGTAGAGAGGGAAAACCAAGTTTATTGTGCCTTGGCTTAACGATAAAGGGAGATACAGGAGTTTGATGTACGTTGGATGAAAACACCGAGTGACGCGAGGACAATCTTAGGGTGCTGACACATGTGAGGCAATCCAGGATGGTGTTGAAAGAAAGCACTTCTCCCGTCCCCTCAGGTAATTTCCCTCAGACTGACGATCCATTAAGGTTTCACAGTAAATACCGACTCCTTAGCCCTGGATAAAATACAAGATGATCTGGTCTTTACACACCAACACCCCTCCCTCCGTGCTCCTTGTGTCGTCCTGTCTGAAACGCTGAAGGATGTGATGAAGTCAGACGCAGACAAAAAAGCCTCTCCCGGCTGGTCCCATTAGCTGGAGAGAGTGATGTCCAGAGCGTCGGAGCATGTCCTGTGCTCTTGGGTCGGGCCTGTTTTATTAATGAGCCAATCGAAAGAGACCAGGCGGAGGGGCCGGTCACCGCTGACTGCAGGAAGCACCATGGGCGGCCAGCCTGGTGAGTTAGAGTGGCTGGGAGTCAGAGGACCAATCCCTGAAGGGGCCTCAGCCACTAATGTACTCCCTAGCGATGCTCGGCGGAGGCACGTTTGACAAATGGACTCCTTTAGCAGAGCTCTGCTGAGGGTATCTGGGCTCTGTTGTTGGCTCATGGCTGGTTTACCTGCCCACCGCCGCGCTCGCTTCTTCATTTGAACCACCTCCCCAGAGGTCCGACAGCAACTGTTAATGAGGCCATGTACACATGAATGGATGGGCCGGGCTTTTCAGAGACACACCAGTGTGCAATCATACACACAGACACTGAGCCTGACTGGGATAGGAAGTGCTGGCAGGCTGATCTGGTTTTGTGCGCCTGGAGCCACCGCTATGAAGCCTGTGATGGATTACACTGGAAACCTGGCAAAGCAAAACGTGCACTAGCTTTGGAATAAACACTAGTAGAGGTGCAACAAGAAGTCTGCTGATGACCAAAGTCAAACATGGCCGGCTTTTTACGATGAGCCAAAACACCCAACCCGAGTATGCTAGCAAATAGTCTTTGGTGTGGAAGTGATTACAGAGGGAACAAGACTCATGTTAACTATTTTCAGTTTAGGTGGTGTGTTTAAAAGAAAAAAAAAAGGGACATGTAGATATAAAAGTATGCATCTCCATATAAACGAACAAAATATGCTTGACTAATGTACTAGTGGCCAATGTATAATATTGCTTGCTAGACATAACAAAACAACACAACAGCAGAGGTGGGGAATATTTTAAGATTTTGACAGACATTAATTACATCTTTCAAAAATAACAACATTTAAAAAGGTTTTTGTTTTATTTATTTATTTATTTTTTAAGGAAACAATTTCCTCCTCATCCCGATGACAGCTGCTGAAGTAGGAGACGAGCATTAAGACGGATCGGGATACGAGTGTAAATAGGGAGTTGAGTGCATTTGTGTTTTCTTTGCATGGTGCAGGATTGTGACAAATTCCAGAGCAAGTCTCTAGCGAGTCCCACTGCTTTGGTGTCAGCACTGAGCGGCTGTCTGAGCGTGATGGAGCCGAGAAACGCTGAGCACCGAGCTCTCCCTTGGGATACACGCCGAACAAGATGTCGCCTGTCAAGCGGGGAGCATTTGAAAATAAATAACATCAATGATGATTTCAGTTTACTTGTCACGAGCGTGTGCGCTTTGAGAAGTGATGCCATCGTGCTGGCTGGGATGCAATCCCACATTCCCCCTCCCCACCGCTGCTCCCCACCTCCTTCTGAGACATGCCTCAGCTGCTAGATGCACTCCATTTCCTATTCAGATTCAACATCAATCTGTTGGAGGCTCCAGATATCGGTTGTAACAGACTGCTGGATGAGAACATGTGCAGTGATCGTTCATTAAAGCCTCAGAAACAACAATGCTGGGTTAACTCAGTATGGTACATTTGAACATATCTGCTTTAAAAGGCCAAGGAAGTTATTTATAAGTAACTTTGATAATAAACCTCAAGGATATGTTATAAAAAAGTGTTAGTTCACACAAACGACACAATGCATTATTCATAGTAATTTATTGTAGCCATACAATTTCCATCCTGACCTTAGTTTTGAGTTTTGTCTTGTATTGAAATAATATGAACCTAAGTTAAAAATCAATCACAATGCATTTATATATATATACATATATATGCATGCATGCATGCATGATTAATATTGACAGATTCACCAACCATTTTCGATACCTGGTGTTTGTAAAGCTTTGACCTATCAGTGCAGATTGTGGTCAGTTGTGATCTCTCTTTAGGAGCTACAAGAGGACATAAGAACAGCATTCAAAATGCTTTTTTTCTAGGCTTCCTGCCAAGAAGGCTCATTAATTATTCATACAGGAGCAGAAGCGATGTCATGGAGTGTGTGTGTGAGACATGTTCCTCAAATATATGCCATCTCAAAACAAAGAGAGAAAAAATGACGTAGTTCATATTTTAAACAGACTTACAATTTTTATACGAGTGATTAATGTTGTTGGAAATGTTACTAGGATTTCGAAAAAGACTGCCAACATTTTCAAGCCAGCATATTGCATAACGGGCGGTGGGTTAAAAGGTCAAAAGAAAGCAAAAGTAGTTCAGACAAACTTTGATATACTTTGCTCAGCCTTTCTGCTATCTGGTGAAAGTCTGGCTCTCTCTCGCTTTCTCACAGCATAAAGAAACCCACAGACGCAGTTTTCCTTTGATTGGATTTTTTCTCTCCCTTCACGAATTTCATTACCAACACATCACTGATAATGAAATAATCAACTTTTAGCCTTCATCACTCTGTGAAACACGTCTACACTAAACATTGCTGTCCATATTCCATTTGATAAGGTGCATTTACCACCCAGAAAATAATTAGACTTTCTTTGCTTTTAACCGGCCTGTCGCCAGTCGCTGAAGGTCAAAATCGTCCAATTCCGATCGACAGATAAATTGCCTGTGCATCTCTAACTTCGGTGCCATTGCAAATCAATTTCAGAGGCAATCGATTAGCTTTGCTCAATACCTCCAGTTGCAAAAACAGGTGAGAACATACATGATGGTATCCACACATGCCAGCGTACTCAGCTGGCCTCAGCACATTGGAATGAAGCCCAGAGGGGGGGCCTGAACCGATTGGAGTCTCAAAAAAGACCAAAGAGCACTTGCAACACAAAGAGTTTCATCTCAGCTCCTTAAGGAGAACCATCTGTTGTAAAGCAGACTTTTTTTTCACTCCCTCTCTTTCTCTTTCTCTCTCCACAGCTTTACAGTCGATCGTAGGTCAAGAGCAGGAAAACAAATGTGCACTGTGCACATCTGTCTGTCTGCCATTCCTCCAGCCAAAGATTACATATCAGAATGTTCTTTTGGCAGCACAGCAAAAAACGAATTGAAGAGAAAAAGCAATCCCAAGGTATTTGGGCCAGATCTTACTTCCTAAGAAAGGCACTGTAAATTGTTTGCAGTGTGTTCGTCTCTTGAAGGCTCATCATGAGCGGATTAAGACAGTGAGGAGGGAAGATGTTGGACGAAAAAAAGACAGGGACTACAAGAGCTCAAATAAGATCTGGGTGCAGTGGACTGGATGATGAGGAGATTAAGCATCTGGATCAAATGGTTGGCTAAAGAGGAGTAGCAGAATGTGTTTGCTCTTACTTTATTGTTGACTTTTACCTTGCATGGCCACGACAGTGATGCACAAGACAGGAGTTAAGGGAGGTCAGGCTCACCCGCGTTTATGACTCGACAGCTCCCACCGGGGAACACGGCGCGACCTTTCTGCCACAAGACGCTCACCAGGCGGGGCATGCCAGTCTTTCATCTTTCCACAACCCTATTGTCATCTTCCTCTGTCCAAGCTGTACCGCACAAAGTGAATCAACCTCTCGCTGTGCACCTTAGAGCCATGGGCCTTTATGTCTTTATGTCTTTGGCCCTCACTCAGCACATATATTATCTGTCTTTGATTTGAGGCTTGTCTGAGGTCACCTGATCACAGTTTCAAGGTTCCTAATCAGGGCCAGGGAGGAAGAATGAATCAAATTCTTGCCACTAGTCTCCTAACTATTCTCACCCACCGCCCCCCTCATTTTGACTGCAGGCAATAAGCAGAAATTATAAGAAAGAGAAAAAGGTCAAAGTGTCTGAGAAACACACACGAATCTATACATCATCAAGACTCGCTATTTTTGTCATTCAGAAGAATAGTCAATGTATAGGTAGAAACTAATGATGAATGTCATACATTTGTATAGCGCTTTAACAAGTTCAAGGACTTCAAAGTTCTTTACAGTCATTCACCTATTCATACACACACTCACACACTGATGGTAGTATGCTGCACTGTAGACACAGCTGCCCTGGCACAGACTGACAAAAGCAAGGACGCCACAGGGCCCTCTGACCACCAAAAGCCAGCAAGACGGGTGAAGCGTCTGGGCCAAGGACACACCAAATAAGACGGACAGAGCAAGGGATTGAAACCGGCAACCCAAAGGACAAACCCCTACCCACTACGTCACCGTCATCCCAAATATTCCCATATTGGTCACAAAGTGTGCAGGAGTTGGTAGACTCCTTCAATACTGAAAGTTAGAGATCAAATTATAGGTTCTTATTTTAGTCATCTTTCAGTGTGAGATTATCCTACTGCAATAAAAGCTGAATTTACTTAAAGGCTTTTAAGGACATTTTTACTGTAAATGACGTCTTGGGCAGAGCAGATGTAACTACATGGCTTCAATGGGCCACAGCTGGACGGCAGGCTTCTTTTCCTTCTGGTGGGAAAACCAGTTTGTCCTGGCAGACCTCAAGCCTGCACGCAGACTCAGCAGCGTAACTCACCTTGTCATTTGTGGCCTGCCTATGCCTTTTATTTGTTCCTCGCCAAATGGAGTCAAGTTATAAGGGGAGGAGGTGCAGGAAGAAGGGTTAATGAAGGACATTAACCTCCATCAGTCTCAACAACACCCAAGCCTATGGCCTTTAGAGAAGAATCAGACCCTTCTACCGTAATTAGAGGGCAAATCTTGTGCAATTAGGGTTAGCTCTCCAAACTTGCTTGCTGGCGCTCTATTACACTTATCTGTCAGTTGTTTTTTTTTCTCCCCTCTTGAGATACATTCAGAATGACTGATGTAAACGAGGGTCCTACATAGTTCTCAAATACCAAACAAATACCTGAAATGGCTGCAACAAAAAGACATGATTGTTTGGATTGAGTTTCTGCTAGGTTATGTTCAGTAAAAGTCCCCCTTTTTGGCATTGGACATTTGTGACTAACCATTGTATTCCATTGATAAACATGTCCGTTGTTTTGATTGGCTATAATCAGCTAAACTGGATGGTCTGGGAGACTAGCTGTTAGCCTTCCAATGTTATGAGGTTTTCTTGACCTGAACCAGGATAATCTGGGTGCAGTACACTGACACACTACTGGATGATGTTTGCAAAGCAGCCAAACCATTAGTAGCATTTATTTTTCTTGCCGCTGATTGGCTGTATTGCCAGGAGTGGAAATAAGGAAGACTGTAAATATTAGCTTCTGCAGTAGAGCTGAGGCAGTTTTCACCTTGCCCTCTATGGTGGTACCATCATAGAGATGTGTATCCAATGTATGTGGGTTAAACATGATACACATCTGAGACTTTCTGACACTATAACAACGTTAGGGTTATTTTAAAGAAACCAAAGTTAACATATGTAGATTATCTGGT